>NC_053171.1:73142809-73832809 GCF_016835505.1 Polypterus senegalus | reverse complement strand
TGAATCCGAATACAGGGTCACGGGGGTCTGCTGGAGCCAATCCCAGCCAACACAGGGCACAAGGCAGGAACCAATCCTGGGCAGGGTGCCAACCCACCGCAGGACACACACCCACACACCAAGCACACACTAGGGCCAATTTAGAATCACCAATCCACCTAACCTGCATGTCTTTGGATTGTGGGAGGAAACCCACGCAGACACGGGGAGAACATGCAAACTCTACGCAGGGAGGACCCGGGAAGCGAACCCAGGTCTCCTAACTGCGAGGCAGCAGTGCTACCACTGCGCCACCTTATCAATAATGTCTTCTCTTAATATTCTTTTGCTTATATTGTAAAAGCTCATCTCTTTTAATCTTTCCTCATAACTCATCCCATGTAGCCGTGGAATCAGCCTAGTCGCTCTTCTCTGGACTTTTTCCAGTACTGCCAGAGGCAGCCCTAGGGGTGTGCGGGGTCTAAGGCTGACCAACTCCACGCTGGGCTGGTTACATCAAACGCTGTTACCGGCATGTGTGGACTGTATAAACTTGTACGTAAATTAATAAAAATAATATTAACATATACCGGATTTTCTCATTACAGTATTCAGCTAAATTTTTGCAAGGTAACACATGGACTTTATCAAAATATAACTGGAGAATACAACTTGACAAATCTGCTCCAACAGGACATATGGACCTCAAAAGCGGGGGCCCCTTAGATGCAGAACCTGGGGCGGTCGTCCCACATGCCACCTCCAAACGCCGATCTTGAGTACTGCTATGTCCTATTTGTAGCCTGGAGACCATAACTGCACACCGTACTCCAGATGAGGCCTCACCAGTGTGTTATAAAGCTTGAGCAGAACCTCCTTGGACTTGTACTCCACACATCAGGGCGCTATATAACCTGACATTATGTTAGCCTTCTTAATGGTTTCTGAACACTGTCTGGAAGTTGATAGCGTAGAATCCACTACGACTTACTGGCCTATAGTTGCTTGGATCTGCCCAGTCACCCTTTTTATATAATGAGATGATATTTGCCATTTTCCATCCTTCAGAATTTCTCCAGTATGCACTGACTTCCTAAAGTCTTTTGTCAAGGTTTTATATCTGTACTTGTTAACCTCCTTAAAAACTCGATGGTAAATATTATCTGGTCCTGGTGATTTGTTTGATTTCAGCCTATTTAATGTAAGCAGCACATCTCCCTCAGTCTACAGAATCACTCAGTACCTCCTTAGTGGTCCCTTTTACGCCTTATTTTTCTGTTTTTTCATTTGCAGCCTCTTTTTCAACTCTTTATTAACTCACTGTGGAGTTTTTCTTTTAATTTCCTAATTCCAAATTGAAGCATGTACTTACCCTGCATTGTATGTAAAACAATTTTAATCTTGTTCCACTGCTCCTCCACTGTCTCCATACTTAAAACCTTATACCAATTCATCTTCTTTAGACTTTGACGCATCTGCTCAAAATTTGTCCTACCAAAGTTAACAGTTTTAGTCTTTGCATCTGCACTCTTACAAAATGCTGACAACTGTATTATATTATAATCACTTGACCCTAGTGGTTCCATCACCTCTACACCCTCAATTCTGTCCTGATTATTACAAAGTACTAAATCCAGACAGGCTTCACCCCGTGTTGGTGCTTTAATGTACTTTGTTAAAAAACAGTCACTAAATACCTCTAAAAACTCCTGCTCATTTGCTCCTCTATTTACAAGGTTAGCTCAGTCCCCCATGTCTATACTCATCCCCAGCTTTTTTTTTCAGCCGTTTCTGTTATTGCTATAATATCATAATTATGCTCTGCTACATACAACTCCAACTCACTTCCTTCATTTTTGATACTTCTAGTATTAAGGCAAGCTATTTTTAATATGTTACTTATTTTACTTTTGCACTTAATCTTTTGGTTAGAATTTGCAGTACTATGCATTTTTATTTTTACACTATTGTTTGTTCCTTCATTAAACCTGGCCTGTCCTAAACTCGTTGCCCCCCAATTCCCTTGTTTAATCATTCCTCGACTAACCTACTCATACGCCTCACCAACACTTTGGTGACCCTCCAGCTTAAATGTAACCTGTCACGACACAGCAGACCCTGTCTGTTTCACAAGGAGTCCCAGTCCCCCATCAACCTATACCCTTCTGCCCTAACACCAAGATCTGAGCCACCTGTTAAACCAGGACTAGCACATAGCACATCCAAATCTTCAGAGAAGACTACACTTCAGCAGATGTGTGTCAACAAACGCTACAGGGGCTCCTTTACACCAACTACAATACTGTAAAAGCTGAGTGTTCTGGATGCAGAGTGGGTGAATGGAGCCAACAATTTTCACCTTACTAGAATCTGCTGTCAGTTCTTCTTGGCTCTTAACTGACCTCAGTGGCGAAACAGAGGAGTCCTTTATATGTAGAAATAACACAGAGATGGTCACCCCAGCTTGTGGACTATTTGCCAGTTCTTTTAATGGCACAATGGCGAACATACAGTGCTGAGTTATACCAACCACTTCTTTTCACTTCTACATCACCCCTCACTAATTGCTCCTCCTTCCTTTTTTAAATAAATCAATAAACTTTATTATTACTTTCTCTAACGTGAACTGCTGCTTACAATATTTAAGTCCTTTACACCAACAGAAATACTGCCCAGTTTAGAAGTTTTCTTTCTTTTTAATTTTCTTCTTTGTTCAGACCACAGTGTGTGTGTGTGTGTGTTTATCTATCTATCTATCTATCTATCTATCTATCTATCTATCTATCTATCTATCTATCTATCTATCTATCTATCTATCTGTCTGTCTGTCTGTCTGTCTGTCTGTCTGTCTGTCTGTCTGTCTGTCTATCTATCTATCTATCTATCTATCTATCTGTCTGTCTATCTATCTATCTATCTATCTATCTATCTATCTATGTACCGTGGAGCCCTTCTCTTTGCCGCTCATGAGCTAATCACCTACTTGCACTCAGTGGCGTAGCGAGGGGGGTGCCGAGGGTGCCATGGCCCCGGGCGGCATATCAAAAGGGGCGGCGGCAATCACCATGATATTTAAATTTAAAAAAATATAGGTATATTTGAAACTGCAAATCGCGCCCGCGCTGATTCAAGCCAAGCAGACAGCGCGGGTGCGGAAAGGGTGGCAGGTGAAGCAGGTGGTGCAATAGAAATTTTCTCAGACGTTTTTACAGCGCATTGTAGAGTCAATCTACGACAGTATCTAGTGACGATAAAACCTACCTAAGTGAATTTTCAATAGACAGAGTATCTGCTGAAATTCGAGAAAGATTCCAACAGTTGCAAAATCTAGCGCAAAAATATGATTTTTTAAGACCTGAAGTGATATTGAGCAGGGACGAGCTTAACTTAGACCAAGCTCCTCAAGACATTAATAAAGAAGAATTTCTACTTGAGCGCGTACGTCTACAAGCTTTTGTAGCTGCAACAGACCCAGACTGTAAAAAAGAACTCATTAGGTCCGGCTCTCTGAGTTTATTAAAATATATTATTGAGTCCAAACTTGAAGATGGTTTACCAAACATTGTCATAATGTTGAGAATTTTTTTAACATCTGCCATCAGTAATGCTAGTTGCGAGAGAAGCTTCTCTAAGCTCAAATTAATCAAAAGTTATCTCAGATCAACTATGTCCACGTTAAGGCTAACAAATTTAGCTATTCTGGCAATTGAACATGACATATATATTGATATTGACAATTGTATAAAAGATTTTGCTATTAAAAAAATACGAAAAGTAAATTTTTAATCAATAAAAAAATTTAATGCAGCTTTTTTTATTTTGTCTATTTTTTTTAAGAATAACTAAATAGAGGGGCGGCAAATTTCCGGTCGGCCCCAGGCGACGAAAGCCCACGCTACGCCACTGCTTGCACTTAAAATGTTTCCTTTCTTACTTATGAACATGTGTGTATTAGCATTAGCACTTAATTGCATAAGTGCTATATGGTACTCTATCCAATTATTCTTTATATGCTCTCACTTTTTTTCCACTAAGGAATTACTTTTAGCTATTCGTCGCTGCAATGCTGGTTATTTATTTTGCCCATGTCAGCTGCTGCTGCTTACTGCCCTGCCTCACTGACACTAGTATAATACAAATTACAAGAGCAAGTACAAGTAACAAGTAACGTTTCCAAATGCTCCCCCAAGCACTCGGCTGCTTTTACTGCTGTGTGGGTGAATAAAAAGCAATAAAATCCACCTAAAGGGGGAAAAAAAAGCTTTAAAAAATTCCCGCACTGCTCCTTAGCAGCTTATTTTTTAATTAACTCTCACACCTCAGAGTATAAAGCTCTCATGTCAATACATCTCAGCCACTAAGCAAGTTAACGTAAGAAGGTAAACATTTTTGTGCTTTTTAAATGTTGACCCTTTTGCCATTGCTGGCTGAAATATAAATGTCATCTCCATTATTCTTTGAAAACTCTCAATTCTTCTGCTTTCATATGACCATTTTGGAATTATTAATATACTCATTATCAACATCATCATATTATTATCGTAAGGTGTTTCCTGTTCTCTTTCTCTAATTGAATAACTTGGTTTTGGTGTTACAATTTACTCCTGTCCTTATATTCTTGTATCATGCTTCCTTATTGCAAGGCCACTATAATGGTAGTGGGACACTTTTCGCCTAATGTTGAGATATTTGGAATCACACTAAGTCTTCATTAATGGAAGCTTCTAAGCTACTTACTCCTGAACGGGGTCACGGGGGGGTCTTGAAGTCTATCTCAGTAGCATAGGGTGAAAGGCAGGAACAAATCCTGGACAGGGCACCAACCCATCACTGGGCGAACACACACCCCCACACACACCCACCCCAACCACACACTTTAGGATTGCCAGTTTACCTAACATGCATGTCTGTGGGAGGAAACCGGAGCTCCTGAATGAAGCCCACACAGAAGGAGAACATGCAGACTCCACACAGGGAGGACATGAGATGTGAACCCTTGACTCCTTACTGCTTGGCAGCAGTGTTGCAACTGCGTGTCTGGGCCATCCCTGATAAGAAACAGCTGGATGTCAAACCCCATGTACACACACTTTACATCCTCATTTTGAAAGGCCCTAAAGTGTTGATTTTAAGTTGTACCAATGTTAATCTGCATCCCAACAGAATGTCATGAACATCAACACAGATGTTTTGGAGTGATGCATATTTTGATTCACCTTATTATACAGCCACACCTTCCTGATTAAAATTTGTTGAACTTAACTATACAGTACATAATTTGAAATAATGTACAGTTTTTGGTTTGTCTCCACATTACAAAAGATGACATTTTTGTTAGCCTATATATTTAAGCCAGTTTTAAATGTGTTATGGTGGAGGACAAAGAATGAAACAAAAGTTAGGAGAAATTACCACAGGTACAGCAGTCAGGGCCTTTTTTAGATGAAATGATGAAATGCATGTTCTGAGTTTGAGTCCCATACCACCAGGTTCGGTGCCTGCTTTCTCATGAGGTCTGCACAGATTCCACTGAGAAGTGGGGTACAAATCTGCAATACTATCCTACTAGTCCCAGGAATGTTAAGTCATAGTCATCCTTGAGTGAGTGTGACTTTGGAAATTTGCGGCTTTGCTTTTGTACTGACATATAACATTACCCAGATATTTTGGCTTTGGCATGCCTCTTGTAAGCCTTTAAATACTGGCAGCAGATGGCATAGGTGTTTTTCCCAGATGTCCTAAAATATGACAATGTTGTCCAGAGTTCACTAGAACCCTGTGTAAACCAAAAAGAAGGACATGGTATTGCCAATCTGCCAGTAACCCTTATTCATATCCATATGCTTAGAAAATGGACGTTTCCAAGCCTCTTGTTAAGATCATCGACCCTTGGCATAATGTAGACTTTGAAATAAGAAACCTGATGGAGTCAGCAGAAATCTTTACAGAAACAGCAGGAGCCATCAGGTTTAGGTAGTGCTAGAGGACTATACCATTAACTGTTACTTTTCTCAGTAAGTCAGAGATTGAATATTATTTTTATTTCCATCCAGACTGTTTCAAATCAAGGACACAATAAGGGGATTCACTAGCTGTTCCCCAGGTTTGGTGACAATATCATACCAAAGTAAATTAGTCAATCCTGGTTTGGTTTTGATGACATTAGCCACCTATTGTATCACTCTCCAGACTTGGCTTTTAGGTTTTGAGGAGACAGTGTTCCCAAAATGAATACACAGAGTTTTAGTACGGAGAGTGAGTGACTCATTCCAGTCTCTCCAGGGTTACAGTGCATACACGGGGTACCATCTTTTCAGTTAATTTGTGTAATTTCTCTCTGGAGCCTCTGGAAATTACCATTCTAAACTCAGTTCATTTCTTCCATCATTGTTACTACTTCTGTACTCTCTGTGTTGATGGGATTTTGCTGTTTCATATCCTCAGCTTGTTTAGTTCTTTTGAAGCCTTGTATGGGTATAAAATTAATTGAACCAAATCTGCTCTTCTCCCTCTGAAGCCACCCAGTATTGAATCCTTTTCCTCATTGGCTATCATATGTGCAAACAGCATCAAGTACTTAGGGATCGACAATAACTACCTATTATATCACATTGATGTAACAAATTAATGACACATGTTTTGGAGCACTAAAGACTCTCTATCCTCCTAGTCTCACATGTCCCTATCCTTCCATTCTAGACTGGCTGTTACTAAAATGAATATTGGTTCAATTTGGATTTTGCCATGCTCCCCTTTCCTCGCCCTCTAAAATATTGTTAAGACATTAGATCTCTCCTGTCTCGATTCCTGTGACATGACTAAAGACCCTCCATTAAGCACACCATCTTGACATGTGACAGAACTGTTGGTGGAGTGGCATTTAATGATTTGGAATTATATCACCGAGCATTCATATTGAGATCTGTTTGGAGCCGGCTGGTGTGTCCTGGAAGCCCCCCAATCTTGGTTTTCAAATGAACAGAACCTGGTCCACCCCAGATCTCTCTCACTTCTTCCCTTTACTTCTCTGAATATAAAACAGCAGTCCCTCAAATATCTGTTGATGTCTTATGCACTCAGTTTGTTGCAAAGTAGTCAAGCATGTAGATCCCTACCCAATTCTGCATGATATTACCCATTTTGAATAACCCCAGTGTCCATTTAGGAGGTAACCCTATCTCATTACCAGGCTGAGCAGACCATGGCATCATCAGCTTTGGTGATATTTTTTATAGCTTGGGGTTCAGATTAATCCACATTTTCTATTTCATCATTCTCACTTTTCTTTTATCTCTTGTCTTGTGGAATTCTTCTGTCATCTCCGATCCCCTCTTTTCCTCTTTTAACTTTTTTCATTCCCGTCCACTCAGAAAAAAACTGTTTCTGCTACATATACCTTTTTTTTGTAAGGCTATCTCCACGTTTTTGCCAATTTAGTCAGTTTGGGAACCTGATTTATCACTGCCTGCTCCTCTTGATTAGGAGCTGGTTTTTAAGAACATCACTGGAGCCATCAATGTCTAACCATCCTAAAGCAGAATTTATTTATTTATTGAAGAATTTAATAGTGCTGTGGTGGATCAGTTGAACAATGTGAATGGGGTGTTGATTGTTGCTCATTTCAATCTTCAGAGAGACAAGTACAACCCTTGGTGTCTGGATCTTGAGTCTACAAACCAGTTACTTTATTTTTAGATTTTAAATTATTAGACTGGCCTACCCCAACCACAAATACTAACCTTAAAGTTAGTGGGGATGGAGCACAGTTATCTATAAGTCCCTAATGTGAATGTCCCCTTTGGATGCCTAATCTTAAAATTCCTATTGGGTAACTAATCTTACATTTTCCTTCTCTGGCTTTGTTTTTAGAGTTCCTAATCTTAAATTAGACCTTTTAAAACCCAAAATTTTAAACTTTTTACCCCTAATGTGCACTATAAATTAAAGATTTCTCTAATAACCCAAAAATGTTATTTTGAATTATGAGACTTTTTGATACTCTATTTTATCTATTTATTATTGCATTTTAAACCTCAGTATTATTTATTTAAATTATTCTTAACTGTTTTAATTTTGCAAAATTGAAAATTTTATTTATTGAGGGAAACTTGGTATTGTTTTTAAGGGATAATTTGTATAAATATATTTTAAGAGGTTTATTAGCAACATATGATGATATTTTAGAGGTTTTTAAAGGCTCCTGTATCCTAGTAATAAGTGTTGTGGCAGGGATAATAGATAGGATTCTATCTTCATAAACAGTGTGCCTGTGCAATGCTTGCCCTATAGGGGGCGATCATCTCTACAAACCCCAACCTAACCCTTAATCTTAAACCCTTTAAAACAGGGCCCTGGGGTTAAAAATAAAATTGTTACCCAGGTCCCTGATGTTAAAGCTTTTGTTTTTCTATTGTCTACCCCCATTTCTTCTTCTAACCTTAATCCCTTTAAAACATGGCCCTGAGGATGAAAATAAAATTATTGCCCAGGTCCCTGATGTTAAAACTTCTTCTAGCGTTGACTTCTATTTCTTTTTCTAATCTTAACCTCCTAAATTGTGATTTGTAGGGTAGAGATTTGTTTAGTGTGATGTGTTGTTGTTGATTGTTTGGGAGTCCTAATATTTGGCTACCAGGAGTAATATAGGAAGGGACGGGACTATTTAAGACCTGATCCCTAGTTTGAAAAAAGTTTTTGTGGTATTAGTAGTAAGAACATTATTGTATCATTTTAGAATGTAGCTCTTATGATCTGTTGATAATGTCCTTTGAATATCCATTTAACAAAAAGAATTGTGATCAAGATTTTTTTACATATTGAAAGGAGTATAATTTAACCAATAAGGGACATTCTTTTTATGAGGAACCATTGTTGAGTAGCAAAATAATAAAATACCAGGATGTTAAAATTTTTTAGATGTTTTTGAAATTTGTAGTCCTATGTAACCAAAACTTAAATTTCAAAAATATCTAAAAAATTTTAACAGATTTTTTGAACTATAATTAGTAGTATGGGTGTTTCTTACAAAATAGAATAGGTAGAGTATGTATACCCATGCGTTTTGGATTTGGCCTTCGGGCTATTATCCCCTACCCTCACCCTAACCCTTGTAAATGGTTTGCTTTGGGCCTTTCAAATGTGGTGGACTCCTAGTAGGTGGGCATGAGTCAAGCTGCAGATTGCGTGATTGTGTGGTCGAGCAGCAGCTATTGTTGTTAAGACTTCATGAAACAAAATCATTTTTCAACTTAAAGTGAAGCCCTTATGGTATGGATGTAAAAGCGACTTTCCCTGCGTACGTCTGTTACTGCATTTCTGACATGTTTTAATGAGTCGTAATTCCATTGTTCCCTTTTTAAAATAAAAATAGAAGTCTTTTCTACTATGAGTAAAACTCATGTAAGGGTTTATGCATCAAGAGGTCTGACTAGGCAGCTGTTTGAGCGTTTTAAGTTCCAGCTGAAGCCACTTCACCTTCACGCACTGGGTGGCTAGGCCATTGGTACTGCGTTAGCCATATATGCCTACACACATCATGCATTAAGGGAGGGTGAGTTTTTCCTGTCCAGGCTTCAGAAATAGTGGATTATGTTTTTTTTAGCAGGTTTATTCAAGGTTGATTTATTTGAAGCACACTGGTTGCGAGGAACCTTATCAGAATTGACTGATGTTAAGAGTGGTGTTCCATGGGGACAGCTGCTATCATTAATATACAACCCCACTTCCAAAAAAGTTAGGACACTGTGCAAAATATAAAAAAAAAAACAGAATGCAATAATTTACAGATATCATAAACCCATATTTTATTCACAACACAACATAGAAGACATATCTGATATTGAAAGTGAGACAGCGGGTAAAACATCTCTTATGATAATTCCTCAAGTACCAATTACAAATGATCATCTAAACTTCTGCTCTTCAAATGTGAAAGAAATTAGTGGAGCCCATGTGCTGTGAAACCCATGGTTGTATTCTTCATAGCAGTCATCACTTGAACTGTCCATAAACCAGTGTGACAATTAATGATAATCATTGCTAAAAGAGTCACCTGTAGAGATGCATCTTCAAGAACAACATGCAAGTTAATCATTGTGTTTATCAGCGATGAAAGAAGACACAAAAGAAGTTCCTTCTCATAATTTTCTTACCAGTCCATCCCAGAACTCTCTTTCAGGTGTGAATCAATAACACTGGTCAACAAGCATTTTGCTACTGGGAATCTTTCACCTTTAATTTAACAAATTTCACTTGCTGACTCCAAATCGGAAAAACGTTTTCATCTAGCACGTCCCACTTGTTAGTTATGAAGTTCCAGGTCTTGGACAACTAGGGTGACTGGACAGAAACGGCGATGCTTTTCGGCATTTAAGAAATAAGTTTGGTCTCGAGAAAAGTGAAGCCAAAATTAAGGAAGGTGTTTTTGTTGGCCCTGAAATCCGTGAACTGATGCTTGACGATGAGTTCAAAGGGAAACCGAAGCCCACTGAATCAGCCCCCTCATTCGTGCAGGTTGTCCAGAATTTTCTTGACAGTCACAGAGCAGAGAATTATTCTGAGCTAGTGAAGAACCTGCTGAAAGCGTATCGGCTTACGGGAGCCACAATGTCACTGAAGGCAAATTTTTTACATTCTCATCTCGACTGTTTTCCACCAAATCTAAGGGATGTCAGAGATGAGCATGTGGAAAGATTTCATCAAGATACAAAGGTGATGGAAAACCAATTTCAGGGAAAATTTACTATGAGCATTATGTTGGTTCATGCAAAGAGAAACAGATGTGCAGTATAAGCGCAAAAGCAATTGCCTCAGACAATTTTGAGCACACTGACCTCGGTTTTATATTGAGGTAAATTGACATAAACATGTTTTAAAGTGTCTCTGGTATCGTCTTCTGGTTTGTTTTCAGAATAAACACATTCAAACAATTTTTGGTGGGACAGAGTTCAAACTCTAGATATTGTGTTGATATATTATATTGATATTCAAAAGTGTCAAAACGGCAATGATGTGTATATCAAAAATCTGATTTGTTACCTTAATTCCGATTTCATATATGAAATCAGTGTAAAAAACTTATAGAAAGGTGGTCTGAAGTTCTCAGTAGCAAGCAAAAATACTTTTTGTAGACCAGTGTAATCAGCCGCATCTGTATATTTTAATGACTCTCCCAACCTCATACCCCACTCAGAGAAATGATCAAACTATATATAAAAAGTAGTCTCATGGTCCTGCGGTGTCCATACCATTGATGCAGCAATATCAAAAATCTCGTCTGAGAGAGACTGTAGATCAGTAGGTGCTGGAGTGATTTTCCATGAGAAGGTGAATTTAAATCAGTATCGGAGGATGGGACATAAAGGCTTGTACTCTGAAGTTCTGTGAACTCAAGTTTTGTGTAAAAATATCCCCATCCCACAGAAGTGGCTAAAAAGTTGAAACAGCAGGCTGTGATGGTGGCTGTATTGGCAGGGAAACTTTCCTGACACTAGGAACATGCCATCTCGAACCATCTAGGCCTAAACAGCCTGTAACACAGAATGGTGCTCACCAGATGAGTAATAACTTGCTCTTTCTTTGAAATCTTGTTAAACATACCCAGTGATATACCATATTTACTCGTGTACCACACGGCCTGGCCTAATTTTTACAAAGAAAATCGCGAAAATCGTTTTGCCCCGTGTACGACGTGCGATGTGATTTTATAGGAAGAGAGAGCGCAAGTGCTTGACCACTTTGAATGTAAATCATAGACAACAATGAGAAACCTCTGGAGATGTGGGACATCATGCAATTCTCCTCAAATGTCAAGCTGTATATATTACCATGAGAAGGCCAAACCAAAGCCTGAAGAGCAGTGGGGCTTGCAAGCCTGTCTTACTACTCAAAAGTTTCTCAGTCATAGACCAAGGACCCAATTTACAAAAATGATGCGTACACCCGTTTCTACGCTCACATTGCGATGTAAAAAAACTAAACTTTGTGTAAAGCCACAAACATTTTCATGCCAGCTAAATCCTTGGAGTACGCAAGTTTTTCGCTCGGTTTTGCAAACTGGTGGCACCCAGTGTCAAAGCAGTGCTACTGTTCCTGTGTGGTTTCACTTTCTTTTTTAGATCCACATCAAATACACTGAAATTAACCGCATATTGCATATTGATTTGTTGATTCCTTCCTGAACCGGGGGACCTAACAACTTTCTCTCTTTCTCTCTTTCTTTCCTAGGTGACGAAGTGGAAGCAGAAGTAGAAGCAGACAATGGCCGACAGTGAGATGAATCGCGTTGCCTTCATCGTCGAAGAACTCCAGGCACTCGACAAACAGATTCAGAAACTCCTGTCCAGAAGAAGGTACCTCAGAGACTTGAAGGCTCGGCTGCTGGACAAACCACACTCAACAACTGAAGTCGACGTAACATCAACCCCACCTCGTGCCACTCAATTCCAAGGGCAAATAAGCTTCACCCCCGCGTCTCGTAGGAGCAACGACAACGCAGATGAAGACCTCGACGGGTTTCAGCTTTGCAGGTGGGGGTTCAAGGCTAGAACACCTCCATCGGCACAGGCGAGCATCTCAATCCAGAACCGATTCGACCCTCTCCACGTCCCCACTCTGCCTTCAACCCCGGGTGATGTAATCGTGGTAGGTGATTCGATTGTACGAAACCTGAATATCACATGCCCTAATCGAAAATCCTTTATTTCTTGTTTTCCTGGTGCTCGAGTCCGAGATGTGATGAGGCGGGCGCCGACCTTCTACGAGAAGCACAAGAGGGCAATTGGATCCATTATTTTACACGCCAGCATAAACGACATAAGGCACCGAGAGTCGGAGGTTCTCAAGGCTGACTTCGCAGCACTAGTTAAAGACACGGAGAGGACCCCATCCGCAAAAATCTTCATCTCGGGTCCACTACCTCTCGTCAGACGATCGAATGAATACTACAGTCGTCTGCTGGGTTTAAACAACTGGCTGCGAGACTCAAGAGACTCAACTGGGATCGTTTTTGGGAAAGGCCGCGCTTCTTCAAGCGGGATGGACTGCATCCGAATAGATTTGGCGCCCGGGTCCTCTCCGAAAACATCGCTAAGGTAATTCGTCTATCTTGACTGTCTACTTCTACTTTTAACCCCTTCCATAATGCTACTGCTTTGATAGGACATAATGGCTTAACACAGTCTTCCGTTAAAGTGCACAACATTAATAATCTAATAACAAATCTTAATGCACGTAAAAAATCTAGGCAGTGCGGCATAAACACCAGTAATTTAATTGCAATTACTACTTCAGATCAACAATGCATTAAAATATAAAAACGGATTGTAGATTACATAAAAAATACACACAGAGTGGCATTAACAAAAATAACTTAATTTTTGTTCCGAATACCAATAACACGCATAAAATTCAGCTCTGCCCTTCAGAAACATTAAATATGGCACTATTAAATGTTAGAGCTTTAACTAACAAGACATTTTTTATAAACGATCTTATTAGTGATAGAAACATTGATTTTATTGCACTAAGTGAAACATGGCTTAACTCAAACGGCAGCTGTTTTAATCGAATCTGCCCTCCGGATTACAGTTTTACTCGTGCAGACCGCCAGGGAAAAAGGGGCGGATTGGCAAACATTTACTCGAGCGATTAAAATGTAAAGATGTTAGTTTTGGTAAATTTAAGTCCTTTAAGTATCTCGCCGTTGATATTCATGGAGATTCTCACATTCTTGTATTATCCGTGTATAGACCTCCTTCCTCTTTCTTTGAGGAATTCTCTGACTTAATGTCAATTTTAATTACAAACTATGACACACTCTTAATAGTCGACGACTTTAACTTTCATATCGACAATCAGTGTGACCAAAAGTAAAAGAATTCATGAACCTCCTGGACTCTTTTGATTTGAGACAGCTCGTTAATCAGCCTACACATAAAGCAGGTCATACGTTAGACTTAGTAATTACCAAAGGACTAAAAGTTGATGTGAAGCAGATCATTGATACGGGTCTATCAGACCATTTCCTTCTACTATTTAATATAGAAATAAAGATAGAAAACACTCATGAGAAGCATTTTGTTAAAAAACGCTTCTTTGACTCATCAGCAGCTTTAAAACATACAAACATTCTAAGCAATCAGTCCGTTTATAGTGCCAACTATAATAGCGAGGATAATGTAAATAGTAAGGTGGAAAGATTTAATACTAAAGTAAGAGCTGCTGTTGACAGAGTTGCACCTGAAAAGACAGTTAAAAAATCTTCTAGTATTGTTATTCCATGGAAGACCCAAAGAGTGTCTGATTTAAAAAGAACATGTCGTAGAGCTGAGCGTAAATGGAGGAAGACTAAACTTACTATCCATTATGAGATATTGAAGGTTAAAATAACAGATGTGAACGCTGGCCCTGGCACAGACAGACGGACAACATATTTTGCACCCACACACCGTTTATTCACACTATTTACAAATATATACAAAGTAGTCCAATCACGTGCACTCACAACCCCAGTGCCCTTGGCACTGAATCCCCCAAAGTCCAGAGCCCACAGTCTCTAGTGCCTTTCTTCCTGGCCGCCTCCTGTCCTCTCTCCAGCTCCGTCATACTGCCTCCCGACTTCCACCAATGACTGGAGGGAGGCGGCCCCTTTTATGGGAACCCGGATGAGCTCCAGCTGCTTCCCGGCACTTGGTCTTGGCCACACCCCTGTGTGGCGGAAGTGCCGGCTGCGCACCCGGAAGCCGTCCGTGTAACCCCTGTCGTCTTCCCCCCGGCACTTCCTGGTGTGGCGGTAGTGCCGGGCTCCCAGGATAAATAGGCACTGGGGCGCCGCCTGGCGGTGGCCACGGGTCCCTACAGGGCTGGGCTTCCAAGCCCTGTACCCGTGGCCCCCCACATAACCAGGACGGACGCCCCCTCTCGATCTGGAGGAGGCACACGCCCTCCTCTGGTCCTCCAAGGCGTCCCGGCCGGGCTCCATCCCCGGCCAAAGACCACACGGGGTAAACCGGCATCGGGGCGCCGCCTGGCGGTGACCACGGGTCCCTACAGGGCTGGGCTTCCAAGCCCTGTACCCGTGGCCCCCCACATAACCAGGACGGACGCCCCCTCGCAATCTGGAGGAGGCACAAGCCCTCCTCTCCTCCTCCTGGGACCACACAGAATACAATAACACAGTCCGCCTTGAGAGGCACTGCTATTTCTCTAATATTATAAATAACAATGCTAGTAATCCCAGAGTCTTATTTTCAACAATTGATCGTCTGTTAAACCCAGGTAACACAAAGGAATGTCCCCAGAATACTTCCAGTGAAACCTGTGAGAACATTGCTGTATTTTTCAATCAAAAAATTAATGATATTAGAGATAACATAGTATATCTCCCCAACACTGTAGAACCTCCAAAGCCCCGGTACTCCGTTATAAACAAATTAAATGCTTTCACCAGGATAGATTTACCTGAATTACATAGAATAATCTCTCAACTGAAACCCTCCACCTGCGTCCTTGATCCAATACCAACAACGTTTTTCAAAGAAATATCAGGCGTGCTAATTGATAATATTCTTGACATAGTTAATTCGTCATTAGATACGGGGGTCTTCCCAGACTGTCTTAAGACTGCTGTAGTTAAACCCCTACTTAAGAAACATAATCTTGACCCCTCTGCCTTTGAAAATTTTAGACCCATCTCTAACCTGCCCTTCTTAAGTAAAATTCTAGAGAAGGCAGTCATTATGCAGTTAAATGACCACCTCAATAAACATGCTATTCTTGATAAATTTCAGTCAGGTTTCAGAACAAATCACAGCACAGAAACTGCACTCGTTAAAGTAGTAAATGACTTGCGGGTAAATGCAGACAGAGGCCATTTATCTGTTCTCATCCTCTTAGATCTGAGTGCTGCATTTGACACCATTGATCACAATATTCTTAGAAATCGCCTTAGTCAATGGGTGGGCCTCTCTGGCAGTGTCTTAAATTGGTTTGAATCCTACCTGGCAGGGAGAAAATTCTTTGTGAGTTGTGGTAATTATAACTCAGAGACACATGATATTCGATATGGTGTTCCACAAGGCTCTATCCTGGGTCCGCTGTTATTCTCAATCTATATGCTTCCGTTAGGTCAGATTATCTCAGGGCACAACGTGAGCTACCACAGCTATGCTGATGACACACAGCTGTACTTATCAATAGCACCTGATGATACCGACTCTCTCGATTCACTAACACAATGTCTTACTGGTATTTCTGAATGGATGAATAGTAATTTTCTCAAACTAAATAAAGAGAAAACTGAAATTTTAGTAATTGGCAATAATGGATTCAATGAAGTTATCAGAAATAAACTTGTTGCATTAGGATTAGAAGTTAAGACGGAAGTTGACTGTAATCTGAATTTTAAATCGCATATTCATCAGACCACTAGGACAGCATTTTTTCACTTAAGAAACATAGCTAAAGTTAGACCTCTTATATCATTGAAAGATGCTGAGAAATTAATTCACGCTTTTGTTTTCAGTCGACTAGATTACTGTAACACACTCCTCTCAGGACTACCCAAAAAAGACATCAATCACTTGCAACGAGTGCAGAATGCAGCTGCTAGAATCCTAACTAGAAAAAGAAATCCGAACACATCTCTCCAGTTTTAATGTCACTACACTGGTTACCTGTGTCATTCAGGATTGACTTTAAAATACTGCTTATGGTTTATAAAGCCTTACATAATCTCGCTCCATCTTAAATATCGGAATGCCTGACACGTTATATTCCAAATCGTAACCTTAGATCTTCAAATGAGTGTCTCCTTATAATTCCAAAAGCTAAACTTAAAAGAAGTGGTGAGGCGGCCTTCTGCTGCTATGCACCTAAAATCTGGAATAGCCTGCCAATAGGAATTCGCCAGGCTGATACAGTAGAGCACTTTAAAACACTGCTGAAAACACATTACTTTAACATGGCCTTTTTATAACTTCACTTTAACTTAATCCTGGTACTCTGTACGTTCAATTCATCACAATAACTATTCATAATGGCTCCAAAATCCGTACTGACCCCAACTCTCTCTTCTGTTTCTTTTTCCGGTTTCTTTGTGGTGGCGGCCTGAGCCACCACTACCTAATCAAAGCACCGTGATGCTCCAACATTGATGGACTGAAAGCCATACTGTAAGTCTACGTGACCATCATCGTCAAGTCCTTCCGTGAGAACCCTAAATCCAAAGAGGACTGTTTCATTTATGTTAGGTGGAACCCCTGCAGATTTTATTTTTTTTCTCCAGCCGTCTGGAGTTATTTTTTTGTTTTTTCTGTCCACCCTGGCCATCGGACCTTACTTATTATGTTAATCAATGTTGACTTATGTTTATTTTTTATTGTGTCTTCTATTTTTCTATTCTTCATTTTGTAAAGCACTTTGAGCTACATTTTTTTTGTATGAAAATGTACTATATAAATAAATGTTGATTGATTGATTGATTGATTGATTGGATTATCGGTATACAGCATCAAGCATGTGTTGCCTCAGCCATGCTGCCTATTTGAACTGCTCTCATGCGACAAACACTTCAGATCCTTTCCTGTACGGACCTTGCGAAACAGTTTCATCCCAAGAACTATAAATGCACTCCTTGGAGAACTGTTTGTACTTATTAGTACAATCACCTCACTGTAAACGTGTGATACAGTTATAATATTGCACAACCTGAGCCACTTTATAAAGCATGTATTTACATATGATGACGATATAATTTTTAAGATGAAATGCAGCAAAATATGTATATTACATTATGCAGATAAAATGTTAACATCATTTAAATAATCTACAATGTTAATAATTAAACATGTAAGGACACGGTGCCGCACGGATTGTTCCTGCCTCACACTGTATTCTTGCTGGGGCTGGCGCAACACTGGAAGGATAGAGTAATTAAACATGTATTACGAAGATATTTCAATGTTCCTTAAAAGTTTTGAAGAATTGCCATTCTAAGCTTACAGATGGCTTAACGTCTATTACAGAGCTGATTGTGTGGCGATTGGGTACTTGGAGAAAGAAAAGGAAGGACAAGAATTGGAGGATAGTATGTTTGAAAGAGACAGTACCGCTGCAATAAATTACTTCATTGAAAGTCGCGCATAGCGCAGCAAGCATCTTGCAGGAGGCAGGAACAATCTCTGGATGGGGCGCCAGCTCGTCACTATCACTGTGCCACCGTGTTCCCATGTTTAATAACATGCATTAATTGATATGATATGAATACTGAAATTATATCAAGTATATCTCGGTATTTTAATTATTCAGAGATCTGTAATGTCACGAATGTAATGGATTCTGTGTCCTGTCAGAGGTAGAGAAAGCCGGTTTAAGAAGTACGTAGTGATTCACACACATAGAGCACATAGAAGATCAAATGCAAAACAAAGCATTTAAAGTGGTACTTTGGTTACGATGGGATTTGAGAAACTAGTAAAATAAACGATTTTAAGATGAAGTTTATGATGTTCTACTTTAATGACAAAATAAACTATGTGATTAAAGTGGAAATTTCGAGATTAAAGTTGATATTTCGTGCTTTTTTTCCACTGTGTGCCTATTTTTTTTCTCTGTACCCTAATAAGCTTTCATATGACACTCATACGGTGGGCTACCACTTGCCTTTTCACAGCGACTTTGATATCTGACAACTTCTTTTTTATTTCAAACACTGTGCGACTTTGTGAAGTTGAGCTTTTGAGCTTCTCCGACACTCTGTGTCACGTGATCAACTTCCTTTTCTTGTTTATACCACTAATTAAACCAGCAAATAGTAAGTTTTTCCTTACCTCCACTTGGTATTCACTGAAATTCTTCTATTTCCCCCCGTGCTTTTGCCATTGCCTTTTCACAGATTGCTGAGCTTAAGGGCTATTTATATTGATTTGCATATTCAAAAAGGCGTAATTCTGGGAGGAGTTGGGGAGTGGCGGCAGGCATGTGCATTACTTTTCACGCTGACTGGGATTTATGGAGCGGAATAATGTGGAAGTTGGCGTATGCACAGATTTATGCTTCTAGATATTTTTGTGCCTACGCACATTTCCACTTTTGTCCGTACACCATGCTTTAGTGTGAATTCTATGCACAGCATTATGCATGAAGGTCCAAGGGCTTCAATATTCAATACCTAGCCAACATACCTATTCACAGCATTGCTGCTTACTTGGACAATGCAAAGATGTCCTTCATGTGCCATTGACAAGAGACACAGACTCAGAATGGTTTACAAATAACAGCAACATTTCTTCTTGTAATGCAGTAATTATTCCAAATAGACAGCTCATTTTTTACTCTAGAGCAGTGTTTCCATCACCGGGAACTTGCCGTCATGTCAGCTGTCCATTTCAACACTTGGGTATTTCTTGCAAAAAAAATGTATGTTTAAGAAAAATGAAAAACAATCAGCCATAGACCCTATACAACCAACAATTAACAGTAGGACATCAAGTGATGCAATTTTTGCCTGAGTTGAGTTGGAATCTTCTGTCTACGAAGGCTATTTCTGGAACTACAAGTCTATTTGGGCTAGATTTTTAATTAAAATATTTTCAAATGCTATTTAAAAAATTGATTTTATTTACTCTACTAATATATGGTGTGAGGGCTGTCAAAGTCCTTACCTGCCCGGGATGCCTTTGTAATGGAAGGACAGGGGAAGACAGCTTCTTTAGGGCACTGCCTCCCCCCAGAATGCTAGATGGCAGCAAACCCAGGCTGGGATCCCCACATAGGTGCCCAGTGACAGAAAGAAAGAAAAGAGTTGTATTGTGGCTGTGGTGGTGGGAAACACTTATAGGAAAGAGTTTCCCACAATAAAAGACTCTTTTGCCTTTTAACTTGTGCCGGAGCCTGCTTGTGTTGGGTGGTTAGGGAGCTGGAGCACCCTATGGCATCCACAACACGAATTACTTTCTATTATCACAGTTACTTTTGCTATATGACCCATTCCTACAAAAATAAGAAAGAACTGTTATTGTCTCTTGTGACTGAAAGGCACTATATGAACACCGACCCAACACAGACGGACACGGGAGACACACTGATAAAATAAATAAATGTTTATTTTTCTTCGCCTGTGGGCGCACGTCTTCCCTGTGACCCACAGTTAGTACACAGTCCCCACAAGTACAACTCCACACAATCCTTTTGTCTCTTATTATTCCTCCACTCCTCCTCTGTCAGTTTTGCCTCCCTCCGCCCAACTCTGGCTCCCGGAGTAGTGGCTGTTGGCTCCTATTATAAGGCACCCATAAGTGCTCCAGGTGCTTGATGACTTCATTTCCGGCGGCACTTCCGGGTGTGGTGGAAGGACTGCCCATAAGAGCTCAGCAATTCCAGCTGCAGCACCCCCTGGTGGTGCCTGTAGATCCCAGCAGGGCTACACCAAACTCCAACTCCCATAAAGCTCTGTGGGAGTCCGAGGCACTGCTGCAACCCAGGGGGGTTGCCATCTAGCATCCCAGGGGAGTTAACGTACTGGCCATGCTTGTTCCCCTGGTCCTCTCAGCATGGAGGCATCCCAGCCAGGCAAGAACCCTGGCTGCACACTACACTCTATTTTTGATTAAGTAAATAAATAAATTAAATGTTGTAGCCTTCAAAACACCTGCATGTTATTGTGTGCATACATATTCTAACTTCCTAATTTGATTTTGTTGCTGTTTTGCTTAATTTGTTTTTTTTTCTTTTCTTTATTTTAATTAGTTTCCGAACCAATTTTAATTTTTGCTGTGAGCTAATGGACAAAAGTTCACTGAGTATTACTGTCAATAATAGTTCATTTTAATCTTCTGCCACTTTTCATGACTACGCCTGTTACAAATATTACTTAATTTCCTGATCAAGATTATTTGATATGACTGCGATTATTTTAAATCATTAGAGTCATTTACATACAAGTGTATAAAAATAGCTGAATGAAACATAGAAGTAATATTTCTAACACTATTTTCTTGTCGTCTTACACTCGTTTAATGACCTCCATTGCAAGTTAGTTACTTGTTACTTACAAAAAAGTAACTAAATGCTACTTATTATAAAATACAGTATAATGCGTTACAAATAATACATTACTTTTGCGTTACTCATTCTCCTTTATATGAAAAACTGCACATTTCATTATTTGTATGTTATTTATAAGACAAGTAATCATCAATTAATTGACAGCATATCGAAAACCCAACAAACTTCATGAAACTGGCCAGAAACAAGGACAAATTTGATCATTTTCTTGGGTTTTATAAACATTTTAGCTAAATTAGGTTGGGACCTGAGAGGGACACGAACCACAAGTGGCTGCAGAGATACCTACTTGATTGGGCCTGAGTGGGTGTAATAGTCAGAGGAGCCAGCTATAAAAGTGATGGGTCTAACTGCAGCCTGCAATACCTATGGCGAAGGTCAGGTAATGCCCACAACATCAGTCACCAAACGTCCTTTGAGTCAGATAACCCTCCCACAACCCTAATCAACCCTAATCTTAACTATAGTTAATGTGATGGGTGTTTCGTGACTGGCGTTCAGGGTGTTTCGTGATGTTGGGGCATTACGTGACTGACCTCACAGGTACTGCAGTCTGCAATTACACTCTGTTGCTAGAAAAAACAGTCGGGGGGTTGAAGATACAACACTAGAGAGCCCTGTAATCGCGTCTCTGAGACAGCTGCTAAAGCACATGGGCTTCTTGCCTTAGACCTAGTGCTGCTGCAATGATCATTGGCTCCCAGTGACCTTAAACTGGCCAAAAAGAAATTTTCCTCTTGGCACATGCAGGATAATATGTACAACTTTGGTTCAATACTTTTTGACATTATGGATCCACACTGGTTGTGATGGCTGCAGGACAAAAGCCATTTTTGCCAGATGCGGGAACACGCTGCTACTTGTGCGCTTTGGATTTTCCAATGTGGTGAATTTCTGGGAGAGGCTGGTAACATGGGGGTCAGAATGATGAACGAAGGGCTGAATGTGATGCAGCAGGTCATCAAAGCGCAAGACAGACAGGCAAACATATTTGAAGTACATCATGCAGATCACCCACTCATGAGAATATTATGCTTGCCTTACTTTTACTGCTTTTGATTAATGATCTGACATGCCACCATCTCTTTTTCCTCTTAAAGCCAGTAATAACAAGCAGAACTCTTCTTCCATCAGCAGAGTCTCAATTCTTCTGCTGTGACATTGACCAAGCACTGTCACCTGCTGACTAGAAGAATATCACTCACTGATCGAACGGGCCGCTGCAAATATACAAGAATTGTTTTGGTCACTGACCTCATGCAAGCTATATATAGCAGGCAACGTCTTTATGAAAAAATTTTGTGCATTTGTGCATCAAGTACTATTTCTTAGAGAATGTTCAGTGCAGCTGGCGATATTGTGACCCAAGTGAGATGTTGCCTTAATCCAGGTAAGATAAATATCAGGGCCATCTTACCAGCATCATAAACCACTGGGCAAAGTAGTGTGCTGTGGCCGGGCCCCTGTTTTGATAGTATGACAGAAACATACATTGGCATCAGAAACATCATGGTCAGTGCCCATTGTGCCCATGCGTTAAGACGGCCCAGGTAAATACCGTATGTTAGTATTCCTCACCCATAATCTACCTGCCTAGTGAAGAGCATGATGAGCTGTGGTTGTGGAAGACAACAAGCATGTTTTGGCCACATTGTTTGATTATGGTACCTTGGTTATTGGCTGACATTTGTGTTATTTATCTGCCTTGCACAATATTTGTTTGCAAAGCCGAAAAGTCAAACAGAAATGCAGTTTGTATTTATATGTTCCAATGTTCCTTCTTCATAAGTAGTATGTGTATTATTTAACTGTTTTAGGCTTACTCTGTAAAATGAACTGAAAAAGATAATTAAATCAGGAATCACAATAACTTGTATGACAAATAACCGCCTAACTAAAATTTCATGATCGTGACAGCTCTATTCATGACAACCCATCTCTGACAAAAGCACTGGCTTCTTTGTAGATAACTGGAATCTTTAGCAGTCTTGACTATTTTCTGTTAAATATGCATAATCTCCTGCAAGGACTTTCTGTTGTTCTTTCAACATTTGCTGCTATTAGATAAATCTCTCCTTCAACTTATCCTGCATTAGCCTGTGGCTGTGATATCTCTGCAGTTCATCATCATGTGGAGACCTTACTCTCAATAGTCGTCCTCTAATTTTGAAGCAGCACTCACAGTAATTTGACTCCAAGAAGAAGACATTATTAAACTTCCGTACCTGTTGCTTATTTCACTTTATTTGGTTTTAATTAAACTTTCATATCTTCATTGGTTTCAGCTCCTCAAGTGGTGTCCGAGGCATGTGCAAGATGTTTGATTGTTTTTAATAATAATAATAATACATTTTATTTATATGGCGCCTTTCCCATACTCAAGTCGCTTCAACATTTCTGATTCCAAATTCGGTTTCTTCCATGTGTTATTCTAAATGTTGACTACTGTGGCCATAAGAGTTCCTGGTTTATCCAGCGAGGCATTTGACAGATCACCCCCTGCTCTTGAACAAAGGAACGCTGAACTAGGATACAATTCACAGAATGCCAAAAATTTCTGAAGCCCCAGCTTTTAAACATGAAAAAGACACACGAGTACATTTTAATTGTCTGTTCAGTTGCAGTCTCAGGGTCAACTATTTTGGCCAAGCATATATCTTTCAAGACAATGCAGGCACTGCTGGAAACCAGCATCTGAGAAATCCCCAGAGTCTAATTTAGAGAAGGACATTGACTTTTATTCAAGCCAAATTGCTCTGAAATTTGCTGTGCTAGTATGAAATAAAGTTCCTCCAGTTTTACCCACCCCTACTTAAAGTTTAAAATAAAGTGTTATATCAAAGACGGCGTCCAATGTGATGTTTCTCCCGCACTGATGAACGTGGTTCTACCATTAAAACATATGGTGATTGTAACTGTGATACTATTACAGTTCGGTGGATAGGCCGTATGACAGGATCGTTAGAGAAGCAAATATAACTAATTATAGATTTGCCTTTGTTTTATGACTTTTTATAATAGGTGCACATATCTGTGGGTTAGGTGAGGAGTTACTAGGTGAGAAATGGAAGCACACCATAGGTGGAGATGCCCCTCGTGGTTCAGTTCGGGCGCGAAGACGTGACATCACTATGAGCCTTTGACTGCCAGAGTCATAGACATAGAATTACTGGACGCCGCATGACCAGCAGCATCGTATGTCAATGTCGCCGCCATATTGCGAGTGGCACTGCTGTGGAGTGAAGTAATGAATAATGTGCTGCTTGGGATTGTACAAACCGCTTTACGCTCCAAAGCAGATCCCAGGGGATTACATTTCATAGGTAAGGCTGAAAAATTGTTTTGGTTATATTTGACCATTAGAAAATCCCATTTTATAATCTTAGCACTCAAGGTCACCTTACAATAAAATTAAACAACATTAGTAAAATTAAAACAAGAGAATGATAAATCAAAAAGAAATAATTAGCAAACAAACAAAGATAACTGGCAGTAACAGTGCAAAATTCATAATTGGTATGCCAGTTTGAAAAGATAGGTTTTGAGGGCAGTTTTAAAATGTGTTATTGAAACGAGCTGACGTATATGAGAGGAAAGATGATTCCCGAGTTGAGGTGCACTAGGAGAGACGCTCGAGCTCCCATAGCACTGAGTCTGATGTGTCGGACAGAAAACAGAAAAAGGATTTGAGTGAGCGAGAGGAGTGTCAGTCTGTAGGAGATCAGTGAGGTTGTGGAGATCTTTAAATGTTAAGAGCGGTATTTAGTATTGTGTTCTGTAGTGAACAGGCAGCCATTGAAGTTGAGAGAGAAGCGGTGGGATATGTTCAGTGATTTAGAACAGCAGGTTATTATCCTGACAGCAGAACTTTGAAAAAGTTGTAAGCAATGGATATGTTTTTGTGGGATGCCAGATAGAATAGTATTATAGTAATCTGTACGTGAGGTGACTCAGGCATTAACCAATACTTCAGTACTGTGTTGTATAAGAACAGGACGAAGTCTAGAAATGTTTCGGAGATGGAAGAAAGCAGTCCGGGAAATGTTACTCATACGGGAGGAATTATTTAATTATTAATTATTATTATTATTATTATTATTATTATTATTATTATTATTATTTAATAAGTACCATTACAGTATTAGTGTATAAATGGATATAAATAATTGCATTTAAACGATTCGCCAAAATCTGTTGCATGTAAACGATACTGTTTTAACCGTTATTGTTTTTTCATCAGAACACCCGGTTTCCACGTCTACCTTTATTAGTTTAAATGTCATTATTGCCACTCGCAATATGGCGGACGCGCTGACGTATCGTGTCGACTAGGCAATACAGTAAATGCGGCGTCTATCTATATATGTCTATGGCCGGAGTGCCGACACCCTGGCGCTACTACGTACCTGCCATGAGAAGGATGCCCATTTAAATCCCCTTGGGTTGCGACAAAGTTATCGGCATGTAATCTGGTCGTGCAGAAGCACTGAAGTACGCACAGAGAAAGGCCAAAGTAACCTCGCAGAAAGTTGCCTGAAGTTAGGAGCGCGTGCTCCTACACATACCGGTGGGGAGGCTTGCGAGCGCAAGTAAGGACACCGGGGAAATAAATGGACGAAGTACCGGTCAGCTGAACGGGCCCAGTATGTAAAACGGCGAGACGGCCAGAAGAGGGCGTCTTTTGACCGTCTGGCATTGAAAAGAGAAAGGTAGCTGAACAATCGAGTAAGCGATCCTAATAATTCAATTCCTGTGTACAGTATAGAGAGTTTCCACCGAGTTTTTGCGCGTGTGCTATTTTTCACCTTTTCTTTTTGATAACTGGTCTTTTTTCTGTCCTTTTACTTTCTTGTCTCATGGAAGAAGGAAGAAGAAGAATTTCTGTTTTTGTTATTTTTTCATCACTTTTAGTTTTAGCCACTGTAAATAAAGTAGTTTCATCATGATCTATTTATGTATGATGTTGTACATATTTATCTTGTGTCATTGCTAGGGACTGAGTTTATTTTAGTCCATGACACTGGATTTTTAGTTTTCTGGCACAATAATAAAGAACCTTATTTTTGACCATTTTCGTTGAATCCATGTTTTCATTATTCTTTTACTGATCTGTTTGGGTTTGGTACAGACAGATGCCCGGAGCCTGAACTTGGCAGAGGTGCCAATGCACGGAGCATCACAGGAGAGTACAGGCTGCTTTGAAAAACGCTCGCCATACCTCCAGCTGGTCTTTTGTGGGGGGGGGGGCACAAAACAGCAAAAGTAGGCAGAGGTTGGGAATTAACATGCAGCCACACAATCAGACTGGAAATTAAGGTATGGGTGACAAAGAAACAGAAACACTCTGCAGACACGAGAAACACAAGGCAGGGTTTAAGTTATAACACAGACATACATGCAAATCAAAGTCACACAGGCAATGGGAAATCTTTGTCATGGAATTTTTCTTTATATAGCGCTCTTCGCTGACTGCAAGTGGCTCAGACAGCTTGAACATAATTAGCACTACTATATAATTCTTAACATTAACAATAAATGAAAAGCTATGTTCAATTTATATACAGAAGTGCAACAAACACACTGGCAATATTAATTTGAATAATAAAGCCAAATCATGTTCTTTAAAATGCAATTAGTATTATAACTGACATACAGCTATTTGACAACTGACAAGTGAAAAAGAAAATCTCCAGGCAACAATCCCAGATGAGGTGACAGATCATCACCCACCTGCAAAACTGAACTCATAAAACATTTTTTAAATTGTGAAGTTATTTTTATTTGCAGTTATGAACATAATAACAATATAATTAGCACATTTCCATTACATTTAAGTACAAATTGAACATTAAATTGAATTAAAAATTAACAAATTACACAATATATTGTATTGTTCTAAATCAATTTAGCATTGATCTGCTATTTCTAAATATATATGTAAAGAAAACAACAACACACATTCATTGTCTTACATATAACTTCTCTAGTTTTTGTCACTTCAGAACCGCATTTGTATTTGCTCATCGTCTGCACACTTTTTCTTTTGCATGCATATGAATCATCCAGTGATGGTGTGCCACGTCAGCGTCCCCTGGCACTCTCGTTCAACGTCCTTGACATCAAGTGATACACAGCTCTTCACTCACCACTGCAAGATTTTCAGGGCAAAAGTCCAAATGCGAATCCAAAATGTGAACTTTCAGACTCTTGTTGCAACCCAATTCCTTAAACTTAACTAATCATTTGTTCACAATTTCTTTATAATTTGGATCTTTATTGTTACCTAAAAAAAACTTAGAAATGAGATCTTTGATTGATCCCCAAGCCTCCTGTTCCAAGTTGTTCATCGCACCATCAAATTCTGCATCAGAAATCAGTTTTCCAACATCAGGTCTGGCGAAAATTCCCTCTTTAAATTTAGTCTCAGATAAACCTGGAAACTTTTGGCACAAATAAATAAAACAGGCACCATCTTTCGATGGAGCTTCTTCATTACACACAGCTTAATGTGAGGCAGTGGTAGCAGCACTTTATGTGGATCCACCAAGCTATGCCTGATGATGCTTTCGGTTGTAACTTTTTTCTAGCTGGCCTTTCCTTCTGAGTCCAATGTCAGTTTTTGGCTCGGTGGTCCGACTCATAGAGAACACACTGGTTGCTGACCCAGTCATATACACAGAACTTTCAGGTCTCCATACCAGTGGTGCGTTTGTCGTTAATTCTTTCAAGAAGATTGTTTTCATTACTTTCTTGCAGTTTTCTTTCAAATGCACAGATAAGCAACAGGTATTGATGCACACTTATTACTGTTGTGAAAAAGAACTCCTTTTATGCTTCTTTTGGATGAGTCTTTTAATGGTCTCCATTCGTCTGCATTGTAATATCTGCCAAGCTTACATCTGGGTGAAGATGCTAGGGAGAAGGTTGCCGGTTCAAATCCTGTAAATGCCAAAAGTCTCTCTACTCTGTTACCTCCCACTGGTTCCACTCCATCTGAACTAGTGTGGTGCTGAGGTGTCACCCGTTGCATGGCTGCACTCGGATCCTAATCTGGGATCCTCAGGTGGTTTGTCATGTGGTGGGTGTGACGACACGCTGTATCAGTGCATGATGCTAAACTTACATCTTCACTGAAATATGCTCCAAACTCTTCTTCTCTATTTCAATACCTATAGAAAAAGCATTGTTTGGTTTATCTTTGAATTGGGACAAAAGAACGCTGCAGCATCTTTGGGAAAGCCTAGCTAGACTCTTCCTATACTGCATCATTAAATTCATCCTGAGGGAATGGCTGAGGCTCATTGATTGAAGATGTTGGGACAAATGCTTCATCGTCACCTTTCTCCCTTCTACAGAATCAAAACTGTCCACTGAAGTAAGCACTGATACATCAGATCCATATGTGGTACAGGGGGTACTGCTAATGGAAAATTAGGATAAACAATCCCTTTCTGATTCTTTTTGTTATATCATTGAATTTTGAAGAAGCGGAAATAACAATTATCACTATGATTTTTGGGTTCCCTCCATGTCATCAGAGTACCAAAAGCAAGTGCCTTCTTTCTATTTTTCGTCCCTTGTCTTAGTTCCCTGTCACAAATTGAGCAAGTACTGTCAGCGGCCACCTTTTTGTCCTGTTCGCCAGATTTTTTTTTTCCAAATTAGTATTAAAAAGTTATTGCTGCACTTTCCACTCCCTGAGTAATTCAGGATCCTCAGAGGACTAATCAGAGGCCCTCTGTATTTATCATTATAAAACTAATTATTGACATACACCTATACAGGTCAGGTCAGGTTGAGGAGCAGGCACTGGTAGAACACGTTGGCACACCCACCACACGGCATCCCCCCACCAGGCAGACACGCGGTCCAGTCCCACCCTTCTGCCGCAGCCAGGTGTAATGTGGTTGTCCCCTTGGCCTGGTCCAGCCACTCAGGTCCTCAACAATGAAGATCCTGCAAGCCAGATCACCCTCAGGGAATCACTCCACATGGCTGTAGTGCCACAACTGGTGTTCCCTCATAATGCAGGTGATGTGCCTCATTCGGGTCTCCGTGAGCAACACAAAGACAAACCAGCAGGATTCTCCGAAGAGATACAGTACAGAAGGAGTCCAGTCTTCGTGTCAGGTTGCTGGATAGTGTCCATGTCTCGCAACTATATAACAAGACAGGAAGACTCTAAAGACTTGGACCTTCGTCCATTTGTATAGATATCAGGAGCATCACACACCCCTTTCCAGTGACCTCATGACCGCCCATGCTCTCTCAATCCGTCTACTGACTTCATAGAAACAGTCACCAGAGACATGAATGTCACGACCAAGGTAAGTAAACCTCTCGACACGGTCGACAGTCTTTCCGCAAACAGACACACTGCTGATGGCTGTGCCCAAGAGGTCATTAAAGGCCTGGCTCTTGGTTTTAATCCAGGACACTCACAGGCCCAGACACTCAGACTTCTCGCCGCTCAGTCTCCCGAGAGCCCCGATCAGAGCCTCCATTGACTTTGCAATATATACTCGTGTATATACAGTACACTACATATGAAAGTCACGAGCATATTGGAATTTCCTAGAAGTCACTCACAGTTTTAAAATGTGTGCGATTGTAACAAATATTTCCAATCTCAACCCCAGATATAAAATGACACCTTACTTATGTGTTCTTTGTTTATAACAGAAAAATGCCTGGCAAAGACGGTGACTTATTTTATTGTGAAGGGGAAAATCTCCACAATCGACGCTCACGCAGGAGTTGGGCACACATATATGGGCAGTGGAGGTGTAAAATGATTGGTGAAGTACAGTACTTA
Source organism: Polypterus senegalus (assembly GCF_016835505.1). Taxonomy (NCBI): domain Eukaryota; kingdom Metazoa; phylum Chordata; class Cladistia; order Polypteriformes; family Polypteridae; genus Polypterus; species Polypterus senegalus. Next base: position 73,802,952 of record NC_053171.1, on the reverse strand, counting down.
AAAGTTAGGACCAAAACCATCATAGATTGCCCCCCTAGTAGTTGCCCATTAAATTTCCTTACCAGAACAACAAAGAAAAATGAATAGCTGCACAACAATCAGAGAAGTGATGCCTTCCAGGTCAAAGGGCATTGCTGTTTTCAAGCTGGTGAAATGGAGTTTTCCCGCTTAGGACACGTCAGACGTTTAGAAGCAGACTGATCAGGATGAAGAAGAAAATATAAGCATGTAGATTTGTTTAACGTGTAGCTATTTCCTATTCATCTCTTACCTGAAAGCTTGCTACTCTTCTTCACAAGGTGTCTTGTGTGACGTTAGCAGGAACTGTTCACACATCCATCAGTTTTGAGGCCTTATTAATCCAGTTTGGTGTCATGGCACCCAGAGCCAGTCGCACTAGCAGGAACCTTCTGAAGATGATTATGTCGACCTCTGTTAAAAGTTGCTTTGGATAAATTTGCCTACTAGGCAAATAAATGTAAATGTAATGCACTGTCACAATGGAAAGTGTAACCTCATATACTCAGTGCCGGTGTTGGGGTATTTTGCACCCAAGGCCAGGTTTATTGGTGCGCCAACCAACGGTTTGGTTCATAACCCATGTAGCTGGCTTTTCCCCCATTATGATTTGCACCCTAAGCGAATGCCTAATTTGCCTTAATGGTGGTGCCTGCCCTGCATTTACTGTACTATAATATATATTTTCAAAGCTACTTAATGCAGTTTATGATCACAGAGAGGTGGAGAGGAAGGAACAAACCCTGTAATGGCTGCCAGTCCATCAAAAGTCCCACATATTTTACACACACCCACAGTCACCAATGAACTAACACACACTTAGGTGAGTGAAGCACTTGAGTATTAGAAGGGACAGCCATGCAGACATCAGAGATGGCGCAAACTCCAGACAAACAACAAAAGCGCAAGATTTGAACCCACATAGCTGGTTCTATATGAGGCAGCAGCTGTAGCAGCTGTGGCACGATGCCACCCTTTTGAACCAAGTAAAAAGGAATTCATTTCAAATGTTTGTTACTCAGGAGACAGCTCAAGTGAATTCATGCATTCATTCTATCATAGTGTCCCACTGTCTATTGTGATGAGCATAACTGAGTACTTTTACTTAATGTCTGAGACTGAGAATATGGAATTTCCACACAGGCACCATTCAGTGTGTTCTTTAGCTCAGTGTTCTGCATACCTCTGACAGGCAGATGATCCCAAGACACTGTTGTCACTAAAGACCATGTCATTTTGTGGTAGTCACCTGTCTCTGTGTCAAACGCCCTTCGAGGTGGCTTTCCTAATTTGTTAACTATGCCCAATGCAAGAGACTCTTTGAAATAAGGATATCCTCATCGCTGTCTAAGACGCCTTTGGGAGAAAAGGAAAACTAAGGACTTACCCCCTAATTAGAAGGTTGGCATTCTTAACAGACTCCTTTTGGTGCATCATACTATGGGATCAAATAACCAAAGACAAGGCTGCTGCCAAGGTTGTCACAGTTAAAAATCTCACCATGCCAGCACCCATCCCGCATGGTCTGCATTCTTAATTAATAGACGGACTGCTCTGCCAGCTCCCTGAAGAAATGTCAAAAATAAAAAAAAATCACCAGTCAGCATTCATAAGGATCTGAAGAAAACACAGTGAAAGAACAGGAGGTGAGAATGACATAAGAGAAAAAGAAAATATGAGAAGAAAGGAAGGAATAAACATCATGCACAAGCCCATCTGAAAAAGACCAGGATGTTCTTTTTTGGGGCTTTTTTTGTGAATGAAAAGAAAGTCTTTGAATCAGGCCCACGTGTGCACGCTTGTGGGTTCACGCTTGGTCGCTGTCGCTGTGGCTAAACGTGACCGATGTTTTCCGGCCTTTACACCGCTTTTTGTAAGGAATAATTTAGGCGAGTGTGAGGGAGAGCGAGTGAGAGAGCGGAGAGAGAGATTGCACTCATGAATGGAAGGTCCCGAGAGAAAGTCACAAGCCGTCCATCACTGCGCGGTGCACAAAGCGCCAGGAGCGAACTGGTCGTTGCCTGTGAGCTTTAGCGAAAAACCCTGATTTGCTTGGAAAGTAACACAATTCAAGGGCCGCCTTGCATAAAAGTGTACTTGCTCTATGATCTGATGCCACAAATGTAGCAGCACTCAGAGTGAGCTTAATTCCCATTGCAGACTGATGCGACTGGGAATGAAAAACAACTCTACCGACCGCCTGGCATTCATCCGAGGGACCCGCAAGCGACGTGCTGCGGCATCAGGACGGTCGGGCTCGGGTTAAACCAGTGGCGGCGCTCCTTATAGCAGATAATCGTTCCACTGGATCTTTATTTTTTAATTGCTCGCTACTGTTACTCAGGACTTCAAAACTTCACTGTTGTTTTCTTCCCCACTACATCAGTGGAGATTGAAAAAGTTTTATGTAGGTGACCTAAATACAGAAGAGGGACGAAGGAGCACAATCAAGATTTCGGGCTTGCTGGTAACAAAACCTCGAAAGGTAAGCCAGCAACGGCGTGAGAGCAGCGCGAGGGCTCCGCTACTCCCGGCTCCGCGTCTCGTTTGGGCTGCTTAGAGCTAAGAAGACGAGTCAGCGCCTCGTCTAATCTGTGCTTTTAAACAAAATATATCAATGAGCCTTATAAAGTTTATATATCCGTTCTTTTTGGCTCAGTTTTTATTTGACGTACTTCGGATGCGTAGCAAAATAATCCTTTCAGTTTTAAAACAACCTTGGTTTTATGTAATCTCCATTTGTATGATGTTTAGTTATATATTATATTAGTTTCGGAAGTTTTTTTTATCTAGGAAATTTAATACGTCATTAAATGCAGATATTGCTCGACAACGTTACAGTACTGGATTCAGTTCCTGGGCTTGTGTGAAGTTTGCATGTTCTCCTCATACCTGTCTGGGTATTCACTAATGTCCTCTCACATCCTAAAGAAGTGCACATTGGATACACTGATATCTTTAAACTGGCCGTAAATGATGGATTGAGACGCTGTCTAGTGCTGGTTCTCGAGGTGGACTTGAGACAGGGTCCTAAAATGCTTAATTTAATACAACCAACCAACCATTATCCAACCCGCTATATCCTAACTACAGGGTCACGGGGGTCTGCTGGAGCCAATCCAAGCCAACACAGGGCGCAAGGCAGGAAACAAACCCTGGGCAGGGCGCACACACACACACACAACCACACACCAAGCACAAACTAGGGCCAATTTAGGGTCACCAATGCACCTAACCTGCATGTCTTAGGACTGTGGGAGGAAACCCACGGAGACATGGGGAGAACATGCAAACTCCACGCAGGGAGGACCCGGGAAACAAACCCAGGTCTCCTAACTGCAAGGCAGCAGCGCTACCCACTGCGCTGCCCTAATTTAATACATTAATACATAATACATTCTTCTTCTTAGTGTTTTAATAGTAGTAATAACAGAATCAAATTGTTGTTTTTTATGACATGAATCCAGTTTCTGTAGCATAATGGTTAATGTGACTGAAAGACATCTTTATAGATTAACACTTAAAATTGCTTGAAGCATTTTGTTGCATTTAAGTACGAAGATATGAACACCTGAGGCTAAAATACATTTTCAGATATACATATACATAAGCAAAAACATATTCACATAAATTTGTTCATACAGTATACTTTTTATAGATAGATAGATAGATCGATAGATAGATAGATAGATAGATAGATAGATAGATAGGTAGGCACTATATGATAGATAGATAGATAGAAGAGGCACTATATGATAGATAGATAGATAGATAGATAGATAGATAGATAGATAGATGCACTATATGATAGATAGATAGATAGATATAGATAGATAGATAGATAGATAGATAGATAGATAGATAGATAGATAGATAGATAGATAGATAGATAGGAAAGGCACTATATAATAGATAGATAGAGACATTTTCCCTAAATTGTGATTGTTTTTTTTTTTTTTTGTTTAGATGACATGAAGAATATAAGAATATTTTTAAATCCATTCTCTGCATTCTTGTGTTTATGCATAAAAATTACAAGAGGCCCATTTATCTGAGAAAATGCATAGCTTTCTAGCTGTTCTGTGACAGTTTTTGAGAGAGTAAATATTTTTAGGAAAATTAAATTAAATGTTGCTTGGAGGCATATAATTATAATATGGCTAAGTAGCTGATGAAGATTATTTTATTATTTATTTATTTTTTTTAAATTGAACCTGTTTCCTATTACATGTGTTGTTTGCGCAGCTTAGCTCAGGTCACAAGTGTGTTTCAGTAAAAGCCCTTAATAAAAGCCTTTAATATTGTTATTTTTTCTTTTCTCTACTAGCACTTATACACCAGTGTGATTCATAAGTGAGAAGGGTAACGTGAATCACTTGTCAATGCACTGGCCTTCACATGACCCCTTTCTCCATCCCATATATAAAGCTGAAGTGGGTATCCTGCTTTGTTCAACTAGGCAGCCAGTGGCCTCTAGAAGATAAATGGGACTGAAGTGTAAATTATAAGTTATCAATTTAATTTGCTTTGTTAAACTTTTCAAATAGCAGAAGGCGTACTGCATTGAGTTAATCTTTCTAGCATGGTAACACAATACAAACTTTTACAATTTAAAAAAAATTGTAAATTGTAAAGAAACAAAATTTAGTAAAGTACTACCAGTCTGAGATATACATATCAAATTTAAAGCTTTAACTTGCTGCTTTAATGAAGAAGCAGTGGTATCGAACACAAATCAGGGTAAATAGCTCAGCAAGTGATCATCTTCAAAGACTTTACTTCCTTAAGGATGGAGTGCATGTGTTCACTTGGGTTCGCTTTTTATTTAGTAGATCTCGCCTTATAAATAATATATTGATGTAGTGCTATTCTCACTACTCAAAGCGTTCTCCACACAGGGAGGACTCAGAATGTGAACCCATGATCTCCTTACTACGAGGTAGCAGAGCTACAGCTGCACCACCTTGAAACTCATTAGACCTAAAGAATGTCAGTAAAGTCCATTCACACCATAAAAGAGCTACCAGAGCACTTTACTATATGAAAGACATATTTGGGCCTGTAGACATGGTTTATCATACGCCGTACAATATGTGTAGTCACCTCGTTGTTGAGGACAAAGTGAAGGACAAGTCATCGGACTGAATGGCACAACTTAGCTGACCATATCTTACATTGTTTGCATCACTTTACCTGCAAAGGTTAACTTTATGGTGCATTATGCACTACAACCTGATTCTTTTCTTATTAAAACGTACGGTTTCCACATTATTTTGACATTGTCAATCAAGAGATCGAGAGTTGACTGTTTTTCTTTGAATTTCAAATCAATGCAGAGCTACGATAGTCAATATTGTAAGGTTTCACTCTTAGCTAATTATGCTTTTCTCTCCAGGGTCACCTCAACCACTGTGTTAACAAGTTGTCTGGTCTTTGGGACTGAAGTTCTTCCTAAAAAACAATCAGCCCTCCATCCAGGTCAGTGAGGTCTTTTCTTCAGGCTACAGTGGACAAATTGGTAAGTAGACGGGTCCACCAAGCTTTACATTCCCAACCTTACTGTAAGTATGGTTGGATGTTAAATGCTGATATATAGAAATGACCACACTTGGCAACTACTTTAACCACACGTTTATGCCAGCTTTCCCTTTAATTGTTCAGCTGTCTGTAAATAGTAAATGCAAGTACAGTGGAACCTTGGACTGCGAGCATAATTCGTTCCGGAAACGTGCTTGTAATCCAAAGCACTCATATATCAAAGCGAATTTACCCATAAGAAATAATGGAAACTCAGATAATTCGTTTCACAACCCACAAATATTTATATAATAATGATTAATACAAAATAGAAAGTAAAAATACATTAAACAAAATAACCTGCACATTACCTTTGAAAAGAATCGTGGCTGGTGTGAGGGAGACGAGAGGAGGAGGAGGATTATTGTGTAGGATCACTTTCACTACAACTCACGGAATCGCAAGAGAAGAAACTTTTCTACGTCTTCCAGAACACGTGGCTGTTGCTTTGATACTCTCGTGACTCCTTTTGCTGCATCTAGCCCCCTGATTTCATCTCTCTTCTTTAATATTGTGCAAATCGTCTTGCAATGACGGCCACTCACATACCTCATTCGTGCTTCTCAATGATTTCCTTCTTAAATTCCACCGTAATCATCTCCTTCTTCCTTTTCAACCTTTTTCTTCATGGGGGCCATTTTCGCACACATACTAACAGTATATGCTAGCATGGATGTTGACTATTCGAGTGAGCCACAATCCCAAAGTAAGTGAGTGAGAGAGAGAAGTTGTGATCACGTGAGACTCGGCAGACAAAGCGTATGCAAACTGCTCGTATTGCAAGATCTCACTCGTTCATCAAGTCAAAATTTATTAAAATTTCTTGCTTGTCTTGAAAAACACTCGCAGACCAAGTTACTCATAATCCAAGGTTCCACTGTAAATCAATTTTTCGCTTGGGCTTTCTTAACCCTTGTTGAAACCCTTGTTGAAACGTTTATACATTATGTGAAATGAACAGTTTACAAAGTCATAACTCAAAAATCACATACCATTCTCAAACCCAGGGTCCCAGAGGACTAGAGCCTATCCCGGCAGTAGAAGGTGCCAGGACATCACAGGGCTCTGTTATGCACATTAAGTCACATTAACATATACCGTGCACAATTATGAATACGTCATCCATTTTTCTGAGCCTGCTTAGCCCACATTAGGGACTCTGGAAGGTAGGGGCAATTTTGGTAATGTCTGGTTCACAGCAGGACCCTGCACTGGGATGGATGTCAGTCCGAGACTAGGCACACTCATGCACACCAGTCCCATTTACAGTTACTAGTTAGTCTAAAAAACACATGTGTGTCTTTGGTATGTCACACTGAAACACAAGGAGAACCTACTAGCTACAAACAGAACACACAGGAATTAAACTTTATATCTAAATAATTTTTAATATTGCTTAATTCATCAATAATAATTGATTTAGAATACACTAAATAATTAGTGTGGACACTTGGCTTTATTTGGAAAGCATTAGGGAAAGATGGCTTATTTTAGGAGTGTGTTATAGACCACCCAATGCAGATAGTACTTTCAATGCACATGTTTTTAGTAATATTAAAAAGGCAAGTTTACAGGGAGATATTATAGTCATGGGGGACTTTAACTACCGAATATTAATTGGGATAAGTTTACAAATAGTGAGGTACAGGGACTCCAGGGAGTTTTTAGAAGTAATCAGAGACACAGTATGTTAAAACACCAACACGGGGTGAAGCCTGTCTGGATTTAGTATTCTGTAATAATCAGGATAGAATTGAGGGTGTAGAGGTGATTGAACCACTAGGGTCAAGTGGCCATAATACAGTTGCCAGTGTTTTGGAAGAGTGCAGATGCAAAGAATGAAACTGTTAAGTTTAACTTTGGCAGAGCAAATTTTGAGCAGATGCGGCAAAGTCTAAAAAAGGATAGACTGGGATAAGGTTTTAAGAGTGGGTTAATGAAGAATTAAAAAAGAAGCTGCAAAGGAAAAATCAGCTGTATAAGAAGTATAAGACAAATAACTTCAGTGTGAATCGTAGGGCGTGTGAGAACATGAAGGGAACCATTAAAAAGGATATCAGGGAGGCTAAAAGACATTTGGAGAGGAATATGGCAGATAATGCCAAAGATGACCCGGAGAGATTGTTTTAGTGTTTTAGTAGTAAAAGAACAGTCAAGGAGGAGGTGAAGTGCATCAGGAATAGTAAAGGGGAATTAAAAGACACAGACAGTGAAATAGCGGATGCCCTAAACTTGCATTTTTCTGAGGTCTTCACAAGTTAGCAAGTGGATAGCCTCCCAGCAGTAAAAGGGACTACTAAGGATGTTCTGAGTGATTTAGAAATTGTAGAGGGAGAAGTGCTGCTTAGATTATCCATCCATCCATCCATTATCCAACCCGCTATATCGCAACACAGGGTCACGGGGGTCTGCTGGAGCCAATCTGAGCCAACACAGGGCACAAGGCAGGAACAAATCCCAGCAAGGTGCCAGCCCACCACAAGGAACACACACACACGCACACACACTCACACACCAAGCAGACACTACGGGCAATTTAGGATCGTCAGTGCGCCTAACATGCACCTAACAAACCCAGGTCTCCTTACTACGAGGCAGCAGCGCTACCACTGTGCCACCGTGCCGTCACTGCTTAGATTAAATCGGGTGAAATCAAACAAATCACCAGGACCAGATAATATTTACCCTCGAGTTCTTAAGGAGGTTAACAAGTACAGATATAAATCCTTGACACACATTTTAGAAAGGACTGGGAAATGGCAAATATTATCCTGTTATATATAAAGAATGACTGGGCAGATCCAAGTAACCATAGGCCATTAACCTTATTGTGCATCACAGGAAAATTAATGGGAAGAATTATAAAGGATAAGATTGAGCAACTCATGGCAAGGACAGAATATATTAGGAACAGTCAGCGTGGGCTCAGAAGAGGGAGGTCGTGTTTTACTAACATGCTGAAATTCTATGAGGAAGCAACAAAAGGATACGATCAAAGTGGAGCAGTCAGTCATTGTCCAACCCACTATATCCTAACACAGGGGTCAATCCCAGCCAACACAGGGTGCAAGGCATGAACAAATCCCTGGGCAGGGTGCCAGCCCACCACAGGACACACACCAAGGACAATTTAGGATCACCAATGCACCAAACCTGCATATCTTTGGACTGTGGGAGGAAACCGGAGCACCCGGAGGAAACCCACACAGACACGGGGAGAACATGCAAACTCCACGCAGGGAGGACCCGAACCCATTCTCCTTACTGCAAGGCAGCAGCGCTACCCACTACGCCCCCATGCCGCCCTAAAGTGGAGCAGATTATATTATTTATCTGGAGTTTCAGAAAGCATTTGATACAGTGCCATATGAGAGGTTGAGCATCAAACTAAAAGAAGTGGGAGTTCAGGGTGATTATTGTAGATGGGTGCAAAACTGGTTCAGACTGGCACAAACTGGTAAAGTTTGCAGATGATACCAGTTTAGGTGGATTGGCAGATCATCAAGAATAGGAGATGAGCTATAAGGAGAGATTGAAAGAGTTGAGCCTTTAGAGTTTAAGCAAAAGAATATTAAGAGGTGACATGATTGAAGTGTTTAAAATTATGAAGGCAATTAGTCCAGTGGATCGAGACTGTTATGTTAAAATGAGTTCATCAAGAACACGAGGATACAGTTTGACACTTGTTAAAGGTAAATTTCACACAAACATTATGAAGGTTTTCTTTACACAGAGAACCATAGACACTTGGAATAAGCTACCAAGTAATGGGGTAAGCAGTAAGGATTTTCCAGAGAGACACTGTACCACAGGAGTCCAGTCTTAGTCTGAGGTTATCCGACTGGATAGCGTCCATGTCTCACAACCATATAGCAAGACAGGAAGCACCAGGACTCTAAAGACTTGGACCTTTGTCCTTTTGCATAGATATCGGGAGTGACGCACACCCCGTTTCCAGCAGCCTCATGACCCCCCATGCTCTCCCAATCCATCTACTGACTTCATAGGAAGAGTCACCAGAGACATGAATGTCACTGCTGAGGTAAGTAAACCTCTCAACAAGGTCGACACTCTCTCCGCTGACAGACACACTGCTGATGGCTGTGCCTAAGAGGTCATTAAAGGCCTACCATCATTTTCCAGTGGATCATTTAAGATGTTAGCAGTCTTGCAGTTGAAAAGCTCTATCATCTGCTGGGATTTTGTTTATCTTTTTAATTAAAACATAACATTTTCGAGCCCATTTAATCTAATTAATTTAATGTATATGTTGTAGTCAGCTAGTATAAGCTGATGTATACCATAAAGGTTAATAAATTATCAAATGTTAAGGGGAGCAAAGCTATTTCTGTCATCCTTTGTATAGAGAAGATTTATATTTTGTGCCCCTAGAAGTATCAGGCAAATCGTTTACCATTCAAGAATGTTGTCCATATTGCACCATTGTCTTTATTAAAATCAATTCACTTTATTTTGTATAGCAGGCACAAAACACCATAAGATGTTCAGAGGGAGCTATAAACTGCAAGCTGTACAAATTACTACCTTCATAATGAGTACACATAAAGATGTAGATTTGTTTAAATAGACAGAAAAACAATGTTAAAAAAACTGATAAACATAAATGGTGTCCAGGAATACCAGTCCATTAATTAATTGAACATAAGTAATTTATGATCACCGTGTGTGACTCTGGTGGTCATCAGCCTGGAGATGACCTTACAGCACTTCTTATTAATTAAACTAGTAAAGCCTGATGACAGTTCAAACAAAGTCAGCAATAGTGAGCATTCAGTAGCAAATAGCAGGAATGGATTTCTACCTCTGTAAGTCAATGGACCACGACCAATGTCGCTGTAGATGGTGGTGGCGGTGGCAGTATTGTGATACCCACTTGCACAGTCACTCAGTCCTACCATGGTCATGTTTCCCATAGGCATCTGAGATCCTTCCTAACCTTCTTACAGCTGTGGTTGCCAGAGCTGACTCCATCTCATATTATAATCAGCACGTGTGGCGGTAATTTGAGCAGACCATCTTTTATTTCTGTCAGACTCACTTAGCTGGTCCCATGTCTGGTGACATTTCTGTTAAGACCTTCTTAGTGTAGTTCAGTGGCAGTACCAATACAACACAATACAATGCAACTTATTTTTGTGTAGAACTCTTCACTGAGTGCAGGCACAGAGTGCTGTGAACACATTTTCAGGTAACATGCAAGTGTAGATTATTCTAATTACTCAATACAGAATTAGTACATATATAAAGATATCAATTTGTTAAAACACACAGAAATGAAATGGAAACAAACAATATTTGTCCATTAAGTGACTGATAAACTATGGCTAGTTGGCAACGGAAGAGATTAAAATTGAAAAGAGAAAGTTAAAGACAAAATTAGACAGGGACAAAATCCTGGAGACCTCGGCCAACTAGCCGCCTGCCCCTTCCTGGGCATCCTATAGTAGAAGTAGAGTCTGTGCTGGCCGTCCAGTCTGATGAGAGAATCTTTTCTTCCGATGATTCCAATGCTCCTTTATCTGAGATGAGATTTCCATACACAGGAGAGCAGCGTGGCAGTAGAGCAGTGGCACCAAGTGCCACATCGAGACACCAAGAACAGAAACAGAACGGAGGAGTGCTGGTGTCCTCTCGACTGACCCTGTTCATCTCTATATAAGGAGGAGTCCAATGAGATCTCCTCATGTGGGAGTTGTGAGCATAGTGGATGTGCAAATGTGATCATTCATAACTCAGGTCTCCCATGGAAGTTTCTTTTAAAAATCAGTTTATTTTCAGGGATTTTATGAACATTTAACATGGAATTAGCATTATGAAAAATTTGGTAATTAAATTAATAACAAAATGACTGATGAGAAATTAAATGACGTAATATTTCCTCTTAATACCCAATCTCCAAAACAATATGTATTAATAAAAAATGTGGGCCAGCACTGATAATTGATTATGTGTAATATCTGCTAATTCTTATATCAGTATTCATTATTTCATATTTTTTTCTGCATTGTGCCTATGTGCAAATTGCAGCCAAATTTCTGTTTCTGAATTAATGACTTAAATGAGCTCACATTATTTCAATGAGGTAAAACTTTATTTATTTGCCTATCCAAATTACCTCGGTCCTATCAAACAGAAATAAAGAACTCCTCAACCAGTTGTGTTAATTTTGAGAAAAGAGAATAATGGGATTGACAAGATTTGATGGGCAAAATAGTCTGATCTCTTCCAAAACTGCTCAGATGTTTTAACGCTGTGCTGTAGTTGTTTAAAATTGAAAACCACAGCCATGAACATCAGAGTAATGGACTTTGACTTCCTTGTGTTTTGAATGAATGAATTAACTTTCTCAAATGACAGTTTAACTAACAAAAGAGCAGCAGGTTGCAGCCCAGCCACAGACAATGTATTTTTATCTCCTGTAACTCTAAGGTAGGCAGCACTCTGGTCCAGACATTGAAGTTTCTTATCTTCTTATATAATACGCGACCGTGGCTGTTCGTTTGTCTGTCCAGGTTTTTAAATCGCCTGTAGCTCGCAAACTGTTTCACCTATTGACTTGAAATTTGGTACACATATACTACGTGACGTCTACTATCCGCTGTCGTGGTGATGATTTTTATTACTCTTTTTGTTTTTATTTTATTATATTATAGAATCAACTCTCGGCAGTGCGCAGCAGGGCGGCCGTGTGGCGCACGCGTATGGGCACCGTTCTCTACCACCTTCGCTAATCATTCTTGAGGCAGATTGAAGACTTAAGTGCCAGCTTAAGTGAAAAATTAAAGAAAACATACTTAGTAATTGCAACACGAAAACTAACTTAATCAGGTTTTAACGCGAAAAGATGCCGGCGAAAGAAGAGAAGCAGCAGGCTGCTAGGGTCGAGAAAAAAGGAAGCAGCAAGCGCATCAACCTCTGAGCAAACAAATGCTAAACAGAGACAGAGAAAGAGGATGAAAATTAGGAACGCTCAAGTCAAGCGTATTCACTGCACGTTATAATTAATAAATTTGTGTTGTAATTTTTTTATCTTAGTCCAGCCAATCAGAACTGCTGCTTTATTGTTGGCATTTACAGTGAAAAATGGCTGCACGGCTGTCATTTAACTCAACAAACTACACAATGTTCAGTGAGCAGTCTTTTTACTTAATGCATTATAATATTGCAAGTAATCATGGCATTTAGTTTACCTCATTATTGTGCGTTATTGATATGATGCCCAATGTATTGGCTATCCCTACTTCCAATGTTGCCTGTTACTGTAAACTGAGTGTTTTTAAAAGCAATTTCTAAGGCGTTATTTCAGTGCCACTATTCTGAGCACACGTAAAAAAATATTGAGCGCACGTAAAAAAAGATTGCAAGTGCAAGTGTTGCATTTTGAAGAGAAATTTATTTTGAGCGTACAAAAGCTGAATTTGAGTGAACAAAATTCATTGCTGCGTGCAAAAAATGTATTTCAGTGTTTGCGCTTATCCATATACACACACAATAGCACCCCTCTCGCTCAGTTTTTCATTTGCGCTTGCTCGCAATGTGTTGCTTGCGCTCACAACATTCTCTGCTGCAAGCGCTCAACTCTCTGTACACCGTTATAAGTGTGCCACAAAACCAACCAATCACAGACTTGGTTTCAAAAATTCTGATTGGCTCTTACGGTCTCCAATCAGCTCGCTAGCTGCGGAAACAGTCCGAAATGTAGCTAAATCCAGCTAAACTCAATTAAACCCCAATTTTAAAATAAAATAATTAAAGATATTATCCGCAAATTCCCAAAATCCCAAGTCTGTGATTGGTTTTTACGTGCGCTCAGAATAGTGGCACTGAAATAACGCCATAAATTTCACTCACAGCAGTGAACACAAGTGCTCAGAAAGTAATTTACTGAAGACAAAACTAGAAATTAAAAAAATATATATATGAATAAATACCATTAATAGAATTCTTTTGGTATACATAAACATGTTGCACAAAAAATCTGTTGTCATACAAAAAAGCCGTACTGCACCTATATACAAAATGGCAGGTTTATCTGCTTTGATTTGCTTTATTATAATTTGGGATTAAGTTATGCAATAGCATCAAATTTGGACATTACTGAGGCTTTTTTACTTATAAAAAACTTTGAAAGACTTTACGGAGTATCGCATACCAGTGTCTTTTGTGAGGCATTTGTCAGACTGGCGCAGTCTCAGTGTGTTTTCTGTGGTTGCATGTGCATCAGCTCTGACATCGACTGGCACACCTTCAGAGGCTGACCGCTACCTCATGTACTTCCTGCCCACAACGGAAAAAGAGAAAATAATTAATACAGTTGATGAAATGTTTCTCAAGGGAAGGCTGACAGAAAATGTATACGGAAAATAAATACTGGAATATGAAGGAAGCACATGACTTAAAAAAAGAGATTGACTGGATAGTCAAGTTATGAGATTTGAAGTATTTTTAAAGCTATGGTTTATTGCAAAATGTCCAAATGTCCATGGGTTGTTGATGGGTTGAAATCTAAGTAATCAACGTACACCTCAGTATTAACGTTAGCAGTGCATCATCAGTGAGGGTAGGAATGTACATCAACCGGTAAATCAAGAGCTTTGCCTTCACCACGACTGACTGTTATAAAGTCTGCATAACTGCTCACATTACTCCTATCTATCTACCTCTCCCTACTTCCCTCACTCATGAACGAGACCCCGAGATACTTAAACTCTTCTACTTGAGGTAGCACCTCATGCCCAACCTGGAGCAGGCACACCTTTCTTTGGCACTCTGGGATATTGACGTTTTTGAATCAGCTCTGGTCTTCAGGACCAATAGGCAACAGTATTGTCCAGCTGCCCAAAATCCATCCATCTTCTGAACCCGCTCTATTCATTACATGCTATTGGCTATATGGGGAATAAACAGGAAGGACCCCACCCTGGAAGTGGCACCAGCCTTACAGCGAAACACACTTACAGTAGTGACATGTGGGCCAGATGAAAGTCCAGCACTGGAATTCTTATTCATATTTTCTTATTCATTAATAAGTAAAAAAAAGAAATTAGTGTAAAGGCAAATTACAGTGATAAACATACCATCAGATGCATGAGCGTCACATAATCCCACTCCTGAAATGTCTTCATTCCGCAATAATTCCTTTTCCTCTATTAAAATAAAAATGTGGGTCAGTGAAACTCACCAGCAAGCCACAATCTACAATCAAATCAAGTCCAAAATCACAACATGGGCTTCAGCTTCAATGACCAGGACTTAAGTAGGGCAAGGACAAACTCTGGGAGGAGTGTGCAGCGTCCCCAGGCCCGGGCTAGATAGATAGATAGATAGATAGATAGATAGATAGATAGATAGATAGATAGATAGATAGATAGATAGATAGATAGATAGATAGATAGATAGATCTTCTCAAAAGAGATGTCATACAGCCGAGGTTAGCTAAAGAGTCTAAACTCAGGATACAGACCTCAAATATGACTCTTCTAATTTTATTACAGTAACAAAGATATTTTATGTAAGAATAGATGTTCAAAATGTCAAATTTGGTTTTGTACTTTCCATGTATATAGAAGACCTTTCAAATGGTAATTATCAAGAGGTAAGAAAAGATGAAAGAGATCCACTGAAAATAATTTTCATCATGATGTGCTTGACTGTTTTCCCATGAAGCGTTTAAGTGCTCCTGTCATGGATGTCAGTTGGTTGACACGTTCCAATACCGTACTCTGCTGCGTCTTAAAGGGCAATTGTCACTTTAGTGGACATGCATTATTATTTCACTTTTTTGATTTGTTCAGGATGTGCCATAGATTTTCATCCTTCATGCTACTCAAATATTTTTCATCATGATTTGTTTCATTGAGGAGACCACCAAATTTATCTATTAGTGGTGCAAATGCTAGTCCATGCAAAGTTTATTGATTTTTTTTAAATATGAACAGTGCTTCTATCCATCAGCTTTGTGAAAACCTAATTTTTCAGGGACAACCATAAACCTTAACAATTCATAGTAAGCTCTAAATACCCCTCAAGCACAGAAATTCTAATAATATTGTAAGTAATATATTTTATATATATATATATATATATTTGTGCAAAAATATTAGACTGGAGTTTTTTCACCTGATGTCTTAGTTGCCTATAGCTCATACTTTGATCTGATATTTGCTGCTAGACTGGCTCCAACACAGTACAACTCTGAAGTGGACTAGTCAGGTATGAGAATGTTATAATACCCTAGCTACAGTATAATATATATTCTTAACGGTGACACAGTAGTTAGCCCTGTGGCTTCAGTGCCTTCACTGACTCAAATCAGGTTCCTCAAGTTCCTCATTTTCCTTGCGTCTAATGATGCTGAACAACTTCCAGCTCTCTGCTGTCCTGGTTCAGAGCATGAATACATAGATAGATAGAGATAGATAGATAGATAGATAGATAGATAGATAGATAGATAGATAGATAGATAGATAGATAGATAGATAGATAGATAGATAGATAGATACTTTATTAATCCCAAGGGAAATTCACATAATCCAGCAGCAGTATACTGATACAAAGAAACAGTATTAAATTAAATAGTAATGATCAGTGAAATAGAGAAAAATAGAGATAAAAAGGTAAAAGATAAAGTCATATACGGAGCTGCTGGAAAGGCTGCCACTGTTCCATCCAACCCAGAAAAACCTATTACCTGTTATTTCCCTTTTGAAAATATAACTGAGTAGAAATGTAAAATCAGTAGAAATGTAAAATCCAACAAGATATTAATATCTACTAAACTACCATGTAACTTATTCCATTTATTTACATTTTTTTCTGTGTCAAGAAACAGCTTCTAATGTTCTCGCAAAATGTAACCAAAATCAAAATCTCTGCCCCGATCTTTTTTTGAACAGCCCATGATCAAGTAACAGCTGGCACTGAATTCTCAGATGGTTGTGCATTTTTACTTTCTCATATACGAAATATAGGGAGAGTATTGTAATCTTTCAAAAATTCAACCTTGTGATTTTGATGAATCTCAACATTTTGGACCCCCCTGAGTTCGATTTACTTTCTCATTGGGAAAGTATTGTAGTCGTCCAAAAATTATATTTCAAGATTTTGACGGATCTCGATATTTTAGACTTCCCTGAGTCCGAAAATACTATTTTTGGAATTACTTTATATGTCTGTGTGTGTGTGTGTATGGAAACACAATAACTTGAGTTCACTTTTATTTAGGTCAACCAAATTTTGCATACAAGTATTAGGTACAAAACGTAGATTTCTCTGCTAACCGTAAGTGGTACTTTTTTATTCATGCAGCTGCAGAGTTCAATTTATTCAACTTTACTTATATAATAATTGCTCAATATGTTGTTAATTTGATTTGATTTGTTGTTGATGGTTATTTAATGTATATAATATAAAAGTATAATCAATATTTTGTGCTTTAGATAGATAGATAGATAGATAGATAGATAGATAGATACTTTATCTATCTATCTATCTATCTATCTATCTATCTATCTAAACCACAAAATATTGATTATACTTTTATATTATATACATTAAAGATTTACTCCCCAAACATCCTTCTCCATATCTGAGTACACGAGAAAGACTAGGGGAGACCACTCCAGATTAAATTTTTTTTATTTTTTGCCATTAGTATGTGTCATGCTCACATTGGTACAAAAATGTGCATTAAAGTTTATAACAACATTTATTTATATAGCACATTTTCACACAAGCAATGCAGCTCAGAGTGCTTTACAAGATGACAAATATCTTGTAGTTATATGAAATGAAAAACAGAAAAGAATAGGCAATAATATTAAAGAATAAATAACAAAGGAAAAAGCTAAGGTCAAATGGATAGGAGGACAGAAAAAAACAACAAAACAAACTCCAGTTAAGTTGGAGAAAAAAATAAAATCTGCAGGAGATTAAAGGCCAAAAAGACCACCCAGCCCTGACTAAGCATTTTACCTTTCATAAATGGTCGTAAATCAGTCCTCTTTGTTTTAACACTTCACGTGATATTATTTGATAAAGTTGATCTCGAGGACAGACACCCGCCTTCAGTCCATCATCATAGGGGGCTGCATGGTGCCTTCATCAGGTGGTGGTGGTGGTGGCGCAGATCGCCACTACTGAAGAACCGGTAGAGACAACTGAGAATAGTGGGGATTAGTAAAGACTGCGGAAACCTTGAAGGATATATTAATTCTGTACCCATACAGTCTATCAGGAAATACAACTAAAATGTAGCTCACTATTCATAAATAGAGTTTGAGTTTTTCGTGGCTATCAGTAAAATGAACACAGGCTGCAGTCAAAAAGCTGAAATATGAAATATATGCAATAAAGTTTTGTTCACCCTGGATATTAGGTTAAATTACCACAGTTCCTGTTTGTGAACATGCCAAGGTGTTTCTCCTAATGAACATTTTATTAAGAATAACTTCAAATTATTTCCTTTAATAACAGACAAAAAAGAATAACAGCGTTTCGTGCCAAGAAATGAAATCTGAAAAATGCTTATCTGATTCTCATCTGACACCTTCCTACAGGAAGTAATGACAGATAACTGAGTAATAATAATAATAAAACAGGGCAGTGTGTAAAGGCAGAATATCAAAATGAATATCATTTGTGGAATGTGGGAAAAGTAATCCTTGTAAATATAGACAGTGCGCTGGGCTGTTAACTGAAAAATGCTTTTAATAATCAGTGAAATCGTAAACGTGTATCATTCAGTTCAGGACTGTGGAGAGCTGCAACCTATATGAGCTGCATTAGGCACAAGCCAATCCATAATCTATATATACTGTATATATATATATATATATATATATATATATATATATATATATGAAATCCAACATCTGTCTGTATGTTTGTCCGCTTTTCATGAGAGAACTACTTCACGGATTTAGATCGGTTTTTTTTCTATAATTTGCTTGAACATTCCAGTTGATTTTGCGCTTCTCTCATTGAGCTAAGTATCATAGTTTGCATGCGGTACTGATTTATTTGTGAGAACCTGAGGGAGCAGTGCCCTCCTCACTCACGTGCCAGCCTCCATTCGAGTCGCTCTACGTCTCGCCACGTGTTGGAGCGTACCTTGCCTCCTCTTAGCTAGCGATACCTGTTTGTTCAACAGACATTATCATCTACAGATTGTTAAGGAGTAACGTTTGACTTTTTGAGAGAGAGATCAGAGCTACGTGTGTTTTAGCGGGTAGCTGCTGATTGGCAGAGATATCACAGTCATGTGCTCTTCTGCACATGCGGGAGACGCTCTCCCGTCAGAGCTGAACACGATCAGATACAGTGCCAACGTTTTGACGTTGGAACCTACCTACCTTACACTTTGCCACAATTACATTATTTTTAATTATTTTATTGATTTTTAAAGGTTGTCCTGTTTTACTACTACATGGGCAGAGCCAAAGGGGACAGCTAGTAGTGTATAATAATTAAAGTGAGATGATTAATAGGAAATAGCGGCACATAATATTGTCAAACCACCTTAATCCAAATCAGGCTTGCATGGAGGAATTGTGAAGCCAATTTCAGTAGTAACTGCAAAAAGTACAAGAATCAATGGTATTATAATATCAAACAAATTTACACTTGAGCCCTTCTTTTATTCTGCCTATGCAGCGCAAGGTTGTGGAGAACCTGGAGCTTATCCAACAAGCATCAGGTACAAGACAGGAACAGTTCCTAGAAAGTCAGGCCATTGTAGCATTTCATGTGAATTACTCAATGACGTATCTGTGCAGCACATCCATTTTTTAACCCCCCTTTTCCATTATCCTGGAGTGAACGCTAGTCCATCCCAAGGCACACTCACGCATTCCTGACCAATCCAAAGTGAGAGAAGCCAGACTAAATGAAGAAGGCCAATGCAAACATTGGGAGAATGTGCAAACTTCACAAAGGCACTGATGGGAAATTTGTAACCCAAGCAAATAGAGTAGCACTGTGAGACACCAGTGTGCCATCCTCTGAGAAACATTGTGTACGAGATGAACACTGCTTTGAAAAATGCAGATGCCATCTTCATCAAATACATATATTTAGTTGAATGAGAACTGATCGACTGGACAGGATCTTAAAATGTTGTACCACAAAAAATTTTTTTTTTAATTAATTTCCCCTTACTCACCACCAGTTAGTTTCACTGAGCAAAGCACAGTGTGAAGATGGAGTAAGAGGACATAAATGCAGAACTTCCTGTCCAGCCAAAGAACTCCTTTTTCTTCAGGCTACAGAGATGTAGTGCCGTCTATGGATTTCAAAGACTTTGTGCTTGAAAGAGGTGTGAAGAGTTAAATTTTGGCTACACTCTGTTCGGGCAGTCCTTTCGCTTAGTGGAATACAAATGAGAGGTCTTTGTCAGTGGACTGTGTGTCTCTGCCTCCTCTCTCACTGCCTCACACACAGAGGAGCTTTGTGAGTGGAAGCTTTTGTTCCTTTTATCTGCAGCTGGACAAAAGGGGCTTTTAGAGTCCTCGCCCCTGGATTGAGAGAGGGGGGGGGCAGTACGAATGAAGGAGAAAAAAAAAAAGGGATAGGTAGAGTGAGAAAGAGAGAAGTCTGCCATAATCAAAGTGTCCGTGGAGAAAGACAAAATGGTGGTGGTAGGGGTGACAGGGGGTTAGCAAAATGCAGCCTGTAAGAGGTGCACAAGTGAGTAAGGCCAACTCAAATTAGGAGACGAAAGGTGACCATTCTACAAATTGGTTTGGGGGGTTGGTTATATATACAAGTGCTGTATTGGGCCTTTCCATCTCTTAGTTGGCCTGCTGAACGAAGGGAATCGTGAGAATCTCGAGTGTTCCCGTATCATTGGTAGACAAAGTTCCTGACACAGAACTCTCTTTCAGATGACAAACAAAGCATGAAGAGGCTAACATGGCCAAGTCTGACTGATAAAAATCAAACTTTCTCTTATGACAGGGAACAAAAAAAGAGAAAGAAAGAAACACATTCCTTTGTAGGATGAGTGAAATCAAAGAAATCTCTAATTATGTAACTGCCGAACCCCACACACTCACTCACACAAGGCCTCTGAGAAGAGCTCTGTAACTGGAGAGAGATAGCTTTTCACTGAGCAGAGTAGAAGGAGGGGGCGCACATGCAAGAAGGGCTTGTGTTGTAGTTGTAGAACGGGAGAGGGAGACATGGATAATGAGAGATGGAAGATCAGGCAGTCTGAACTGGTTCACGTGATGGAACTTTCGGATGTGGGGAGTACATTTTCAAAAGAAAAGATAGGACGGAGAAGGAAGAAAGGCACTGAATTGTTCCTGCCTAGAGAAAGAATAAAGGCTGTTTATTTAAATATTTAAGCCAATTTAATACAGATAGCCCATTTTATCAGACATTTCATGTGTACTCCTTTATGACACGATCTGATATATGTGTGATGCTTATAATACAAATACTTAGCTATCAGAAAGTCTACAACTGTATGGCTAGAAGTTGTTCACTGACTATCAGAAATCAAAGAAAGATTTTAAGAAGCAATCACCTGTGGCTCGCTTAGACAGGTGGCCTTATTCAAACCTCAGCGACTACCAGCAGGTATAAGAGTTAGGACTCCAAGAAGGAAGCACCTCCATGCCTAAACATGAACTGATGAGGAGTAGCAGTCCCTGGTTCTTTATAGTTTTGTAAAGGTGCCTTCCCAAATAAGGCCAACTGTTTGATATTAGGAGAAATGATTTGCCCATGAAGTTCAAATGGAACTCTAATTCCTTTGCTAAATCCTGTAAAACAAGGTGACAATTCTAGAACACCTCAGTATCATGTTCATTTCTGGTTCATGCCTGAAGGGTCTTCTTCAGGGACCTTTTTTGCTAAGCCTCCATGTTTTGGTTTTCCTCTTACAACCTAACTCATTTCCTTTCCTAGGCCATAAGTCATAGGGTCAATATGTACTTCTCTAAGGAAGACGGACATTTCAAGGTAAGGAAGACAAAGGTTTCGAGGTAAGCTAGTAATACTCTCTAAACTTGTTCTAATTCTCTCTGGCCGACAGCTGATCAAAGATGTCTACTACGTCTCCCACTCACGCTGCGTCCCAGACCAAGGTCTTCTACAGCCAGACCACCCAGACGGACGTGCACAAGCCACTTCTCGGCAGCCCAGGCTCTCAAGGCTCGAATACCACAGCAGCCCTGCGACGTAGAAGACGTGTCCTATCTAAAGATGGCAGGAGCAACGTTCGTATTAATCACATCAGCGGCCGCGGTGCCCTCTACTTGCGGGATCTGTGGACAACTTTTCTAGACATGCAGTGGCGTTACAAGTTTTTCTTCTTCTCCGCAACATTTGTAGGCACCTGGTTCCTGTTTGGGGTTTTGTGGTACCTGGTGGCTCTGGTACATGGAGACTTGTTGGGTGAGGGTTTGTATGTTTTTGTGTGGGGTCTTGATGGGTGCTTGTTTGTTGAAATCTGCCAATTTAAGGGTTTCTAACAATTTCTTCCTTTATCAATGTGAACTTGCATAGGTGTTGCCCACCCTCTATTGATGGTATACATGTAGGAATTTTGTAGTAAGGAGTAAAGGTTTTTTTTTTTTAATTTTTTCCTAACATGATGCCTTTCATATTTGTATAATGCAGCCCCATGACCACCAGGTTACAAACCACTGTACTAATGTAAGAGGCAAGAATAAAAGCATCACAAACATATGTAATATTAAAATAATTTCAAATAATAAGTTTTTAAAATTTTATTTTTATTTTATACAATCAAGTCTAATTCATACAATGAAGAAGATAACAATCAAGTCGAACTTAACAAAACAGAATTCAACCCGCCTCTGAGAGAAAGAGAGGAAAGCCAATAGCAAGAGCAAATCTTTCAAAACAACAAAGAAGGGAGAATGTTCTTTTCTTGGATATAATTGCTTATTCCAAAATTTTAATAATTAGATCTTGCCATATTATAAAAAAAGTTCTAAACACATTCTCTAAGTGAATATTTTTTCCCCATATTTAAAATAGTATGGAACATCAGTTACCCACTGACTTATAAAAGGTGGGCTGGGATTCTTCATTTAAGCAGGGTAAGTCTACATGCTTGTAATGTGGTGAAGGCAAATACAATCAATTTGTCCTTTTCCAACTGTAAGCCCGTCCTGGAGTCCACCAAACACAGTGGGTTATGAGTGATTGTAACACCAAGGCTGTCTGGTTTTTGTCCAGAATGATGTCATTTTGGTGTGATTCCAAAACACGTGGCTCAGCGAGGCCAGAGCTCAAATGCAACATTCACATGTTGGATCTTGCCTTGGATTCATTTTGGACTATTTTAAATGAGATAAATGTGATCGATGAAATATTTTAAGTTGAATGATTGAATTCTTTGCACATACGGAGCTAGAGTGTACTCTATACATGGCTGACTTCCGCTCCTTTTCTGAGATATTAAGTAAAATGTCCTTTCCCCACCATACCCTAAGATCTTTGAAAGGAAGAGACGTTAATATATTTTATATATTATTGAGATTCTGTCCGAGTCTTCAAGACTGATTAGTATTTCTTCTAGAGTAGAAATGGGTGGGAGGTGGGGACAATTAGGCAGGTTCCTTTTAGCAAAGTTTCTGATTTGCAAATAGTGTAAAAAATGTGTTGATGAAGTTAAATTTGAAACATAATTTTTCATAAGATGCAAAGACATTATCCATATATAAATTTCTAAGTATTTCAATCCCAGACATTTTCCAAAGATTAAATACTGTGTAGGTCTGAGAGGGTAGGAAAAGGTGATTATCATGTACAGCTGCACTGGTTCCAAATTAATGTACAATTGGATTATTGGTATGTTGACTCTTCTTCTTTCGGCTGCCCCTGTTAGGGGTCCCCACAGCGGATCATCTTCTTTTATATCTTTTTGTCCTCTGCATCTTGTTCTGTTACACCCAGCACCTGCATGTCCTCTTTCACCACATCCATAAACCTTCTCTTAGGCCTTCCTCTTTTCCTTTTTCCTGGCAGCTCTATCCTTAGCATCCTTCTCCCAATATACCCAGCATCTCTCCTCTGCACATGTCCAAACCAACGCAATCTTGCCTCTCTGACTTTGTCTCCCAACCGTCCAACTTGAGCTGACTCTCTAATGTACTCGTTTCTAATTCTGTTCATCCTCGTCACACCCAATGCAAATCTTATCCTGTATATTTGCCACTCAGTAATAAAATTGAAAGTTAGGTAGTGCCATGCCACCTTCTGCGTTAGGTTTTTTTGCTGTAGAGTAACCTTTTGAATGTAAGGCTGTTTCAGATTCCAAATAAATTAGGTTGTAATTGAATCTAACATTTTAAAGAATGATTTGTTAATGTGTATGGGGATGCTTTGAAATTGAAAAAGAAGCTGGTGGAGGATGTTAATCTTGATAGTGCTGATTCTCCCTGCTAATATGAGGAGGGTGGTAGACCATCTGTTTACATCTTGTTTGATTTTTTTTCCAAGCTGATAGCAAAATTGTGTTGAAAAAGATTTTTTATATTTACTTGTGATGTTTACTCCTAGATATTTAAACTGTTGTGATAAAATAAATGGATGTCTAGTCTAGTACTGTGTGCTAGAGTTCACTGTGTCACGCACGCGTGAATAGGAGACCGCGGACGGACCTTAAACCACTTCGGAAGACGTTCGCCGTCAGGAAAGATGGCGGAGGAAGGGCATAAGTAGACGTACTGCGGGAAGGCTTATGATGGTGGAGTGTCTTTTTTCCTGGAAGAAATAATAGGAGAAAGGTTAGTACCCCGCCACTCCCTGCCGGCGAACGTCTTCCGAAGTGGTTTAAGGTCCGTCCGTGGTCTCCTATTCGCGCGTGCGTGACAACTGGAAAAAGCAGACGTTTATTCAAATTGACTACTGGTAAGGATGTTTGTGGGTCTGATGTATACAGTACCATATCATCAGCATATAATGGTTTTTTCTGTTCTAGTCCTTCTCTTTTACTTTTTTAACTAGATGGTTTACAATATATATATGGTTTTTTTTTTTTCTAGAATTTGATCCACCTTCCAATCATACTCCTTGCGTCATGCAGGTGCAGACCTTGACTGCGGCCTTCCTCTTTTCCCTGGAATCTCAGACCACAATTGGTTATGGCTTTCGCTGTATCACAGAGGAGTGCCCGGTTGCCATTCTTCTTCTCATCATTCAGCTGGTGATTACAATGGTGCTAGAAATCTTCATTACAGGTACCTTTCTAGCAAAACTGGCCAGGCCAAAAAAGCGCGGAGAGACTGTGAAATTCAGTCACCATGCCGTTATCTGCAGCTACGAGGGACGACCTTCACTTATGATTCGTGTGGCCAACATGAGAAAGAGCCTGCTTATTGGCTGCCAGGTGACAGGCAAACTGCTTCAGACCTCACTTACTAAAGAAGGCGAGACCATAAGGTTGGACCAACGCAATGTATCCTTCCAGGTGGACACAGCCAGTGACAGTCCCTTCCTCATTCTGCCACTGACTTTCTACCATGTCATCGACAACGAAAGCCCCTTTCGAGCCTGGGTTGACAAAGGTTAGACTATTGTTTCAGTTCAATTTAGTTTTTGATATATATAATATATATATAATACATTTTGTTTATATAGCGCATTTCTCTTTAACAAGGTTATAGATATATATGATGCAATTCAGACTTTACAAATTACTAATTATGTAACACATACACATAACAATACAGATTACTTGAACCTTTTTAATTAATTAAATGTTCTCTTGTTCTCTGTCTCTGATAAGATTGCTCTGACTAGTTAATATGGGTTTCCTGAAATACTCATAGTGGGTCATCCTTTAGCATGTGTTATGGCAGGGTTATGGCAAGGTTACTCCAGTCTCTTCCAGGTTTACTGTAGCAAATTTTGTAATTGTGGATTTACAGTGCATCCGGAAAGTATTCACAACGCATTACTTTTTCCACATTTTGTTATGTTGCAGCCTTATTCCTAAATGGATTAAATTCATTTTTTTCCTCAGAATTCTACACACAACACCCCATAATGACACATGAAAAAGTTTACTTGAGGTTTTGCAAATTTATTAAAAATAAAAAACTGAGAAAGCACATGTACATAAGTATTCACAGCCTTTGCCATGAAGCTCAAAATTGAGCTCAGGTGCATCCTGTTTCCCCTGATCATCCTTGAGATGTTTCTGCAGCTTCATTGGAGTCCACCTGTGGTAAATTCAGTTGATTGGACATGATTTGGAAAGGCACACACCTGTCTATATAAGGTCCCACAGTTGACAGTTCATGTCAGAGCACAAACCAAGCATGAAGTCAAAGGAATTGTCTGTAGACCTCCGAGACAGGATTGTCTCGAGGCACAAATCTGGGGAAGGTTACAGAAAAATTTCTGCTGCTTTGAAGGTCCCAATGAGCACAGTGGCCTCCATCATCTGTAAGTGGAAGAAGTTGAAACCACCAGGACTCTTCCTAGAGCTGGCCGGCCATCTAAACTGAGTGATCGGGGAGAAGGGCCTTAGTCAGGAGGTGACCAAGAACCCAATGGTCACTCTGTCAGAGCTCCAGAGGTCCTCTGTGGAGAGAGGAGAACCTTCCAGAAGGACAACCATCTCTGCAGCAATCCACCAATCAGGCCTGTATGGTAGAGTGGCCAGACGGAAGCCACTCCTTAGTAAAAGGCACATGGCAGCCCGCCTGGAGTTTGCCAAAAGGCACCTGAAGGACTCAGACCATGAGAAACAAAATTCTCTGGTCTGATGAGACAAAGATTGAACTCTTTGGTGTGAATGCCA
This sequence comes from Polypterus senegalus, assembly GCF_016835505.1. NCBI lineage: Eukaryota > Metazoa > Chordata > Cladistia > Polypteriformes > Polypteridae > Polypterus > Polypterus senegalus. Next base: position 73,776,551 of record NC_053171.1, on the reverse strand, counting down.
GGCGTCACGTTTGGAGGAAACCAGGCACCGCTCATCACCAGGCCAATACCATCCCTACAGTGAAGCATGGTGGTGGCAGCATCATGCTGTGGGATGTTTTTCAGCGGCAGGAACTGGGAGACTAGTCAGGATAAAGGGAAAGATGACTGCAGCAATGTACAGAGACATCCTGGATGAAAACCTGCTCCAGAGCGCTCTTGACCTCAGACTGGGGTGACGGTTCATCTTTCAGCAGGACAACGACCCTAAGCACACAGCCAAGATATCAAAGGAGTGGCTTCAGGACAACTCTGTGAATGTCCTTGAGTGGCCCAGCCAGAGCCCAGACTTGAATCCGATTGAACATCTCTGGAGAGATCTTAAAATGGCTGTGCACGACGCTTCCCATCCAACCTGATGGAGCTTGAGAGGTGCTGCAAAGAGGAATGGGCGAAACTGGCCAAGGATAGGTGTGCCAAGCTTGTGGCATCATATTCAAAAAGACTTGAGGCTGTAATTGCTGCCAAAGGTGCATCGACAAAGTATTGAGCAAAGGCTGTGAATACTTATGTACATGTGATTTCTCAGTTTTTTTATTTTTAATAAATTTGCAAAAACTTCAAGTAAACTTTTTTCATGTTGTCATTATGGGGTGTTGTGTGTAGAATTCTGAGGAAAAAAATGAATTAAATCCATTTTGGAATAAGGCTGTAACATAAAATGTGGAAAAAGTGATGCGCTGTGAATACTTTCCAGATGCACTGTATTTAAATATATATTTAACTCCTGATTTTAAACAGACGTGTTCTTTACCAGACTGGGAATTTCGCCTTTATTTGTTCATGCAATATAGGAATTTTCGTAATCACATTTTGTGACGTCAAACTTACCAGTTCATTTCCTGTTGGAGCATTGGTAAAAATTTGAGATTTCTGTTGCTTGGCTGTAAAATGTGCAGAAAAAGTAATTAGGGTATCATTTTGTTCATGAAATAAAATAATTAATAAAAAGGAAACATATTATCAGATATTGCATTGTTTCAAATAACATGCAACTAGCAAATTCTATCTATAGTAAAGCTGATTACTATTTTTTTATATTGTATATTTTTAAATTGAACACAATTGTTAAGTCACAATTTGGCAGGTTAGGCTAACAAAGTTATCTCTGAATTGTCCCATTTGGAAGCTACTGTACCTTTCGGAAAATTGACCACAATAAAAGTTTCAGCTAGGAAACTCTTTTTACTCCTTTTCCTAGAGGTCATTGTTTTTTGGCTCAGGCAGGCAACTTGGTAGGCATTTCATTTTCACTTAATATTTTGACTCTGTGAAGCAGTAAAAACATGTTGTACAGAGTTAAGTAGACAGAAAAGAAAACTAGGATGAGAGTTTGAAACAAATTCTTATCGGTTATCACATCATCGTTGAGGTTAAGGATTTGCGCTGGTATCCCGAAGGTTGTCGGTTCGAATCCCCATCACTGTCAAAAGAGATCCTCCTCTGCTGGGCCCTTGAGCAAGACCCTTAACCTGTAATTGCCCCAGGCGTGCTGTACAATAGCTGACCCTGTGCTCTGACCCCCAAGGGGTATGCGAAAACTAACAAATTCCTAATACAAGAAATTGTATAAGACGAAATAAAGAACAAAAAATACTTACACCTGGTTGTCATCCCCATCCATTCAAACACTTGACTAAATTCCCCTTAAAAATGAACTGCTAATTTTATGGGCTAACATACTTTTTCACACACAAATATGTAACATTGGATCATATTCCTCAATAACTTCCTTTTATCTAGTTTTATAACTTATATAAATATCTGAGCACATTCTTTGTCATATATATAAAGAAAGAGAGAACATTCATAAACTTTCTAGCACCATCATATGAACTTTTAACTGTAGGTCTTCATAATCTCCTGTCAGAAGAGAAAAACACAAAAAATCGATCAGCTTGGGAGAAGAGCTTTATTTGGGGAAAATGGACGCATTTTGTAAGGCCTCATTGTTGCATCAGTTATTACTACACCATTTGTTATCACCAGACACTGTACAGGAGGAACAGAGACATGTTGCTTAAATTTCAACAAAAATGCAAAATTGTAAAAGGTCTGTTACAGCAGAGTGTCAGAACAAATATTTTGAGATTAGGATACAAGTTTGCTCAATTTCACACTGAAGGCTTATTGTGAAACATATACTTCAGGACAAAGAGTGGAGACTAAGCGGAAATGTGTTCAAGAAGAAATCCTGAAAGGAGTTTTGTGTTTTTTTGGGTTTTTTTTTTTTTTAACACAAGAAGCTATAGACGTCTGGAACAAATACTGTTTGTACTATGCCATGTAGCATAAATGGAGACTATGACAGCTTTAAAAACTATCTGGATGGGACACTGGTTCGACTGTTAATTACATGACAACCTCAATAGACTGAATGATCCCCTCTTGTCTGTCAGACTTTTTATGTTCTTATGTGAATCCACAATCTCAGAGGAGAAATACAAAAATAAGTCTAATTATGAGTTCAGTTCAATTAGAACCCCCTGTAACCAGGGGAAGGTGGTCGATGTTGGCATGTCACTCTATTAGTTCAGATACTGTCAGACTTTTACAATCTAAACCTTTTAACCGTCTGATGGTAGCAAATAGCTAGTTAGGGTTAGAAGAATTTATCATGTGGAGTGTGAATTGACAAGCTGTTGTCTATTGTCCATCACATGTTTTAAATCCAAATGAACTGAAAACATTGTGGCAACTGCTCATCTTTGGCTTAATATGGTATATTGTAAGTGATCTCTTCCTCCAAACAAGTAACAATGGACACTAGACAGGACTAATACTTGGACAGAATGCAAGGCCATCACATATAGGCTGAAACAAGAATACCCACTGCCTATTTAGAGTGATCTTACATAAACAACTCCGACATGGACGACACTCACATGACAAACTTCACATAATCATAGAGTTGGAAAATGAGCCTGGGCCCCCCGAGGTGTGAAACCACATGTTTGGTAAACAGTTAGACAGTAAATCAGCATTAAACAAGCAGTCAGTGTGGACTGATGTTCAGGTATTTTGGTGTTCTTTCTACAGCCTAATGGCTTGTGTGTAGGCTGATTGGTGACCCTAACTTGTCCAAATGGGAATGGGCATTGGTGTGTGCTCTATAAAGGATTGCCCTCCTGTCCTGGCTTGGTTTCTACTTTATGCCTGATGTTCCCGGGGTACGCTTCAACTCAACTGGGCCCTACCAAAGATGGATAGATGGATGAATGACTATTAAACAAGCACAATAGATGTCAAGTCTTCTTCTGAGTAGTCAGTGACAGGCCTATAAGAAAATGCATATTGAAAAATGTGATTAATTCTGCATCCACAAATGATAAATCCAAGTCATATAATTTTGTTCCTATAAAGCTCACTTTTAAAACCTTGAACTATCACAAACATACCCATCCTTTAATCATCATAATCCCGAAACATCATCTGCGATACAGGAACCAGTACAGAACTGGAAGCCAGAGCAAAGCAGGCAACATTTACACAAACAAGCCATTCTCCCTCACACAGGATCAATTAGCCTAACACACACTTATATCTATTGTATATATGGCTGAAATAAAATACTAAACTGAATAAAAATACCATGTACACTCACTGGCCACTTTATTTGGTACATCATGCTAGTAAGAGTTGGATCCCCTTTAACCTTCAGAACTGCCATAAATCTCTAATGACATAAATTCAATAAGGTGCTGGAAACATTCCTCAGGGATTTAGGTCCATAGTGACATGATAGCATAATGCAGTTGCTGCAGATTTGTCAGCTGCACATCCATGATGCAAATCCATGAGCATCCCAAAGGTGCTCTATTGGATTGAGATCTGACGATGGTGGAGGCCATTTGAGTCTAGTGAACTTGTTGTCATGTTCAAGAAACCAGTTTGAGGTGATTTGAGCTTTGTGACATGGCAGGTTATCCTGCTGGAAGTAGCCATCAGAAGATGGGTACACTGTGGTCATAAAGGGATGCACATGGTCAGCAACAATACTCAGGTAGGCCGTGGCATTTAAACAATGCTCAGTTGGTACTGAGGGTCCCAAAGTGTGCTAAGAAAATATTCTCCACACCATTACATGACCACCATCACCAGCCTGAAAAGTTGATACAATGCAGGATGCATCCATGCTTTCATGTTGCTGACTCCAAATTCTGACCCTACCATCTGAATGTCACAGCGGAAATTGAGACTCATCAGACCAGACAACATTTTTCCAATCTTCTATTGTCCAGTTTTGATGAGCCTGTGCAAATTGTAGCCTCAGTTGCTTTTATCTGACAGGAGTGGCAGCCAATGAGCTCTCCTGCTGCTGTAGCCCATCTACTTCAAGGTTTGATGTGTTGTGTGTTCAGAGATGCTGTTCTGCATACCTCAGTTGTAACAATTAGTTATATGAGTGACCATTGCCTTTCTTGCAGCTCAAACCAGTCTGGCCATTCTCCTCTGATCTCTGGCATCAGCAAGGCATTTTCACCCTGAGGACTGCCGCTCACTGGATATTTTCCCTTTTTTGGACCATTCTCTATTAACCCTAGAGAATGGTTGTGCGTGTAAATCCCAGTAGATCAGCAGTTTCTGAAATACTCAGACCAGCCCATCTGGCACCAACAACTTGCCATGTTCAGAGTCATTTCAATCACCTTTGTCCCCATTTTGATGCTTGGTTTGAACTTCAGCAGGGTTGTCTTGACAATGTCTACATGCCGAAATGCATTGAGGTGCTGCCATGTGATTGGCTGATTAGATATTTGAAGCAGTTGAACAGGTGTACCTAATAAAGTGGCCGGTGAGTGTATTTACCACATTATTTCCCAAGTAAATAACAATTCTGGAAAGCTTCCAAATGACCATGGTAAATTCAAAGCAGCACCAGGCTCTAAATAACAGACAGTTTGCAATGAAATTCCAAAGTAAATATCTCTATTCAGGACTACCTGCCAAGATTGAACTCCCCTGAACTAGACATGTGTGCCTAAATCAGCAAAAAAAGAAGTTGATTAAACATCTAATTCAATTAAAGGGTTGATAAAAAGAACCTGCCAACGCTGTTGATCCTGAGCACCTGAAGCGAGCACCCCTGCATTAAACAGTGAATGCCGCTAATTCACTAACATTACAGTGACGTGCAGCAGCTCCACTCTACATGCTAAACAAGTAGATAGTTTATGACCAATTTTAAATTGACCATTGGCTGTGCTAAGATTCTGTGTTTTCCCCAAGTCTGAACAAGATTTCTGTCACGTTCTAAAAGCATGCTTGTTAGGTAGGCCCAGTATGAAGAAACAAATCCAGATGTTTAGATGTGTAAGTAAATGAGTCCTGCAATTGACTGGCACCCATCTAGGATTGGTTTCTGCCACATTCCAGAAATATTCAAGTTATGTTCATTGGTGACTCTAAACAGGCCCAGAATGAGCAAAAGAGTGGGAGTGTTCAAGTGTGCCCAGCAATGAACGTTTGGCCCATTAAGAGTTGGTTCCTACCTACTGTCAGGTTAGAATTCAGCCTCCTTGAACATCAACTGGATTGAAATGGGTTCAGTATTGGGTGATTGAATGGTCAAAAATGCATAAACACATGCAGTATATATCCACCCATCCATCCATTTTCCATCCCGTTGAATCCAAACACAGGGGTGTTCTGGAGCCAATCCCAGCCAACACAGGGCACAAGGCAGGAACCAATCCCAGGCAGGGTGCCAACCCACCACAGGACACACACACACACCAAGGACAATTTAGAATCGCCAATCCACCTAAACTGCATTGCCTTTGGGAGGAAACCTACTCAGACACAGGGAGAACATGCAAACTCCACGCAGGGAGGACCCGGGAAGCGAACCCAGGTCTCCTAACTGCGAGGCAGTAGCACTACCACTGCGCCACCATGCCGCCCCATACAGTATATGTGAAATAATAATTGCATGTAAAGTGTGTTGTTTATAAAATGGTTACAAGACTTCACCACTGTATGAAAACAGAAAGCTGTTTGGTGTGGGGAGGCCTACCAGCTGAGTACATGGCAGGAGACAAAGGACATAAAACCCTAATGAACATATTGACACACAGGCATTCTTCTGATGTGCTAGTAGACGAGAATAGCACGTGTGGGAGAAAACTTACCTAAACATCCAAAGAACATATGATAAGAAGAACAAACAGAGACAGAAAGAACTGACGTGCCTACTACACAGCCATGACTGCCCTATCAATTACTGTATATAATCTGGAGTATCACATACTGTATGCTGGAATTATATTAGAATGAATTCAAGTTCCTAAGTAAAGTTATGTGCTGTACTAGCTGGGTCACTGGACTTGCAGACACTAAGTCCACATCTTCAACTCACTGACCAAATAGCTTTTCTAGCTATATTTTGTACTGTAAATACTGTATACTATATACTACTAGGGGGCTCTGCCCCCTGCTCGCTTTGCTCGCCACCCCTGGGTATGGGTAACCGGATGTACAATTTAAAGAGATTGTTATTTTCATGGGAACTGTTACATATACATTATAGAACTAACTAGTTTACACTTCAGTGAGTAATTAACCATAGTTAAAAATAGTAAAACGTAATCAATTGAAAGAAAATTATGTTTCATGTTGCGTTAGAGGTGTTTGTTGCATTATACATTTTCATTCTGTTTGTCATTGATATTAACTCTCAAATACTTTTTAAAATTTCACTTTTAGTTTAAAACTTCAGTAAAAACAATATTTGGAATTAACTTTTCTTCTTCGTTTCTTTCTCTCTAATAACCTTTTAACACTTTTTTTCTTTTGAGTCCCAACACACTGAATTTTTAAATGAGGTCTGTGAGATAATATAATAATACCATAATTCAGGATAGGTTTCTCTGTTTGGAATTTCAGCAAAGACAACCCTATCTACATCATCAGCAGTTAATAATTAATTTTGCAAAGTAACCAATTAATGCATGTGAGGCAAACCCCATTTTTGAAATTCGATCGTGGAAATGTATGCTCTGATTTGACTGAGCACCGTTTTGAGTTCTTTCAATAAAACTAAGGCTTTTGGATAAAACTGTCTACTTAAGAAAGTCGGAATATCCAGATCCATTGTAGTCAATGGCATTGTTCTCAAGAATTGACAAATTTCTTTCCACTGTGGATTGCAGGTCATTGTAATAAATAAATCTGGCCGACCGATAGTTCTGGATATTGCCATTGCATCATGATATAACTGTTGCAATGCTCTTGGACTGCCTTGATGTGATGATGGTAATATTACTGCTTTACTTATTTTGAATTTGTCTGAACTATTGATATTTGAATTTTGAACGTGATCAATGAGACCTTGCATATGTTCTGTTCTAAGTTTTGCTTGATTCGATTTAATAAATTAGAGACCATTACCTTTGACTTTTAGATAAGCATTAGTAATGTAATGTTGCGATAGACATTGAGATGACAGAAGTGGGTTAATTACTTTGGGACATATCGCTAATTTTCACTCGAAATATTGTTTGGGTGTGATTCGTTTATCTGATTTCGTGTGTTTTATATTATACGACCATCCTGTTTCACCATCAGGGAAAAGCAAAGGAATGAGTAAAGGATCGGATTGAGGCGATTTATTAGACAAAAATGACAAATCATGCTTTGCTTTTGGATAAACACAAATATCAACTCTGTCTTTCATATCTCCGTCTTTCGAAACTGTTATCGCTTACAATTCGTCACGTGTTGGTTTATTATAAATGCGACCATGATCTTTTGGATTCATATAGAAATTGCAGATAAATTTCTCATAAAATTCAATACTTTTGGACGTATAGATTTGTATCCATTATTGGCTGTATCATTTCTAATACATCCAACTGTTTAACTCTTTCGATTCTATTTTGCATCGCTTCTCCATGATCATAAATATACACCTGACCAAATTATGGTTTCCTCGAAATTGAACTTGTCATAGCTTTAATTGTTGCAGGATCACAGAGTTGAGAGGACCGGGGTCTTGAAAATGTTTGAGAGGGGGGAGTGACTTGAAAAAATCACAAGGCAAAAGTCTCATCTCGCGGGACTTGAAAAAATCTCTTTTCCAATAAGTCTCGTCTCCAAAAAGTCTTGTCGCATTGAAGGATTTTTTTATATAATATAAACACATGGACTCAATTGTGACCGTGATTTTATGAGTCTCTGCCAAACATACAGGGACAATTAAATGATATAAGATCCCAAGTGCTGCGCATCATGAAGTAATGTTTGTGTTTATATATCAGTGTTTAATCTTTCAGACTTTTCAAGTGCTCGTTCCATTGACTTAAGGTTACTATTAATTTGCTAATGAATGGTTTATACCAGAAGGCACAAAGAGTTCAAGCTAGGCTTGTCTTCCATCCAGTGTTGATTCCAGTTTTGTGGCTGACAGACCCCATAATTGGATTGTAAGCAGTGCAACCTTGAACTTAATAAGCAGACTAAATAATCAATGGAGGAATGGATTCATTTACTTGTATCGCCTATAGGGGGCCGCGGCAGTTAATTTTATTTCATTACAAAAGACAGCACCTGGAACCAAATTTGATGAGAATTTATGGAATGATTGGCTCAAATGTTTTGCACTTTTCTGGACCTTCTGGACCTGAACTTACTAAATCATCTCCAGTCAGTGTGCTACTCTGGGTTCATTTATGGGTGATTAAAAGATATGTAAATGAGTGAGAAAAGAACAAGAAAGCAAGACTAGATATGAAAATCACAATTTTCGATCTATGTTAGTTTGAAATTATTCTTTTTTTTTGCAAATCACAATAGCCTGGTTCTCCATTTACTATCAGTTCCTATGACTTGTTTAGAACCAAAACATTGCTAGTTAAATCCCGGCCTCTGACTATGTGAACGTAAGCAAGTTAATCAAATCAACTATCCTGCCTTTGCTCCAACTGTCTTATATACATTACAATCGCCTAAACATTAGAACATTAGAGCACTCTAGACGAGAACAGGCCATTTAGCCCAACAAAGCTCGCCAGTCCTATCCACTTATTTCCTCCAAGAAAACATCAAGTCCAGTTTTGAAAGTCCCTAACGTCTTACTGTCTACCACACTACTTGGTAGCTTATTCCAAGTGTCTATCGGTCTTTGTGTAAAGAAAAACTTCCTAATGTTTGTGCAAAATTTACCCTTAAAAAGTTTCCAACTGTGTCGCCGTGTTCTTGATGAACTAATTTTAAAATAACAGTCTCAATCCACTGTACTAATTCCATTCATAATTTTAAACACTTCAATCAGGTCACCTCTAGACGAGAACAGGCTATCCACCCAATTCTCCCAAAATAACATCACGTTGAATTTTGAAGGTCCTTAAAGTCTTACTGTCTTCCCCACTACTAAGTGTCTGTGGTTCTCTTTGCAAAGAAAAACTTCCTAACATTTGCATGAAATTTACCCTTAACAAGTGTCAAACTGTGTCCCCGTGTTCTTGATGAACTCATTTTAACATAACAGTCTCGATCCACTGGACTAATTCCCTTCATTATTTTAAACACTTCAATCAGGTCACCTCTTAATCTTCTTTTGCTTAAACTGTAAAGGCTCAGCTCTTTTAATCTTTCTTCATAATTCATCCCCTGTAGCCCTGAATCAGCCTAGTCGCTCTTCTCTGGACCTTTTCTAGCACTGCTATGTCCTTTTTGTAGCTTGGAGACCAAAACTGCACACAGTACTCAAGATGAGGCCTCACCAGTGGATTATAAAGGTTGAGCAGCACCTCCTTGGACTTGTACTCCACACGTCAGGGCGCTATATAACCTGACATTCTGTTAGCCTTCTTAATGGCTTCTGAGCACTGTCTGAAAGTCGATAGCTTAGAGTCTCATAAGGTGTACTCTTGATTTTCCGACCGCCCATTGTGTATTCAAACCTAACATTTTTACTTCCTATGTGTAATACTTTACATTTACTGACATTAAATTTCATCTGCCACAAATCTGCCCAATTCTGTATGCTATCCAAGTCCTTCTGTAATGATATAACGGATTCCAAATTATCTGCTAATCCTCCTATCATGGTATCATCTGCAAACTTAACCAGCTTGTTACTTATATTCCTATCTAAATCATTTATGTATAATAAAAATAGCAGCGGCCCTAGCACTGACCCCTGCTGGTCACCACTCTTAACATCAGCCAGTTCTGCTGAGTTCCTCGCACCATCACCCTCTGCTTCCTGTGTCTGAGCCAATTCTGTACCCATCTAAAAACATCACCCTGAACTCCCACTTCTTTTAATTTGATGCTTACCTCTCATGTGGCACCTCATCAAATGCTTTCTGAAAGTCCAGATAAATAATATCATAAGCTCCACTTTGATCGTATCCTTTTGTTGCCTCCTTATAGAATTCCAGCATGTTAGTAAAACACGACCTCCCTCTTCTGAACCCATGCTGACTGTTCCTAATAACTCCTGTCCTTGCCATGTGTTGCTCAATCTTATCCTTAATAATTCCTTCCATTAATTTTCCTGTGATGCATGTTAGGCTTACTGGCCTATAGTTACTTGGATCTGCCCTGTCACCCTTTTTATATAATGGGATGATATTTGCCATTTTCCAGTCCTTCGGAATCTCTCCAGTGCACAGTGACTTCCTAAAAATATGTGTCAAGGGTTTATATATGTACTCACTAGCCTCCTTAAGAACACGAGGATAAATATTATCTGGGCCTGGTGATTTGTTTGATTTCATATTATTTAATCTAAAGGATGCTAAGAGTCAACAGGGAACAGTTGGGGTGCCATCTGATCAACCTTGTTTAACAGAAACCAAAAGAAAAAGGTTTAAATGCACAAGACACAACAGAAAACAGGCAAGTTCTGGCATTTAGCAAAGAATTGAGCTTAAATAGTTAGGTCATTTAGGAGCTCCGACCAGTCTGAAATTAAATTCCTCCTTCCAGGCATCTCTGTTTTTATGGTGTGCCACCTAGAAGGGATGAGGCCTTATCTGGGAGATGTGGGTGAGGACAAACGCCCTCACTGGTTGTCTTCTCAGTGTTTCTGGTGGAAAAGAAAGGACAGGGGTCAACAGTACCATCTCTTGGTTTGGGATGGTATTGCCTGCCTCTATTGAGCCCTGAAGGTGATCCCCAGGCACACATGCGTGATAATATAACATAATATTGTATATATAATTAAACATGAAATCAATATTACATTTTGTAAATTGCCTTGGATAATGGTGTCAGCCACATGTTATTTATTTATGTTTTTATGTACTGCATAATAATAATAATAATAAAGGGTAGGCTCGAGAAATGCAGTGAGACACAACATTGATCACTAGTGCCAAGTGTTTTATGTATTCTAAGAGGAGGAGAAGGAGGAGAAGTATATGGAACTGTAAATTTGTGGTGCCTGCCAGAGCCACTAGGCCACATTGTTTGAAAGCCTTAATAAATCTATAGACTGCACCAGCCTTAATATTAGATGCTTACATTAACACAGCTCAGGTTACTTTGTAACAATCTCATTTAAGCTTTGATGACTGCAAGTTTCACACTCCGGCAGTGCTGCAGTGAAGTCCTCTTTCAGCCACACCAAACTGTACTTACCCTTAAATGTCTCACCCAACCTCCACTCATGCGTCTCTGTTGACAGACAAAAACAGATAAATAAGCGAAACATAAAGGTTGGATAAACGGAAAATTAGTATATAAGAAGGATGAAATATTACACACAACCTGAATTCTCCATTCTGATATATACTGCTCAAAAAAAATTAAAGGAACACTTTTTAATGAGAGTATAGCATCAAGTCAATGAAACTTGTGGGCTAAGTGGGGGTGGGCAGAGGGGGTTGTTAATCAGTTTCAGCTGCTTTGGTGGTAATGATGTGAACAACAGGTGCGCTAGAGGGGCAACAATGAGACGATCCCCAAAACAGGAATATATATATATATTGTAAGAAAGGTGCTATATTGCACCTGACCAACACAGATTTGACACAGGTGGCACGTATCTAATACAGAAAGTTTTATTTTTCTTCACCTGTGAGGCACGTCTTTTCTGTGAACCCCACAGCCACAACACAGTCCCAAGCACAAAACCCACACTACAACACTCATTTTCTCTCTTCCACCACTACTCCTCCACAAGCTTTGTCCTCCTCCTCTCGACTCTGGCCGGTGAGTGGTGGTTGCTGGCTCCTTTTATGGCCCACCTGGAAGTGCTCCAGGTGCTTGGTCACCTGTTTCTGGTTGCACCCCCCAGGTGGGGCTGAAGATTAGTCCAGCTAGGCTTAGGGACCCATACCGCACCCCCTGGTGGCTACCCCAGATCCCAACAGGGCTGTGAAGGACTCCATCTCCCATGAAACCCTTCGAGAGACTGAGGCACCGCTCCAACCCAGGGTGGTGGCCATCCAGCGTCCAAGGGGAGGTACTGCACCGTCCAGGGTTGGTCCCCCTGAATACCCATCGAAGGGGCATCCGGCCGTCTACCACTATATATATATATATATATATAAATACAGTATAGTATATATATGTATAGTGAAAGAAAAAAAATACAAATCAGACCACAACCTCACCCTGTCTTAACAAATAAAACAGATAATTACAAAACAGAGAACAAACATCCTCATACAGAGGCAAAGTAATTTATATAAAAACACGGCAAGTGCAGAAAAAGAAAAATGGATGGAAAGCTGTCAAAATCCAAGTGATGAAGTAAGAGCAGAAAACACAATTCAAATGGGGCTACTCTGAAATGTGAGCCTAAGAAGCCTCAATGGTGAGTACAGATAACAGTCCAACAGGATAATGAGTCCTGAAATACCTTACTGACGTGAAATGATAGCTACGTTTGTGACATTAAATCCCTTTCTTTACTGATGCTTTCTTTTTTTCTCTTCCTTGTTTGAAATACATGGTTCTTTCTTTAAATGTATGCACCTTGGAACCTGATGACAGGAAATCCTCTCCTCCAAAAAAGGTCAAGTGTTGTTATTGATGACATCCGTAGGGTTTATAGAGGGAAATTTTTCTTCAGGTGAATTTTTGCTCTGCGCCAGTCCCTAACCCAATCCCCCGCAAAACCCCCCGAATTGTTGGGGAGGAGCAAAAGCTTGAGATTCGTCAAAAATGTCGATCTCCAGTCTTTGACAGAGCCTGATGTTGTGGGGTCCCCTGATACTGAAAACATTGATATCTCGATGTTGGGTGTTTGTCTGTGTCTTGAGGACGGTCTAGAGCTGAAATACTAAACTCAAAATTTAAGACCGGCTGTTATGAGATGATGGTATGCTGATTAGTTTTCGAGATAAAATCATGCAAGTGAAAGAGGCACTGTAGAGGAACCCTCAAATATCATAATTCTACATTTATTAATGAATTATTCTCATCAATTGCTGTTGTAATGACCTATTTTATGATCAGAAAGATCAGCATCAGAGCGATAAATAATTAGTGAAATGTTAGAGAATAGTATAGGTAACTTGGTTCATAGGGTGCAAATCCTACTGATGCTTATGTCTAAATTTTTGAAATATATACAAGAAAAAGATCAGACAAACATAATAATGTTGAACAAACACAATTAATATTATGCACAGCAGCCCTTAGACAACTTCACTCATGTACATTGGACATTGTGTAGATGTACTGTAACTCCCACCCATGACTTTTTAAACTTCCTTTTCTCTTGACCACATCAGGCTCAAGGCAGGACTTTAATTTAGATGGATCATCAGTACTATGAAGAACACCCTCACAAAAATACACACATAGAGCCACACTAGGAACTAAACTCAGGTGCCAAGTGCTGTAAGGCAGCAATGCACAGCACACAACCGGCAATTTATTTTTTACAAATTCTGAAAACAGCTCAAACTCCTAACGGTTCTCAGAATTAATTCATTTTTCTTCCCAACTTTGAACTGCTTATTATAAGGATGGCAATGGTAGACTGTTGAGCTTTGCAGATGATTGCTTAGTGGGATTCTTGGCGGCATGCACAGTTACCAAGGCTTAACAAAAGGCACAGGGCAGACTGGACGTGATGGCTCGAGGATTTGGGGAAAAGCAGCCTCACTCAGCTTGCCTTCACTAGTTACAGCAGTCTGGGTGAGAAGTAAAAGTCACGAGTGCCTCTTATTTAGCATGAAACTCTCACACAATACCTGGCTTCAAATAAATAAATAAACCTGCTCTCTCCAAACCATGACAATTTGCAGTTCTTCACACCCTCACTCTAAAGTGGTGATGGCATGTTCTCCTACCAGCTTCTGTCTTCACTTTTTGACTCACGTTATCAATTCCATTTAGGCCTTTACTTTAGCGTGTGCTGTGCCATTTCCTCTGTGCGTATTTCAGATTATCAATCGGACTGCAGACCCACTTTGTCAGTTGTAACTCTGGGTGCTTCATTCTCATGCAAATATTAATGTTTTCATTGCCTTTTGATTGGGCTTTCTTCCTTTTATAGGGTGTGGGGAGTAGGAAGTGTATTCTTGCTACAGTATATTTCATTTTTTGCATCACTAGTGATTGCTGCGATAAGATCGAGCTGCCCCTAAACCCTGCCCTAGATACGTAAGTTAAGAAAATTGATGGATGGTCGGATGAATCGATGTATCTAGGGTGTCATCTGATTATTCATTTCAGTATTAATAAGTCCTGTGGTTGTAATATTAACAGCATTGTTTTGTAGCAACAAATCTGCTAGTTCTGTAGCTGAGAGGCTCATTCATTACATCTCATTTACAAAAGCATTTATGGACAGCCCTTGATGAATGAGTTATAGCAACCAGTCCATTACAAAGCAAACAGAAACAGATATGAAAGTAACAAGGGAGGTCTTTGAAGCACACATGTGCCTGTAGCAATGAACGGGGCAGGTTGACAATATGAAAAAGATCATCCAGGACTTCAGGAACTTCAGGAAATTAACTTGATACTGTCTTTTACAGGAGGAGGTTGGACAGATCCAGAACTCACTGACTTTGAACTCCTAGTTATCCTCAGTGCCACCGTGGAGCCCACCAGTGCCACCTGCCAAGTGCGTACCTCCTATCTCCCGGACGAAATCCTTTGGGGTTATGAGTTCCCGCCCGTCGTCTCCCTCTCTCCATCTGGCAAATATGTAGCTGACTTTTCTTTTTTTGACAAAGTGGCTAAGTCTCCGAACCCACCAGTTTTCAAGAAAGCTCCACCAAACACTCCCAGTCCTACTCATCACAGCCATGGTGGCCATCATTATGTTCCCTCCTCATGCAGCGAGACCACCAGTTCAGAGAAGATGAGACTGGAGCAGAGCTACAGGGAGAGATCAACCAGCGATGACCGGGAGAGAACCAGGGTTCGAGACAGCAGCCCACTGAGTGTCAGGATCAGTAACGTGTAGTCTGGAACACAAGCTTCAAAGCAGACTTCAGAACTGGGAGAGGATAGCCTGAACCTACTTGTGTGCACGCACATGCGTCCTTACACACGAGTGCGGGGATGCCTGCACTAGCACGCATGCGGGTAGAATACAAGCCCTCCTTTACCCACAACACACCTTCTAACCAGCATCATAGGCCCCCAGGCAAAGTAGTGCACCGGGGCCCCTGTTTTGATAGCGGAACATAGACATCAGAAACCTCGTGGGCCCCTATGCCCCTGGGGCTCCCGGTCAGTGCCAATGCATTAAGACAGCCCCGCTTTTAACGCCTAACCTTTCTTTACACCAATTTTCAAAATGTTGATCTTATTCTTTAGCAAAATTGACTGTAGCTTCTTGAAAAAAATGTTCAGAAAAGGGGGTTAAATTGGAAAATGAACACACGCAATACATACTTCGTCTGATAGTGTCTGGAGCCCAGCCCAGCTCTCTACTGTAGTTTTTACAATGACTGCTCTGTGCTAACTCAACGTTTATTTCAAGTTTGCCAAAAACAGAATAAATAAACTACAGCTTACTTTGTATACGTTACATAATGATGACGCCCAGTCAATTAGTGACTCTAATTAGTACTAATGAAGCCTGTGAATGGAGAAAAAAAGATTGAGAAAAGCAGAGTGATATGTGAGTGCATAGGTTGGTCATTGAAATGAGTAGATAGATAGATAGATAGATAGATAGATAGATAGATAGATAGATAGATAGATAGATAGATAGATAGATAGATAGATAGATAGATAGATAGATAGATAGATAGATAGATAGATAGATGTCCAGAATATTCCAATACTTGAAAGATTTAAACCCCCAGGGAATTGATTTAGCTCTCTTTTTTGAAAAGAGAAACTACGAGACACCCTTACTTTGAAAGGACAATAATAATAATAATAATAATAATCACAATAATACATTTCCGAGGTGTCTCTAAAAGTCTGAAAACGGTGCTTTTCATAGGAAACAATGGCAAGAAAATGAGGAGGAACTGCTACTTGCTTTTTGTTAGGATCGAGTTCATTATTAAAAGTAGTGATGCACATGTCGCTGGCAGGGGGGACTTCTACAAGATCGTCTGTATTACTGCAGGTAATCTTTGCAGGTTTAATCGTATTGTATGAAAAAGGAACAACGTCTTAAGACGTTCGCTGTGTCCAGTATCGTTTAGTTCCACGCAGTGCTATGGAACAATGCACGGTACTCTAATAACGAACTTAATGCCAAAGTCCTAATTTCACACACTCATCTTCTGGTCCCTCATCTTAGTTTGTGTTTTCTTATAAAGAGAAAGGACAGGAGTTAAGGATGCAATCATTAGAAGAAAAAAAAGTAACACATAGAGAGCGTCATTTCTTGTTCGGTACATGAATTAGAACGTTACACAGTCTTAGACCGAGAACAGGCCATTCAGCCCAACAAAGCTGGCCAGTTCTATCCACGTAATTCTTCTTAATTAACAGTGCGACAATGTGCGACAGTGTGGTGCTTTCGTCAGCACTTTTATCTCATGGATCCTGCATCCTGAATAAAGATTCCGGTCATTGTCTGGTGGAGTCTGCCCGCCGTTTGTTACGTACATTTCCTCCATTTACTCTAGCTATGTGTTTACGTTGGTATTTAGTTAACTGCATTCCCACACACCTTCTGACTCCCATTTAACCAAATTCAGGGTTGCTCCACTGGGTTCAAGGCAGGAACAAACCCTATACAGGGCCTCAGTCCGTCGCAGGAAACACTTACTCACCAGGTCAATACAGAAATGCCAATTAATCCATCCTGCATGTGTTTGGGATGGAGAACGCAGACTCGCACACACAAAGGGAGAAGGTGCAGACAATGAGTTGAACCCAAGGTGCTTGAACTGTGAGGCAGCATATTAAGTTAATTAGACAATGTGAAGAGAGTGGCTGTGTGGGTCTTGTGACAGAGTGACGTAGGTAGGTTCATCCTGGATTTACTGGGATTGACACCTGTTTCAGTAAGCACTTTTATAATAAAGCAAACTTCTTAAAACGTAACAATTCAAGAGAGTTTGCTGCTAAATCCTCCATTTCCTATTTTCTAATGACAAAATCTTAGTAATGAATATATGTGACCTTCCAGGACCAAAACTTTAATTCATTCACGCTTACGACAGCTGGATGCTCATGTTTAATCCCTAAAGAATTTTTTTTTTTATTTAAGCGTTTTTGAAATATTATTATAATAAAACACCTTGGCAACTCATTTTTCCCTATTCTTTAAGCACAGTGACTGCCCATGAATGCTGCTTGTAACGTTATCTGTCACATTGTTTGTAAGATGACGACATCTCACTGTAGTCAGACTGACATTGAAAGGCATGCGCTTCCCAAGGTGTAGTGCTGATTCACTCGGCCTCCTGCAAGCATACGGAGGGACTTGAGAGGACTAGCTGGTACAAATGGACGACACAATGTATATACTGAAGCAAAAAACCCGACTTAACAGTACTAGATGCACTTTTCTATTATCTTATAATTAAACTTAGATGTATAGTTTCTTTTTAATGAACAGAGATTTATTTTTTTTTAATGATTAGTGTTTGACTAATAATACATTTGATTTTCCAAGTACTGAATACCTGTTACAGGCTAGTTTTAATATTTATGCGACTAGTGACATCAAAGGCATTAAATGTGGTCTAAAATGAAAAAAGGCAAAATCGCACCTGCCTGGAAAAAGTCACAGGATAAGCTTGATCATAAGAGCCTCCTCTAAAATTAATGTAATTGATGCTGCTTCTCATTAACTGGAATAAATACAAGCAAAAATACTTTTTATATTAAAGTTTCTGTAAATAAAGAATACCACTAGCTGGCTTCTATTGCTTGAAACATTTATATATTATGCAATTATTTGCCATTTACAAATTGCTGCCTTTTCATGCTGTTAAAAACTGCATTTTAGTCTAACGGTTACAATTTTGTTATTGCTTTACAAGATGTGTTTTAAATACATTTTGAATATACATTGCTGTATTGAGTCTGAGTGTTTATTTTTGTTTGGTGCCATTTGATTTTAAGAAAGAAAGAAAGAAAGAAAGAATTGGCCCTAGTGTGTGCTTGGTGTGTGGGTGTGTTTGTGTGTGTCCTGCGGTGGGTTGGCACCCTGCCCGGGATTGGTTCCTGCCTTGTGCCCTTTGTTGGCTGGGATTGGCTCCAGCTGACTCCCATGTCCCTGTGTTCAGATTCAGCGGGTTGGAAAATGGATGAATGGATGGAAGAAAGAAAGAAAGAAAGAAAGAAAGAAAGAAAGAAAGAAAATACAAAATATTACCTTAGTCTGTAAACGGTGATTGTTTTTTCAGTTTTTTCAATGTGTCTGAAAACATTCTGTGGAAGGCTGGCGCCCTGTCCAGGGTTTGTTTCCTGCCTTGTGCCCTGTGTTGGCTGGGATTGGCTCCAGCAGACCCCCGTGACCCTGTAGTTAGGATATAGTGGGTTGAATAATGGATGGATGGATAAAAACCTTTGTCACCCCATTCTAGTGTGGGTGTCTAAGGACTGAGGAGATATTGTAAGGGGCAGTTAATTAGGGTACATTTAGTATTTTGCAAATCAAAGTTGTTTTATCCCAATCATGGTATGCATGACTTTGTCACATGGAATTGTGCTCTAAAGTGTTTTTTTTAAATAAATAACAGTATACGCAGCGTCAAGTGGGGCTGAAGCTGTCCATGGTCCAAACACGAAAACCAAAATATTACCATACTTACTAAATCCATCCTCCATGAAGCAGCAAAGGTAAAATCTTCTCCTCCTAGCCTATCAGAGATAGCAGCGTATGAGTTCAGACCCAGAGACTGGGCTACAGCAAAGGTGTGCAAACAAAGGAATTGCCTGACGTCAAGGAGGAACAAGCCATACTAGTTACTTACGGTAAAAGCTAAAGGGACACCCAACTGGTCCAGGTATCTCACTGCTGAAAGGTTCCATCTCCAGAATGGATCAGGATCAGGCCATCAACCCATTGACAACTGAACCTCTGTTTTTTGAAACACATACAAGTTCTAGTTACAGGGATCATGGGTTCCTAATGCAAGCAAACTGAAAGGTTAAGGTGTTATGTGGTAGAGACCTCTGACACCAAAAAGGAATGAAGATCTTTGCGAGTCCCAAATCATAGAAGGCATCCATTCACATCGGTTCAAGAGTTTTAGATATTAGCATCTGCTGCTTTGGGGTATTGGACATTACTATTCAAATCATAGTAAATCCCGTGGGGTGATGGCTGATATAGGAGGAAAAGTTCACCATTTGCACAACAAGGCGATTTAATTCTATTACATGAGCAACATGTACTTGCTGAAAATTTGTAACTGTTGTCTTTATTAATGGAAATAGTGCGGGATTATTATAATTGTCATTTGTTTTGGGTTTAACTTACACAACTGTTCAATAGGGATACTATAATAAGTAGATAGTTTATAAAATGTGATTAGCATAAAATGTTCAGTACCTTGTGCAAAAACAAAGTGTAAGAGTAAATATGTCTGAAATTACCTGATTCAAGAAGTCAAAGAAATGTTACCTTTAAAGATTAATGGTTGTATGTGCTCTGGTTACCAGTTAAAGTCAGTGCAATGTAATAATCATTATTGATTGTTGGTTATTAAAATCACAGCAGTGATAGTGTTTTAACATTTAGGAAAAGTTGTTATCTTAGAGGAATGACTGTAAACTTATGGGACTGCATGTAACAAGTGTTTTGGTAACAGGGATGTCTAATTCTAGTAATACAGATACATAGTTGAAAATTGTGTCTGTTGGTGGCAATACAGAACAAATAATTAATATTGTGGCTTATTGGGCCAAAGTAATAGAAATAGTCAAACACGGTAATAATTGGAAATAACAGAGATGGAGTGTCTCATGCAAAGAGTTACTTACTGCAAGTGTGCAGTGTTTGAATCACCAGTCCCAGATGCAAACCAAAGACCCCAGCTAGTGGCAGAACATTTTTACCATCTGTGAGATGCTTGGGTACAATCCTAACAGTTAAAATGTATCTTTGAAAAGGGCCTGAGTCTGGCATAATGAGAGCGATGGTGACACCTTCTGAGGGTGCATTGACACCAGCTCTCAACATGTGCCTGTCTTAAGTAGAAAAGAATGGAGGAAACCTAATATTGGGGTGGCATGGTGGCGCAGTGGTAGCGCTGCTGTCTCACAGTTAGGAGACCTGGGTTTGCTTCCCGGGTCCTCCCTGCGTGGAGTTTGCATGTTCTCCCCGTGTCTGCATGGGTTTCCTCCCACAGTCCAAAGAGATGCAGGTGAGGTGCATTGGTGATCCTAAATTGTCCCCAGTGTGTGCCCTGCAGTAGGCTGGTGCCCTACCCGGGGTTTGTTTCCTGCCTTAGGCACTGTGTTGGCTGGGATTGGCTCCAGGATATAGCGGGTTGGATAATGGATGGATGGAAACCTAATATCGAGCACAGCTGGGTATAAATCTTGGTGAATCTGTGGATGTGAGCTGTTTGTAACTCTGGTCATTGGTGTGCACATGTCATTGACAATATAAACCATCCATCCATCCATTAGCCAACCCTCTATATCCTACAGGGTCATGGGGGTCTGCTGGAGCCAATCCCAGCCAACACAGGGCGCAAGGCAGGAAACAAACCCTGGGCAGGGTACCAGCCCAGAGCAGCAATATAAACTTGTGCAGTTTTAAGTTTTGAAGTAAAACTGTCTGTGTCGCTACCAACAATACTGTTAAATGATCTGATCGCAGACAAAATATAGGACTAGGTATATTTTTGTAAACTCAGTAACTAATCTTTGTTTGATAAGAATGAAATCACGCATTTACTACAACACAGGAAAATGATATTCATCAAAGAATTGATGACAATTGTGATAGATACCAACCTTAACCCCAACACGAACACACACGCACAGTCCCAGGTTCAAATAAAATGTTAATTTATTTACTAAATGTTCTTTTACATATCACCACAAGCACAAAACATCAGTTTCTTTCCCTTTAAATATTTCTTCATACCGCACTGCCCTCCTCCACTCAAGCGTTGCTCCTCTACCTCCCAGCTCCGACTCAACTGGATAAGGGAGTGTGGTCCCTTTTATGACACACCCAGAAGTACTTCCGGTGCCAGGGTGATTTCCCGATGGAAGCACTTCCGGGTAACACGGAAGTCTATCAAAACAGGGAGCTTGTCTCCCTGCAACACCCTCTCATGGCCCCCAGTGATTCCAGCAGGTCTGCCTTGCTGAACTTTATCTCCCGGCATGCCTTGCTGGTTTCCTAGGGGACACCGACATCTGAGACTACTGCCATCTTGTGTGTTGGGGGAATAAAAAGTTTCTGGCTGTGGCTTTCTTTCCTAGTGGGCTATCTGTCCATCCCTTTTGGTCCTCCAGTCCGGGTACAGAACCATCCCCTCTTCTGGCTGAGATGCCCCTCCAGCCCATGAGGCATTACTACACAATGTTTAATCATCATATTTAGAACTTCTAAAGTTATGGTGCACAGTTCTGAGATTTATAGAAGGGAAAATGTCTTTAATACCACCATCAACCTCATGATTATACAGTTAGAAGTCATGCATAGTTAGGATGATTTGTGTCAACCTATGATAATTTAACTGGATGGACAAACAATTGTTACCTTTTTACAGGCTCTCCTAAACTGTACATCTCCAAAGAGGACCCATTTTGCACTGGGCTTAACTCCAGTTACTCTTTAATGGTCCTAACTTGTCTGTAGATAAAATATTTATCCAGGATTGCCCAAAAGAGTGGTGTGGGACTTTCTATTATAGAAGGGCAACCAGGATTTAAGGTTAAGTCGTAAAGCAGATTCCAGTGTAGGGTATGACCATTGATATAAAACCACTGATCTTTAACATTGATCACAATTATATTTCTAAATGGTAACAGGACTTGCTCACAACAGCATTTCCTATATTTATTATGGTTGTCTTTATTTCAAGAAGATTCAACTATATTTAATGAAATCTCCATTCAAACTAAGACATAGGAGAAACCTGGCGACCTTTATGGTGATGTTAAACACATAGCTAAAATCTTTGATTAGTTGTTCTGAGAGAACAAAAGAGAGGAATTGTAAGAGGAAATGTTTTTGAAACTGCCTGCCTGTTTAACAAGGGCATCCTGACATGTGTACCAGTGCATTTAAATTAAAAAATGAGATCTTATATAACATTTAACTTTATATTTTGTTATCTGGTAATAGTTGGCATATAATAAGTCCTATTTCTTTTAACTCCTAATACATTTACCTATATTGGGACTTTACATAATACTTAAAACAAAGGTAAATTTCTGGACTATACCATTTACCTGCATGCTGATTGGTGCTTGAAATGGTTTGTAGTCATTATATATAAATGAACCTAGCTGATTAAGGAAGCTTTCTGTCAGACTTTTTCAGAATGCCATGATGCCTTGAACAGGTGTTGTGGTAGATAGGGGGCGCTGCCGTCCCCTTGAACCCTCAGACTATACGGCAGACACCATGTTAAAGTCCAATAATTTGTTTTATTAACAAAATAATGCGCACAAAGCACCCTCCTCTCCACAATACTCATTAAACAATACACTAATCAATAAATCCACCACTCCCAGACGCGTTGCCAGCCTGCCACCCAGTTCAGCTCAACATCTGGGATCTCCCATAGTCCTTTTTTAGTCCGTGACCCGGAAGTGCTTCTGAACCCGCAGTCCATGTGACTTCCTAGCACTTCCGGGTCAGATCAAAAATCTTCTTTTCATCCCAGAAGTATGTCATTCCTCCAATCGCTGTGACTAAGACATACTTCCGGGTTATAGGGCACGTAACAGTCCTTGGGCCTCACTGCAGCGTCCTCTAGCGGCCCCTGTGGTATCCAGCAGGACTGTGGATGAAAACTCCATTGTCCATAATTCCTTGCTGACATTCGGGGCACCTCCATGCTGCAGGGAGAGCTCCACCTGGTGGCCTGGGGGTATTGGCCGGGATGATTGGCCGGCCATATTCCACAGTGTAAATAAAGGAAAGTCATGTTTGGAGTTCATATTTAATGACAGCTCAAGGTGCTTGTTTATTTACTAAGTATTTCCCACAACAGAAATCACTGTTTCAAACAATTCCTTATTAAAAAACCAAACACTTGGCTAAATGTTCTGCAATGTTTAATTTACAGTGTTTGTGACCTGAAAACTCAAGTTTGGTACAACTGGTATACCTCAATGAGGTAGAACTACTTTCAAATGCTAGAAATCGTACTCTACTACCAGAACGTCACTATTTAAAGTAACTCATTACTGAAACAAAAGTTACAGTACTTGACTAAAGGTACTGTTTTGTACTGTAGTGTATATCAGGCCCAAAGCACTGGTTTAGTACAATTAAGCATTACTCAAAGAAAGAACTCTTCAACAGTGAATGAGGGGCAGAGGCAGATCTTCAAAGCACAGGAATGTGGAAATGGCTTTCTTGTTAATGACTATCCCGAACTATTAATAATATTTTATCAATAAATGCATGTGTTTTTCAAGTTTTGAGCATATAACTGCATAATAGACAAGTGGATTATGCTACATAAGTAACGTAAAAATGAGTAATATGAGACGGTTTACACTTTATTTACCATTGTACAGATTTGGCCACCATTGGGTTTTATTATATCAAATTTGTTTTCTCTCCATTCTGCAAGAAAACATAGAATTATCATTTTTTTCTCAACCATAACTGCAAACTACATTAGAATAGTAACTTAAAAAGTATTATATTTGGTAAAGTTTTCCTTCAAAGGTATCTTAAAGTCCCATCAAGTTCAAGGTAGAGCATCCCACTGAAATTCCTGAGTAGCAGGTTTTGCCAAGTGGAGTCTCATGTAACCTTCACTATGCAATGTATGCTCTACAGCGACATACAGTACCAGAGATCACAGTGGTGCCCTAAGGATAAGTGTATATAGATTATAGAGATTTATAGAGATTGTCTATAAAGCTCAGCATCATTATAGGAGTTGAAGGAATTGGTCAACTAGTTAAGAAATTGGCTATCAATTAAGACAACAAGCAAGTAATATGCATAAAGTTACATTTCACTTACCAATTGACGCTAAAGCTGGTAAGAGTGATCTTTGTCTCAGAAGAAGATCATTAAGCAAGGAGCAGCACTTGGAACAGTATGGGAATGTAAAGGGTACAGAAATACATGGATAGAGAGTACAGTATTCAGAGTGATACATTTTATAGGGTCCTGGCAAAACAATATGACCCACTTGGATAAATTATACTGTTTACAATTTGAGCCAAAATAATGCTACACCGGCTGGGCGATAATCCTAATTTACTGGAAGGCCTCCTGCAAGCTTGGTGCATGTTTGAAAGTTTGCCCCAAATATAAGCTTTCCACGATGTTACATTAGCCCAGAGATGGACACTTCTACAGTTAACAGAGATGTGCACATTTTCTGTGATGCTTCTAGTCAAGTGTATGGGTCAATTACATATCGTAGGACAGAAAAAGACGAAAGTCAGTTAGAAATAGCATTCCTGACAGTAAGGTCAAAGGTAACTCCTTAAAAGCTGTTTCGGGGTTTGAACTCTGTACTGCACCCACTGGTGCTCAGCTTGCAACACTGCTGACCAGGGAGCTAACAATGTGTTGGACTCTACATGATATGTGGACATACTTAACAATAGTTTTTGAATTGGATTCAATCTGAGTCATCACGATACAGGGTATTTGTTTAAACATGGGCAGCTAAAAGTAATTAAATCATAGCTGTGAAAGCAAGGAGATATGTGAAGTCTAAAAATAATTCAGCAGATGGCATTACATGTGGGAAACCACTTCAGGTACTTGTAGAAAATATTCACTGGAACTAGGGTCCCAAATTCCTGTCTCCATCCACCTGACAGATGGCCCATTCTGCTTAATACATAAGTGAGGAACAGTAGATGAGACGGAAATGAAGAAAAATGTTCCAGTGGATTTACTTCACCAATTGTTAATTCAGTTCCCAAAGGAGAGGAGTGCTATATATTCCAAGAATTAATTGATGAGACAACACTGTCCCACCATGGGGCAATGGATCTTTCTGATGTTCCATCAACTGACAATTAAAGGGGTGCAGAACTGGTAATATTACATCAAACACAAAATGACAGCATCCCAGAGGAATTCAACCTACTACAGATGGCTCGGTCACGACTGCCAAAATTTTAGTTCAAGATAAAACATACATCAGACAGGTCTCTGGCCTTGTTTAACTTCCAGGTATTCCAAAGGAGCGGTTAATAAATGGGTGTACATTATGTTTATCTATAGCCTTTACTGTGGAACTAATGGAATGGTCCTAGAAAAGGCAAAATAGTAATCTTCTTTTATTTGTTGTTTCTCTTTAAAGAAAGTAGTAGTGCACATTGAATGTATTCGTCTCCATGGTTTCTACCAAATTGGAACTGGGACCAGTCAGAGAGTTCTACAGTATTTTGCACCTTGTCGGTAGTTAGCTTGATGACATCTCAGTACAACAACAATTTATTACTTGTATATGTCCAAAATCACAGAAGCTTTAACAGGCCTTGTCTTTATGAGAGCCCCCCAGCCTTGATTTTCTAAGATGATGAGAAAACAACTCCCAAAAATAAACTTGTCGGAAAAAAAATCTTGGAAAGGGCAATTCAGAGAGAGACCCCCTCCCAGGAAGGGTGGGGCGTGCCATGGGTGTCAAAATATGAGGTAAATACAACACAAAAATCAAAATACAAGTAATTCTCTCCACAGAGCTAGATGGCCAAGCTATCATTGCCACCCAGAAATGAAATACGATAGTAGAAACTGCTTAGTCCTTACACAGCACTCCTCATCAAGTGCAGGCACAGAGTGCTGTGACAATTCTCAAAGCAAAATGCAAGAATAGATAATAACAACAACAACATTTATTTCTTTTTTTTATTTTTATTTTATTAATTTTATTACAATCCATACATAGCAATCAAGTTTTTACAAAAAAAGAATTATGTTAAGAACAGATCGATCCCCACCCCTGAGAGAGAGAGCAAGCCAAACGGTGTAAGATTTAAGGTTTGTAAAAATACCTAAATTAATAAATTCTCTGTGCTTTATGAACTTATTTTAAAATATTACTGATTAGATCCTGCCATGTTTTGAAAAAAGTCTGTACAGATCCTCTAACTGAGTATTTGATTTTTTCCAATTTCAAATAATATAACACATCGGTTTCCCACTGACTTAAAAGAGAAGAGTTTGGGTTCTTCCAGTTTATCAGAATAAGTCTGCGTGCCAACAGTGTAGTGAATGCAATCACAATTTGTTTGTCCTTCTCCACTTTAAGCCCCTCTGGAAGAACCCCAAACACAGCTGTTAATGGGTTAGGAGGGATTGTGAGTCCAAGGCTGTCTGAGAGATAATTAAAAATTTTTGTCCAGAATGATGTTAATTTGGTGCAGGCCCAGAACATGTGACCCAGTGAGGCTGGGGCTTGGTTGCAACGTTCTCAGGTTGGATCTCGCCCTGGAAACATTTTAGAGAGTTTTAGTCGAGACAGATGTGCTCGATATATAATTTTGAGTTGTATAATTGTATGCTTTGCAACATTTATTTCTATAGCATGCTTTCATACAAATGATGTAGCTCAAATTGCTTTACAGGATGAAGAACGAGAAAAATACAAAAATAAAATTAGGAAATACTAAATAACAAAGAATAAAGTAAGGTTCGATCGCAGGGAGGACAGAAAAAACAAACAAAAAAAAAAACTACAGAAGGCTGGAGAAGAATATAACAAAATCTGCAGGAGTTCCAAGGTTTATACCACTCTCTAAATACAGAACTATCAAATTTAAGGATATAGATTTGTTAAACTACATGTAAAATAAACTAGACTAAAATAAAATGAAAACAATAATATCTGTCCATCAGTTAAAGGCAAGATTGTAGAAAAGGAGTCAGACATGCTAGGCAGAGTTGGTCAACTAGCTGGGACCCTTCTACTCAGTGATTTCAATGCTCCTTTATCTGAAATGACTTTGCCATATGCAGAAGGCCAGCCTGGCAGTAGAGCAGTGGCACCAAGTGCCACAACCAGATAACTGGGAAGAGAAACAGATTGAAGGAGTGTTAGTAATGATTTAAAAATACTGTGTTACTCATATTTCTGTACAAATATCTATCCATCCATCCATTATCCAACCCACTATATCCTAACCACAGGGTCACCGGGGTCTGCTGGAGCCAATCCCAGCCAACACAGGGTGCAAGGCAGGAAACAAACCCGGGCAGGGTGCCAGCCCACCACAGGGCCAGAACACACACACCCACACACCAAGCACACACTAGGGACAATTTAGGATAGCCAATGCATCTAACCTGCATGTCTGGACTGTGGGAGGAAAACGGAGCACCCGGAGGAAACCCACGCACACACAGGAAGAACATGCATACTCCACGCAGGGAGGACCCAGGAAGCAAACCCAGGTCTCCTAAGTGGCACTGCCACTGCGCCACCGTGCCGCCCTGTACAAATATCGAAACAAAGAGAAATGTAGTATTCACTTCTAATCAGCAGCTCTAGTCAGGGTATACTAGACTAAAGTAGTAAGTCTTTATCCTGGAGTTAAAAGCCAAGACTGAAGGGGCATCTCTTATATTGGGAGGCGGATCATTCCACCCCATTGGGACCCTGTAACCACAAGCTCGACCTCCCACTGCTATTTCATTAAACCCTAGAATCTTACATAGGCCAGCAGGTTGAAATCTCAGTGTGTACTCTGGTTTGTAGGTAAGTTCAGATAAGTAAGCAGTCTCTTGGCCATTTAAGGATTAAATAATTAAAAGGAGGCTTTTGAAATCAGCCCTAAGCTTAACTGGGAGCTTGTGGAAGGACTTGAGAACTGGAGTTATGGGTTTGTGTCCTCTGGCTCGTGTAATAATTCTTGTGGTGGCATTTTGAATTAACTGAAAGCTGTATAAAGAATAATTTAAGCAGCCACTGAATAATAGACTGCAGCAGTCAATTTTACTAGAAATAAGTGCATGAATTAATTTCTCAGTATCTTGCATATTTAGAAAATGCTTCTATTTTCCATCATTATTAAGATGGAAAAAAATGTTTTGGATAGTTTTGTAATTTGTGCTTTAAACCTCATGCTAGTGATAAAGATAACGCCTAGACAGCAGGCTGATTCAGTAAAACTAATGGTGATATCAACAGAGTTAAATGATGACAAAATATTGTTGCGATCAGCATCATTCACTCCAATATAATTAACGTCCTGCGGTGGGCTGGCGCCCTGTCCAGGATTTGTTCCTGCCTTGCGCCCTGTGTTGGCTGGGATTGGCTCCAGCAGACCCCCGTGACCCTGTGTTAGGATATAGCAGGTTGTATAATGGATGGATGGATAATTAACATCTCTATTTAAAATGTGTTAAAAGACAATTAGTTCTCATCCTTCCACTCCTTTAACTCACTAACAGATCTAATTAAGGACAACATCAAATAAATGTAATTTGGTCGAAAAGAAATGTATAACTGGGTTTCATCTGCATACGAGTGAAAATTAATGTTATGTTTTCTAATGACAGTTCCCAATGAAAGCATGTAAAGTGAAAACAGGTGATTACACAGCATATTCTCAATCCTAGCACACTACTTATATTATTTATAGTATTTTTTGCTTTATGGTATGTGTGTGTTCCAATAAGGATATATGAGTGGTATTATTAGGTGTGAGATGCTTTATGTTAGTTTGGGTCTATGAGTGGCTTTGATGGGTGGGTGTGTTTGTATTGTATGATGTGGGAAGTGTGGTTTTATAAAACTAAAGTGTTTTGCAAAGAGACACCATGCGGAAGAGGCTTTCCAATTTCATTGCATGTGAATACAGTGACAATAAAGGCATTCTTCTTCTTATTATTATTATTATTATTATTATTATTATTATTATTATTATTATTTCTGTATGTACTGGAATCAGTTTGATAAATAACAATGAAAGACAAGGGCATTGCCCGTGAGCCCAATCTCATCTTCCAGCCTGAGCAGTAAAATAGAATGGTCAATGGTGTCAAATACTGTGCTTAAGTCTAACAACATAATTACAGTGGAGTGTCCTTCATCAGAGGATATCAGAATATCATTTACACATGTTAGTGTCACTTTTGTAGTATGACTGGTGTGGAAGACTGACTGGAATGATTTGATAACTGACATTTTAGTGCATCAGGAAGTGCACCACTCAGTAATGAGCTATCGATAATACTAAGAATGGGTGCTGCCAGAACAGCCATTGAGGTTTTTACTAGTTTTGTTTACACCGGGTCTAAGGAGCAAGAAGTAGGTGTCATTTTAGAAATTAAACTTAAGACTTCCTGTTCTGTTACAAGATAAACTTTTTAAAAGTAAGGTATTCAAGGCAAGACTGAGTTTACCAGGGTAGTATTAGGTTTGCAATCTGAGGCAAAATCTGGCATATTAAATTTGCGATTTTCTCATTAAAGAAGCTCAAAAAGTTTCTGCTGCTAATGTCTGTTGGTATTTTGCACTGCAGTTCAGAATTCCCATTTGTTAAATTAGCCACTGTTCTAAACAGTACATGAGGATTATTATTATTGTTATCTGTTATTTTAAAATGGTAGTCTGAGAGAGCTTTAAAGACAGTTTTTTTAAAATATTTTTTAACCCCTTCTGTCCATGCATTTCGAAAAACACATCCAGCTTTGTTGCTCTCCATCTACGCTTCAGTTTTTAACACTGTATTTTAAGAGATTGAGTGTTCTCATTTAACCACGGTGAGTTCCTATGCTCATTAATCACTTATTTTAAGGGGAGGTACTGTATGCAGAGCCTCTCTAAAAGTCACACTATAATTTGATATTAGCTGATCTACACTTGACTTATTCAAAATATGTAGAAATTTTGAAGGAGAGTTAAAATCACACTGTTTGTTTTAATCTGTGAGTGTATCAGGCAGAACCAAACCCTGACAATCTGATGAAATCCTACCAATTTTAACAAATAAGTAAAACATTTGCCAAATGTGTCAGTTTCCATATTAATTTGCATATTAAAATCCCCCACCAACACTACACTACCTCAATTTATAACTTCTACTTCTTCTTCTTCTTCTTCTTCTTCTTTCGGCTGCTCCTGTTAGGGGTCACCACAGCGGATCATCTTCTTCCATATCTTTCTGTCCTCTGCATCTTGTTCTGTTACACCCATCACCTGCATGTCCTCTCTCAGCACATCCATAAACCTTCTCTTAGGCCTTCCTCTTTTCCTTTTTCCTGGCAGCTCTATCCTTAGCATCCTTCTCCCAATATACCCAGCATCTCTCCTCTGCACATGTCCAAACCAATGCAATCTCGCCTCTCTGACTTTGTCTCCCAACCGTCCAAGTAGAGCTGACCCTCTGATGTACTAATTTCTAATCCTGTCCATCCTTGTCATGCCAATGCAAATCTTAGCATCTTTAACTCTGACACCTCCAGCTTTGTCTCCTGCTTTCTGGTCAGTGCCACCATCTACAACCCATATAACATAGCTGGTCTCACTGCCGTCCTGTAGACCTTCCCTTTCACTCTTGCTGATACCAATCGGCCACAAATCACTCCTGACACTCTTCTCCACCCATTCCACCCTGCTTGCACTCTCTTCTTCACCTCTCTTCCACAATCACCATTACTCTGTGCTGTTGATCCCAAGTATTTAAACTCATCCACCTTCGCCAACTCTACTCCCTGCATCCAGACCATTCCACTGACATCCCTCTCATTTACACACATGTATTCTGTCTTGGTGTTCCTACTGACCTTCATTCCTCTCCTCCCTAGAGCACATATCCACCTCTCCAGGTTCTCCCTACTATCACTGCAGATCACAATGTCATCAGCAAACATCTGTCTAATCACGTCTGTCAACCTGTCATTCACCATTGTAAATAAAAAAGGACTCAGAGCCGATCCCTGATGTAATCCCACCTCCAACTTGAATGCATCCGTCACTCCTACAGCAGACCTCACCACTGTCACACTTCCCTCGTGCATATCCTGTACAACTCTTACATACTTCTCTGCCACTCCCGACTTCCTCATAACATACCACAGCTTCTCTCGAGGCACCCTGTCATATGCTTTCTCCAGGTCCACAAAGACGCAATGCAACTCCTTCTGGCCTTCTCTAAACTTCTCCATTAATATCCTCAGTGCAAACATCGCATCTGTGGTGCTCCTTCTTGGCATGAAACCATACTGCTGCTCACTAATCATCACCTCACTTCTTAACCTAGCGTCCACTACTCTTTCCCATAACTTCATGCTGTCGCTCATCAATTTTATTCCCCTGTAGTTACTGCAGTCCTGCACATCCTCCTTATTCTAAAATATCGGCACCAGTACTCTTCTTCTCCACTCCTCCGGCATCCTCTCACTTTCCAATATTCCATGAAACAATCTGGTTAAAAACTCCACTGCCATTTCTCCTAAACACCTCCATGCTTCCATAGGTATGTCATCTGTGACCCGACATTTGCGCGATAGACATATGAGCGCCGAAAAAATAGCGCCGATTAAATCGCGCCGTCAAAATCACGCCGACAAAATCACGCAGACAAAATCGCGGTGACAAAATCGCAAAAGTTTCATTAAATATGAATTACTAGTTTAAAGCATATATAATAATGTTTATTTTAGAAGTCAATATTATGAGACACGGCATGCCATCAGCATGGCACGCAGATAGTCCTTAAGATCACGCCCTGCATATGTAGGAAGAATTGCAGCAAGACGTCTTGATAGTTGAGCGTATTTACACTTGCTGGCTGTCTGACTGCTGGTAATTCCACTTTGTATACAACACGTTATGCCAACCCTCGACTGAGTTATTTGTTCGTGGCATGCCATCAGCAGTTATGACAGTTATAACCTAGCACGTAATGTGTACATAATGCGCACGTACGCGTCCCACTCTCTTGGCCTCTCTCGCGATTTTTTCATGGTGATTTTGTCGGCGTGCATTTGTCGAAAACCAGTTAGCGGGTTTGTCGGCACTCGTTTGTCTGTCGCGGTTTTGTCAGAGCGCTTATGTCTATCGCACTTTTGTGAGTGAACCATGTCATCTGGACCAACAGCCTTTCCATTCTTCATCCTCTTCACAGCTGTCCTTACTTCGTCCTTGCTAATCCGTTGCACTTCCTGATTCACTATCTCCACATCATCCAACCTCTTCTCTCTCTCTCGTTTTCTTCATTCATCAGCCTCTCAAAGTACTCTTTCCATCTGCTCAACACACTCTCTTCACTTGTGAGTACGTTTCCATCTTTATCCTTTATCACCCTAACCTGCTGCACATCTTTCCCAGCTTGGTCCCTTTGTCTAGCCAATCGGTACAGGTCCTTTTTTCCCTCCTTAGTGTCCAACCTGTCATACAACTCATCATACGCCTTTTCTTTAGCCTTTGCCACCTCTCTCTTCACCTTGCGCCTTATCTCCTTGTACTCTTGTCTGCTTTCTGCATCTCTCTGACTATCCTACTTCTTTTTTGCCATCCTCTTCCTCTGTATACTCTTTTGTAATTCCCCATTCCACCACCAGGTTTCCTTTTCCTCCTTCCTCTTTCCAGATGTCACGCCAAGCACCCTTCTTGCTGTCACCCTTACTACATCTGCTGTAGTTTCCCAGCTGTCTGGCAACTCTTCACTGCCACCCAGTGCCTGTCTCATCTTCTCCCTAAACTCAACCTTGCAGTATTTCTTTTTCAACTTCCACCATTTGATCGTGGCTCTGCCCTCACTCTCTTCCTCTTCTTGATCTCCAACGTCATCCTACAGACCACCATCCTATGCTGCTTAACTATACTTTCCCCTGCCTGCCACCACTTTGCACTCTTCAGTCTCCTTCAGATTGACTCTTCTGCATAGGATGTAATCTACATGTGTGCATCTTCCTCCACTCTTGTATGTAAGCCTATGTTCCTCCCTCTTCTTAAAATACGTATTCACCACAGCCATGTCCATCCATTTGGAAAAAAACACTATTCTCTGACCTTCTTCATTCCTCTCCTTGACACTGTACCTACACATCACCTCCTCGTCTCCTCTGTTACCTTCACCAACATGCCCATTGAAATCTTTCTGTCCCTTGGGTACACTGTTCATCACTTCATCCAACTCACTCCAAAAATCTTCTTTCTCACCCATTGCGCACCCAACTTGCGGTGCATATGCACTAACAACATTCATCTCACACCTCCAATTTCCAGCTTCATAATCATTACTCTGCCTGACACTTTTTTCACCTCCAAAACACTCTTGACATACTGTTCCTTCAGAATAACCCCTACTCCATTTCTCCTCCTATCCACACCATGATAGAACAATTTGAATCCACCTCCAATCCACCTGACCTTACTCTTCTTCCATTTAGCCTTTTGCATACACAATATATCAACTTTCCTTCTCTCCAACATATCTGCCAACTCTCTCCCCTTACCAGTCATACTGCCAACATTCAAAGTTCCTACACTCAGTTCCACTCTCTTTACCTTCCTCCTCTCCTCCTGCCTCCGGACATGTCTCCCACCTCTTCTTCTCCTTCTTCTTTTTCGGCCAACAATAGCCCAATTTCCGCCAGCACTCTGTTGGCTAACAGTACTGGTGGTGGTCGTTGTTAACCCGGGGCTCGACCGATCCAGTATGGAAATTTGTATTGTTGATCGCATATTGATTTTGCAAAATTTTATACCGGATGCCCTTCCTGACGTAACCCTCCCCATTTATCCAGGCTTGGGACCGGCACAAAGAAACACAATGGTTTGTGGATCTCCTGTGGCTAAACCAGATAAAAGGTTGCCAAATTCAGCCATGAATATGGCCCTGGTGGTCTGTAGACTAACACTACCTTTGTGCTGGAATCTGTTTCAATATTTGAAATGAGTACCTCAAAGGATGTGAATTCCCCTAAATTTTTAGAAGTGGTTTGCATTTTTTCACAATGAATTATTCCATGGCCATCTCCTCAACCAGGATATCTATATTTATGAAGGGATGTGTATCCATCTGGTGACGCCTCAGCTAGGGGAACAGTGTCAGATTTACTAAGCCAAGATTCAGTGAGAAGACACAAATCAGATTTTGTACTTAATGTAATATCATTTACCAAAGCAGCTTTACTTCCAAGAGAGCAAATGTTTAACAAGCAGCATTTAAAACTTCATAGATGTTTCTGAACTGGTGATATATTTTTTCTTTTAAATTGAATTAAATTACTATTACCAGTACCACTGGTGGAGGATCTTGTTTTATCGTTTGGTCTAATTATGTTTGTTTTTTAGTTATCAAGTAATTTAAAGTTATAAGATGTCCCATAACAAGGCTATGATAGTAAGAGGTGGGATAAACCACAGACTGTGATTTTGGATCACAAGTCTTCTACCCCTGATCAGTTAGAGAGGCAGTTTTGCTGCCAAATTATGGGATAAAACAAAAAGATCCCCTCCATTTAGGATGAAGGCCATCTCTCTTTAAAAATCCAGGCTTTTCCCAAAACTCCTCCCAATTGTTCACAAAGGGTATACTTTTTTGTGCACACCAGGGGCCTCATGTATAATGCCTTGAGTAGAATTCACACTAAAACATGGCGTATGGTGAAAATTAGAAATGTGCATACACACAAAAATAATTCAGATGCATTAAACTGTGCGTAAGAAAACTTCCACACACTTCCCCTTTATAAATTGCAATCAACATGAATTTTAATGTTCATGCACGTGCCTACAGCCCCACCCGATTCTTCCCAGAATTAGGCCTATTTAAATATGCAAATCAATATAAATAGCCCCTTCTATTGAGTTTGTTTATTAAAAGACAATGGCAAAAGCACATGGAAAAAAGGACATTAGTGAATGTAAAATGGAGGTCCTTCTCACTGAAGTGGAGGCAAGGAAAAACATACTATTTGGTGGCTTAAGCAGTGGTATAAGCAACAAAAGGAAATTGATGGAGTGGTATAGCATGGCGGAGGCACTCATAAGTTCAAGTTCAGAAAATCTCACAGTGACTGAAATAAAATAGAAAGGGTCAGATATCAAATTTGATATGAAAAAGCAAGTCGCAGCCTACCATTTGAGTGTTATATGGAAGCATATTAGGGCCACAGAGGGGGGAAAAAAAGAACACAGTGGAAAAAAATAGTCTACATCGAGATTAAAGTTGAACTGTAGACTTTAATTTCAAAATTTACACTTTAACCACATGATTTATTTTGTTATTAAAGTAGAACATCGTAAACATCATCTTAAAATCGATGTTTAACTTGCTAGAGTTTCTCAAACCCCATCGTAACTAAAGTAAAAGCAGGGGTGCCCAAGACATCGATCGCGATCGACCGGTAGATCGCAAAGGTAGTGCAGGTAGATCGCGTTGCATTCAAAAAAAATGTTTTTTAAACGTTACTTTATCATATATCCTCCCTATGCCATTTGCCACTTGATTGACATACAGGCCAGTCTGAGATCTCTCATCTTCTCACACACTGGTCATCCCGCACGCATGATCAAACGCGTGAGCTACTGCAAAACTCCAGATGTGATCTAGTTAGCCTTCCAATTTATATCGCCTAAAGAAGGGATTAAAAAAAATTGTTTAGGGATGGTATGGGCTGGATGTGGAATTGGAAGAGGATTTTTTTTCTCACAATGTCATAATCGAAGTGCGTTTGTCTGACATCCGAGGTTTGATCCCCGATGAGGGGTGCAGTGGAGTGTGTACGCCTGATGAGCCCAAAATAGGCCGAAACACGTTTCTCGTACTCTTTGCATTATTTTACAGTTAACTATGTAACATTCTATGATCTGCTTCTCACAACTGATAGGGCACCCGTGGCGCATGTCTTCCTCCGGCCCAATCGGGTCTCTCCCAAGCACGAGATGGACATTCCTTGGTCCTGCCTCTATACAGTCATTGGCGGGCACACAAGACACACCACCCAATCTCGTGCCTGTCAGCGGGTGGGACTTCCGGTATGCGGCCATCTTGGCTGTCCTCTTCCTGGTGCAGTGGTCTTTTTGGGCTTTTACGAGCAGCAGCGGCTCCCTTTCCGCAGCTCTCGTAGCTGCTGCCGCACTGCAGGAGCCCCGCAAATCGACATGCCCCCGCCACTGACGTGGATCCGGGCAGCCCCTGTTCTGGAAACAAAGAACACACTCGGCCCCACTGAGCCAGTTGCCAACAAGCAGGGAACTTACCTCCTGGAACCCGTCTGCACGAGAAAACATCCCCAGCATGGCTTCACTGGGCGGCACGCCGTCGCGGGCGCCTCCAGCGCCGCCATGCTCGTCGGAGCCCGCTGCTCTCTTGCTCTGGCTGTTGTCTTTCTCCCGCACCAGGTGAGCACCAGTCCTCCGTGGTCTGGCAGCAGTCTGCTGGGTGACTCCTTGTCCCGGGGTTCTGGGCACGCCGCACCCACGGCATGTGTGTGGGCACACCTGCTGCGCCAGGCCGTCCACAAAATTATTTTGTGACGGGGCCCTCCACCTTGAACCAGGCAGAAAGTTCCATCTGGGATGCCATTGTGGAGGCTGGCCCAGACACAGACAGGTGGACACGTTCATTTCACCCACAAACAGGTTTATTTACGCTACCAAGTCACAAAGTGCACCACAAAACCTCCAATATATTAGTTAAACAAATATTCTACTCTTTAAAAGTCTCAGTCAGATTTGAGAACAAATCATAGTACAAATTGGTTAAAGTAGTAAAATGGCCTGCAGGTTAATGCAGACAGAGACTTCATATCTGTTCTTGTTCTCTTAAACTTGAGCACAGCATTTGAAACTACAGATCACAGTATTCTCATAAATCTCCTTAGACAATGGAGTGGCTTCTCTGGCAGGGCATTAAATTGGGTGAAGTCTTATTTAACTGATTGAAAATTCTTTGTTAGATGTGGTGATTGTAGTTCAGAGATCGAGGATATTCTATATGGAGCACCACAAGGATCTTTTCTCGGCCCACTGTTATTTTCAGTATGCATGATCACCTTAGGCCAAATTATCTTGAAATGCAAAGTGAAGTATCACAGTTATTCAAATGACACACAGCTTTACTTATCTACAGCACCTGATGACCCTGAAGTGTGGGCACCCTGATCCGATGTCTGTCTTTCATTTCTTAATGAATGAGTAGGTAATTCCTCAAGTTAAAAAAAGAAAAAGTTTTAGTTGTTGGCAAAAATGGAAGTAATGAGCGCCTTGGAAAAGAACCTGATACCTTAGCATTAAATATCAAGGAAGAAGTAAAGAATTTACTCAGGTAAATCAGGTCCACTCAGCTAAAATTGAAATATTAATAATTTACTTTATTTGTCATTTTCAATTTCTTTTACACAAAATTGCCGAATACAAAATTGGCACACATAAAGTCACAGATCTGTTTAAACAAACTGAAAACAAAGTAGAAACTGATTAACATAAATAGAGAAACAACAGTATCTGTCCATTAATTAATTGTTGAAATATGACCGGTTGACAGTGGAGGACAGAAAAATAAAAGTGCCAGTTAGCAGCAAATCTGGAGAACATAAACCTCTGTGGGGTCCGCAATCAATTGTAAAAGAGAAACACAGTCCTAGTCCTGGTGACCTTGGCCACCTACACCCTCCTAGGGTTTTCTATAGTTGAGTCTGTTCATCTAATCTGACAGAAACTTTCCATCTGATTATTCCAATGCTCTCAGTATTTGAGATTATTTTTCCATGGCCAGCAGAACCGCTTGGCAGTACAGCAGTGGCAACAAGTGCCACATCAAGATATTAATAGAAAAACAGAATAGAGATGGATTTGCTTAGATGATCTGGTGAAAACTTTTAAAATATGGCAAGATCTAATTAGTAAAAGTTTAGAATAAGCATTTATAATCAGAAAAAAGGACATTCTCCCTTCTTTATCTTTTTAAAGATTTTCTTTTGCTGTTGCACCTCCTCTCTTTCTCTAGGGTGGAGATTGTATTCTGTTTTGTTAAGTTCGACTTGATTGTGCATACTGTAATCTATCTATCTATCTATCTATCTATCTATCTATCTATCTATCTATCTATCTATCTATCTATCTATCTATCTATACAGAGATCATCAGCAGCTCTAGTCATGGGAATAGTAGAATAAAGCAGTGAGTCTTTAGCCTGGATTTAAAAGACTGAAGGAGCATCTCAGTTAAAGCAAGTAAGCTGAAAACAGTAATGGTCCCAGTACTTTGCCCTGCTGTACACCATATTTAATTTCTGAGTATGTACTGTATTGAAAATCTGTGTGATTAATAAGAACTAAATCAGGCAAGGACAGTACCTTTCAGCCAAATTTTTATTTTTACATCCAACAGAATAAAATAGAAATATCACTGTTGTCAAAAGATGTGCTTAAATCTAGCAGCATAATTACTGTGGGACTTCCTTCAGGGGAGATTAGAATGTTGTTTACAGCACATATTAGTGTCATTTTTGTATTTTCATCAGTACAGAAAGCAGACTGTAATTTCCAAAATAAATTGTGCTGTGTAAGTTGAGACTGAAGCTGAATGGCATCTACTTGTTTGAGTATTTTAGAAAGAAAGGATACATTTGAAATGAGTCTATAAGTATTAGGTGTATGTGTGTCTAGCTCTGGCTTTTTAAGTAATGGCTGACACTTTAAGTTCATTGGGGACTGTGCCATTTAGTAATGAACTTTTGATAATGCAAAGAACAGGTTCTGCTAGAGCAGCCATTGAGCTTTTCTCTAGTTTTGTTGGATTGTGACTAAAGAACATGTATTAGGTTTAATTTTAAAATTTTAAATTATGACTTCCTTTTCTGTTATCATATTAAAATCACTTACAGTATGTGGTGCGTGCAAGGCAAGACAGTGTTTGGCAATATAATATTTCATTTGTGAGTCGACACTGAAATCTGGGATCCTAAGTTGTCAATTTCCTCATTAAAGAAGCTCATAAAATCTGCTCTGCTAATGTCTGTAGGTATTTTGCATTGTAGTTTAGAATTCTATATGCATATTAATATCTTCCATTAATGTTACATAATCTTTATTTATGGCTAAATTGAATAAAAGGCTGCATAATTCAGTCATGAAAAATGAATGTGGTCCAGGAGGTCTGCAGACTAGCACTATAATTTTGTTGGAATCTTTTTTAATATCTAATACGAGTGCCTCAAAGGATGTAAATTTAAATATATTTTTGAAGCAGTTTGCGGTTCATCCCACAGAATTATCCCAAGGCCATCTCCTTGACCACTATCTCTTGATTTCTGAAGGAATGTATCACCATTTGATGATGACGTAGTTAAGGCAATAGTTTCAAATTTACTAATCCAAGTTTCAGTAAGAAAAGAACAAATCAGGTTTTGTACTTAATGTAATTAAGTTTATTTAATTTAAAAAGCTGCTTTAATTCCACATAGTGAATATTTAGTAAGCTGCATTTGAAATTTCACTGAACTGAACCAATGTTATATTATTTGTTTTAATTTGAATTAAGTTACTAGTACATGTACCCCTAGAGCAGGATCTGATTTTAAATCTTGATCCAAATTATGCTCTTTATTCGATGGGTATGAAATGATTTAGAATTTGCTTCAAAACTAAATTTAAAAGCTGCTCCACCACTGGGATTCTGGGTAGCAACTATGGGATAGTAACAAGTGGGATAAACAACAGTCTAGTATTTAAGATAACAAGACTGTGGCATGGATGGTCCTCTGATCAGTCAGCTAGGCAGTTTTGCTGGCATATTTTGAAATGAAACAAAAAAGACTCCCTCCATGTAGGATGAAGACAATTGCTCTTGAAAAATACAGGCTCTTCGCAAAAATCATTCTAATTATTCACAAAGGCTATCCCTTTATTTGCACATGAGGTTTCTAATGAGCAGTGAATGGAACACAATCTGATATACTGCAAATCACATTCCCTCTATATAATCTTGTTATGTGGCCATACACAATTACAAATACATTTACAATTACAATTACATCTTGACATTTTAACTTTGGTGCATAAAAATAAAGTCCTCTTTGATACCTCAGATTTCTGTAAAAAGATATCATTCATGCCGACATGCAAAATTAAGGTACAAACTTCATTTTCAGCCAGAAGGTTCAATTAAGCCTCAATATCAGATACTTTTGCCCATTGGAGGCATTTATCTTTAAATGTTGGATTAACATAGTTTTTTAATTTGAACATTCCGCACTATTGAGTCATCAGTTATGAGGACTTTAATCACAGGCTCGACAGAGCACGGAGAATTTGTTGAGGCTCTTAAATGGTGATGTGAGTGCAGAGGGACTAGATTTTGACTTCTGTTTCACTGTTAATCACTCACGCTGTGGCTGAACTTGTTCTGGTGATTTTATTGACTACAGTGAGGCCTGGAGAGACTGATGTCATTCCACTCTCAGACAGCTGCGAGCAATGTGTCAGGAGCTTTCACATTTATAAAGCTTCAAAGGATCTGAAGAAACAAAGTTGACTTACCCATAGCCATCTATTCTAAAACTTACAGCTAAATTAATCTCTTTATTTATTTCATTTACCATCATCTATAGTTGGTGAGTTGAGGCCTAGTAAGTGTGATATAAAGCTTGAGCAGAAACTCCTTGGACTTGTACTCCACACATCAGGGTGCTAAATAACCTGACATTCTGTTAGCCTTCTTAATGGCTTCTGAACACTGTCTGGCAGTTGATAGTGTCAAGTCCACTATGACTCCTAAATCCTTCTCATACTTTTGATTTCCATACCTCACTTTGTATATTCAAACCTCATATTTTTACTTCCCACGTGTAATGCTTTACATTTATTAACACTGTCTACCACACTACTTGGTAGCTTATTCCAAGTGTCTATCGTTCTTTGTGCAAAGAAAAACTTCCTAATGTTTGTGTGAAATTTACCCTTAACAAGTTTCCAACTGTGTCCTCGTGTTCTTGATGAACTCATTTTAACATAACAGTCTCAATCCACTGTCCTAATTCCCTTCATAATTTTAAACACTTCAATCATGTCACCTCTTAATCTTCTTTTGCTTTTAATCTTTCCTCATAATTCAACCCCTGTTGCCCTGGAATCAGCCTAGTCGCTCTTCTCTGGACGTTTTCTAGCATTGCTATGTCCTTTTTCTAGCCTGGAGACCAAAACTGCACACAGTACTCAAGATGAGGCCTTACCAGTGCATTATAAACGTTGAGCAGAACCTCCAGTGACTTGTACTCCACAAATCGTGCTATATAACCTGATATTTTGTTAGCCTTCTTAATGGCTTCTGAACACTGTCTGGCAGTTGATAGTGTCGAGTCCACTATGACTCATAAATCCTTCTCATACTTTTGATTTTCATACCTCACTTTGTATATTCAAACCTCACATTTTTACTTCCGACATGTAATGCTTTACATTTATTAACATTAAATTTCATCTGCTACATTTGCACCCAAGCCTGTATGCTGTCCAAGGCCCTCTGTAATGGTTCAGCGTTTCCTAGATTATCTGCCAATCCACCTAGCTTCGTATCATCTGCCAACTTAATCAGCTGGTTACTTATGTTTCTAACCAAATCATTTACATATACTGTATATATTAAAAATAGCAGCAGATCCTGTTGGACACCACTCTTAACATCAGCCAATTCTGATAAGGTTCCTCTCACCATCAACCACTGCTTCTTGTGTCCTAGCCAATTCTATACCCATCTACACACAACACCTTGAAATCCAACTTCTTATGTCCAACATCTCATGTGGCACCTCATCAAATGCTTACTGAAAGTCCAGCTGAATAATGTCATAAGCTCCACTTTGATCATATCCTTTTGTTACTTCCTCATAGAATTCCAGCATGTTAGCAAAATATGACCTCCCTTTCTCTTCCAAGCCCACGATGACTGTTCATTAAAACTCCTGTTCTTGCCATGTTCTTTCCATGTGCTGGTCAATCTTATCCTTAATAATTCCTTCCATTAATTTTCCTGTGTTGCACATTAAGCTTATTGGCCTATAGTTGCTCTCTTTTTGGGGTATGGTTTTCTGGTCATGCCTGCCTACCACCTCTTCAGAGACCCCAGCTCTGCAAACACCTGTAAACTGTTTGACACTTCCAATTCTGGTGTTGATGCACCCCAACAGTGTGCACCCTTTGCCTTGCAACTATAACTCACATCTCTCTACCTGTCCGGTCTGGAGTCTTCTCATGCGCCAACTTATCTCTCTAAAAAGACAACTGGATGAGGACCAGGTCTGTCATTTCAGTATGACAATGCAGGGCAGCCAAGTCCTCCTCCAGTTCAGCGACCCTGAGCTTCAGGTGCTCGATCAGCCAGCATCTCCTGCTGACACAGCCTTCCAGGTGGATTGACTCCACCAAGCCATCCTCTAAAAGTCCAACAGGACTTGCATTGCAGTGCATGCCCTCATTTTTAAAAATCTGACTCTGGATTACTAAACTGCTCAACTCCTTTTAATACATTTAAATGATTAAAATGAATAAATTAAAGAACTACTGCAGTTATTTAATATTTCTGGTCCTCTTAAGCTCTTGTAATACACTTCCCCATTGACTGCCTCCTGTATGTCTTTCTTTGATGTTACTAACTTTACTTTTCCCTATCTGTTTCCCTAACTTTGCTC
Source organism: Polypterus senegalus (assembly GCF_016835505.1). Taxonomy (NCBI): domain Eukaryota; kingdom Metazoa; phylum Chordata; class Cladistia; order Polypteriformes; family Polypteridae; genus Polypterus; species Polypterus senegalus. The sequence goes on along the minus strand of NC_053171.1, from coordinate 73,733,415 downwards.
CCCTCTTATTACTTCCTTACTTTGAAGCTATGAACTCCCACTGTTTGTATTCCTTCCTATTAATGAAACCTTAAGCTGCAGCCCTCTTAACTGCGCTAGTTACTTACTTTCTTGCTTGTCCATTTCTACTGCCGCTTGTGCCTGATCAGCACTCTCTCGCTAGATGTCTGTCTACGTGCTGTGGAGCCCTTCTTTTAAATGTTTTGAAGTCAGCTGCCTACCTGTAACTTAAAAGAAATGCTTTCTCACGTTATACTAGCGCTACGGTGGGTACTATATGGTGCTATATCCAATTATTCTTTATATTCTCCTAACTTCTTCCCACTAATGAATTGCTGTTACTGTAAAGCAGTGGTTCCCAGACTCAATCCTGCGGACCCACTATGGCTGTAGATTTTTGTTCCAACCAACTTCTGTTTTTCATTGGGCTCTTAGCCTAATTAAATGAGTCATTCTTTCCCAGTTTCTGTGTTTTGGAGTCAATGTAGATATTACAAACTAAGTTTGCCTGATTTTTATTAAAATGTAATAAGCAGTTATTTGGGGAAAATGCACGTTTTTTTTAAGTCGTTATCAGTATTTTCAACCTAATTTTCATTCTGCTTTTCCAGGTGTTCTGGTTATTTAATTGATTATTTAGTAATTAGAAAGTCTGACACAGAAGTCATTGCTGCTTTCATCATCCTGGGTGTTTGCTGTGCTGGTTGTTAATTGTCACTATTAAGGTTAAATGAAGGGAGCAAACTACACAGGAAAAGGGGAATAATAGAAAACAATAAGAAAGAGTTAAGCATTTATATGTTTAGAAAATACAGAAATATTTCTAAATATTTTATAAATGTTAAACCCATACTGTTGTGTTTTGTGTTCTGAATGCAGAATAAGAGAAGAGTAAAAAAGACCAGCTAATTAGATGAGATCAGTTGTTATCGATTATTATCACCGATTGTGAATCTGGTTGGAACAAAAACCTGCAGCCACAGGGGGTCCCCAGGACCGAGATTGGGAAACGCTGCTGTAAAGTATTCGATAATGCCAGTTGTTACTTACGGACTTGCTTCTTTCAGCTGCAACTTCCTGTCCTGCATCACCTCGTTTTGCCAATGTTAATTTTGAATAGAAGTAACAAGAACAAGTAACAAAGTAACTTTCCAAACACTAAGGTACTTTTGATACTATACAGACAAAAAAAAGGAGAAAAGAGAAAAAGAGTTTGTATTTCTGTAAAATGCCTGTCATTTTGTCTGACAGTAATACAGTGGAACCTCGGCTCACGACCATAATTCGTTCCAAAACTCTGATTGTAACCCGATTTGGTCGTGAACCGAAGTCATTTCCCCCATAGGATTGTATGTAAATACAATTAATCCGTTCCAGACTGTATGAACTCTATGTAAATATATATTTTTTAAAGTTTTTAAGCACAAATATAGTTAATTATATCATTGAATGCACAGCATAATAGTAAACTAAATGTAAAAACATTGAATAACACTAAGAAAACCTTGAACAACAGAGAAAACTAACACTGCAAGAGTTCGCGCTATAGCCTTACGACCCACTCGCTAAAAACTCTTTTTTTAATGAGTTTTAAGCACAGGGAAAAAATGAACATTTGAAAAATCTGTAATTTAATAAACAACCAAGAAAAGTAACATTGCAACGATGCACGCGCGCGCTTGTGTGTGTGTGTCTCTCTGTTGCGGGCCTGCGTGTGTGTGTGTCTGTCTCTCGCGTGTGTGTGTGTGTGTGTATGTGTCTCTTAAGTATGGCGTTATTTCAGTGCCACTATTCTGAGCGCACGTAAAAAAAATATTGCAAGTGCAAGTGTTGCATTTTGAGGAGAAATTTATTTTGAGCGTACAAAAGCTGAATTTGAGTGAACAAAATTCATTGCTGCGTGCAAAAAATGTATTTCAGTGTTTGCACTTATCCATATACACACACACAATAGCACCCCTCTCGCTCAGTTTTTCATTTGCGCTTGCTCTAATGTGTTGCTTGCGCTCACAACATTCTCTGCTGCAAGCGCTCAACTCTCTGTACACCGTTATAAGTGTGCCACAAAACCAACCAATCACAGACTTGGTTTCAAAAATTCTGATTGGCTCTTACGGTCTCCAATCAGCTCGCTAGCTGCTGCATTCGAAACAGTCCAAATGTAGCTAAATCCAACTAAACTCAATTAAACCCCAATTTGCGGATAATATCTTTAATTATTTTATTTTAAAATATATTATTTGTTAAGACTATCGTTGGTGTAGTATAATGTAGTTGCATTATACAACCATGCCAACTGACTGTTTCCGGAATGCAGCAGCTAGCGAGCTGATTGGAGACCGTAAGAGCCAATCAGAATTTTTGAAACCAAGTCTGTGATTGGTTGGTTTTGTGGCACACTTATAACGGTGTACAGAGAGTTGAGCGCTTGCAGCAGAGAATGTTGTGAGCGCAAGCAACACATTGCGAGCAAGCGCAAATGAAAAAACTGAGCGAGAGGGGGTGCTATTGTGTGTGTGTATATGGATAAGTGCAAACACTGAAATACATTTTTTGCACGCAGCAATGAATTTTGTTCACTCAAATTCAGCTTTTGTACGCTCAAAATAAATTTCTCCTCAAAATGCAACACTTGCACTTGCAATATTTTTTTACGTGCGCTCAGAATAGTGGCACTGAAATAACGCCATACTTAAGCGCGTGCCTCTGTGTCTGTTTGTGTGTGTCTCTCTCGCCTGTGTGTGTGTCTGTCTGTCTGTCTGACGCATGCCTGTGTGTGTGTGTGTGTCTGTCTCTCTCTCTGCACACAGGGAATGCACAGGAAGAGACTAAACACGTGCCGCGCATGTGCACTTCACCAGAAGACACACACACAGATACCTGGACGCACGCAGGGGTTTTATTAAAGAGGATAAAAGAAAGCCAAAGTGATTGGACACTCATTAAGTGTTATATAATACTGTCCAGTATGAAAGTCGCTATACAGTATATGAAAAAAGAAAGAAATGACAGTCATGAAGTGTACCATAATACAGTAAAGCATGAAATGTGCTATAAGAAAGAAAGAAAGAAAGAAAGAAAGAAAGCATATTATTTAAAAAATATTTTTGCTGGGAGAAGGATGCTTAGAATAGAGCTGCCAGGGAAGAGAAAAAGAGGAAGGCCTAAGAGAAGGTTTATGGATGTGGTGAGAGAGGACATGCAGATGATGGGTGTGACAGAACAAGATGGAGAGGACAGAAAGAGATGGAAGAAGATGATCCGCTGTGGCGACCCCTAACGGGAGCAGACGAAAGAAGAAGAAAAAGAAAACAATTGATTGGCAGCTGAAACACTGTATAAACCTAAATATACATGCATTTATTTATTTTTAATAAGAAAAAAAGAAAGAAAGAAAGAAAGAACACTAGTGGTAAACAGGGATGAAAAATAACGGACGTCAAACTTGATATCTTGTCGCCCTCTTGTGGCTGGAATAAATCATTGCACAATAACGTAACGTTCTCTTGTCCAGAAAAAAATCAATGTTAAAGAAACACACTACCGTTGTGCACCACAAGTTTTATACAATAATGTACATCTTGAAATGCACTAAGTGTGTGAAAGAAAGAAAGAAAGAAAGAAAGAAAGAAAGAAAGAAAGAAAGAAAGAAAGAAAGAAAGAACGGATTAGTATTTCATATAAGGTTTGAAAGTTGCTATTTAAAAAAAGAAAGTGAAGAAGAAGGAAACTGGACAGTTATTCTGTCCTTTTTTACTGAGCCCAATAGGAAAGCTACTACAGTATTTGAAAGAAAGAAACTTTCCCTTTTAGATGAGTTATAAATTGCTAATTTTGATTGTGCAAGCAAAAAATTACCAAGGACACCCCAAGTATTTTTTTTTTTGTCCCTGAAACACCATAAATGAATAAATAATTACTAAAGGGTAAGTTAAGAGTGGTAAAAACATAATTAAAGAGATGGGATTCTAAAACAAACCATAATGCTGACAGACACTCTCTCTTTCTCTCTCTCTCCTCACACAAATGACATTTGTTAGTAACTGAAGGGTCAAGTGACATACAGTATGTTGAAATTAACATCAATGATGCCATGCAGCACCTGTCATTGCAGATCACCAGTTCTCATGTTCAGTGGTGGTCTATACCAGTGCTGCCAAGTCAGCGCCAAGATGCGTCCCTCCTGGTGTCATCACTTGTTGGCAATTGCGAGTCAGCACACCCACTCTCCACAGCTGCGAGTCCCTCCGCTCGATCCAAGTAAGCCTCCATGTGGTGCAGACTTCCCTTTGGTGACTATGGCGTTATTTCAGTGCCACTATTCTGAGCGCACGTAAAAAAATATTGCAAGTGCAAGTGTTGCATTTTGAGGAGAAATTTATTTTGAGCGTACAAAAGCTGAATTTGAGTGAACAAAATTCATTGCTGCGTGCAAAAAATGTATTTCAGTGTTTGCACTTATCCATATACACACACACAATAGCACCCCCTCTCGCTCAGTTTTTTCATTTGCGCTTGCTCGCAATGTGTTGCTTGCGCTCACAACATTCTCTGCTGCAAGCGCTCAACTCTCTGTACACCGTTATAAGTGTACACAAAACCAACCAATCACAGACTTGGTTTCAAAAATTCTGATTGGCTCTTACGGTCTCCAATCAGCTCGCTAGCTGCTGCATTCCGGAAACAGTCCGAAATGTAGCTAAATCCAGCTAAACTCAATTAAACCCCAATTTGCGGATAATATCTTTAATTATTTTATTTTAAAATATATTATTTGTTAAGACTATCGTTGGTGTAGTATAATGTAGTTGCATTATACAACCATGCCAACTGACTGTTTCCGGAATGCAGCAGCTAGCGAGCTGATTGGAGACCGTAAGAGCCAATCAGAATTTTTGAAACCAAGTCTGTGATTGGTTGGTTTTGTGGCACACTTATAACGGTGTACAGAGAGTTGAGCGCTTGCAGCAGAGAATGTTGTGAGCGCAAGCAACACATTGCGAGCAAGCGCAAATGAAAAAACTGAGCGAGAGGGGTGCTATTGTGTGTGTGTATATGGATAAGTGCAAACACTGAAATACATTTTTTGCACGCAGCAATGAATTTTGTTCACTCAAATTCAGCTTTTGTACGCTCAAAATAAATTTCTCCTCAAAATGCAACACTTGCACTTGCAATATTTTTTTACGTGCGCTCAGAATAGTGGCACTGAAATAACGCCATAGGTGACCGTCATTTTGTCATTTTGAGAACAGCAGGCACAACAAACATATTTGGAAACCCATCGTTGTCCTCTGGTGCACTGCTATTGATGAGGAACTCTGTGATTAGATATTTTACTCCACCTGGGAGGCCGCCGTAGATCTGCAACAGCTGCTCAGTTTGTTTTAAGGAGCACCGAGCATTTTCTCAGTGATTATTTAAATCGATTAAATGTCACCCTTGAATCATCTCAGATTTGTTTAGATGTGACTTCACCTGTAAGAGCCTAGTTCTATTAAATGTATGAATATTTACTAGATGATAATGCATAAAATATGGGAGGTTCCTCTAACCCCCGTGAATAGGTTGGTATTTTCCTGTCATTTTCTAACAGTTTTAAACAAACAATGTTCTCCAGTTAGTGTCTAACCTCGCCTTGTGTAAGGTACCGAGGCATACGGTTTTTTAACCGTGTTCTTTTTTGTGTTCGCGTTCGTGACCGTGCCTGGCGGCACATCTATGTGCCAACGGCCTACGGGTCTTTTGAGTGTGAAGTAACTCGTAAAATAAAAGATTTAAGAGTTGAACCGTATGTTTAAAGCATACAGATGAAGAAATAAATAACCTTTAAGTATAGAAATAACCAAAGCTTCTTAAGAAAAGCTTAAGTTTATAGAAGATACATTTTTTTTTCCTTTTTTTTTTGCCTTTACATGTGTGTAACTATTTTTCTTTTTATTCTTGTATGGATTATTTGTTTTTAACTTTCACTAAATATTTTTAAAACGAACTTTTGGACTGAGAGATTTCTTTGACACGCGTCTTACCCGTGCCTGACTTCGCCTTATACATCGGCGGCTACATCATCCATATAGATTTTGCAATACTCTAAAACCCAATAAACGTTTACTGTACTCCAATTAACACGTGGCTCAAGGAGATGACCTATTTTAAGTAAACTGTGGTAAAAAAAATAAAACTGAAATAAAAAACAGAGAGATCTACTATTTATTAAAACCAGCGCCCTGTCAAGATGTACACCTCCCACTTTAAAAAGAGACAGGCCAGTGGCCTCAAGGACAGGCTGTTGGTTCATACAAAGGTTTTTGCACAGCCTGCAGCCAGAAAGCGCTTCTTCAGCAGCAGGTATCAGTTAACCCTTGTCCTCCTACAGTCAGGGGCAAGAAAAAGAGCATGGACCGCCTTAGGCATTGCCTTCCATTCCAAAACAAGCAGTTAGCAGTTCACTGTGGGTGGCTAGAAGCAGTTCAAGAGGAGGCTCCAAGCACGTGAGAAGCTGAAATGATTTATAATCAGCTCCTTTCTTCTATGCCAGGGGTGTCAAACTCAATTTTATTGGAGGCCAAAAATAACACCATATATACAGCCAATGCAGCCAGAATCACAGGTGGATTTAGAGATCATGGCGCTCTATGCATAGACTTTATGAAGGCCCTATTTTACCAAAAAAAAAAAAAAAAGAAAACACAACTAATGTTTACAGGCTAGAAAAGGGACACTGTAACCTAACTATGTTGCTTTAGAACTGTGACTCGCGTTAGTCCAGCGATTCTCAAACTCAGTCCTGGGGATTCCTTGTGGCCGCAGGTTCTTCTTCTAAATGAGTTCCGTTGATTAATAGGATTGTTAGCCTAATGAAGAAAGATTGTTATGTTTTGGGGTCAATGTGTAAATAATTTACATATGTTTGGTAATTTATTTGAATGTACCAAGCAATTATGTATGTTACATGCAATTCATTTAGTGTATTTTTTTTCTTTAATTAGTTTATACAGTTTTCATTCCCCATTATTCACTAGTGAGCATGTTAGAGGGGCTTACGCTAAAGTAGCTGCAGCTTTTCAGCATTCAGTGTTGTGAAACTGGGGGGCAACACAAACTGGCAGCGGCATGGGCATTGAGTTTCAGAACTTCTGCTATAGTAAAGAAACGCACAGTTATTTAAAAGTTAGCTGACTGGAATTGCAATCATGCAACCATCAGAAATGATCAGAATCAGCGCCCAGTGTACAAATAAATGCAGTAAACGCCTATTATCATTACATTGAATGATTTGGCTCAACTGCTTACACTGGATTAGCATGCATTTCTTATTATCCATCCATTTTCCAACCCGCTGAATCCAAACACTGGGTGGAGCCAATCCTAGGGCACAAACCAATCCTGGGCAGGGTGCCAACCCACCGCAGGATACACACAAACACCAAGCACACACTAGGGCCAATTTAGCATCGCCAATCCTCCATGTCTTTGGACTGTGGGAGGAAACCCACACAGACACGGGGAGAACATGCAAACTCCATGCAGAGAGGACCCAGGAAGCGAACCCGGGTCTCCTAACTGCGAGGCAGCAGCACTACCACTGCGCCACCGTGCCACCCCGTTTCTTATTATTTAATAATGAAATACTGATAAACAGTTTATAAAAGTGATCTCTTATAGATTTGTTTCTTAAAATATTGCAAAGTGCCTATAGTGCACTTGGAATATAAAATGGAATATAAAAAACTAAAATGAGGTTGATCAAAACTTTACGATAATATATGGTGTAAGAGCCAATCTTAGAAAGTTAAAGTTTTAAGTTAAACTCATATTAAAGTTTGCTTAATTTGAATAGAATATAAATTTCTTCTATAGTCATAGCTTATGGTATAGTCTTTTTCCCCCTATAAGTTAGTAAGCGACAGAACCTTCTTGCTATAACTGAGAAACAGTGTGATAATAGATTCAGTTGTGTTTAGAAGAGGTCCCAGTAAAGAGGGACTTGAAAGACCCGTTTTCTATTCAGAGATGGGAAAAGCATGCAGTTTTCTGACCGTTTTGAAATGGTTCAGAAATGTTAAGTAAATAGTAACAATTTGAGATGTAACAAGATTAAGCTAGAACTGAACTTTCCTTAAAATTAATTTTTTTTTTTTTTTTGCTATTTTAATTTTCTTTTTTGTGTGAACTGTTTTACTTTGAAATTTAACTAAACTTTTACGAACGAAGATATTTTGTCTGTGGAATCATTTCTGTGCGTCAGAAATTTTTTTGAGTTGAAGCTGCTGAACTTTGGTAATTTTGGGAAAACGCAGCTACATTTTCATCAGAAAACTTGCCATCTAAAAGCCTTGAACGTGAACTGGAATCTACCATCTGAGCACGGAGGACGCTTCTGCTCCGGAACTCGTCAACGAAGAAAGAGAACTGAGCTATTCCGAGGTACTGTGCTCTTATCTACTATCTCTGCATGATCGTAAATGAAAGCAAGGTCGCCGTACCTTGAGAATATTGGAGAGACTGTGATATTATAAAAGACATTGTGGATGTTCGGTTGTGATTTTGCCTGAGTCGTTGAAGCCTCGTTGTAAGGAAGTAATCTGCCTTACAACGTTGGAACGTCCCAATTGTGGCGAAATTGCTGTCAGGAAAATTCCTGTCATTTACTCGAACTGCTGTCATGACAATGTCTAAGCACAGCTCAAGTGAAATCGGGAGTGATTTGAGTACAGACTCGTAGTCAGAGAGCGTAATTGGAGATCTTAAAGGTCACATAAGTCGGAGGAAAGATAAGCTTTCTGGGCTTATAACTGAAATCGAAAGTCTTAAAGGCAATCCAGAAAATCATTTAGAAGTGGCAGAAAGACTTGAAATTTTTTGTGAGATGCTCAGCGAGATAGAGGAGTTGCATAAAAGGATACTATCTGCGTTAAGTAAGGAAGGAGTGATTAAGAAACAGAAAACGACATTCGCGGAAAGCTCTAAGAAATGGAATGAATTTATTGACGGTACAGCGGTATGGCTGATGTTCTGATGAACAGCTAGTTAATCAATTTGAAGAGATACAATTACAATAAAGGTCAAAAACACAAAAGACGTCTCCTCAGTTAAATTGTGCTCTTGATATTAAACTTGATTCTTTAGCCCAGAAAACTACTGTCGCATCATCACCTTCTTCAGCAGGTATAGTTGAACAATCGACACTTGACAGTATCCTACCAATGCTACATGAACTTAAAGTTAAAGTAGAAAAGCCGGAACAATCCACACCAAGCACAAAAAACGACACTCGGAGCTCTAGAAATGATATAATAGACCTATAGCGCAGAATCAAGCGGAATGTCAGAAAGCAATCACTGAAATGGCTAAATCGTTAACTGATCAAAAGATAACACCTGCTCCAGCACCTCCAGCGCCGCGTGGTGAAGTACCACACAGACAGGTCCCCTTATTTTCAGGTGACCCACTGGCTTATGCAGACTTCATCAGAGCCTTTGATCACGCCGTAGGTGATGTATTAGCAGACTCACAAGATAAATTAGATTACCTGATCCAGTACACCAGAGGTTCTCCTCAAGAAATGATGAAAGGCTGTTCACGACTGTTACCAGATGAAGGCTATTTAGAAGCAAGAAGGTTGCTTGAAAGATTTTATGGCAATGAGTTATTCGTAGCAGATGCATACAGTATCTCGATAAAGCATTGAAATGGCCTCAAATAAAGCAAAACGATGGGGAGGCTCTGAGAGATTACGCAAACGTCCTCTCAATCGGCATGAACACTATGAATGACTCAGGGAATGGTGGAGAATTCAATAACAATAATAATGTTCTTGCTGTGCTTAAGAAACTTCCATTTTCATTCAGAAATGAATGGGTGAGGTATGCTTATGAGCTGCAAGAAAATAAAAAGAGATCAGGCATACCCGAACTGATCAACTTTTTGTGTCGTCAAGCTGAAATGCTATTACACCCTGTGCACAGTCCCGTTTCAAAAGACGACACTTATATAGAGAAAAAAGGAAAGATCGACAAGGGTGGGTTCCCGCTAAAGAGTGGCCAGAGATCAGGAAGTATTTTTACTACAAATATTTCTGATCCTGCAAAAAAGGAGACTCAAGAAATCTCTGTCAAAAAGACTGTTAATGATACATGTGCATTTACAAAGCCTTGTGTATTCTGCAGTGGCCAACATATTCTTGCTGAATATAGTAAAATCAAAGAGCTGCCACATAAAGAAAGAATTGACTTTTTAAAATCTAAAGGTTTATGTTTTCGCTGTCTCAAGCAGGGGCATCTTGGTAAGAACTGTAAAGAAAGAATGAAATGTCAGACATGTTCTTTTCAGCATCCAGACATCCTGCACATCACAAGAGACCGTGGAGCAACATCTAAAGCTACAGCTAGTGTGGCAACACCAACTGAAAAGGAAACCAAGACTGGAACTTGTGTCTTTACTGGGGCCGGAGAAGAATGCGCACTTCAAGTAGTTCCTGTTAAGGTAAAATCCAAGAAGAGTGACAGGTATGTAGAAACATACACCTTTATAGAGACCTCGGCAGTACAGTGACAATTTTCATTGAAAGGCTCCAGAGACAATTAAGTCCCCAAGGGAGAAGAACACAAGTATTCCTCAAAACCATGAGTAATTATGATGATGATTCAAAAATGCTAACCCAATGTTCTGTCTTATCAGATTTACAAGTCTGTGGTCTCAATGATGTTGAATCCACTCCAGTGAACAGAGAAAGTATTCCACTACAAGAAGATATCGATAAGTGGGCATATCTTAGAGAGGTACATCTATCTCATATTGACTCTGAAGTTGATCTTTTAATAGGAATCAACTGCCCAGAAATCTTCGAACTGTCACGAGTCATGCCCAGCCGAGAAGGTGGACCTCACGCCATGAAGACTGCACTTGGATGGGTGGTTGGTGGACCATCCAAAGAGAGAGATGACCTCGCAAAACAAAGTGGTAAGATGCCCAAACATTCAATTAATTGTGTATCAATAACAGAGATTGAAGATATGTTGCTGCAACAGTACAACACAGATTCTCCAGAGTGCAACTGTGAAGAAAAGGAGGAGATGTCACAAGAGGAAATCAAGTTCATGCGCATAGCCTCAGAATCTGCGAGACTGGTAGGTGGCCACTATTGTTTAAATTTGCCTTTGAAGGATGAAACACTTAAAATGCTGAATAACCGCTGTATTGCTGAACAGCGTGCTATTGGACTCAAAAGAAAATTGAGCAAAAATTCAGGTTTCCACGAAGACTATAAAGCCTTCATGAAAGACATTATAGACAATGGTTATGCTGTTAAGGTACCCAAAGAAAGCCTGAATTGCAATGAAGGCAGAGTGTGGTACATCCCACATCATGGTGTGTATCATCCAAAGAAAAATAAGATTCGAGTGGTCTTTGACTGCACTGCCACCTACCAGGGGATTTCACTTAATGAACAATTACTAAAAGGCCCTGACCTAACTAACACACTCATTGGCGTCCTTACAAGATTCAGAAAGGAGCCAGTAGCCTTAATGGCAGACATTAAGTCAATGTTCTACCAAGTTAAAGTACCAGATAAAGACACAGATCTTTAATGTTTTCTATGGTGGCCCGAAGGTAATCTAAGTAAAGACCTTGAAGAATTTAAAATGACAGTACATCTTTTTGGTGCTACTTCTTCACCCAGTTGTGCTTCTTATGCTTTGCGTAGAACAGCCGAAGATGCCAGAGATACATTCATTTCCTGAGGAAGCTGTTAACACCGTACTCAACAACTTCTACGTGGATGACTGTTTAAGGTCAGTGACAACAGAAGAATAAACAATAAAGCTGTCCTCAAAGGGGGATTCCATTTGACTAAGTGGGTGAGTAACAACAGAGCAGTTTTATTGTCCATACCTGAAGAAGACAGAGCTCATGAACAAAAGGACTTAGATTTGAGCCACAGTCTCCTTCCCACAGAGCGTGCCCTGGGCATCCAGTGGTGCACAGAAACTGACAGTTTCAAATTTCAGATTAAGTTACAAAACAAGCCCGCTACAAGGCGTGGTATCCTGTCTGTTGTTAGCTCAGTTTATGATCCACTTGGTTTTCTAGCACCTGCCTTACTGCCAGCAAAGCTTATTCTAAGAGACTTATGCAAAGAGAAATTTGGGTGGGATGAAGTAGAAGTCAAACACATTCAGAAATGGAAAAAATGGATGGATGATTTGAAGTTACTTACAGACTATAAAGTGAACAGATGCTTCAAACCTACTGGGTTTGGAACCATAAAGACAGCACAAATGCACCATTTTGCAGATGCTAGTGAAGATGGATATGGCACTGTCACTTACCTTGTCTTAACCAATGAAGAGGGCAAAAGGCATTGTTCATTCCTGATGGGCAAGTCAAGAGTTGCACCATTGAAACAGGTCATGATTCCAAGATTGGAGCTGACAGCAGCCGTTGTGGCAGTAAAAATGGACAAAATGCTTAAAGGGGAGCTTCAAATGCCTTTACAAGAATCTACATTTTGGACTGACAGCACCACGGTGCTAAAATACATTTCAAACTAAAGCACTCGATTCAAGACCTTTGTTGCAAACAGAATCTCCGTGATCAGAGATCATTCACAACCTTCACAGTGGAGGTATGTCACATCTGTCCTTAATCGGCTGATCAAGCATCTAGAGGGCTAAGCAGAGAAAACTTTCTCAAAGGCACCACATGGTCCAAGTGTCTTATTGAAGTCAGAATGTGAGTGGCCAAAAAGACCAGATCAACTGAACGATTCACTTTTTGAAGATGATCCAGAAGTTAAAATTTGTGCACTTAACATGACAAGAATAGAGAAGGCAACTGAACCCATCAACAAACTAATCACTTATTTTTCAGATTGGCATCGCTTGAAGAAAGCAGTGGCTTGGTTCCTCAAGTTTAAAGACATACTGCTGCACTTAAGAAATGAAAGAAAAACATTTCAACTAGAAGTCAGTCAGACTAAAGGTAATCCAGAAGAACAAAAATCACTCATCACAAAGCACATGAAAAGGTACAAATTGACTTTAAAACCAAGTCCAATTTCTCTAGATGACTTAGTTAAAGCTGAAACAGAGCTTATCCGTCTAAGTCAACAGCAAGAATTTCCAGAAGAATTAAAGGCTCTAAAGAAAAAGACTTGTGTTAAAAAGAACAGTCAAATCTATAAACTTGACCCGATCATACAAGATGGAATACTGAGAGTTTTAGGAAGACTCTGCAAAGCTACAATGCCCAAAGAAACTAAACATCCTGCAATTCTTCACAAGCATTCACATGTTGCTTCTCTCATATTGCAGCACATCCATAAACAAATCGGACATTGTGGGCGCAACTATGTGTTTGCACAGTTACTCCAGAAATACTGGATACCTCAAGCGAATTCAGCTATCAGAAAAATAATTTCAAAGTGCAAAACGTGCAGAAGATACAATGCAAAGGCAGGTGAGCAAAAAATGACAGATTTGCCAGAAGATCACTTAGCACCAAACCAACCACCGTTCACTAATGTTGGAGTCGATTATTTTGGCCCCTTTCTAGTCAAAATAGGACGAAGTGTAGTTAAGAGGTACGGAGTAATCTTTACATATCTATCTATCTATCTATCTATCTATCTATCTATCTATCTATCTATCTATCTATCTATCTATCTATCTATCTATCTATCTAACAACCAGAGGTGCACACATAGAGATCACACATAGCTTAGACACTGATTCATGTTTCCAAGCCATACTCCAATTTACGAGTAGAAGAGGAAAAGTTAAAATCATGCATTCAGACAATGGAGCAAATTTTGTTTGAGCAGAAAGAGAGCTACGAGAAGCTACTAAAAACTTGGAACACAAAAAAATCAACAACGCTATGGTGCAAGAACAAAAAATGGATTTTCAATCCACCATCAGCCTCTCATCAAGGTGGAGTGTGGGAAAGACAAATCAGAAGCATAAGAAAGATCTTAAATTCAACACTAAACCAACAAACACTCGATGATGAAAACCTTCCTACAATGATGTGTAAAGTGGAATCAATAGTCAATAACAGACCCCTTACGAAGACATCAGATGACCCAAATGATTTGAAACCACTTTCACCCAATCACTTGTTATTACTGAAGACAAAACCTGAAATGCCACCTAAACTAATTTCAGAAAATGAACCATACCCAAGAAGACGCTGGAAACAAATTCAATACATGGCCGATTTGTTTTGGAAAAAATGGACAAAAGAGTATCTGCCAATACCTCAAGAACGTCAAAAATGGCTTGCACCAAGAAGAAATTTTGAACCAAGGGGACGTTGTTTTAATTGTAGATAAAGCTACACCTCGCAATTCCTGGGTAATGGGTCAAGTCATCAAGACGATGCCAGATGCCAAAGGTGCAGTCAGAAGAGTTTGTGTGCAAACCAAAACCAGCACACTGGACAGACCCGTGAATAAACTGTGCCTGCTTCAAGAAACAGCCAATGTTTGAAATATAAAACTTTTAAAATGTTTGTTTGCAGTGTTATTGCTAGTGATTAAAAAGAATAGTTAATATAAAAGTAATTGGCTCATATTGAAGTAAAGGAAAGTAATTATCTCCGCTCCGGCATAGCCAATTAGGGGCCAGAAATGTAAGAGCCAATCTTAGAAAGTTAAAGTTTTGAGTTAAACTCATATTAAAGTTTGCTTAATTTGAATAGAATATAAATTACTTCTATAGTCATAGCTTATGGTATAGTCTTTTTACCCCTATAAGTTAGTAAGAGACAGAACCTTCTTGCTATAAATGAGAAACAGTGTGATAATAGATTTAGTTGTGTTTAGAAGAGGTTCCAGTAAAGAGGGACTTGAAAGACCCGTTTTCTACTCAGAGATGGGATAAGCATACAGTTTTCTAACCATTTAGAAATTGTTCTAAAACATTTTGAAATGGTTCAGAAATGTTAAGTAAATAGTAACGATTTGAGATGTAACAAAATTATGCTAGAACTGAATTTTCCTTAACATTAATTTTTCTTTTTTTTTTTTTTGCTATTTTAAGTTTCTTTTTTGTGTGAACTGTTTTATTCTGAAACTTAACTAAACTTCAAAAACGAAGATATTTTGTCTGTGGAATAATTTCTGCACGTCAGTCTTGCGTTGAATCCCATTTTTTTGAGTTGAAGCTGCTGAACTTTGATAATTTTGGGAAAACACAGCTACATATGGGGTTCTAAAATTTTTGGAATAAAATATATTTTTATGGACATTACATGTTTTAGATAGTGTCAGGGATGCCAGGGGCCATGACCCGGCCGGGTCGCCATGAGGGACCGGATGTGGGTCTGTGCCCACCCTGGATCACGTGGGGGTCGCCTTCCTGGTTGCTTTGGGGGCCATGGAAGCTCCACCCTGTAGGGGCCCGTGGTCACCGCCAGGAGGCGCCCCAATGCCTTGGGGACCTGTTACCCCAGCACTTCCGCCACACCAGGAAGTGCTGGGGAAGAATTAGGACGGCGCCGAAAGCTGCGGGAGGACAGTTGAGACTTCCGCCACGCTGGGGCGTGGCTAGAGGAGGAATGCCGGGAACACCTGGGGCTCATCCGGGTCCTGTATAAAAGGGGCCGTTTCCCTTCATTCAAGGCTAGAGTCGGGTAGAAGGAGGACGAGGCAAGAGAGGAGAGTGGAGGCGGCCCGAAGAAAGGCATTTGAGTGGCCAGGACTGTGTTGGGGTTTGTGCACTATTTGGACTATTCTGGGTCTGAGTGACCATTTATTGTATATATTTTGTGAATAATAAACGTGTGGTGGTGAAGAACAACATGTCCGCCTGTCTGTGTCCGGGTCGGCTCCACAATAGATAGATAGATAGATACTTTATTAATCCCAAGGGGAAATTCACATGATCCAGCAGCAGCATACTGATACAAAAAACAATATTAAATTAAAGAGTAATAAAAATGGAGGTAAAAACAGACAATAACTTCATATAATGTTAGCGTTTACCGAGGGGTGGAATTGAAGAGTCGTATAGTGTGGGGGAGGAACGATCTCCTCAGTCTGTCAGTGGAGCAGGACGGTGACAGCAGTCTGAAGTCAGAATTGTTGTGAGTCTATAGAAATAGAACAATTATTCAAAAATATTTTTGCATGTTAAAACAATTCATTGTTATTGGCAGCTGGAACACTGTGTAAAACCCACAAAAATTGCTCCAGAAACTCCTTTCTTCCTAGTGCAATACTACTTTCAATAAGAAATATTGGAGATAATAATTAAGGTTTTGATATACTGTATATCCTGTAACCTTTTTTTTGGTGTAAATATGTATTATCTAACTGCCTTACCTTAACCTTTCTTGTTTCTCTTTGTCTGTTTTATTTCATTCTGAGATGCAACTGAGCAGGCAAATTTCATGTTTTCTTCTGTAAACATGAAGAAAATAAAGAAACCTTAAACCTAAATATATATGCATTTATTTATTTTAAATAATTTTAGTATAGTTTGTTGTTTAGGTATTTTAGTTTTTTTTTACATGTCAGGGATGCCAGGGGCAACGACCCGGCCAGGACGCCGTGAGGGACCGGATGTGGGTCTGCGCCCACCCTGGATCATGTGGGGGCTGCCTTCCTGGTTGCTTTGGGGGCCACGGGTTAAGGGCAGGGAAGCCCCACCCTGCAGGGGCCCATGGTCACCGCCAGGAGGCACCCCAATGCCTTGGGGACCTGTTCCCTCAGCACTTCCACCACACCAGGAAGTGCTGGGGGGAAGATTTAGAAGGGCACCCGGAGAGCTGCCGGGAGAACAACCGGTACTTCCGCCACGCTGGGGCGTGGCCAATGAGGGAATGCCGGGAGCCACCTGGAGCTTGTCTGGGAGAGGATAAAAGGGGCCGTCTCCCTTCATTCAAGGCTGGAGTCGGGTGGAAGCAGGATGAGGCAGAGGAGAGTGTGGAGGCGGTGGCGGTGGCGGTGGCGGTGGCGGTGGCGGTGGCGGTGGCCCGAAGAGAAGGCATTTGTGTGGCCAGGACTGTGTGTTGGGGTAATTGTGCACAAACTGAGTCTGAGTGACTTTAATAATTTGTAAATATTGGAAATGATAAACGTGTGGTGGTGATTAAGAACATGTCCGCCTGTCTGTGTCCGGGTCAGCTCCACACACATTAAACTAATTAGGGATCATTTTAAACTGTTTAGTGATTTTATATATATATATATATATATATATCCTAAATATTTGTAAATAAAGTATATTTAAAAAACAAACATGTTTGCTATTGGATGTTGTTACTTTACAGATGCAAACTGTATACTGACAACATGTTTTGATGGTTTAATAATTGCCATATTTATTACAGTGCATCGATTTCTTGTTATGGTTAAATGTTCACTTCTCTTGTAATGTACTGTAAAGAAAAAACAGTTATTTACCATAGTTATACCATAGACCTAAAAATATTGTCACCTTACTTTTTACGGTAAAATTCTGGCACCACAGTTGCTATTGTTTTTTACCGTAAATGTAACTTTTTTTCTTTGCAGTGTACGTGTATGCCTGTGACTTCCGGTCACTTCGTGTCACGTGAATGCACGCCCATCGTTCTTCTGCCATCACAAGATGTCTGCCCTCACGCATGTGTATGATGATACCTGCCACAGCTGGCTAATGTCTGTTGTGAAATGACACAATTCTTTTGTGAAATAACACAATCATTATTTGAAAGAATGCAATTCTTTTGCAACAAAATGCAATAATTATTGTGATATAACACAATACATTTGTAAAGTGCCATTTTATTTTGACAACAATAATTAGTGTGAAATTACACAATTCTTTTATGAAACAACACAATAATTATTGTAAAATAATGCAAGTCTTTTTTGAAATATCATTTTTGACATAACACAGTTATTATTGTGAAATAATAGAATAATGTTTTTTTCCGATTTCAGAAATTAGCTTTAGTAGTTTTCTATTTTTAATGTATGCTTTTTATTTAGTTCTGCTTGATGCATTGGGATTAAAAGTCAAGACGGAGGTAAAGAATTTAGGGGTAACTATTGACTCTGATCTGAATTTTAAATCGCATATTAATCAGATCACTGGGACAGCATTTTTCCACTTAAGAAATATAGCAAAAGCTAGACCTCTAATAACGTTGCAAGATGATGATAAATAAGTTCACACTTTTGTTTTCAGTGGGCTAGATTACTGTAACGCACTCCTCTCAGGACTACCAAAAAAGACATCAATCGATTACAACGAGTGGAGAATGCAGCTGCTAGAATCTTAACTAGGAAAAGAAAATCCGTGCACATCTCTCTAGTTCTGATGTCACTACACTGGTTACCTGTGCCATTTAGAATTGACTTTAAAATACTGCTAATCTATATATATAATTCACTAAGGCAAGACAACCATGGAAAGCATGCCGGAAGGGGCGTGGATTCACTAAGCCGCCAACAAGTGAGACACCTATGTCGCACGCAGGAAGGAGCCACGCCCACCAACTCCAAGACCATTGGATACGACGACAACTCACAGAGCCACGCCCACCAACTCGGACGCGACGACACAGAAAAACCGTGTCATTTATATTCGTCTGTCGAGAGGTCACATGCAGCTCCGACCCACATTGACTGTTAATAGAGGCATGTTTCTCGCGGAGGTGAATCGCCATATGCGGCGTGTAAAACTGTTTGCGAGGGGTATCCCATGGGATCCTTAAAATGTTCATTTACAACTGAGGTTAAAACACAATGAAGTGAGCAGTCTTTAAAAAACGAGTTTTCGGTTACGACGCACGACCGCATGCACCATAGCAAAGTGTTTTACACGCTACATACAGCAATTCGCATCTGCAACAAGCATGCGTCTTCTTAGATACTCCTGCACTTTGTACACACCCCCCTCCCACCGTGGTCGGGTGTCTTGGTGGATTATATATAGAAAGGCAGCCAAAACCGCACAGAGCAATGAAAAGTCTACGTGAGTCACGGGTGCATCTGGACTGTACAAAGATGACAACGACTCGAGTGACGAGTTGGAGGTGGGCACATGAGCAGGCAGTGTATACTGAACGAGAAATCAGCAGACTAGCATGACGGAGGGAGCGGAGTGGATGTCCTTCTCCTCTCCTCCCGTTCCACCCTGAGCGCCACACGGACGATTGTGTGTTGGTTCATTCCGTGCATTGGTTAAAACCCAATGAAGGAAGCAGTCTTTAAAAACCAATAAGCCCTGTGCCTCTGTTTCATTACCGTCTCACCTGCTTCACCAATGCAGGCCCGCAACAGGCGATCCGGCGCATTCCCATGACCCGCGGGCAGCCAACCAGGTAACCAAAGTCTTTGGGTTCAGTGGGGAGTATGGTTACAAAGCTGAAACTTAAAGGAATTGACGGAAGGGCACCACCAGGTGTGGAGCCTTTCGCTTCATTTGACTCAACACAGGAAACCTGGCCCTGACACGGACAGGATTGACAGATTGATAGCTCTTTCTCGATTCTGTGGGTGGTGGTGCATGGCAGTTCTTAGTTGGTGAAGCGATTTGGCTGGTTATTACTCCCGCCTGCTAAATAGTTACACGACCCAACAGCGGTCGGCGTCCAAATTCTTAGAGGGACAAGTGGCTTTCAGCCACGTGAGATTGAGCATTAACAGGTCTGTGATGCACTTGTATGTCCGGTACTGCACGCGCGCTACACTGAATGGATCAACGTGTGTCTACCCGGCGTGGGTAAGCTGTTGAACCCCATTCGTGATGGAGACAGTGGCTTCCAATTGTTCCCCACGAACGAGAAATTCCCAGTACGTGCAGGTCATACGCTCGCACTGATTACATCCCTGCCCTTTGTAAAGCCCCCCATGGTCGAGTGACTTGGTGGATTATATATAAAAAAAAAACAGCCAGAACCGCAAAGAACAATGAAAAATCAACGTGGAAAAAAATTAACAGTCAACGTGACTCACAGGTGCGTGTGGACTGTACACAGACGAAAGCGACTCAGGTAGGGAGTTGGGGGCGTGCACATAAGCGGGCAGTGCGTACTGAACGAGCGCTGTTCAACCTCGTCCTTCACTTTGGAAGGAGAAAGCGCGACGGCGCCCCTCCGGTTTTTAGTCACAGACAATTGTATGTTGGTTCGTAGCGTGTATTGTTGTAATGTTACTTTTCTTGGTGGTTTATTAAATTACGGATTTTTCAAATGTTTATTTTTTCCTCTGTGCTTAAAAATCATTTAAAAAGCAGCCTGATTATGTGGCATATGCTACGCCGCGGGTTGGCTAGTAGTTTATAAAGCCTTAAATAATCTCCATCCTATATTTCAGAATGTCTTACACCTTACACTCCAAATCCTAACCTTAGATCCTCAAATGAGTGTCTGCTTAGAATTCCAAGAGCTAAACATAAAAGAAGTTGTGAGGCGGCCTTCTGCTGTTATCCACCTCGAATCTGGAATAGCTTACCAGTAGAAATTCGCCAGGGTAATACAGTGGAGCACTTTAAAACACTGCTGAAAACACATTATTTTAATATGACTTTCTCATAGCTTCATCTTACTTTAATCCTGATGATCTGTATATTCAATTAATTACAGTATAATTATTATTCATGGTATTCATATTCATAATCCTTACTAACCCCTACTTTCGGTGCTGTTCTTTTTCTGGTTTTCTGGGGTGGTGACCTGCACCACCACCACCTAACCAAAGCACCGTGATGTCCTTACATTGATGGATTAAAGGCCAGAAGTCCACATGAGCGTCATCATCAAATTCTTTCATGAGAACCCTGAATACCATGAGGACTGATTGAGGTCATTTATGTTGGGTAGAATGTCTAGTGGGGGCTGGGTGGGTCCGTGGCCTCAGAACCCCTGCAGATTTTATTTTTTTCTCCAGCCATCTGGAGTTTTTTTTTTTTGTTTTGTTTTTTCTGTCCTCCCTGGCCATCGGACCTTACTTTTAGTCTATATTTATTAGTGTTCCCTTATTTAAATTCTTATTTATTTTGTCTTTTTGTCTTTCTTCATCATGTAAAGCACTTTGAGCTACATTGTCTGTATGAAAATGTGCTATATAAATAAATGTTTTTGTTGTTGTTGTTCTGCTTTTGGAGTTTTGATTTAGTTTAGTTTTTTGGCATTTAACATTTGATTTTTGTAAAATTGTATTACTTTAATTTTCTTCAACAAAAAGTTTGAGTTTTCTGTCTAGTTGTCAAGTTGTTTGCGCGCCCGTCCACTTAATTCATACACTGGAGCCACCGTGACAAAAGTTCATTGTCTCCGGGTAAAAGTGACAGTTCAAGGCTTTCAGTGTCATCCAAAAATTCAGAAACAAATAAAAAGTGGGCTCAGATGTCATTTGCGACCTTATCCTGCAACAAGTTTAAGCCGATGGATAATTTTAAGGAACACTTTCTTTATTGTGTGAATATAAGATCACTGCACACATTTACATTTATTATGGATGTGTCCTGATGTGGACCATACATCACCCATCCATTTCCAAACTTTGAACGTGTATTGTTTTCAGGCATTGTTTACTTTGCTGATTTTTTGAAATGCTGTCCATGTCAATTCTTGATTTCACCAGTGTTAATAACTGAAAGAGCAGGCTCATGTTTCTCTGGGTACTTTGTGCATTTCTACATGCGTATTGCATCACTGAAGATTCTGCTGTAGCAACGTTTCAGATTTCATCTCCCACTAAAGCAAACTATGAAATCTGGGGAGCTCCCAGTGGGCCGAAGCTGGCAGGATGTCATTTAATAAGAACATAAACGAGAGGAGGCCATTTAGTCTGTTTGTCGCTTGTTTGTTCAGGTCCTAACAGCTGTCCCAGTACTTCCCCCAGATCCTTCATGAAGGGTCTCAAGGTTTCTGCTTCAGCTACATGTCTTGGTAGTTTCTTCCAGATTCCCAAACTCTTTGCATATGGAAGTGTTTTCTGGCTTCAGTGCTAAATGCACTTCTCCTTCATTGCCACTGATATCTTTGAGTTCCTGATTCACTGTTTAGTTGAGAGAATTCAGCTGGATCTACTTTATCGATGCCTTTGAGGATTTTGAAAACCTGAATGAGGTTCCCTCATAGTCTCTTCTATTTAAACTAAACAGGTTTAATTCTCAGAGTCTGTCACATGTCCTGAAGAGCAGAGCTTTAAGTTCTGCTTTGTTTTTCTTGTAGAGTGGTGACCAGAACTGCACACAATACTCCAGATTGGGTTTTACTAGAGTATTATATATTCTGAGCATAACACCCCTTGATTGACTGTTTTTATAATGTTATATTTTATGTACCTTTTTAACCGCTTACAATAAAACATGGAGGAGTAACGTGTTGTATTGTGGCAGTTCGGACCACTTAATGATGCCATTCTAATATCCAGCTATAAACTGGTAACCTACCCCAATTACACCCACTCAGTCCACATACTCATTGGTGGGGCATACCAACTCCATACATACACCCTGCTCAGACTGAGAGTCAGACAGAGATAGATAGATAGATAGATAGATAGATAGATAGATAGATAGATAGATAGATAGATAGATAGATAGATAGATAGATAGATAGATAGATAGATACTTTATTAATCCCAAGGGTGAATTCACATACTCCAGGAGCAGCATACTGATAAAAAACAATATTAAATTAAAAAGTGATAAAAATGCAGGTATAACAGACAATAACTTTGTTTAATGTCAACGTTTACCCGGGTGAAACTGAAGAGTCGCATAGTGTGGGGGAGAAGCAACAACCTCAGTCTATCAGTGGAGCAGAATGGTGACAACAGTCTGTCGCTGAAGCTGCTCCTCTGTCTGGAGATGATCCTGTTCAGTGAATGCAGTGGATTCTCCATGATTGACAGGAGCTTTCTTAGCGCCCGTCGCTCTGCCACGGATGTCAAACTGTCCAGCTCTGTATTTACAATAGAAACTGAACTCACAGCATGACATCGGACTACCAACGTTCTAACATCAGGGCTGATGGAAACTGTTTACGTGTAACTTCGGCTCATCGGAGAGTATAGATGGCCTAGGTAGAAACAAATCAGTTTCTTCCTAGAGACAAGTACATCCTCAGAGGTTTCTGCAGGAATACTCTAGGAAACTCTTAAGGCCTTCTTAAGAGGACAGATTATTTCATATCTTTCCCACAGAAATAAATTAGAAACCAAGAAAGTATCACAGCTAAGAAGCGAAATTACTAGAATAGATGAAGAACATGCCAGGTTTCCAAGCGAGGCTCTACATAGGAAAAGGCAGGCTCTGCATTCAGAACTTAACCTCTTGACAACTAAAGAAACTGAACAACTAATTTATAAATCAAGACATTATTACTATGAACACGGAGAAAAAGCTAATAAGCTTTTAGCTTAACAAATCCACAAGCAAGAAGTTCGCAACGCAATCCCAGTTATCACCAACACGAACGGAGACAAAATCATTAACCATAAAAATATAATGTACACATTTAGAGGCTACTATAAATCCTTATATTCTACTGAGTTTAAAGAAGACAACACACAATCTAATACATTTCTAGATACATTAAAGATACTACAAATAGATACTCTTAGTGTGGAGGAACTGGATAAACCTCTGGCGCTATCAGAATTACTAGATGCTATAAAGTCACTTCAATGCAGGAAAGCAGCAGGCCCTGATGGCTACCCTGCAGAATTTTATAAGAAATTCTCCGCTCAGCTAGCCTCCCCTCCTATTAGCAACATTTACAGTAGCTAGAGACAATCAATTTCTACCTCAAACTTTTTGCCAAGCATTAATCACCGTCTTTCCTAAACAAAATAAGGACTTATTACAATGTTCATCATACAGACCAATTTCACTTCTGAATAATGATGTTAAGATACTCTCAAAAATCATAGCTAGAAGGATGGAGAAAGTGCTACCTTTGGTAATATCACAAGATCAAACCGGATTTATCAAGGGTCAACACTTATCTTCTAATCTTTGATGCCTGTTTAATGTAATATACTCATCAACAAAGTCAAACACCCCAGAAATATTATTATCATTGGATGCAGAAAAGGCATTTGACATGATTGAATGGAAATACCTTTTCACTACATGAGCTCCTAGAGAAATTTGGGTTTGGCCCAAACATTTGTGCATGGATCAAACTACTGTATACCAATCCAGAAGCCTCAGTTTGTATTAACAACATTTGTTCAGACTACTTTAAACTAGCACGCGGTACCAGACAAGGATGCCCCTTGTCACCGCTGCTGTTTGCAATCGCCATTGAACCACTGGCGGTTCATTGTCGAAATGCTGACCAGATAAAGAGGATTATCAGAGAAGGACTGGAACAGAAAATTTCTCTATATGCAGATGATATGGTACTGTATATATCAGACCCACAAAATTCTATGCCTGCAGTCTTAACAGCACTTACAGAATTTCAAAAGTTCTCTGGTCTCAGAATTAATCTGAATAAAAGTGTACTCTTTACAGTGAATTTTCAAGCATATAATATTAGATTAGACACCCTACCTTTTATCATTACAGATCAGTTTAAATACTTAGGGGTTAACATCACAAGTAAACACAAAGCTCTTTATCAACAAAATTTTGCCGTCTGCATCTGCAATCCTTCATCTAACTCTAGCTGGAAGAATTAACGTTGTTAAGATGAATATTCTTCCTAAGCTTCTTTTTTTATTTAAAAACATCCCAATATACAACAATAAATAATTTCTTAAGCAATTAGTTTCAACAATAACCTAATTTATTTGGAACTCAAAACATCCACGTATCCAAAGAGTGACCCAACAAAGACCTAAGGCAGAAGGTGGCATGGTTCTACCTAACTTTCAGTTTTATTACTGGGCAGCAAATATACAAACTATAAATGCAAGCTATCGGCAATATACTAAATACCCAATGGGTCACATGTTTTGGTCCTGCACAAAATTAACATCATTCTGGACCCAAATTTTTAATTACCTTTCAGACAGCCTTGGTCTCACAATCCCTCCTAACCCATTAACAGCTGTGTTTGGTGTTCTTCCAGATGGGTTTAAAGTGGAGAAGGACAAACAAACTGTGATTGCATTCACTACACTTTTGGCACGCAGACTTATTTTGCTAAACTGGAAGAATCCTAACTGTAAGAGCCATTTTCCAAGTTCAATAAAATGTATGAATATTTACTAGATGATAATGCATAAAATATGGGAGGTTCCTAAAACCCCCGTGAATAGAATTGAGTTGGTATTTTCCTGTCATCTCTTAACAGTTTTTGAGTAAACAATGTTCTTTAGTAAGTGTTTAGCCTTACCTTGTGTAAGGTATAGAGGCATACGGTTTTTTAACCGTGTCCTTGAAAGAATTCGTTTTATGCTCGCGTTCGTGCTTATGCACGGTGAGCTTGGCGCATATCTAAGTGCCAACGGCCTAAGGGTCTTTTGAGTGTAAAGTAACTCGTAAATTAAAAGATCTAAGTTTTGAACCGTATGTTTAAAGCATACAGAAGAAGAAATAAATAACCTTTAAGTACAGAAGTAACCAAAGCTTCATAAGAAAAACTAAGTTTATTGAAGATACATTTTTTCCCTTTTTTTGCCTTTATCCTTTGTGTGTAACTATTTTTCTTTTTATTCTTGTATGGATTATTTGCCTTTAACTTTCACTAAATATTTTTAAAACGAACTTTTGGACTGAGAGATTTCTTTGACACGCGTCTTACCCGTGCCTGACTTCACCTTACGCAAAGCGGCAACACTAACTCTCCTCTTTTAAGTTAGTGGGAAACCAATGTTTTATACTATTTGAAATTGGAAAAAAATCGACTTTCGCGGCTTCACTCTATCGTTGATTTTATATGTAAGCATAACTAAATATATAACGTGGATTTTTCGCTGCTTCGCGGGTTCTGCGGACAATGTGTCTTTTTACTTCCTGTACATGCTTCCTCAGTTGGTTTGCTCAGTTGATTTCATACAAGGGACGCTATTGGCAGATGACTGAGAAGCTAACCAATCAGAGCACGCAGTTAAGTCCCTGTGTGCTGAATGCAGTGTTAACCAGGAAGTCTTGTCTCGCTCATTCAGCATCAACGTGTTTCGCTGTGCAAAGAGTTAACTTTTGTGCTCTTTTGTGTTTATCTTTGTGCATAGTCAAGCCCTTCATTATGGCTCCAAAACGATCTGCTCGAAAAGGTAAACGTTTTGCATTTGTTGAAGGAAGGGAAAATCTACACCGCTGTAGGAC
This sequence comes from Polypterus senegalus, assembly GCF_016835505.1. Lineage (NCBI taxonomy): Eukaryota > Metazoa > Chordata > Cladistia > Polypteriformes > Polypteridae > Polypterus > Polypterus senegalus. The sequence continues at coordinate 73,707,190 of NC_053171.1, read as the reverse complement.
GCCATTACAGCATCAATGAGGCTAGGATTCTTTTTATTTAAAAAGTAGTAAAGGAATATAAGATCTACGGCCGCAGTGTCCTTTTAACCAGGGTGCAAAACGAGTTGTAAATGGATGTAATAAGGCAGTAGTCCATAATTCATTTTCTACTTACAGTACTTAGTACATGTACGTACATTTAATGTCACTGTACACATATTTACTGCATACTATTTTTCTTGCATTGTACGTATTTATTGCTGGTGGCCTGTCTATTGTAATGGCTGTAACATATGAGATATCGGAGACACTTGATATCTTTAAAATAATATTTAGGTTTTACTGTATCTAAACAGTGTGTTTATATACATAATTTCAATGAATCTTACCTAATATCTAAGAGAATACAAAGGGATTATACTGTGTAACTCTGCGGGGAATATTTATAAACAGTGTGGGAGAGTTTATAAGGGCTTAAAATATATAAAAATAACCATACAAATATATGGTTTCTACTTCAAGGATTTTCACCTATCACGGGGGGGGATTCTGGAACGCAACCCCCACGATCGAGGAGGGATTACTGTATTCAGTTAGAGGATCTGTACAGAAATTTTTTGAAAACATGGCAGGATCTAATCAATAATATTTTAGAATAAGCTCTTAAATCACCGAGGAAGCAATTATCTCCACATTTCTTTTTCTTCTCCATTCATCTCTATTGGCCTATCATACTCATCAATTTATGTATGTTTACAAGTTTTACCCTGTTGGCCATGCTCTCTCTCTCAGGGGTGGGGTTTGACTTGTTCTCAATCCTACTTTTTGTAAAAAGTGATCGATTTGTATGGAATGATTACAATAAAATTAATAAAAAATAAAAAAAAAATAATAAAGGCAACATTGGAGAAACTTAATTTGATCTAAATGAAAGGTATAACTGTGTGTCATCTGCATAAGAGTGAAAATTAACATTATGTTTCCTAATGATAGATCCCAGTGGAAGCATGTAAATTGAAAACAGTAAAGGCCCCAGTACTGAGCCCTGCGGGTCGACATATCTCACTCCTGTGAATAATGATGGAGTACTATCAGCATATTTCTGTTCATATTGGAATCGATTTGATAAATAAGAATAAACCAAGCGAGCACAGTGCCTGTAAGGCCAACATCATTTTCTAGCCTGTGCAGTAAAATAGAATGGTCAATGGTGTCAAATGCTAGCTTAAGTCTAACAACATAATTACAGTGGAGTTTCCTTCATCAGAGGATATCAGAATGTCGTTTACAACCCACGTTACTGTTGTTTCTGTACTATGACCAGTGCGTAAACCAGACTGGAATTTCTTAAATAAATTGTAATGCGTAAGTTGTGACTGAAACTGATTGGTGACTACTTTTTCTAGTATTTTAGAGAGAAACAGTAAATTTGAAATAGGCCTATAATTGTTAAGTATGTGTGGGTCTAGGTCTGACTTTTTAAGTAATGGTTTAATGACTGACACTTTTAGTGCATCAGGTACTGTGTCATGCAATAATGAATTATTGATAATGTTAAAATAGGCGCTGCAAGAACATCCATTGCACTTTTTACTAGTTTTGTTGGCACTAGATCTAAGGAACAAGTACTATAGTAGGTTTCATTTTAGAAATTTAAGTTAAGACTTCCTGCTCAGTTACAGGATTAAAATTACTAAAGTGCTGAATGCAATGTGAGGCAGGGTCTGCTAAGCTAGTATTTGGTTTGTACTGTGATGCTGAGATCCGGGATCTTATATATTTAATTTTCTCATTGAAGAAGTTCATAAAGTCTGTACTGCTAATATCTGTTGGTATTTTGCACTGTAGCGCTGAATTCCCATTTGTTGATTTAGCCACTGTTATAAACAGTACCCGAGGATTTTTATTATTGCTATCTATTATTGTAGAATAGTATTCTGAGCGAGCTTTAAAGAGAGCTTTTTTATATTTTTGTTTTGTGTTTTGATATGCTTTCCATATTAAAATACAGGATTTATTTTAATGAAATAAAGGGTAATAGGTGTCGGAAACCTATTCAGGCATATCAAGAAACCAGATGAAGGTCAAGTAAACAACACATTGCACTGGAAGATGACTAAGAAGTCATCAGATGTCCGGAGAACAACCAGAATGGACACAGACATTTCAAGGGTGATTGCTCAACCCAATAGGGTATGAGAAGACCTAGAAAATAATAATACAGTAGAGACTTTTATTTTATCTAAGTTATGTGGGTGTAAACCAACAAACCAACCAGAGGAAAATGTATGCATTGATTGACACTTAATGTAAATTCAATAGGTTATAAAATGAACCTGTATACTTTATTTCTCTGATCATTCTGACCATGCTGTAACAGGCTACTGTGAAAACTGTTTCCACCTAAGCTTGGTGCCAAAGAGTAATTAAATGATGCCATGAACAGTTTTTCTCCTGCCTGATTATTGACTCAAATGGTTTTATCAGACTTGTCTTACTAGAGGATAAGCTTCTTTCTTTAATTAATAAGTTTGATTTCTACCACATCCAGGAACAACGAGAAATTTGCATGGTGATTAGATCATGAATTTGCAGAAAATGGCGTATTTATCACAGGCAGGCAAAAAGTTTGGTCACCCCGTATATTTCTAAGAAAAAAGTAGAGCTGTGCACCGGCGGAAACGAGAACAGTGACAACTCTTAGCAGCCTCTTCTTTAGTAGTGATAATTGACTACAGAGCTGCAGATCTAGCAGTTCAAAGATGGACACCACATTCCCTGATCATCCACTTTCTGTATCGTTGGCGCAGGAGGGGGCTTCTGGGAGCCTTGTGGGTGGAGCATGGCATCATCCTTAGGCAGTTTGAGTACCCCCTCTCATCCCAGGGTGCAACTCCTTAAATCACCAGAGTCAGGTAAGTGGTCCCTAGGCGCACATGCATGACAAATGGTGTTTGCGAGTAGGCTACACGTGTAGTTTTAAGACGGTTTGAGATTCATGAAGGGACTTGGCATGGCATGGGACGCATGTTCAGCTTTATAAATCCCGTTTTTGAGTTTTGAGTGTGAGTTAAATTTTAGTAAGGTATCTAAGCAACATTTTATACATGAGGCCCCAGACCTGCGTACTTTTGCTTTTGGTTTTTCCCCCTGACTGAATTTGATGGCAAGGAGGTGACTTGAGCTTGAAGTTTGGTGATAAGCCAGGAAGGTGGTCCTCTGATGCATGTGTGTGACGACATGTCTTACGAGCCATTGACTATATCCCTTAAAAGATTGGAAGAATCGGTGTTAACCACTTACCGCTATTTTTACTTTCATAGAGACGTGTATTGTGTGACATTTGATTAAACAATAAGAGAAAGGGCATGGAAGGCCAGGTACTGGATGAGGTATGTTTGATAGACAGCACCAATAAAGAGAGCCCACCCAAACAAATGTCTGCTGTCTCGCATGCCCAAATTAACAAAGTGACCTGTTGCAGATCTCCATTCACACACCCAGCCTGTTGGACCCTCGTCACACCTGCCATGAAGGTTCTCCGCTTTGAATGTACCACTGGTTTTGCAGTCACTGAGGATTTTTTTGGAGATATTGTGGCAAGGTGCCCTGGCAGTAACCCACAATGTCTTCATCTGTGCCGGCCACAATGTCAAAAGGCAAGAAACGACAGCTACAGGGTGATGGAGGGTACGTCCGTAATGCTTGTCTGTTGACCCCTGTAACTGACCTCAGGCAATGGCTGATGAAAAAAACAGCCCAACGCATCAGCAAGCCTGAAGCAGGGTGGAAAGCAAAGCAGAAACCATCTAACATCCATCCTGCAAACCTGCTTATCCCGACTGGGACTGTGGGACACCTTGCAGCCTGTACCAGCAAGCACTGGGTGCAAGGCAGCAGCAGTCCATGGCAGGGTGAACACACACACACATTAGGGGCCAACGTAACAAGACCCAACAGCATGTATTTGGACTGTGGGAGGAAACCCAGATGTGCACAGGAAGAGCATGCTAAGTCCATACAGGGAGCACCAGGGATGAGAACCTCGATCACCTTGTATCATTTCTCTCTCTGAAAGGCTCCTTGATTCATTTGTGTTTGATTCCTCCCGAAGTCCAGATATATTAAGTTAGGTGAATTAGCTCATGGTGTGTGTGTGTGTTCTGTGTGTTCATCTGCCCAGTGATGGGCAGGTGGTCCTGTCCAGAGACTGTTCCTGCCTTAAGCCTGATGCTTGCTGGAGTAGGCCACAGCTGCCCCACAATCCCACCCTGGATAAGAGGGTTTGGAAAGTGGATGGACGGAGATGATGGTATGGAAAATGCAACCCTGCACATCACAACTTAGCTCCTCTTGTTCAGACACACAAATACCAAGTGGAAAGCTTCCATCCATTCATTATCCAACCCGTTATATCCTAACTACAGTGTCACGGGGCTCTGCTGGAGGCAATCCCAGCCAACACAGGGCGCAAGGCAGGAAACAAACCCCGGGCAGGGCGCCAGCCCGATGCAGGTGACTTGAACATTCTTTGCGAATCTTTAAATGAATTACATTTGTGCATTAGAGATTCTCACAGTCCTTTGGATGTTGCACAGTGTACTCATCTCTCAAATAAATATGCAATAAATATACATAACTTGAATATACAGTAATGCAATGCAAACACACGTGTCATGATTTATGATGTGCATGTTCATCATCCAAGAGCTCTGCCAACACCTCAGTTTCCACCATGAAGAGGCTTTTGCTCCTATGCTCTCTTATATTGTCTTGTTCTGTGGCTGCCACCTGAGGGTCTCTTATAGCTGTCAACAGGAGGGCATGAGGGAGTTACCTGCTCACACCTAGTAGCTGTCCAACTGCAGAGTTGTCGTTTCTTGCCCCATAACACTCTGTCGAATTGGCTCAGAGGTAACACTATGAGTACTCCCAGAACACCTTGCCAAAATGTCTGCAAAAAGCCCAGAGTGCCAAGGCGCTTCACAGAAGGTATAACAAGACCATGAAAGGCCGGGTGTGTGAACAGAGATCTACAACACTTACTGCCTTAATGTAAGTAAAGTGGGATTGTTGGGTTCAGAGAAACAGAAAGCAATGGAAGTTCTCCTGGGTGGGCGTTCTTTACTGCAGCCTTGCTCGGTCTATCCCAACATCTTGCCCGTAGGTCCGGTACTGTTCTTATTTCTTTCTTCACATAACCAACTGCCACACAGCAACTTACTGTAAGTGTGTAACACCGATTATTACAAACTTTAAAGGTTCGTTGTACAGGTTTAATTACTACATCCATCCATTCATCATTCTGGCTTATCTACACTCTTCGAAACAAAGATGCCAGAGTTGATCTTAAGAGAGGTGCCACTGGGGAAACCAGCTTTGGACCCCAAAAGAACCAGCCACATGAGAGTTCTGGAAAGAACCGATTAGGTTCGTAACGGGCTACATAAACAAACATGAATAGATGATAGCAGATTTGCGAAAGACCAATGACTTCCTGATTTTAAAAGGGCTTTCACTCCATACAACCCCGCAGGTTCAGTTCAGGTTTTTTTATTATTATTATCTGTTAGGTAGCCTACTGTGAGTTAAACCAGGAATCGTTTCCATTTTAAACGCACTAGTATCGCTACATCTATTCGAGCATTCGTGGTCTTCCAATTTCTTAAACTGTTTAAATGCCGACTATCAACAACTCCGTCTCTGTGGCGCAATCGGTTAGCGCGTTCGGCTGTTAACCGAAAGGTTGGTGGTTCGAGCCCACCCAGGGACGCGTGAAAATCTTTACTCACTTTTAGATTTATAACAGGTCGAGCTTAAGAAAATTATAAAAAAAACTGCATTCGATGTAATCTTGTCCCACTCTACTCGTGGTTAATGTAATAATAAAATGGACGTTTTAAATAAATTCAGCGGATCAGGCAGTGCGCTTCGGTGTGGTGGTCTAAATAAATAAATAAATAAACTAAAAGATAACGAATTAACAGCCGAGAAATCATATGACAGGTAAACAGCTGATAAAAGTCGTCATAAGCGAGGTGGGCTTCATGACAATAAAAGCACGCTGCAGTGCTCACACTTTTGCGGACCGGAAGAAAAAAATGACGGACGCTCCTCGATAGGAGAAACGGGAAACAAATTATTTAGTATGCACAGAAAAAATGCACTAGTGAAAAGAAATGGGAGTAACTAAAGGAGATGAAAACCACGCCACAAATCTGCGTACCCCTTTCAATCGTGGAGGCGCCATTAGTGAGATGGGTGGGCTTCTCCCGCACTGTACACTTTCTCAGTTCTGGGAGCGATGGCTTCCTCAACATGCATATCATGCATATTTGTCTTGATGGCGCTCACAAAGCCAAACTCCATATCATTGCCGTCATGTTTTCCTTTTTTTAGATGAAATTAATGGAGGAATATTCCGGACACGCGAAAAAATAAAAAAGTAATGTGAAGACAGACAATAACTAAAGAAAAGAGCATGAATGTGTGCGTAAATAAATAAAAGTGTCACGGGGTATGTTTTTGTTCTTTATTTATTCAGTTTGGCTGTAATATTCCTACAAACGCAACGTGAAACACGATTTTGAATTTAAAACTGTCACTTTCACCCGTCAAAGCTGAGAGGGCTGTCCCTAACGAGTACTGTTTTTTGATTGGTAAATTTTCCACAGAGTGGGCGGACGTTCTTGACTTGTTTACTTCCTGTGCATGCTGAAAGTTGTGACGTACACTTCGAGTACGAGCACAAAAAAGTTGCCCAAAATGACCCTGCAAAGCGGCGACTGTACTTCCATAAACTCCGAATTCGTCATTAAGAGCCTGCGTCGGAAGTGTCTGCTACAAACTTGGCATCTGATGGCCTTAAGTTTAAGTCCGGGCGATTCACTAATAAAAACACAGCACTCGCTAGAGCCCGCCCTCTCAGTTTTGACAAGTGAAAGTGACAGTTTTAAATTCAAGCAGGTTTGGTGTTGTCGGATTGGAACAATATTACGGCCAAAATAAATAAATAAGAAACATATATATTCAGTGACACGTTTATTTATTTACGCTCACATTTCATGCTCCTTTCCTCTACTTACTGTCACCTTTCACAGTACTTTATTTAATTGTGTCCGAAATATTTCTCCATATAAGTTGGCTTACATTCACATGACGATGCAGACGCGTCACCCACCATTCTAACGGGGCAAAACAGAGGGACGAGTGATTGACAACAGTTTACACAAAATGGATGACAGAAGGCTTCCAAATCCCTTTTACTTGGCCAGGACGTTATGCGAGCTACTGGTACAAATAAAAGCGCTTGTGCTTCTGCTCACGCCAGCGCAGGGGGTCTCAGCTTATGGTAGAAAAGTCCGTCTTGAAGTTGACGCGCAGGACGATGACAAATCGGGATTTGATTGGCTGTCAAGAAACGGAGAGCTGTGTTTTTAGAGTCCCAAGATCTGCGCCAGAAAGTTACTGTACGAATCCCGTCAACGCCAGAAGTGACTCTACTCCATTGGGCTATAGACATAGAATTACTAGACGCCGCATGACCAGCAGCATCGTACGTCAACGTCGCCGCCATATTGCGAGTGGCACTGCTGTGGCGTGAAGTAGTGGATAACGATGCCTCACGAATGTGCTGCTTGGGATTGTATAAACCGCTCCACGCTCCATACCAGATCCTGGGGGATTACATTTCATGGGTAAGGTTGAAAAATTGTTTTGGTTATATTTGCCCATTAGAAAATCCCATTTTATAATCTTAACTTTAGCTACGCCAGGCTAAGATAGCAAAGCTATGCATTTATGTGCTCAAGTGAGCCTCCAAACAACGTTTTTGGCTAAGCGTATTTAGTCACGTAAGTATGTAGATTGTTGTTAACTGTTAACATTTCTCAAACTTTGAAGGTTTCCCAAAGAAATCCACCTCAGGAAGCAGTGAGAAGTAGCCCTTAGACAGGATTTTGAGAAAGCTGTCCTGTGACGTGTGCCATGCTAGTTTGTTAACAGATGCTGTTCCGGCATCATATGATCAAAGCTACCATTTGCTCACATTAAAAAACAAAGGAGGTTTGATGATTCCTTCTGAGGGTACAGTCAAGGTGGTCAAGATAACTGAACGTATTATCCGACAGTCGTCATTTGGGCAAGCTGTCAGTGTATCTTTGATCGATCAGTTTGTTCGGGCTGAGATTGGTTCACACGATGTGTTTTTTCTCAAGGAGCACATTGAGGAAACACAGTTTGAAATTGACAACCATCATTTCATGCTCATGTCTTTAGTTCTGTCTGTCTTCCACAAACTAAGGCTGCACTATATTGCCAGACTGAATACTTTCAAATTACAGGATCTGAGTGAGCAAGAGGGAGTGTGAGTGTGGAGGAGATCAGTGGTGTAGGGTGGAGCAAGACTGTGGAGAGCTTTGAATGTTTAGAGTGGTATTTAGTATTGTATTCTGTAGGTAACAGGGAGCCAGTGAAATTGAGAGATAATAGGTGTAATATGTTCAGTGGATTTAGAACAGCAGGTTATTATCCTGGCAGCAGAATTTTGAAGAAGTTGTAAGTGATGGATACGTTTTTGTGGGATGCCAGATAGAATAGCATTACAATAATCTATACGTGAGGTGACTCGGGCATTAACCAATACCAGTGGAACCTCGGTTTGCGAGCATAATTCGTTCCGGAAACATGCTCGCAATCCAAAACACTCGTATAGCAAAGCAAATTTCCCCATAAGAAATAATGGAAACTCAGATGATTCGTTCCACAACCCAAAACTATTCATATAAAAATGATTAAGACAAAATATAAAGTAAAATACATAATACAAATTAACCTGCACTTTACCTTTAAAAAGAATCATGGCGGGTGTGAGTTTCTAAACTCATGTGGTATTCCACCCAACAGGAAGACACGCGGAAGAGTGTCCCAAAGCAATCGCAGTCTCCCAGCGCTGTAGCAGTTCGCCATATAAGCGCATCCAAAAAGATCGCAGACATGCTATAAGCGCCTGTCGTCAATGGGTCATACAAGGAACATTATAAAGATCCCGCTGCAATAAATAACAGCGCTGTTGCTGTTTCAAGCTGAATAAAACTAGTGTTAAAGTACTGAGACTCAGCTTTGTGTTTTGGGGAGCAAGATGGGGACTCGCACTTCACAGCACACACGCACACAGTCACAATGCTGTAGTAAACAGAGAGACGTGCTGGGCGAGCAAGCGAGATAAGTAGAGAGAGAGAGAGACGCGCTGTAAACAGAGAGACGCGCTGGGCGAGCAAGTAAGCAAGATAAGGAGAGACAGAGAAGAACCATCAGCTCAGTTGTGATCACATGACGCTCAGCAGACAAAGTGTATCCATACTACTCGTATTGCAAGACATCGCTCGTTTATCAAGTCAAAATTTATTAAAAATTTTTGCTTGTCTTGCAAAACACTCGTAAACCAAGTTACTCGTAAACCGAGGTTCCACTGTACTTCAGTACTGTGTTGCGTAAGAACAGGACGAAGTCTAGAAATGTTTCGGAGATTGAAGAAGGCAGTCTGAGAAATGTTACTTATATGGGAGGAATTATTTAATAATAATAATAATTATTACTATTTAATAATTGTCATTATTTGTGTATAAATGGATATAAATAATTGCATTTAAATGATTCACCAAAATCTGTTGTATGTAAATGATACTGTTTTAAACATTATTGTTTTTTCATCAGAAAACCCGGTTTCCACGTCTGCCTGTATTAGTTTAAATGGCACTTTTGCCACTCGCAATGTGGCGGATGCACTGACGTATCGTGTCAACTGGGCAACACAGTGAATGCAGCGTCTATCTATATATGTCTATGCGTTGGGCTCTTGAGCAAGGCCCTTAACCTGCAATTGCTTTGTCCTGGGTATGACGTTAACCTGCATTGAGCTCTTCAAGCAGGTCCTCCAACTTGCAGAGAGGACACTCCAGCCACTGTAAACAAAAACTCACACTGTTCCATTGTGGTACTGAGGTGTCCCCTGTTGTGCAGCTGCACTCGCGTCCTAATCCGGGTGGTTCGTGTTGTGGTGGGTGTGGCGACGCGCTCCAATCAGAGCATGCTCCAAACCTCCTCCGCCTCCTTCCAACGGTGTCGCTACACTTTGACGTGACAAATCCCAAATCGTAAATTACAAAGTGTCTGTAATGTAAAGTTGTCGTTTATGAAAGCGATCTAAATGACAGTTGGAAAGTTATGAAAAACCACACAAGTTCTGCTAACGATATAAAATCAATACATTGTTTTTTTGGTCAAGTTAGAAAATGCGTGGCGTGGTGGATTGCGTTAACGGTTTTGAAAATCGTGCCGTTAAGGTGAGTTGTCGATGTTGGCCCCAGATGTGTCAGCGTGTGCGTGTCTGTGGTGTGTGTACATTCTGCGATTTACAGACGCTTGGCCCTGCCTTGCATCCGATGAGCGTCTGGATCATAGACATATATAGACGCCGCATTCACTGTGTGGCCCAGATGACACGATACGTCAGCGTGTCCGCCATATTGCAAGTGGCAAAAGTGCCATTTAAACTAATACAGGTAGACGTGGAAACTGGGTTTTCTGATGAAAAACCAATAACGTTTAAAACAGTATTGTTTACATACAACAGATTTTGGCGAATCGTTTAAATGCAATTGTTTATATCCATTTATACACTAATAATGGCAATTATTGAGACGAAAACCTGACTAATGTCTAAAGTCAAAATAGTAAGACAGCAACTGGCAGCCTGGTGTTTTTTTTTAACAGTGAACTGATACACTCAATGACAAAAATAAACAATTTTATTGCATACAAATTGGCTTAATAATTTCTGGAAACATTTCACTCATTCCTCTCTTAATCTCTCTCTCTCTCACACGCACATATACACACAATGTGGTTACTTAAATAAATACAGGATAGGATCTAAAATCCTTGAAACAGAACTATCTTAAATAGCCTTTTCCGTGTGTTGCCACTCTATAATTTGGGAGTATTCAGTCTGGCAATATGGTGCAGCCTTGGTTTGTGGAAGACAGACAGAACTAAAGACATGAACATAAAATGATGGTTGTCAATTTCAAACTGTGTTTCCTCGATGTGCTCCTTGAGAAAAAACACATCATCTGAACCAATCTCAGCCTCAACAAACTGATTGATTGAAGATACGCTGACAGTTTGCCCAAATGTCGACTGTCGGATAACACGCTCAGTTACTTTGACCACCTTGACTGGACCCTCAGAAGGAATCATCAAACTTCCTTTGTTTTTTAATGTGAGCGAGTGGTAGCTTTGATCATATGATGCCAGTACAGCATCTGTTAACAAACTAGCACAGCACACGTCACAGGACAGCTTTCTCAAAATCCCGTCTAAGGGCTATCTGACTTTCCACTGCTTCCTGAGGTGGATTTCTTTGGGAAACCTTCAAAGTCTGAGAAATGTTAACAGCTAACAACAATCTACATACTTAGTGAGTAATACGCTTAGCCAAAACGTTGTTTGGCGGCTCACTTGAGCACATAAATGCATAGCTTTGCTAGCTTAGTCTGGCATGGCTAAAGTTAAGGGTATGAAACGGGAATTTCTAAAGGCCAAATATAACAAAAACAATTGTTCAGCCTTACCTATGAAATGTGATCCCCAGGATCTGGTTTGGAGCGTACGGCGGTTTGTACAAGCCCAAGCAGCACATGCGTGAGGCATCTTTATCCACTACTTCACTCCACAACAGTGCCACTCGCAATATGGCGGCGACATTGATGTACGATGCTGTTGGTCATGCAGCGTCTAGTAATTCTACGTCTATGGTCTGGATAAGCGTGCTTAGAAAATGGATGGATTGATGGATAGCCGAAGCTCTTTTAGTTCTAAATTTACTGCATCACAGAGATGTTTTTGTTAATTCAGCATTTCTCTCACTTGATCAGTCCACGCGTCCCATTAATTTAAAAGGCTGCTTGAGAGCCCAGAGGTTAATCCACGGAGAGAGCTTCTGCTTTCGAGGCCTTATGGCTACCTGGTCCATCCGCACATGTGTATTAAAAGCCTACTTCATCTCACACTTTACAGTTGGCATTACTCGATCCACTGCCCTACGATGGTCTAGCGCCCTGTCCAGGGTTTGTTCCAGCCATGTGCACCATGCTAGCTGGGATAGGCTACAGATAGACATCTGTAAAAACACGGCTTCACTGACTGTGAGGTGCTACCTTTTATATCTGGTGATTGTAATTTTACAGATCACATCTTTTTTTTTACTTTTTTAAAAATTATTATTTATTCTCCTTTTGTCTTTCGCTGACAAAAAAGGCAATGTGGAGATGAATGGCATAATAATTTACATGTGGTAGTTTTTCAATAAACAGTATAATTTTAGTTTTTTACCACTTTGCAGTGGACGGCAGAAAACAGTTTAACAAGAACGAAGCAACATTAGAAATTATTAAAAAAAAACCCACACAAACTCCCAATTCACAACACTCCGCTAAGCCTCATCTTTAGCCTGGTATGCAGCAGACTGTGTACCATTTGAACTGGGAAGACAGAACCAGAGTTCCCAGTGGGAAGTTTTAACTGGAAAGCCCCTATAAGTCGGATTTCCTCATCAACCCCAACCACAAAATCCCAGATTGCTGCAACGCGCATCAACAGTAGGTGAAAACTGTCGTATTGTACTGCTTATTAGCATTTCTGTCTGTTTGTGTCTCGTTAAATCAGTTGCATGCACAGTGCTGTCCAACATCTATCCGTGGACATGCTGAATACCCTTCAGTGTGGTTGAAGTAAAACAATTCTGTAGAAAAGAGTGGGCTACAACTTATCCATAGCGGTGCTAAAGCCTGATTTAGGGTTTGATTGAAGTTGTTGCAGCTGAAGGTGGCACAACCAAGTATTAGGTGTTGGGGGCCTATCTATCATATAGTGCCTTTCCTATCTATCTATCTGTTATATAGTGCCTTTCCTATCTATCTATCTATCTATCTATCTATCTATCTATCTATCTATCTATCTATCTATCTATCTATCTATTATATAGTGCCTTTCCTATCTATCTATCTATCTATCTATCTATCTATCTATCTATCTATCTATCTATCTATCTATCTATCTATCTATCTACTATATAGTGCCTTTCTTATCTATCCATCTATCTATTGCCACACACATGTGAGTAGGAGGCAGCTAAAAGGGCCTGAGTAATTGTAATAAAACATCCGACCAGGGGACAGCAGAGTATGCAGACTGTCTTTCTCAGTTCCCTACTGACCTTTCCCAGGAAATCCTGCAAAGTTCTGACACTCAGAAGACATCACTTCCGGCGCCGGCCCCTTTGCTGATGTCACTTCCCTTGCAGGCCTTTAAAGCCTCCATCTTTGTCTGTAATGATCAGTTCTGTTTTGGACTCTGTTCTATACACATCGTGCTTCATAAACGTAACTTTGGCAGCCGGGAAAACAATATACGGGTGGCTGCACCAAATCTTTATGATGTCCGTGTTGCATTATTATCACACTATCTATCTATCATATAGTGCCTTTCATATCTATCTCTCTATCTATCTATCATATAGTGCCTTTCCTATCTATCTATCTATCTATCCATCTATCTATCATATAGTGCCTTTCACATCTATCTATCTATCTATCTATCTATCTATCTATCTATCTATCTATCATATAGTGCCTTTCCTATCTATCTATCTATCTATCCATCTATCTATCTATCTATCTATCTATCATATAGTGCCTTTCATATCTATCTATCTATCTATCTATCTATCTATCTATCTATCTATCTATCTATCATATAGTGCCTTTCCTATCTATCTATCTATCTATCTATCTATCTATCATATAGTGCCTTTCCTATCTATCTATCTATCTATCTATCTATCTATCTATCTATCTATCTATCTATCTATCTATCATATTGTGCCTTTCATATCTATCTATCTATCTATCTATCTATCTATCTATCTATCTATCGTATAGTGCCTTTCACATCTATCTATCTATCTATCTATCTATCTATCTATCTATCATATTGTGCCTTTCATATCTATCTATCTATCTATCTATCTATCTATCTATCTATCTATCTATCTATCTATCTATCATATTGTGCCTTTCATATCTATCTATCTATTGAGGCGGACGGCATGGCAGCTCATCCCGGCCAAGATGCCCCTTTGATGGAAGGATGGGGGAAGGCAGCTTTTTCAGGACACTGCCTCCCCCAAAATACTAGATCACAGCTCCCCTGGAGTGTAGCGGTGCCCCGGATTCCCGCAGGGCATCCTGGGACTTGGAGTCCGGTTTCTCAGCCATGGGTGCCACCAGGGGGGAGCTATGAAAGAACCTGGGGAGTCATGCTTCCCTTGCAGCCCGGAAGTGCTTGAAAGTCATAAGGACGGAAGCCCCACTGTACTTCTGGGCTGTTTAAAGACTTGAGATTCTCCATCTGACCCGGAAGTGCCGGAAAGTCATGTGGGAAGAAATGCAGGAGCACTTCCGGGTCAAAAACCATATAAAGAACAGGTGGAGACCCAGAAAGTGAGCCAGAGTTGGGAGGGAGTGTGACAGAGCTTGCTGGGAGGTGTGAAGAAGAATTTAGTGATTTACTGTGTTCATTTATTGCTGTTAATGGTGGTGGAGGTACTTTGGGGCACAACACAAAGAAGAAGAAAGAAAATAAATATCTTCTTGGTGATTTTGTCCAGTGTCCTGTGTACTGTCTGTTGGAAAATGGTGGGCAACAGTGCCACCTATCTATTATATAGTGCCTTTCCTATCTATCTATCTATCTATCTATCTATCTATCTATCTATCTATCTATCTATCTATCTGTTATATAGTGCCTTTCCTATCTATCTATCTATCTATCTATCTATCTATCTATCTATCTATCTATCTATCTACTATATAGTGCCTTTCTTATCTATCCATCTATCTATTGCCACACACATGTGAGTAGGAGGCAGCTAAAAGGGCCTGAGTAATTGTAATAAAACATCCGACCAGGGGACAGCAGAGTATGCAGACTGTCTTTCTCAGTTCCCTACTGACCTTTCCCAGGAAATCCTGCAAAGTTCTGACACTCAGAAGACATCACTTCCGGCGCCGGCCCCTTTGCTGATGTCACTTCCCTTGCAGGCCTTTAAAGCCTCCATCTTTGTCTGTAATGATCAGTTCTGTTTTGGACTCTGTTCTATACACATCGTGCTTCATAAACGTAACTTTGGCAGCCGGGAAAACAATATACGGGTGGCTGCACCAAATCTTTATGATGTCCGTGTTGCATTATTATCACACTATCTATCTATCATATAGTGCCTTTCATATCTATCTCTCTATCTATCTATCATATAGTGCCTTTCATATCTATCTATCTATCATATAGTGCCTTTCCTATCTATCTATCTATCTATCTATCTATCTATCTATCTATCTATCTATCTATCTATCTATCTATCTATCGTATAGTGCCTTTCACATCTATCTATCTATCTATCTATCTATCTATCTATCTATCTATCTATCTATCTATCTATCATATAGTGCCTTTCATATCTATCTATCTATCTATCTATCTATCTATCTATCTATCTATCTATCATATTGTGCCTTTCATATCTATCTATCTATCTATCTATCTATCTATCTATCTATCTATCTATCATATTGTGCCTTTCATATCTATCTATCTATTGAGGCGGACGGCATGGCAGCTCATCCCGGCCAAGATGCCCCTTTGATGGAAGGATGGGGGAAGGCAGCTTTTTCAGGACACTGCCTCCCCCAAAATACTAGATCACAGCTCCCCTGGAGTGTAGCGGTGCCCCGGATTCCCGCAGGGCATCCTGGGACTTGGAGTCCGGTTTCTCAGCCATGGGTGCCACCAGGGGGGAGCTATGAAAGAACCTGGGGAGTCATGCTTCCCTTGCAGCCCGGAAGTGCTTGAAAGTCATAAGGACGGAAGCCCCACTGTACTTCTGGGCTGTTTAAAGACTTGAGATTCTCCATCTGACCCGGAAGTGCCGGAAAGTCATGTGGGAAGAAATGCAGGAGCACTTCCGGGTCAAAAACCATATAAAGAACAGGTGGAGACCCAGAAAGTGAGCCAGAGTTGGGAGGGAGTGTGACAGAGCTTGCTGGGAGGTGTGAAGAAGAATTTAGTGATTTACTGTGTTCATTTATTGCTGTTAATGGTGGTGGAGGTACTTTGGGGCACAACACAAAGAAGAAGAAAGAAAATAAATATCTTCTTGGTGATTTTGTCCAGTGTCCTGTGTACTGTCTGTTGGAAAATGGTGGGCAACAGTGCCACCTAGTGTCCATTTACTTTCTTTCTATGTATCTATCTATCTATCTACCTGTGTTTTATAGAGCCTTTGATATCTATCTATCTATCTATCTATCTATAAATCAATTCTATGGTGCCTTCCCTGTCTATCTATCTACCGGTATCTGTGGTCACAGCAGTGGGGTGCTCTAATATAGTGCATTTCTACCAGTCCTCAGTCCCACATCTTACCTGTTAGGGCAGAGCTGCCTCACACACAACTCGCACTGAGCTTGTGTCTGCCCACCATGTTTTTAGGATGCAGACATCTGTGTGAAAGTATGTGGCATCAGCCGTGAGGTGCACAGTGTAAAGTGCGTCACCGTGCTGTTCTCCCATCTCGCCATTAAATTGGTAGAACTTTCCGCTGTGAGACGCTGTCACTCAGACTCGTTGGATTAGCTGAAACTGGCAGTGCACCAATGCGTGATTATTCATTAACCAAAAAAAAAGTGTAAAAGCTAAAAGCAAGCCCCTCATTTCTCAAGATCTACACCAATGAAATGAGTGCAATACTATAACGCTCGCCAGCACATAAGCCAGTTCCCAGAGGTCTTCTTCGAGACGCTGGCTTACTTAACAGTAAATCTAAAACAATTCCTGCTAGGTTTTTGGGTCATTGGCCACAGTGGGCTGTGAGTAGTGTAAGAATGTTGGGAAATGGCACAGCGTCAGGATATGAGGGGGATATTCTGATCTGTATCTAGAAACGGAGACTGGCATGGTGGAAAAAGGGCTGAAAAGTCTGTGAAATGACAAAAGTAAGTATGTGTTATGAATGGATAGAAGAAGGAATGATAATTTACTCGCTCACAGGGGAAAATAAAAATTTTAGGTAGCCTCAAATATATATATAAATATAATAAAAACAACGCTGCCTCTCAAACACACATATTAATGTCTGTTTCAGACCACCGAAAGCTGCTACCGTTAACGAAAAACCTGTAGGGGGCAGTATGATGAGCTCTGACCTGCTGAGGTTGCACCCCAGTTTACACTTCAAGTCATTAGGAAGTCCATTTCAACAATTCAAGCCACTTTGATTAGTAGAACTCAGCTATTAATGTAGTAAAATTTGGAGATGGGTTTAGCTACAGACCTCTGCAGCTTCATGATTCAGTAGCTCCGCTGGACAGCCAATTGGATTGCAGAGGTCTGTTATTTGGTTTATGTGACTTGAGTAAAATAACTCTAATCTTATCCATTGGGTAACCAGGCGTCATCTCTGATGTATAATATAAAAGGACAGCCTCCTCAATGGAATGTATCTCTGGAGGTTTGCAACTGGAATCTACTGAAAATTCAACTGACCTACAATTGCTGGCAAGTAGTCACATGACACAAATTAACCAATGAATGATGGCCTAAATGCTTCAGAAACTCTCTTTTATTGCCCATTTATTGATGAGACCATCAGAGAAAACTATTCTTACCAAAAAGACACCAACCGGCCATCTCCAGTGCCCAGCACAGGCCTTAATGTTACCAAGCAGGCTTGCTTTTCATGGAACTGTCAAGAAGCTCCGAAGACATGGTGGGTCTTGGTAAGTTGGTGTCAAATGTGGAAAGCTCATTACATGAATCATTCCTGCAGCCAATCTAGAATGAGCGGCTCAACTGGTCTGACATTTCACACACTAAACTGAGAAAGGCTTTATGGACAAAGGCAAAGGAGGACCCTCCAAACATAAAAAAATGACACAGTGAAGGAAACCAAAATCCTTCTGAGAATGATGAAACAAAACCGGAGCTCTTCAGACCAGTGAGATGATGAAGCTTAGAAGAAGGACCGCTTTGGACCTACAGTCAAATATGGTTAAGGGTCCCTAAGCATGTGGGGCTGCTTTGCCGGCTGATACTAGATTACCCTAACCCTAACTCTTCTACATATTGATGTGATCATAAAATCTGAGTGTTAGCAGGACGTTATGGAAAATGAGATGTAGGGCAGAGATAAGAGTCCAGGATCCAAAATACACAAAAGAGTAAATGGATTGTCCCATCATGGGGTCCTGATCTCAATCCCAATTAAAGACCTTTGGAAAGAGCTGTAATCTTCTTCTAGGGCCAAGGGACTTCCTACAAACATGCTGGAAACCTCTAGACTACTACAGAAAAGTATGAAGTCCATCATCATGGCCGAGCGTTGAGCAGTCAAGCATTATGGAAGGGGGCCATTGATGCTGTCCAGTTGACATCACCATTTTCGATATGCAAGTTGAACAGATCATCAGACATTTCCAGTTGTTTCTGAATATTCTGTATGTGATATACCCAAAATGCAATGGCACCACTAGCATTGACCCCAGCAAGTCAGTTTCATCTCCACTATGGAACTCATACTGATGTATGTACCAGACTCAGACACACTTAACACTTTTTAGTAGTTAGAAAGAGTAGCCTGCTGACAGAGATGTAAAATCACTTTATTTGTGTTTTTGTTAAATGGACGCATTCCTACATCATTAAAGTAAGACCAGGCATAGAAGATTACAAGCACAGAAGGTCGACTACAGCGAACAACATTGGTGGCCTGACTGATGATCATTACTTAATTCTTTCCATTACAGTTCTAATTGCCTGGGTACTCATACCAATCAAGTCTTCCTCACTGACAGGAAGCTACATCTTAAAAAATTTAATTATCATCTTAATCGATTCAGAGCAAAAACCTTGAGGACCCAAACACGCAGCTCACTTCTCCGTGGGGTCAACAACTCGGCCCATAAACAGCAAGCAGTTGGTGATTTCGTGGTAAATCAAGAAGAGGAAAGGTCGGTCCACCTTGAAGGTGGGGGGCAGGGAGTATCCAGTGATGCCGGTTGCCGTGGCGCTGGCCGCCTCTGTCCCTCTCTCGTCTACCTCCAGGGCTGATTTGTGGATAACCTGAAATGAAAGCAGAGAATGGAGTTCAGATGGCCTATAGTCAAGGAAGGCCTGGTGGACCATAAGTTCCGTGCAGAAGGGAAGATGGTTCCTACTGTATCAGAAAGGCTAGTTAAAAGACTGGAGCGTTGGTATGGTGTAAACCTCACTGATAAATATCAAATGGACCTATTTATGGGAGAAATCATCAGAGAGCACTTAAAACTTTGCTTCAAAGGAACTTCAAGTTGTGGTGCCTTCAGTTTGGTTTTCTTCTTTGGGTGTTGTGTTCCCTGGCTGTCTTTGATGTTTCCATTGCTCATGTTGAAAAGATGTGGAGATGAACAGTCAGTCCCTTTATTGAGAAGTGGGTGGACCTACACAGATTTCTAAGGAGTATGGCAAAGGGGCTTTGGAGTTGCCTGTGGGATTGACAGAAGAGGTCACATATGTCAAGGTGAGGCTTGAGATGATACTTTCAGAATCCCGTGATAGTGGTCACAAGGATATTGCACCCAGGACCAAGGAGGAAGTGGCGTTCAGCAGAGTCCATTAAGCAGAGAAAACCAGCACTCAGATTTTCAGACAATTGTGGGTCAGGTGCACTTTGGAAGAGGAGGTCTTTTCACAGGGGGAAAAAGGCAACACAAAGGCAAAGGTGAGTCTTGATGGTGGAGGAGGTACAGCGACAGGGGGTGGGGGGAAAATGGGGTATGCAAGAGCAGTGGCTCAGGCAAAGTTGGGACTGTGGAGAAGGTGAGAATTCATTGAGAAAAGAAAAGTCAACTGGAAAGATTTATGGGAAAAGCAAGGAGGGAAGACTAGCAGATTGTTTATGATGTCCTTCCAACACCCAAACATTTGAATCAGTGGCTTGGTGAAGACCCCTCTTGTCCACTTGGTGGAGTAATGGCAAACCTCAAGCAAAGTAAGCCTCACTCAAGGAAGACACACATGGAGGTACAGCCAGAATTCCAGTCTCTGGTTCTTCTCCAACAGTGGGGCTTAAGTTAACTGAGGGGACATTCAAGCCTTCCTCTGGAGCAAAAGCATCGAGAATGACTTTGCTGTAACACCATTTATTAGCTATAGCTCTGTCAAACACACTAATTCCAGCTCTGGGTCACAGAGAGTTATCAGACACTAAACCAGAAGGGGCCACCAGTGCATCAGGGGGTAAACTCACTCACATGGTGCCAGTTTGGAATCGTCAATGACCTTAACAGGCACGTTTTGTAGAGGAAAACCCATGCTGAAATTTAGAGTCCCTGAATAATCAAATGAGCGCACATTTGGGGAACGTAAAGGAAATCCAGGGAGACATGCAGAGAATATGCAGATTCCAAACAGATGAAGTCTGGGCACGAAATTTGTATACAAGACACTGGGTCTGTGGGGCAGCTACATGCAATGTAGACTGCTGAAATGCAGTAAAGTTTCTCACCAATTTGTCTATTTAAAAAAAAAAACTTCCCAAAAAACCAATAAATACTGTATCATTGACAACAGAGGACTGGCAGGGGCTGTGAGTCTGGCACCTTGGATTTTTTACATTATTTGGGCAAGGCCTCAGTAGCATTGCAAGGAGGGGGTCTCTGACAGCCATTCTAGGCTAGTAAGGTAGGCTGTCCTACCACAGAAAACCAGCAGGTGGCAGTCCTATAAAAGGGGACAGAATCATGAAAGACCACCAGCAGAAAGGTAGGTCAAACTACAGCCCGTAGATCACATAATGCCTTCTGAGTGAGATAATCCTTCCAGAACCCTGATCTTAATGATTTGACAGGCGTTGGGTGATGTTGGGGTGTTACGTTACCTGAGCTTATAGGTTTTTCCAGGCTGCTATTACACTCTTTTGTCAGCAGATGGCTCTGCAGACTTCTGTCCACAAGGCCATGTTGGTCTGTTACATCTGCACAGTTGTTAACATTTGTAGTATTTCTAGGTCTGTTGTTGTCACTGGCTGCAGCACGTCACCAGTCGATGACAGCTAATAGAGTACATTTTCAAATATTTGATAACTCTTGTCTTACATGTACCCTCAGCGTTCGCCGTACATCTTTCTTTGGTATCCCCTTGTGTGCAAACCTCACTTGTCCAGCATCTCCTATCTCAATCATGTTTGACACAGCAACCACAGTGAAACTGACCAATCAGAATAAAGCCAAATTGACCAATCAGATTGCTCAGAGGGACAGGGCACACACATATACACACACATAGCCAGTAGCATTTTATTATACTGATGTATGCAGAGTACACACAACACAACACCTCAATCAGGCTCATTGGAAAGTCTTCAGAACCTTCAAATTGCTTCTCATTTTGTGATGTGGCAGCATTGTGTTGCAATCACTGAAATTCATTTTTTCACCATGAAGAAACACTTAACACCCCAGAATGACAAAGTGAAAACAAAAATAAAAACTGAGCACTTCGGCAGCAGTTCTAGCCAGGAGTCATCTCAGGTTTGATGCTACTCAAGGATCTTCCCAGAGTTTTTCCATTAAACCACTTTAAAACCTCTGATTGGACCTCAGACTGGGCCAAAGTCTAAGGTCCAGAGCATTCTGAAGCAGGATTTCATTAAGAATATCTCTGTACTTTGCTCCACCATTCCATAAACCCTGACACATCTCCTAAACCCTGATGCTGCCATCACCATGCTTCACTGTAGGAATGGTATTGCACAGGTCATGAGCAGTGCCTGGTCTCCTCCAGACATGACGTTTAGAACTGAGTTCAAACTGTTTGATTCTGGTCTTCTCAGACCAGAGAATCATGTTTCTCACAGGCTGAGAGTCCATAGATGACTTCTGCAAACTCCATGTGGGCTTTCATGCTTCATGTGGTCACTCTGACAGATCAGTGGAGTGCTGTAGTGATGTTTGTCCTTGAGAAGCTTTCTTCCAGCTCCACACAGGTTCTTGGTCACCTCTCTTACCAAGGTCCTTCTCCCTCAAATATTCAGTCTGGCCAAGCAGCCCAACTCCCAGAAGTGTTGTGGTTGTTCTTCCAAACTTCTTCCATTTAAGAATTCTGGAGGGCACTATGCTGTTAGGGATCTTCAGTGGTGCAGACATTTGTTTGTAGCCTTCTCCATATCTGTGCCTCAATGCCATTCTGTCTCTCAGCTCTGCAGGCAATTCCTTTGGTTTTTTCTCATCTGTGGGACCTTCTCCAGGCTAGGAATGAATTGAGTTGACCACAGGGAGGCTCAGGTGTAGAAACATCACAGTGATAATCAATAGAATGAGTTGCACCTGAGCCATATTTGATATGTCTTAGAAAGAGGTCTAAATATTTGTGTCATTGGAAAATTTCATTTTGTATTCATAATAAACTGACAGAGGGGTGGCGCAGTGGTAGTGCTGCTGCCTCGCAGTTAGGAGACCCAGGTTCGCTTCCGGGTCCTCCTGTGTGGAGTTTGCATGTTCTCCCCGTGTCTGCGTGGGTTTCCTCCCACAGTCCAAAGACATGGTGGATTGGTGATTCTAAATTGGCCCTAGTGTGTGCTTGGTGTTTGTGTGTGTCCTGTGGTGGGTTGGCACCCTGCCCAGGATTGGTTCTTACCTTGTGCCCTGTGTTGGCTGGGATTGGCTCCAGCAGACCCCTGTGTTCGAATTCAGCGGGTTGGAAAATGGATGGATAAACTGACAGAAATCTCTAAACTCCTATTCTTGCTTTGTCATTCCAGGGTGTTGAATGGGAAAAAATTAATTAAAGCAATTTTAGTACAAATCTGCACCGTAACAAAATGTGAACAATGTGAAGGTGTCTGAACACGTTCTAAACGGTGCCATATACATCACTTAAATACGGTGTTAAGACCAAGCCACGCAAAAATTGAGATTACGTATGATAAAGCGTTTAATTTCCTGGAGTTCCTTCAACCGTTCTCTAACCTTCTGTCTGTCGTAGTCCTCTTCTTCTTCTTTTTTTTCAGTATTTACCATAACATCAGTTAAACCAATCAGCTCTCAACCTGAAAAGAATGCATAGAAAACATCACATGATCCCAACTGACCTCGGACACTTTCAGGTGCCTGTTGTCGGCGATATGGGACAGGTCGGCCAATTCGGTGAACACATCCGTAATCCCGAGGCGGGGCAGAATTTTGTGCATTTTGTAGGACTGCTCCAGCTTGAACCGAGGGAGGAAGACCTCCAGTTTTCTGCCAAAATAAAAAGGAGAACTTTCAGACAGTGAAATGCCCAACAGTCCCCACCGTTTTGCCTTAAAACGTATCCAGAGAAGATGTATGAACTTCTGAGTTTAGTCTTGGGATGTTCACATTGGCCAATTAATTTGCTTTTGGTGTCCTCTCTGAAATAATTTTAAAGTAAATGTCAGGCTTCCAGGGTGACCTGCTGGGAACTTACATTTGAAAGAGGTAAGTAATTTTATGTGGAATTAGCAATTTCGATTTCCTTTTCTCCATTAAATCGTGCACTAAAAATCCACAATAGTCAAAGTTCACAACACAGTGCGTGTCTGGCCCTGGTATAGAGGAAAATAACGTGTGAAATTTTAGTAAAAACAAAGAAGGGAAATTTAAATAGCGAAAAGCTGCTGGACTTGAGCTTTAGTATCGATTCATGAAGAGTGTGACAGTGACGTTAGACTGGCAAATGAAAAGGGAGGTAAAAGATCAACTTGATGTCGTTATTAACCTCCTTGGTGTTAACACTCAATGTTGACTTGGGCTCGGAATTCTGTACAAATACGGCAATTCCCGAGTCAGACTCGGCGTGACATGTAATGATCTACTTTACAGTGTTAAGCCCAAATATCTCCCATGACAGAACTTTATCTAGTGGCTTAAATAATATAATGCTGCTTAAAATCAGGAGTATTTACATGCATTCAGCCACTCAATAAATGCAGGCATTCCAAAGTCACACTCTGCATGTCTAATAATGATCCTTTCTGAGTAACCCTTGGGATGTTATTCTGCTGCCTTCTAATGGATGAGATAGCATCATCCTGCAAAAAAATCATGAATATTTCTATGCGTTCTGCCACTTTATGGTAACTCATCAATATTTATGAGAAGGGTGGAGCCTTCAAACAAAAAGCACAGCGGCAATAAATAAATTGAACTGAACTGAATTTATATACAGTTATATACAGTATAATTTGTTCCAGAAACATGCTTGTAATCCAAAGCACTTGTATATCAAAGCGAATTTCCCCATAAGAAATAATGGAAACTCAGATGATTCATTCCATAACCCAAAACTATTCATATAAAAATGATTAATACAAAATATAAAGTACAAATACATAAAATAAATTAACCTGCACTTTACCTTTGAAATGAATCATGGCTGGTGTGAGTGAGTTTCTAAACTCTTGTGGGATTCCACCCAAAGGGACTACAGGCAGAAGAGCATCCCGAAGCAACCGCAGGCTCCCATCGCTGTAGCAATTCGCCGTAAAAGCGAATCCGAAAAGATCGCAGACATGCTGTAAGCGCCTGCCATTGATGGGTAATACAGGAACATTATAAATGTGCAGGGCACAGTATAACTTGGCCTGACCCTGCCTGACTGCTGTGTCTGTGTATAGTTCATGGCAGATCCCTCTACAATAAATAACCGTGCTATTCCTATTTAAAGCTGAAAAAAGCTGGTGTCGCTAAAATCCTGAGACTCAGCTTCGTGTTTTGGGGTGCAAGGCAGGGACTCGCACATTACAACACACACATGTGGTCACCATGCTACAGTAAACACTATACGCTCGTACAGATGTTGACTATACGAGTGAGGCACACTGACTCAGATGGAGAATGGGAGGCGATTACCCACAATCCCACAGCGAGAGAGAGAAGAACCATCAGCTCAGCTGTGATCACGTGGCTCTTGGCAGACAAAGCGTATACATACTACTCATATTGCAAGACATCGCTCGTTTATCAAATCAAAATTTATTACAAATTTTAGCTCGTCTTGCAAAACACTCGTAAACCAAGTTACTTGCAATCCAAGATTCCACTGTACTTTATTCATCCACCCAGGGGAATTGTCTTTTTACGTGACCTTTGGGGGTCACAGAGCAGGGTTGATCATTGTATAGCGTGCCTCTAGAGCGATTTTCAGG
Source organism: Polypterus senegalus (assembly GCF_016835505.1). NCBI lineage: Eukaryota > Metazoa > Chordata > Cladistia > Polypteriformes > Polypteridae > Polypterus > Polypterus senegalus. The sequence continues at coordinate 73,681,893 of NC_053171.1, read as the reverse complement.
TTAAGGGCCTTATTCAAGCTAGTTTTAGATCAAACTGAAACTGAACCATTGTTCGAATCAAGTGTTAGTGATGATGATGTGAATTAGCCATTGGACGTTGACAGTGAAATCGAAATCTGTTTGAGAGATTCAGTGATGGTCGTGTTTGGCGCTGACATTCCTGCACCTCCTCATTTTCTATTTACAGATAACATTCAACTAAATATGTCTGTTGATCATGTTTATCTGAAATAGTTACAATTAGTTGATGATGATTTGGTGGAGGAAAGAATTGTTGAAACAAACCGCTATGTTGAGCAGTATCGTAAAAATAAATGTAAACCACTTGCTTGTTTTGGCAGATGACACGCCAATGCTTTTCAGTCTCCTGATACTTCTTGTGCATGGTGGAATAAACCAGTCTAGAGATGGTACTGGTCCACAAAGTTAGAGACCCAAGCTATGGGTCAGTGTCATTTTTCACTTATCAACCCATGATAACTATTAAATACCTGCTTTACACCTGGGATGTGTGTCAAGCAATCATCAAAAATATGTGGAAGGTGTATGTTCCTGATTGTGACATAAGAATTGGTGAAAGTCTTATGGGTTACAAGGGAAGGCTGTCGTGTTTACAGTACATCATATCCAAATGGGCACGATTTGGTGCCAAGTTCTACATGGAGTGTGAAGCAAGCTCTGGATACAGCTGAGCCTTTGTACTTTACACCAGTAGAGGGATCTATCTATCTATCTATCTATCATGAGGGACAGCCAGCATCCTTACCTGGCTGGGATGCCCTCAAGATGGGACAGGATGCACAGGGCTTGTCTGCCCTGGACTGCTAGATGGCAACCCTCCTGAGCTGCACCAGCAGCATGGTCTCCCACAGGGCATCAAGGGGAACTGGAGTTCTTGGGTGCCACCAGGGACTGGGGAGCCCAACTTTGTAGGGTCTCGCCTCACTTGGAAGTGCTTCCAAGCTACTGTACAGCTTCAGAACACCAGAAGTGCTCGAGGGTGTAACAGAAAAAGGAGCTGCCTGCCACACATGATTCGAGCCAGAGTCGGAAGAAAGGAAGACAATGCTTGTGTAAATGAGTAGAGGCAGTGGTAAAGAGAGTGAGAGAAGGGAGAGATGAGTGATTAGCAGTAGAAATATGAAGAATGTGATCAGTAAGCTGTCCTCCCCAACAAAGGAGGGCAAAGTGAAATAAGAAGTAACTGAGATGAACAATAGAAGGAAAATCCCCACATGCAAAACGATCTAATCTTGGAGGAACTTGAAGGACAGGACCCCACTTCCATTTGGGGTACTCGTATTTGAACTCACGTTGGGTTTGATGTCATAAGTGCCATTCCAGTGTCAGGAAATATAAAAATATAACAAGGGCCATGGTTCTTCACGAGCTTCTGGATTCTCTGTCGAAGCTAGGATTGAATTCAAAAGAGAGAAGTCCATTTCTTTCTCAAATTTACTGTATATGACCCAATTCAGGGCTGCAGAAGGAGGCACACAAGAAGTAGGCCAGGCAAGCACAAGCACAAATGTGGCTCAAAACTGGTAGCACAGAGATCTGGAACTATGAACAGAAATGGACATAAGATTAGAAGAAATGGGAAAGGTAGGTCTCCCTACTGCATCACATACAGTATTTTGGAAGATAATTAAAAGGGTCCCCAAAAACCTCCTCAAAGTCTTTATTAGATAGATAGATAGATAGATAGATAGATAGATAGATAGATAGATAGATAGATAGATAGATAGATAGATAGATAGATAGATAGATAGATAGATATTTTTATTATAATACTCAGACACAATTATTCCCTGCTATGTCTCATCCTCCATTGATTGTGCCCACCCAACCTCAATAGTGCCAAGTCTGAAAACTGTCCCACTCTCCTGTTGTGGGGAGGCTTACTTATTTGATAGCCTTTCAGGTCCTCAAGTCTCCTTTCTATCCCACGCTTGTTGAGAAGATGGACAAACTACTCAATCTGTGTCCCCGCAGCCATTTTACACAATGCTCAAGAACTGTGTTCACAGAATTAAATTTTATGACACGGCCCAAACTGTACTGCAGATGTTTGGTATTGCTCTACACCATGATAGTTTCTCTTCACTGGTCATCGTATCGAGGTTGAGTTTTGCTTTATTAATAAATGACTCTTTGATGCTTTGCTTTGAAACATGAACATTTCTGACCTTCACGACTGAAAGAATGTGCTTGATGAGGGGAAAGTATCGCGACTATCAGCAACAGAGAACCATGCCATGTGTCCACCACAACATCTGGTATTTGGGTTCTTATTTTCATCTGTGTAACTTACGGCTTCTTGAGCAAAGAGTTTGTGAAGGCCATCAAACGCAATGTAATCCAACCAAATCAGAACCCTACAAGTCCTGTGTGCTGTAACATCAAGCAGCAGTGAAAATTGTGATGTGGACCGGTGTATTGAGGAGTGACCCTACAAGAGTGTTGCCAGCTCAACATCCTTGGACCAGAACAGTACTCACTACAACGTGCCCTTTCTGAAGCTGTTGCCTGGCATTCTGCCCCCTGTACCCACCTCATTAGCCTCTCCCCGTTCAACATTCAACCAGACTCACATTGATTTGAGTTTCTTCAGCCATCCCGTGAGGTGTTTAGCTGAGATCTCCTCATCGATGGAGTCATGGTCCACATCCTTCTCTGGAAGCAGAACTAACATGGCTGCATTTCCTCTGTAGGGCAGCTTGAGAATGACTAGCTTCAGGGTGGAGTCGTAGGCCATCTGGAATCGGTCACTCTTGTACATCATGGGCACTCTCACCACTTTGTATTTGTTCACGTAGAATCGGCTTTCCTCTGTGTCGCTTGCATTGAATGGCTGCTTCCATTTACCTAAGGAACACAACATGTCATTAATTCCATTGTGTGCGCCCACATGCTAATCATTTACAGCTTCTCGATGGACGCGCTATGCGCTAATGGGACTCACGAATACTGAACAAGACAAATGTCAAAGTGATAGTGGGTGGGTGGAAGCGATGCCATACATCATAATTACTCAGTTCTTTTAGGTACGTCATATTCGCTCATGATAGGGGGGCATATTTGAAGCCACAACCACACCGTTATCTGATTAAGAATTCCTAAATATATGTTGGTCGTCTTGATCCTCCTCCAACCATTTGCCCATAGCGGTTGTAAACTCAGCCTTCACATAAGTTACAATGTTGGGTTTGTTTGTTCCAGAGCTGTGAAGTTATGGAGTTGTGGGGTCATGGAGTCGGAGACAAAAGTAATTATTGGGTTACTGGAGTCAGAGTTGGGAAAAAAGGTATAGACTAAACATAAACTGTAATGTGTGAAAATTTCCACTTTCTCATATACTAATTCAATTAAACTCTTTCTCTATAGCCTTTTAAATAAAAACATAGCTTCTTTTTTAATTTTGTAAGTTTTTTTTTCTTTTGTTTAATGTAACTTCTTTAATAAATAATATTAATAAACCACAGTGACATCAATATGGCCTTTAGGCCAAACACTAACGGGTTAGGGTGCTAAAAAGATGAATGACGTTGTCCATGATAAGCCACCATGTATCTTGTATGCTGTGGACTTTCAGTCAATGCAGTAAATGTAGGAATCTAATTATAAAATCTGAGTTGATTGTACCATAAATTGAGGAGTCGGAGTCGAAGGTTTCATGTACCGACTCCACAGCCCTGGGTTAGACTATTAAACAGTAAAGGATTTCCGTTCTCAAGAGGTCGCTGAGTGCATTTGTGATGGTTACTGAGGCTCATGAATGTTTCCCACGAACGAGGAACCCCCAGTAAGTGTGCAAGTCCCTGCTCGTTTTACACATTGGCCATGGCTAGTACCGACTGGATGGTTTAGTGGGGTCCTTGGATTGACTTTGGCAGAGTGCTAAGAAGACAAATGAGAGGAAGTAAACATCATAATAAAGTTTCCATAGATTAACAAGAATGTCTACCAAGCCTTGAGTGTCGAGAGCAGATTGCTTGTAAGTCTCCCTGTCACTCCTATCCCTAATTTAACATCCCATCAGAACCTAACCCAATTTTCCCCATAGGATCGATGCTATTTTCCATATATGGATGGATTTTCTGGAACATAAACCCCCAGATAGCAAGAATTGCCTATATTTTATTTTATTTTTATGGGCACCACCATGTTGTCAATAGCGACCACACCCATTGCTAACTGTGAGAGCAATGTGAGAGGGGCGGGATATGTAACGTCAGAGGCACATTGTTAATAAAAGATGGACATGCAAAGCAGCAAGCCCAGTTTAGCCTCAGAACAACACAAGAAAAAAAAGAAAGTAAGCCATCGTTTGAGTTTGATCGTGAGTTTGCTTTAACTCGTGGTTAAGAACTTCTGAGTGACATACTGGAGCTTTTTTTGATTTACATGCACCAGACTCCTGCCCATCTGTCACTAGACTTTCAACACACCCAAAAACTCAAAGGCGGTATCTCAGTGCTATTCAGATGACAGAAAGTCCATTTAAATCATTGAACTTAAGAGGCTCCTTCTATTTAGCCTAAGCCGCATTGCACATTCCTTTCTTCTCCTACACTGCACTGACCAATTAAGCCTTTCACATGGAGAACTTCACAGTTTTGCTTGTCTCCTTCCACACACCATTACAGGCACACTGTGACATGTTTCACGGTGTGCGACTCCCCTGGCGTTCACTGTGGTCCCATCTTGGACTGGTTTGTGCCCTCCCCCCATTACTCTTGGGCTCTATAACAGCCTTGAATGGATAAAGTGGATTAGGGACATTTATTAGTGAACCCTTCAGTAACTACAGAAGTTTCATTCGGTCCTGATCGACAGCTACATACGTATTGAAGGCATCTTGTATTGCATGTGGGTGGGCTGGTGGAGCACAAAGCATACCTGTGGACCAGGGTTCACATTGTATGTTATAGCAGTCTGATTTTTGTTTTCCTCCCAAAGACGGGCATTTTAAGGAATAAGCATCTCTGGAGGAATTTGGTGTGTGCTGGTGATGGACTGGTACTCCATCTGAGGTGATTTCATCTCTTGCTCTTAATGTGGCCTACAGCTAATGGTGGGTTGATGTCACATCACTCTGTTTCCCTCTATGAAAAGTGCTATCCAAAACAATGATGGACAGACTGAGACAAGATTTGATGAAATGAAACCACAGCAGACGATCCTCACCTTTAAAGAAAATGGAATTCAACATCATCAGCTTGGTCTGTGGGTCAACACTCTCCAGAAGTGCCTCGATCCGCCCTTGGGTCATTTTGGATACGTACTGGTTGATCTCAGCTTTGGCGTTCTGAGACTCCGAAAAATTGACCTTCAGGACTTCTGCACCAAAATACTCCTTGGTATCATTGACAAAGCCCTCCTGAAGTTCCATGCTACTGCTGGCAAAGATGGAGCTGTCCTGGTTGATCACCAGGTCCGGGTTGCTGCTGAGGTTTCGCTTCAGGTTCAGAAACAGTTCTGGGATGAGATATGGCCGCTCAGTGTCCTTCAGCTGGTGAAGATTGAGAGCTTTGAGAATCTGGCTGTGCGTTTTGCCCCCAGCACCAAGAGACAGCATAGCAAAGGCCGATGCCAGGCAAGGTGGGGAGAAGAAAATATTGTGGTCGTGAGAGCTGGCGATCTCCTTGTAGAGAGTCATGGCGAAGTCGTTGTTTCTCTCTGTGAGGGCCAACACGTCCAGTGGCATCTCTTCATGTTTTCCATCTTTGTTGTGGCTGGTAGCGCTTAACACTGCAGCCCATAGAAGAAACAGCCAGAGGTTTTGTTTCATTTCAGTTGGTTTTATCTGGGGGAGCAAAAGGAAACCAATTAAGAGTTTGAGGGCCACAATACCTGAAGGTCCATACTGAGTGTTCGAGGGGAGCAAGGTAGGCGGTGCTTCTGCTGCTGCCACATCACAGATTTAGCATCCTGGGCTCAGATCCAGTGCCCAGATGTTTTCTGTGTGGATTATCCTCCCAAATCCTGCAAGAACATGCAGGTTAGGTGGACCCAAGTGTGGCCTGGTGGATGTGTGTGCCAGTGGGCACCCTTGTCTCATATCCACAACTACTGGGATATGTCCTGGTATCCACGAGCCTCAATATGAATAAGAGAATGATTAACCGATGATGGATTATTTGACACCTTACTGGCTACCATTTTGGAATTTCATTGTCCTGCTAAAAACATGATAGGTAGGTGATGCCCTCCCCACTTAGCAGTAATGGAGGAAAAGCAGGAATGAATTTGGATGGGATGCCAGTCCATCACCAGCCACACTATTCAACTCACTCTCATTTGCCAAGCATTGTGACCTGCATGACTTTGGGATTTAGGAGAATTACGTAATTTGGTTTATTAAGTAGCTAAGCGTTCCTCTGGTTTGAATAGAAAGACTCATATATGTTGATAGCAGTGGCCATGCAAACCCCGTCTCATGCTGCAATGAGCACTACTGCTGCACAAAAATGTTTAGGTCATCAGGTGAGTGTGTGGAGGAGACTCCAACTCTCCAGAACCTTCAGCTAACCAAAGCGAGCACAGCAAATGTATGGGGGGTCAGGAGGGGGCCTGTCCGACTAAAATGTTCATCCATCTGGAACCTTTGATCAGACTCGACAGCCAAGCGCACTCACCAAGGATGACTTAGTGCCCAGAAGACTGTGGGCCGGAGGGGCAGAAAGCCAGACAGTGTGTCCATTTGGACGTCCACCGGATTACTCCACGGTGGCCAGCTTCGCTTGGTCACGTGACACTTGACATAGAGGACAGCCGGCCACTGGCTTTGTCCATAAGTCGGGATCCCCACCCCCACCACCAACAGGCTATACACCTTCGCGGCAGACGGAGAAAAGGGAATGAGGGGCAACTGGGGAGCAAAGCTGCAGCCATACGCCCCAAAAATTCAACCCATTGGGCTCCAAATATCCCCGAAAGCCAAAACCTTAGGAAGAAATTTCAGAAAGCAACACACAGACACAGAAATCAAGCAGCTAGTCCGTAACTTACAGTTTGTGCTGTCGTCTCTCTACTACAGACAGGAATAGATGCCTGGCATCGGAAGGCAAAGGGCAAATTTGTTTTTATTGTTAACAATTAACCTCATCTCAAATATAACAGCCCACTCACCCATCCCCTCCATGACAGCTGTGGGAGTCTCACTAATTAAATGGATGCTGGCCAAGCAATCCATTCATCTATTTGCTGAAATCCGGGTCTGGGTAGTGTTAGGGGGTATGAAACTTGGAGCAAGAGGTCAGAAGTGAAAGCAAAGTGTTGACCCCATTGGAAGGATTACTTAGAGTTTGGGTGTGGGTGTGTAACTGTGTCCTACTACACTCCATTACGGTCCTGGGGGTCCACAGTGGCTGCGAGTTTTCGTAATTGGAAGGCAGGCCTAGCAGATAATGAAACCTGGAAAAATGAAAGTACTTACAAGCCATAGAATTTCATCCCAAGACTAGAATGGTATATTTTTGTTTTGTGAGGTCTTCTCCATAGTTTTTTGGCCCTTCCCTCCTCTCTCATTGATTTCAAAACACAGATACTTCAGGAGGCCCCTGCATAAGTACGCTAGCTGGAGAGCTGCTGGCCTTTGCTTTGTCATTGGCACCACATTATTAACTGATGGCCGGTTTTCTCCAAACATTTAGAAAATGGATGGATGATATTAATCTTGGTTTCATCAGGCCAGGCAATTTTGATTCTCATGGTCTGAGAGGTCACTTCTGCCTGACCACTTTGTCATAAAGCCCTGATCAGTGGAGTTTTGCAATGAAGGTTGTCCTCCTGGAAGTTTCTCTCATCTCCCCACAGGTTTTGTGGAGCTCAGCCAGAGTTATCATTACAATCGAGGTCATCTCTCAACCCAGGGACATTTTCTCACAATTGGTCTGTTGGGCTCTGCCATTGACAATAGGAACAGTTGTGGTTGTAAGAAACATTGTCTGTTTAAGAATTATGAAGGCTACTGTGCTGTTGGGGACTTTCAATGTTGCACCCCACCCCAGATCTGTGCCCCGACATCGTCCTGCCTCTGAGCTCTGCACGCAATGCACTGCATGCCAGGATTTGGATTTTGTCAACTTGTTCCATTCCCAATCAGCCCAATTGGCTCCTGACATCTCAACGATGAATAATGGAATGGGATGCCCCCGAGCCAACTTTCAAGAGTCACCACAAAGGCTCTGAATATTTGTGCCAATGTCCAATTTTGTTTCTATATTTTTAACAAGTCAAGTCAGATCAAGTTGGGGAGCATGCACTGGTACAGTGCGTTTCTACGCCCACCACACGACGAAACAGCTTAGGATCCTGGTTGGCAACCCCCCAGGCAGACACGCCGTCCAGTCCCATCCTCCGGAAATTACCTTCCATCTGCTGCAGCCTGGTTCAGCCACTCGGGTCCCCAACAATGAGGATCCTGCGAGCTGGATCACTTTCAGGGAAATGCACCACATGGTTGTAGTGCCGTAACTGACGCTCCCTCACAATGCAGGTAATGCGCCTCATTCAGGACTCCATGAGCAACCACTCATTCGACACAAAGTCAAACCAACAGTACCCAAGGACTCTCCGAAGAGACACAGTACCGATGGAGTCCAGTCTTCATCTCAGGTCACCTGATAGCGTCCATGTCTCACAATCGTATAGCAAGAATATATTTTTAACAAGTCAGCACAATACCCTCAAATAGTTTTTGCTTTGTCATTTTGGGGTATCAAGTGTTCCTTGATGAGGGGGAAAAAATAAGCACAACAAACTGTGTAAAAAATGTTGAGGGTTAGAATAGGCACATTAAAGCACTTTGTGTTTCCACCTCCACATTATATTTGATGACCCTCAGGGATGGCCAAGTGTCCAGTTTAGTCCTCATCTTCTTGCTGCAGCGCAATGCGTCGGAGACTAGAGTGGGACTGAGCTTTGGCAAGAAAAACTCGACTGAATTTCCTTTTACCTCTCCAGGCCCCTTAAGAGCTGCAGTGGCACACAAACAGACACACTACAGGCACAGAGAGCACCGATCAATCCCTTTGGGCATGTTAAATATTAAACTATTGAGTAACAACAAATAACAGACATGGTGGGCTGGAGGATCATAAGGTGGGCCAGACATGCTGGTAGAGTAGTTGAGCTCATCGACAGTACAAAGTACAGTACAGTACAGTACAGTACAGTACAAGCCTTTTGTCAGCTTGATCCCTTCTTATGGTCATCCAAAGGCTGTCCAGGTGTTTCCTCAAAGGTGTGAAGAGCAACTGTCCATAAGTGCTGAAAGCCCCTACACCTGAAGACAGGAACCTTTGGAGACATACTGTAGACCCCCAACCCTCCTCCCTTCCAAGACACATTTGTGGTCCGAACTGCTCCATTTGAACTAGACAAGCATACTGTCCTTCCAAAAAGCCGTCTCCATTATTGTAAACTTGTCCGGTGCCATTCTTTTTTTTTCATACAGCAAATCAGTATGAAAACTGAAACGGGACCAGACTGACTCCAGGACAGCCTGGGCACACCCTAAGCATGGCAGACCCCCTCTACAAAAAAAAAAAAACAAAAACAGAATATTGCACCCTCACTCAGGGTCGAAAGTGGTTAAAGCCTGCTGGTCATAGTGGGACGGGGGTACACAGACCCTCATGCTGAGGGGACCTGTACCTCAAACCCAAGGAGGTCAAGATGACCCCATACTGTAACCTGGAGCTAGGAGGCAATGGTGCAAACTGCTCCACCACAAATTCTGAAGTTCCCCTTGGGATAATAAGTTTAACCTAATCGAATATTACCATGTGTGTCAAGTTCTAATATAAGGAAAAATAAATAAATAATATAAAAAAACAGAATTTCACCAAAAATAACAATACTTATGATTTCTGTTAGGACCCGATCAAGGCCTTGTCTTATTAATCTGACACAGACAGGGTCAACAGTGGTGGGGGTGTCTACATACTGGACAGACACACATATACCATTATGTATTAGAATTTAAACTTAAAATATTAATAATTTCAAAGTTTATTAATACAGATTTGTAAGTAAATTATTTTTTTCTCTTTTTGGCGTATCCTTTTAATTTCTCTTTCCCACCTACAGGAGAACCTGAAAGCCCCCATGTCCGGCTAGTGCAACACACGGACACAGGTCCACAGGTCCATACAGATGCAGCCATCTGTATGGACTTACGCTCAACGAAAACCAGTTGGCGTTGGCACACAAACTGCCAGCTGAGAGACGCAGCACCATGAAGGGTCAAGAAGTGATTCTGAAGTGTTTTAAAATGAATTTCAGAAATCTTGAAGTGCCTACAAGGTCAGTTTGATTTAAAAAAAACAGAAATGTATCTAACATGCATATTAGATGAAAAGCAAACTATATTGATATACTGTATCTTCAACTGAGTAGCCGGTTAAGGCAAACTGCATGTTAAGATATTTGAAATGGATTTTTAGAGAATCTCTAAGTACAACTCTATTTTAATCCTATGGCACCAGGCCCAAACTTCCTCCCCTAGCATGCCGACTTTTCTAAAGTTAAACGCACACAATGCCTTATGGCAAAACTGAAGAGACAATCTGGGACTTGTCCTCTCGCGTAGCGCTAAATCATCACATGCATGCTGCATCAATAAAACCTTTTCTGAAAAATCTGGGGTATTAAGCAGGGTTAACATGCATTAACTGATCAAAGGGTGTGGATCCCCCGATGATTAAAGGTGATCAAAATTGTCACCCCTAATTCAGATGTGCATAGCCTTTCCATTGTGTTGCAGTACTGTGCCAGACACAAAAACTCACCCTGGAAATCCCGGCGGTCACATTTCATAGAGACTCGCTGCCAAACAGTCTGCCCTTCTATTTGAGAGCATTAGGGACACGGGCCTTATGTTAGGAGGAGTGTGTTACACACCGCCCAATGCAGCCAGTCATTTCAATGCACATCTTTTTAGTAATATCAAAAAAGGCAATTTTACTGGGGGATATTATTGTGATCAGGGACTTTAACTACCCGAATATTAACTGAGCTAACCATGCAATTAGCAGAGCCCAAGAGCAGGAGTTTTTGGAAGTAATCAGTGACTGTTTTTTAACACAGCATGTTGAGGCACCAACACATTGTCGGTGATGCTTGTCTGGATTTAGTATTTTGTAATAATCAGGATAGAATTGATGGGGTAGAGGTGATTAAGCCACTAGGGTCAAGTGATTATAACATAATACAGTTGTCCGTGTTTTGGAAGAGTGCGGATGCAAAGACTTGAACTGTTAAGGTTAACTTTGGTAGGGCAAATTTTGAGCAAATGTGGAAAACTCTAAGGAGGATAGACTTGCATAAGCTTTTAAGAGTCGAGACAGTCGAGGAGCAGTGGAACACATTTAAAAATGTTTTACATGTAACGCACGACAGGTACATAACTAAATTTGGAATTAGTACAAAATTTAAAAAAACAAACTCTGCAGTGGGTAGATAAAGAGTCAAAGATAAAGAGTCAAACCAACAGTACCCAAGGACTCTCCGAAGAGACACAGTAGAAGAAGCTGCAAAGGAAGAACCATACAAATAAAGCATATAAGACTAATAACTTCAATGTGAACTGTAGGGCCTATGAGAACACGAGGGCAACCATTAAGAAGGATATTAGGATGACTAAAAGACAGTTACAGATGAGCCAAAGAAAGTCTTTCACTGTTTTAGTAGTATAAGAGCAGTCAAGGAGAAGAAGTGCATCAGAAATAGTAAAAGGAAATTAAAAATACAGTAAAACGGCAGATGCCCTAAACTTGCATTTTTCTGACATCTTCACAACTAAGGCAGCAGATAACCTCCAAGCAGTAAAACAGACTACTAAGGAGGTTCTGAGTGATTTAGAAATAGTAGAGAGTGGAGTAAGCTTAGATTAAATAGGTTAAAATCAAGCAAATTTCCAGTACCAGATAATATTTAACCTCAAGTTCTTAAGGAGGTTAGTGAGAACAGATATAAACTCTTGATGCTTACTTTCAGGAAGTCACTTCACACTGGGGAAATTCTGAAGGACTGGAAAATAGCAAATATCATCCTGTTATATGTAAAGGGTGACCAGGTAGATCCAAGGCCAGTAGGCCAGTAAGCTATGGGCGGAAAATTAATGGAAAGAATTATTAAGGATAACATTGAGCAACACATGGCAAGAACATGAGTTTTACTGAACAGTCAGCATGGGCTCAGAAGAGGGAGGTTGTGTTTTACTAATATGCTGGAATTCCAAGAGGAAGCAACAAAAGGACAGTATCAAAGCGTAACATACATTATTATCTCGACTTTCAGAAAGTATTTGATAAGGTGCCACATGAGAGGGTGGGTATCAAATTAAAAGAAGTGGGAGTTCAGCGTGACGTTTATAGAGGAGTGCAGAATTGGCTCAGACACAGAAAGTAGATTATGGTTTGAGGAACCTCATCAGAATGGGCTGATGTTAAGAGTGGTGTTCCACAGGGGTCAGTGCTAGGGCAGCTACTGTTTTTAATATATATATAAATGATTTTGATAGGAATATAAAGAAGAAGTTGGTGAAGTTTGCAGATGATACCAATCAGGAATCCATTAAATCACTTCAGAGGGACTTGGACACATTTGTGGTAGATGGCATTTATTAAAAGTAAATGTGAAGTGGAAAATGTAGGATGTAAAAATGTGAGGTTTGAATACACACTGGGAAATCTGAGGACTGAAAGTAAGAGCCATGGTTCACTTCAAACTATCAACTGCCAGACAGTGTTCAGAATCCATTAAGAAGGCTAACAGAATGTCAGGTTATATAGTATATAACCCTGATTTGTGGAGTACAAGTCACAGGAGGGTCTGCTCAAGCTTTATAATGGAGTGGTGAGGCCTCAACTAGAGTCCTGTGTGCAGTTTTGGTCTCCAGACTACAAAAAGGACATAGCAGCACTGGAGAAGGTCCAGAGAAGAGCGACTAGGCGGATTCCAGAGCTACAGAGGATGAATTATCAGGAAAGATTAAAAGAGCTGTGCCTTTTCAGTTTAAGCAAATGAAGATAAAGAAGAGACGTGATTGAAGTGTTTAAAATTATGAAGGGAATTAGTTTAGTGGATCCACATTATTATTTTAAAATGAGTTCATCAAGAACACAGGGACACAGTTTGACACTTGTTAAGGGTAAATTTTGCACATTAGGACGTTTTTCTTTACAATGCGATCCACAGACACTTAGAACAAGTGACCAAGTAGTGTGGTAAACATTTAGGAACCTTCCAAATTTGGCTTGATGTTATTTTGGGGAAATTAAGTGGACAGGAACAGTGAACTTTCTTGAGCTGAATGGCTTGTTCTTGTCCAGTTTGTTCAAATGTTACCCATGCATGAAAAACATCTTTAATGGCAGAACCCATTAGGAAAATATGAAAGGGCTGATGGCTGGAAGGGACAGGGCTGCCTCCTCCAAGCTCATCAAAAGTCATGTATGAGATTCAGACACAAATGGTACCTAGCCCACGGTTTCCTTCACAACGTCATGCAGGTAGGTCTAGCATTTTCACAATTGAGACTTTTATTGTAAGATGCAAGTAATTCTTATTGGACTAATCAAATCAAACAGACTCACAGATCCATAAAACCAATGGGTTTTACACCAGACATTTTTTTCTCACTTACTTCCGTCATCAGAATTATAGTCTACAAGTGACGCCTGCTGCTTTCTTATAGAAGGTCTCATTCACTTATATTTTTACTGTTTATTGGGGACTCAGAATTGTGACACATTTATGACACACCATGGTTTGTCTCACCAAGGAAAATGCTCCCTTTAAAGAAAAAGCAAATGAAGCAGCACAGGTAAAGTAATTAATAAATAAAAGGTGAACATTTTTTTTGACAGGCATTCTAATGGACTATATATAGTACCTTGCCCTGGGAAAGTCTGCAACATTCGACTAATACCTGAGCCAGAAGAAAACAGGAGTCAGAAAAAAAAACCCATAGAAACAGTCAAAAGACAGGCATTTTTATGCAATCCTTCAAATTGTAACCCAACACTTACAAAACAAACTTATAGGATCAACTGAACTTGATTAACATCATTCCAGACCCACAATCCATAATTTGGCCCATATGGTACAATGATGTGCTAAAGTTAAAAGCATCGAGAACCCATGCATAGAGAAACCAGCTGATGGACGGACTGCCGTACTAAGAGCTGAAGGCCAAATCGTTTGATGATCACTCACTGGAATTGGTTTTCTTCCTTGCCATGTAGTTGTGCTTTCCCGATACCAAAGTGCAGGTTCCCCTTTACTTTAACCATTAATTTCTTTTGTGCTATTGGGAAGAATTTAGCTAAATACTGTAATAAATGTGAACAAAAACAGTTATCAAGAAAAAAATGGTTTGTCTTCATGAGCAGAACAGGACAAAAGCATGTTTTCCTTTATCCAGTTTGACCAGTAATGCACCAGGATTTCAAGGACCACCGCCATTTTGTAGTTACAGTACAGCCATATATTGACTAACCCTCTTTGAATGCATTACAAAGTTTACAAGGAGCAACTGTAATTTTTCTATCATAATGAACAAAGTGAGTTTGTGCAGACTGGAAAAGGAAGGAAAAAAAAAAAAGCATTCCCCGTCCTCCATGAAACAAGCATGAAATAAAAGCTGTCAGCTGTTTTGTCCCTAGGTTTAATACTTGGTAGTGGTCCCTCTTCTGCAGGGTTAGTGTGACAGAACATGGCCTATTTGTTATTTTTTATTGAGGCGGTTCAGCCTCTTTTACAATGCTACCAGGTTAATATGAACTTCAGGAAACAGAACGCTTTAGTGGCAAAGTGTACTTTGGTAAAGTTAAAGAGGCTTGAGTCGCAATGAAGCCTCTAACAATGTGACGCAACAAAAAAGTATGTTGAAAAATAAATAGAAAAAATGTGCAAATGCTGTAAACTGTACATACTCTGGACCCTTAGAACGCCGCACTGGTAAAGGTATAAATGAGCCAAGCAAACCACAGGGCTCAGCTGTCAAAAAAGAAAAGTTAACAATACCATCAATCACAAACCTTCGGAAGATATGGGACAGGAAAATGCAAAATAAAAAAAAAAAAAAACAATTTCTTACATCTGACCACACTGCTTCTACTTTGAATGGCATTTTTTGCACATCAGACACTTTTGCCTTAGGAACTGGTTTAAGTGGAAGAGCTGGCAGATAGTTGTTCTTTAACTCCAGGGAACATAGGGTAGGGCTTGGAGGTTTTCTTCATAGTTAGTCTGCATTCTCAAACAGGTCTCATGTCTCCAAGAGATGCACAGATCTCGCTCCAAGAACAACAAGCAAAACAGGAGGTCAGTGCAGTCAAGTTTTCCCAAACTAGGCGCTCACTTTCTCCCTTGATCCTGCAAGTCCAGTCCTTGGTGACCCTCTTGATACCCTTCTCTAAGCAGAATGTCTGCAATGATAAGGGGATGGAATACAAGTACTGAAGACACCAAAGTGAAGACCACTATGCATCTTTTGTGTTCAGTTGGCGGTTCTTGGCACTGCCGCTGTCTTCAGATTTGTGTAAGGCTTCACTACCTGTGGGCAAACAGAAACAAGGATTGTTAATAGAATTCAACCATTTTTCTCTCAGTTGTACAGATTGCAATTTGTTCTAACAAATGTCTACCCTTGAAATATGAAATTCATTAACATCCCTAACTTCATACCAGACAAACATTGTAGGGACTGATGAGGCCTGTCTAAAAAACACCTGGAAATGCGTCACCTTGGGAAACCCCTGGTGTAAGCTTAAACCAACACAAAATACTTGACGTAAGTTATTTGAGCATGAAACTCTGAACCAAAACCACATGAAAATGACTTAAATTGGATCAGGCCCCAACTCACACACAAAGATACATATGGTTTGCTTACCTATGCTCGAGACTAAACGTTTTTAATTCTCTGAACCTAGCACAGCATGGCATGTCCTCAAGTCCCATGATATACTTGATTACTCATCTCTGCATGGCTTCAAATGCTGCTATTTCGTTTTGTAGCATGGTGACCACAACAGCACACAACACTCCAGATGTCACTATTTGGAGCATAAACATTCTTCAATTTATATTCAGTATTTTTTAAGATATAACCTAACATTTTATTTGCTTTTATAATCAATTCTGCACATTACTTAGATAATGAAAATGTTGCACTGTAGACAACTAAATCCTTTTCAGAGGTCTCTTCCTATAGATCAGTGTCTTCCATCTTGTATTTATAAATGATGTCGCTCCGAGTTCTACGGCTTGCCGTTTCTTCTTAAATTGTTTTTAGTGTCGGACATTCCTCCAGTTTTAATTTCATTTGCTAATTTCAAAATTTACTAACTATACCTTTATCATTTAACCATCTAAATGTGTCATCAAACCATTTATATTATAAATAAAATAGGTAATGAACCCATTCTAAGTGCTTCTTTCAACTATGAGAAATTATCCTGCTTAGTGTTAGACCCGAGCATTACTGTTATAATAATAAAAAAAAAAGTGCTAAAAGTGTTAGCCCCGAGTGACACTCGGGCAACGTTAAATACGCATTTCACGTAAGACTGAGGAATACTCGGGCCGTAAAAATGCTAACAGCATTAGTGCCAAGTATTACTCGGGTAAAGGCGTGTCTTGCATAAGCATTGGGCTCAAGCATTACCTGGGCAGCGGTGTACACGTCTTCTCCTAGCCTCAAAATGGCATCTCATAGGAAACACCTTTTATCAGCAGTGATGACAAAGTGAGTCTGTCATCAAGCAGTGAAACTGAAATGGACAGTGAAACCAAAAGTAATTCTGATAAATCCGAAAGTGACGCTTGAGTCACTCGCACATGTGCAGTGTGCTGCTCATATTATTATTAATTATTATTTTTATTATTTGTGTCATTATTATACTTTCTATACTTCTGACTTTGTACTTTTTAGTGTTTTGCACGTTTCACAGTAGAAAGATGAGATTTAAACGTAATTTTTCAATCCAAAAAATGCAACACTTTTTACATTTTTTTTAATGAGGTTCATAAGGAATTAGTGTAATGACTGAAAATCCTTTTAATGTAATGATTATGCAAATGTATAGTTTTGTTTATTTTCTTCTTGCACATTACTTTTTTTAAAGTCTAATTATTTTTATGGTTTTATATTGTGGGGAATTCAAACAAACTTTTGCTTCATACTAAGATTTTTTTGTGTAACTTTTGCTAATTTCATTACCATTATGCTTTGAAAGTTTACCATGATGCCAGTTTTCCTGTGGGTGCCTCTGCTTTGTTGAGACAATGCCATGACATGGTGATCCATCGCTAGGAGGTGTGGTCACATAAGTTGCATGTGATGATGTAATCAGAAAAGCCATATAAAAGTTCAGAATGGTAGGGAATACTTTGTAAAAAACTGTGGATACTGTAAAACATTTCTTCACACATTATGTTTGTTAAGCAAATTTAAGCCTAAAAATGTTGCTTTGTGTAAGGCAGGCATATTAACCTCTATTACCAGAGGGCCACGTCCTTGGTTCAGCAACTTTCTTCATTAGTAACCAAATATTGTCACAACTGAACTTACTTCTTTTGCCTTAAATTTAATTGACTTTCTTTGACTGAGAATGCTTTATTCTTTTTCTCTTAACCAGCGGCCACAATAAGCATAACACCAGCTAAAGCAGGTGTTTCATGGTCTGTTCCTGATATACAGGTGATGGGTGTAACAGAGCAAGATGCAGAGGACAAAAAGATATTGAAGAAGATGCTCCGCTGTGGCAACCCCCAACGGGAGCAGCCGAAAAAAGAAGAAGAAATTGGGCTACTGTTGGCTAAGGAAGAAGAATAAGAAGGAGAAGAAGAGAGGGGAGGCATGTCCGTAGGCAGGAGGAGAGGAGGAAGGTAAAGAGAGTGGAACTGAGGGTAGGAACTTTGAATGTTGGCAGTATGACTGGTAAGGGGAGAGAGTTAGCAGATATGATGGAGAGAAGTAAGGTTGATATATTGTGCGTGCAAGAGACTAAATGGAAGGGGAGTAATGCCAGGTGGATCGGAGGTGGATTCAAATTGATCTATCATGGTGTGGATAGGAGGAGAAATGGAATAGGGGTTATTCTGAAGGAACAGTATGTCAAGAGTGTTTTGGAGGTGAAAAGAATGTCAGACAGAGTAATGATTATGAAGCTGGAAATTGGAGTTGTTCTGATGAATGTTGTTAGTGCATATGCCCCGCTAGTTGGGTGTGCAATGGATGAGAAAGAAGTTTTTTGGAGTGAGTTGAATGAAGTGATGAACAGTGTACCCAAGGGATAGAAAGTGGTGATCTGAGCAGATGACAATGGACTTGTTGGTGAAGGGAACAGAGGAGACGAGAAGATGATGGGTAGATATAGTGTCAAGGAGAGGAATGAAGAAGGTCAGAGAATAATGGATTTTGCCAAAAGGATGGACATGGCTGTAGTGAATACGTATTTTAAGAAGAGGAAGGAACATAGGGTTACGCACAAGGGTGGAGGAAGATGCACACAGGTAGATTACATCCTATTCAGATGAGTAAATCTGAAGGAGATTGCAAAGTGGTGGCAGGGGAAAGTGTAGTTAAGCAGCATAGGATGGTGGTCTGTAGGATGACGTTCCAGATCAACTAGAGGAAGAGACTGAGGGCAGAGCAAAGGATCAAATGGTGGAAGTTAAAAAAGAAAGACTGCAAGGTTGAGTTTAGGGAAAAGGTGAGACAAGCACTGGGTGGTAGTGAGGAATTACCAGATAGTTGGGAAACTACAGCAGATGTAGTAAGGGTGAGAGCAAGAAGGCTGCTTTGCACGACATCTGGACAAAGGAAGGAGGAAAAGGAAACCTGGTGGTGGAATGGGTAAGTACAGGAGAGTATACAGAGGAAGAGGATGGCAAAGAAGAAGTGGGATAGTCTGAGAGATGCAGAAAGTAGACAAGAGTACAAGGAGATAAGGCACAAGGTGAAGAGAGAGGTGGTGAAGGCTAAAGAAAAGGTGTAAGATGAGTTGTATGAGAGGTTGGACACTAAGGAGGGAGAAAAGGACCGGTACCGACTGGCTAGACAGAGGGACAGAGCTGGGAAAGATGTGAAGCAGGTTACGGTAATTAAGGATAAAGATGGAAACATACTCACAAGTGAGGAGAGTGTACTGAACAGATGAAAAGAGTACTTTGAGAGGCTGATGAATGAAGTGAATGAGAGAGAGAGAAGAGGTTGGATGATGTGGAGATAGTGAATCAGGAAGTGCAATGGATTAGCAAGGCGGAAGTAAGGACATCTATGAAGAGGATGAAGAATGGAAAAGCCATTGGTCCAGATGACATACCTGTGGAAGCATGGAGGTGTTTAGGAGAGAAGGCAGTGGAGTTTTTAACCAGATTGTTGAATGGAATCTTGGAAAGTGAGAGGATGCCTGAGGAGTGGAGAAGAAATGTACTGTTGCCGATATCTAAGAATAAGGGGATGTGCAGGACTGTAGTAACTACAGGAGGATATAATTGATAAGCCACAGCATGAAGTTATGGGAAAGAGTGTGGCAGCCTTGTTAAGAAGTGAGGTGATGATTAGTGAGCAGCAGTAGGGTTTCATGCCAAGAAAGAGCATCACAGATGCAATGTTTGCTCTGAGGGTGTTGATGGAGAAGTATAGAGAAGGCCAGAAAGAGTTGCATTGCGTCTTTGTGGACCTGGAAAAAGCATATGACAGGGTGCCTCGAGAGGAGTTGTGGCATTGTATGAGAAAGTCGGGAGTGGCAGAGAAGTACGTAAGAGTTGTACAGGATATGTACGAGGGAAGTGAGACCATGGTGAGGTCTGCAGCAGGAGTGATAGATGCATTCAAGGTGGAGGTGGGATTAAAGCAGGGATCGGTTCTGAGCCCGTTCTTATTTGCAATTGTGATGGCCAGGTTAACAAACGAGATTAGACAGGAGTCCCCGTGGACTATGATCTTTGCTGATGACATTGTGATCTGTAGCGATAGGAGGGAGCAGGTTGAGGAGACCCTGGAGAGGTGGAGATATGCTCTGGAGAGGAGAGGAATGAAGGTCAGTAGGAATAATACAGAATACATGTGTGTAAATGAGAGAGAGGTCAGTGGAATGGTGAGGATGCAATGAATAGAGTTGGCGAAGGTGGAGGAGTTTAAATACTTGGAATCAACAGTACAGAGTAATGGGGAGTGTGGAAGATAGGTGAAAAAGAGAGTGTAGGCAGGGTGGAATGGGTGGAGAAGAGTGTCAGGAGTGATTTGTGACAGACGGATATTAGCAAGAGTGAAAGGGAAAGTCTACAGGATGGTAGTGAGACCAGCTATGTTATATGGGTTGGAGACGGTGGCACTGACCAGAAAGCAGGAGACAGAGCTTGAGGTAACAGAGTTAAAGATGCTAAGATTTGCATTGGGTGTGAAAAGGATGGATAGGATTCGAAATGAGTACATTAGGAGGTTAGCTTAACTTGGACGGTTGGGAGACAAAGTCAGAGAGGCGACATTCCATTGGTTTGGACATGTGCAGAGGAGAGATGCTGAGTATATTGGGTGAAGGATGCTAAGGATAGAGCTGCCAGGCAAGAGAAAAAGAGGAAGGCCTAAAAGAAAGTTTATGGATGTGGTGAGAGAGGATATACAGGTGATGGGTGTAACAGAGCAAGATGCAGAGGACAAAAAGATATTGAAGAAGATGATCCGCTGTGGCGACCCCCAACGGGAGCAGCCGAAAAAAGAAGAAGAATTACAATTTTAATCTCCTGATCCTTTAGCAGAAAACAATTACTGGCTTGAAATCATGACAGAATACATGATATCTTAATTGCTTCTGAACACTGGCCAGTCAGTGAGAGTACTGTGTCAATGAGTGCACTTACATGCATTTTAATAGCACCGTTATTCACAAAACCCCATTTTCTGAAATGTCATGTAAACCCTCAATCCAGTTAGAGAACCCAGGATTTTGGTCTCTAAGAAATCAGGTTAATTCATGTAGCATCCTCTGTGAATAACCTAGTTATCTGGCCATGTAAACTTTTAGCTGGGTTACAGTAAAGGATTTCATAGTCTGTGCATGTTCCATTACATTTGTTAATTTGGCACATGCTTTCAGCAGCCACGGGTAGGAAACGGTGAATGTTTTAGTAGTCACTTTATTTGTTCACCTTCCTGATATAATTTGTCTCAATATTTCAGAAATCACTAAATTTATGTTGATGAGCTGAATATACAGCATGCAATCTTGAGGGAGCAGTGGTGGGGGTATTGACATTAAAAGAACCCTACGTTAAGCAGTCCAATTACCTTTAAAAGTAATGAGAAAGCTAACACAAGCACTATTATTTCCCCAGAAGCACTGGGTGTAAGGCAAGAAGTAAGCGCGTTGGTACACTGCTACTTTGCCAGGCTTAAATGAAGCAGAAGACTGTGCTGTGTGTATTCCGGTAACAAAAACCTATTAATAAGGGTTCTTTTAGTTTTTATCCAGCAATCTGCTATAGATTTGTTGAAACAGTGTGATTGGGTGATACAGCAGGCAATGTTCATACCGCCAATCATTTGTGGCTCAGGTTAAAGATATAAAAAGCAGAGGGATGCAATTTACTTCACAGCACATGCTGGACTAAACATTTATAAAATACAGGAAAATGATGACACCTGGCTGACTTCTGGGCTTAGGATTTGATAGCAAATACTGGCAAGTCAAATATGCAGTTTTTCATACAAAAGAAGACAATGTAACACAAACATAACAGACCGCTTGTAACGCATTACAAGTAATTATATAACATGCTCAGTTAAATTTTTGTAAATAATAAGTGATATAACTAAGTTACTTCTAAAAGTGATGTTGCCAATACTGATTAGGAGACACAGGCTCCATGCTTATTTCAGACTCACAGCAACAGTAGAAGACATGTAATTTTTCTTTAATGCATGTTTATGATATTGGTATATATTTGCAATGGAAAACTCTATAAGAGTTGCGCATGTAAACAAGGTTTTTTTTTTTTAAAAAGAAACCAGGTGTCTGCTTTATACAGGTTCTTTGCCTTATCCTGGATTGGTATGTGCATGTAAACACATTCAATTTAAATCTCTTAAATCCTACTGTGAGGTTTCCTACAGGTCGGTGTCGCTTATATTTTTACTTTTGTCTACATGCATCACTTTCTGCATTTCCAAATGTTGGCCTAGCTTTAAAGAATATCCAGGTGTGTTTTCTACCTTCTCAGTATCTGCTATATCTACAGTTTTAGTTCATAAACGATACCGAACTCAGTATCATAACTATACAAGTGAAATAACATCTCCCCATTCACAAATTGCCTGTTGGATTTCACCGATGGCCTTGTGCTATTCGTACACCAGCCGGCCTAACTATTTAATTAGTAAGCACTGCAGCTACACAAGAATATTGTCAGAATTTAGTCTGAAACTTTATTCCACGCTCTGCAACATGTTCTTTAACAGCAAATAACTAAATAGTTATAACTAAATATAGTAAATACATATTGTAAATATCCAAGTGGTGCAATAAAACTATAATTGTGGACAATCAAAATGTCAAAACACATACACATTCTTAGTTGCCCAGGAACATTAATTATAGTAACAAAGTTCACATATACAGTGGTGTGAAAAACTATTTGCCCCCTACCTGATTTCTTATTCTTTTGCATGTTTGTCACACAAAATGTTTCTGATCATCAAACACATTTAACCATTAGTCATATATAACACAAGTAAACACAAAATGCAGTTTTTAAATGATGGTTTTATTATTTAGGGAGAAAAAAATCCAAACCTACATGGCCCTGTGTGAAAAAGTAATTGCCCCCTGAACCTAATAACTGGTTGGGCCACCCTTAGCAGCAATAACTGCAATCAAGCGTTTGCGATAACTTGCAATGAGTCTTTTACAGTGCTCTGGAGGAATTTTGGCCCACTCATCTTTGCAGAATTGTTGTAATTCAGCTTTATTTGAGGGTTTTCTAGCATGAACTGCCTTTTTAAGGTCATGCCATAGCATCTCAATTGGATTCAGGTCAGGACTTTGACTAGGCCACTCCAAAGTCTTCATTTTGTTTTTCTTCAGCCATTCACAGGTGGATTTGCTGGTGTGTTTTGGGTCATTGTCCTGTTGCAGCACCCAAGATCGCTTCAGCTTGAGTTGACGAACAGATGGCGGACATTCTCCTTCAGGATTTTTTGGTAGACAGTAGAATTCATGGTTCCATCTATCACAGCAAGCCTTCCAGGTCCTGAAGCAGCAAAACGACCCCAGACCATCACTCTACCACCACCATATTTTACTGTTGGTATGATGTTCTTTTTCTGAAATGCTGTGTTCCTTTTACGCCAGATGTAACGGGACATTTGCCTTCCAAAAAGTTCAACTTTTGTCTCATCAGTCCACAAGGTATTTTCCCAAAAGTCTTGGCAATCATTGAGATGTTTCTTAGCAAAATTGAGACAAGCCCTAATGTTCTTTTTGCTTAACAGTGGTTTGCGTCTTGGAAATCTGCCATGCAGGCCGTTTTTGCCCAGTCTCTTTCTTATGGTGGAGTCGTGAACACTGACCTTAACTGAGGCAAGTGAGGCCTGCAGTTCTTTAGATGTTGTCCTGGGGTCTTTTGTGACCTCTCGGATGAGTCGTCTCTGCGCTCTTGGGGTAATTTTGGTCAGCCGGCCACTCCTGGGAAGGTTCACCACTGTTCCATGTTTTTGCCATTTGTGGACAATGGCTCTCACTGTGGTTCGCTGGAGTCCCAAACCTTTAGAAATGGCTTTATAACCTTTACCAGACTGATAGATCTCAATTACTTCTGTTCTCATTTGTTCCTGAATTTCTTTGGATCTTGGCATGATGTCTAGCTTTTGAGGTGCTTTTGGTCTACTTCTCTGTGTCAGGCAGCTCCTATTTAAGTGATTTCTTGATTGAAACAGGTGTGGCAGTAATTAGGCCTGGGGGTGGCTACAGAAATTGAACTCGGGTGTGATACACCACAGTTAGGTTATTTTTTAACAAGGGGGCAATTACTTTTTCACACAGGACCATGTAGGTTTGGATTGTTTTTCTCCCTAAATAATAAAAACCATCATTTAAAAACTGCATTTTGTGTTTACTTGTGTTATATTTGACTAATGGTTAAATGTGTTTGATGATCAGAAACATTTTGTGTGACAAACATGCAAAAGAATAAGAAATCAGGAAGGGGGCAAATAGTTTTTCACGCCACTGTATTAAACATAGTTTATTATTTTATAAATTAGGGTCTTCAAACTAATACATGCACACATAATATTAACAGGAGTAAATTTTGATATTTTTATATATATATAAAACAGAAGTGAAGTAGTAATACTCGCTGATCATGGAAGCTGGAGCGTGGCAATGTGATGTTTAGCACATACAAATTACAATTTCACTCTACTCTGTGTGTGTGTGTGATCATAAGGACCCTATGATATCAAATTATTTTCTTGACGTTGTCCAACAGGTGGCACTATTACTGCAGGTTTCAGAATTCAAGCACTGCATGAGGCTTAAAGTTATCTTCACCACCCATTAACACAATTTTGTATGCTGAAACAAGCAGAAATTTGCACCTTGAATTCAAAATAAAGTACTACCTATTTCTTTGTAAATGTTATCACTGCTTAACAATGAAGAGTAGTAATCACCGCTACATTTAGAAAAAGAAGACATGACTGTAATTAGGGCTGTTTGATATAATGATATATATCGGATGACAATATGAAAACGTCTATCGCTGCACATTACGCTATCGTTTGTTTCGTGGTGTCGCAAAATAAACTGTTTATGGCAATATTTTTTTCATTGTTTTGATGGCCATCACGTGGATGCAGACACACTAGCATGGCTGATGAAGACGAGGCAACACCAGGTAGCTCCACACAGAAGGACCTTGTTCCTAAACGAGGGGCTACCTCAGTAGTATGGAGATGGTTTGGATTTGAAGAGTCTGACACGGACCAGAAAACGGTACTGTGCAAATTATGCTGCAGACCGATCGCTACCACAGACTCCAACACGACAAACCTCTTCTACCACCTCCGCAAAAAGCACGTGAGCGAGCATGCAGAGACTTTACAACTGAGAGGCAGGCCACGTAGGATATTACAGTTGTAAAGGTACTATTTAAAAGAGCATGTTAAAAGCTTGGAAGATTAATTGCTACCAAAACAATTTGCTTAAGGCATAATTTTCCCTGCAGCGTTTGCTGTCAGCGTTAATCTTGTTAAAATTACGTTTACGCCACAACTGCATTAACGGCAAATCTCCGTTAACGAGTTACCGCGGATCGCCCCGTGCTTGGGGCTGGACGACATCAACACGTTAGCGCCGTCCAGTCCCACGCACTGGGCGATCAGCTGTAACTCATTAACGGAGATTTGCCACACTACGATGTGCAAATTAACATTTTACTAGAATGTAGCCTAAAAAATATTATATTTAATATTATATATTTAATATATTTTTGTCGTAAGCCTTATTGCTGCTACAGTTTGAAGTACAATGTTTACATTTGGTTTTGACAGTTAATGTTAGACTTGTATTTATTTTGTTTAAAGGGTTTATTGGCCTTATATAGTTTAGTTGTTAGTGCTTTGATCCTATTTATATTTAATATATGTTGTGAGAGTTATTGCTGCTACAGTTCACATTTTGTTTATGTCAGGCATTTTATATAGCAGTATTTTATATTGGGCCTTTAGTAATTTGTTTTTGAAAAGTGTTTTATATTTGATACATTAATATTTTATGTTTACATTCTAAGTCAAACATTTGCTCAAATGTTCTAAATAAAAGAACAGAAATAATTACAAGTTGAGTACTTCTCATTTTTGATTTTTTTAATTTAAATGAAAAAAGGAGTGGTGATTATATAAACTATTCACTGAATACAAAGAAAATGTACTATATCGTGATATCGGGATATGAAATGAAATATCGGGATATAAGATTTTGGTCATATCGCACAGCCCTAACTGTAATAGGCCGATAGGTTATAGGCTCCTTAGTATCAAATGTTCAGGATTCACTGAAATTCTTCTGTGCATGTGTTAATCAACAGTTACATAATAACAAAGTGTAACTGGCAGTTAAAGTATTAGTTTAGAAACACTAAACACATTTGCCAGCATAACAGGGATGACAACATACCTTGTCAGCAATGCCCTGTTAACACACCATTACACAGTTTGGAAGCAGTCATTAAACAGAGGAACAAGCATGGAGAGTCTGTAACTATGCTGAGCAGAAAGGCTAAGTGCGGTTTCTGCACAACAGGCCCACAGGGCATGCCTTATCTGTTGAATATTTTAGCTGCCTGTATACTGGTTAGCCAGAATCTTCCTCTCATTAACTAATTTGCTTCTGATTGTAGTGAAAAATTGGCTTTCCTTTCATTTAAAAGAGGTTTATAAAGGCATTAAAAGGCTTATAGACTGCTGGAATAAGTCTACTCGGAAGCATTGAGTATGTGGACAAATCATGTATTTAAAGTATCTTTAATACATAAAAGAAAAATAAATATAATGCTTCTTTTGTCACTTATAGTACCAAAACAGTGCTCACAAAAACACAAAGGAAATCCATGCCATGTAACCCATCCATGTACATGTAATAATGTATGAATGGATTATAACCCAAAAAGGCTGCAAAAAACAAAATACCTGAACTGTCTCCTGTTGCGCTGGTACTTCTAGTGTCTTGGGACTCTATAGCTGTAGCTGGAGTTGGCTGTTGCCTGACAAATGTAAAAATGCAGGAAATTCAAGTTAACATGGTTTCCTTTGTAAAATTTTACTGTAAATTAGAAATGGCTACATGCAAATATTGCTTGATCAACACTGTGCATTTGATCCAGTCTGGGGAGGCAATGTTGGTTTCACTTCAGCTAGGCCTTTAAGAAGAATCCAGTCTAGGTTATTTAGGGAACAAGGATTCAGCTTTCATTAACACCTGTAAAACCCTACTTTACAAACGACGAGTTTCTTTTGGCAATTTATAAAACTGAGAACGGCTAAAAGTCAACAACAGTCTAGTTATGCTATTTTATTTTTGTTTTCTTTACTTGCAAGGCCAGTTAGGATTACATTAAATGATACCAACTGTTGAATCAAACTTGCTGGTTCAACAGCATGTGACATCATCACATCACCACTAATTCAATATGCCGACAAGTTCTAAAAAGTGCCCAAGCTTTGGATTCTTGAAATAAGATGATGACTTTGCTTCTGATCATACCTTTTGCTTTGTACTTTAATAATCTGATTCCTTTTGTTTAATTTTGGTATTTGACCCTTGCCTTTTAACGGACTACTCTTTCTGCTTGCCCTCCAAAGACTACACTTTCATTCTGTGCTGAATTTGACTTCAAAATTGTCTTCAAGTCACTGTCTTGGTCATTACAAAGTTTAGCAGTCACTGCTTAATTGTACCTGAACATTAATTAAGCAGAAATTGTTGCACAGTGGAAAGCATAACTGAACATCTTACTGAAATACCAACAAGGGATGGTGAAAACATTAATATGTCAATGGACAGTATTATTTCAGAATAGATTAACGAAAATATGCTTTTGGGCATCAATTCAACAATACCTCTGAGTTTTTTCAGCAACTAGTAACTCCATTTTGTGAATCTTGTTATGGTTTACATGAAATTGCTCTTTACCTTGTGAGCTCCTACTGGCTTTCCAAGAGATGTCCTGTGCTGAAAAGCTGAACTTATCAAATGGCAATAAAATGGACAATAATATAATGCCTAGCTTTTAAAAATTTAATGGAAACAATTAGGAATCTTGCCTTGCCAAGAACAGACCATAAAAAGAGAGACACACACAAATACATAAACTTACTTTTCAAAATATGCCTGCCGCCGTCGCCGTAATTCCTCTGCAGACAGTGATTCACTCTGGACAGACTTTGATGTGTTAGCAGTAATGTCTCCAATAGTGTCAGCAGAAGAGCCAGTAGTAGAGGACCCTAATGTTCAAATTAAACAGGAACAAAATTTGAAATAAGATACCCTGCTGAGGACTGCAAAAACAACAGTATAAGGGTTATTCAACTACAGAAAAACCTTGATTATCTGTCAGGGTTTGGGACTGAGGCCGTGACAGATAACAGTACAGCTACTTTAAAAATGATATACAGTAGATTAAATTTAGCGAATTATATTAACGAAATATAATATAGTATTAACAAAATTAATGCATATAATACTGTAATGACCAGCACACATACAGTATAAGCAAATACAAGTCAGAGCTACTGAAGTTTTTTGCATTTTACTTGGAGTCTATTGTTCCATAACAAACTGTGCCCTGTCTTATAATACGTTATCTGGGTTACAGAGCAAACCTCCAAAACAATAAAAGAAAGCTTTCCCACCAATCAGTTTATCTCCTGCCACTTATGCTCTCTTTTTTCTGTATATTGCAAACACTCCTGCTTATTGTCTCCTGACTCCCTACTCAAAACTTCTTTCTGTCGCAACTTCCTTTTTCTCCTAACTTTTCCTGTCACTCAATTCCTAAAACAGACATGTCAACCCCTCACAGAACAGGAGCACTTCACCCAGTTCTATCATTTTCAGCATTCATTCCGCCCTTTCTGCTCCCACACAGGGCATCACAAGCTGCCTGCACATCACAATAGATCAACAAAACATAACAGAATTTAAAAAGAAAATTATAAAACAGAAGAACGATAACATTAATACAGAATAATATTACTGTCAATGGTTTCCATTTTCAACAAGGTTTTCAATTTTGTCGGCATCACACTTTACATCACTCACTATAACATTCTCTCTACTCTATAAATTGAAGCAATAGTAGAAGAACCTTCTCCACTTCGTCAATGCTTAATACTTTCAATTTTTTCTGACAATTCCAACACCACACACATATGTTTATCAGCCCTAACAATGTACAGCAGATAAATTATACCAACAGAGAAAAGCTACAAAATTCTATTAAAACTGAAGGTACATAACTGACACTGTGATTTCAAAATGCAGTATGACATGTGGTGCTAGGGAAGAACACTACGCGTTAGCAAAATGGAGAGTTGTTCCAATGTGCAGTCCTCGCAGTGTATTGCATGGCAGTAGTATTACAGTAATAGCTCTGCAGTGATTAGTTTACAGCTACTCATTTCATATACTGCAATTTGCTACTCCTCCTCAAATCAAACGCCATTTGCAAACATTATCTGGTAGTTGAGTCATGGCAACTGGACTTCTTTCTTGTTAGGATGATACGTTTCACTGCTCATCCTAGCAGCTTCGTCAAACATACCTACCTAACAAGAAAGAAGTCCAGCTGCAATGACAACAAGATAATTTCACCTGGATGACTGAGAATCTTCACAGACGTTTGCAAACATGTTTTTACAGTAAGATTACTTCAGCATTAGTAGAGCAGTTCTGAATGTTTTACACCTACTACAAAGCATAAGCGTAAGTTTTATTTTTAATGCAGTGTATAATAGTTTTTGCACAAACCAAGAGATTTGAAAAGCTTTCTAAGGATGCTTCCAAGATAATGCCATTTTACTATGCAGCCTACTGAAACTGAATGGCTTGAAAAAAGACATTGTCACAGACACCTGCTTAACTGATGTCAGGGTCACAGCAATCCTTTGCACACGGCAGGTAACAGATTGGGACTGGGCGCAGCCCACTCTCACACACACACCCATACTCCAAATGGGGCCAATTCATATTCACCAGACCCCCCTTGGTGTTGGATATGTCAGAGGAAAACCCATTCAAATGCAATGGGGAATATGCTGGCTTCATACAGACATCATCTGAGCATGAGATCCATGGTGCATCACTGCTGTTTCTGATATGGATGTGAGCAACACTGGAACGCTGCAAGGTAGAGTTCTGTCTCCTTTTGTCTTCACTCTGTACACCTCAGACTATAACTATAACAGCAGGTCATATCACCTGCAGAAATTTTCAGATGATTCTGCACTTATTGGTTGTATTGATAAGGGAAAGTGAAACAGATTGTTTCTTGGTGCAGACAAAATTGATTACAATTTAACATCAGCAAAACCAAGGAACTGGTTATTAACTTTAGCCACACCAAAGAGTTTCTATGTACAGTATAGCAGAGGTGATGCATTCCTAAAGGTATTTGGTGGCCCACATTAATGACACGCTAGATTGGTCTCAGAACACAAATGAACTAGAGAAGAAAGGACAGAGCAGGCTCTTTTTGTCTTAGTAGACTTTGTTCTATAGTGAGTTTGTAAATTTTAGTAACACATACCCTGCATGCTTAGCTGAATGGCTCTGCGCAGATCAGCCTCTTCATCTTCTACCTCAATGTCCTTCTGACTGAGGGCAAGTGCTTTAGAAAGGTTTTCTTCATCTTCATCTATTGGACCTATTGGACCTCCCTCAAATGCTCTCCTGCCTTCCACTGTTCTATCGAGGGGACTTCTGGACAGAAAAAAACAAGTAGGCCACATTGGTTTAAAGTTGCACAGACATGAGCTATTCTGACATTGCATTAAAAAAAAAAAAACCTGAACAAAAACAAAGCGAAAGAAGTGGGAGAGTTCCAGTGTGATCCAATTAAGGGTCACAAAAAGCCTTGGTAGGAACAAGACATGGAAGAGACAAGCACTCAAACACATACACAGAGTTTAGACCATCCAGTTAATCTAACATTCACGTATATGGGAAGCTAAAGGGATACTGAAGAATCTGTAAAAATACAATACAGACATGGTGAAAATGTGGAAATGCAGTTATCATTTGGAATTAAAAATTGTACAGTGAAGTTGCAGTTTAAAAAAACAAAAAGTCATCATTCTGTTTTACTGAGCATGTGAACTAACACAATATAAAATGGACTCCACTCTATCTTTGACTTGCACTGCTAGTATGGATTTCCAGGAAATGTGAAATAAAGATGTGCTTCTAGTATCACTGCTTTACCTTTGCCTGGAAGCCAGCTGAGAAGCTTCCTCTCCAATCAAGCGAGGTCTTTGTCTCTGCTCCACCCGTATTATGCCTAAAATTTGGTCTGCCTCACAGTCAGGCAGTTCCCCTCTAATTACAAATATGGAGTAACCTAAGAAAAAAACAGATTAGTGTATCAGTACGCTATAGAAAAGCATACAGGTGGATGGCACCATAAATACCATTTGCAAACACTTAAGTCTAAGTTTTCTTTACCTTCCTGCTGCAGTTGTGCCAGGAATAGTGCAAGGTATGTATCAGAGATAAGTTCTGGACCCGTCAACAAAGAATTCAAGTTAAACCACTAAAAGGAAAAAAGTGAAAGATATACGCTAAATAAGCCTTTTTATTAAATAACAATAATTTACAGGAATGCATCAAAGAAAAAGGATGAGTTCACAAAAGAGTTCTTTAGAAAGAAGAGTCCCAACTACCTGCATGAGACATAGAGATTTATACAATGCTCTATCCACCTAAACATGCAAGCATCTAGCAGAGCTACAGTGGGACTTCAATGCAGAAGTTGCTGACAGTCACAATTACAATAGGCTCATATGTCCAGCAAGTAGGAAAATGGATTAGAAATAAATGAAAAGAAAAAGCAAAACCTTTTTTGTGTGCCAGTGAGAAAAAAAATATATAAGAATAAGAACACAAACATAAACCATGAGGAAGAACAAATGATTTGAGCATTGTCACACAAGTGCGCATGGGAGGCAGCTAAAGGGCTTGAGTGAAGACAGTCCTGAGGCATGCCGGGATGTGGCAGAGTGCACTGACTCTTTTTCTCACTACCCTGTAGACCATTCCTGGGAGACTCCACCTGGCTCTCTTGACATCACTTCCGGGACCGAACCAATGGAAACAGACCTTACCAGCTCCGGTCCCCCGATGTAACGTCCGGGCCTGATCCAATGAGTGATGAACACGTGCCCGATCCTTATGACCTCACTTCCTGTCTTCCCCTTTAAAAGTCTGCCCTTTTTCCCTTTTCCCTCAGTCTTGTCTTGGACTCGTTGTATGCACTTCAGTGCTGTATCTTTATAAAAAGAACACTTTTGCAGCCTGGAAACGAGATTATACAGGTGGCTGCCCCAAACCTTTCCTTGAGTATGTCTCAACTTTGTGACAGCATATAAAGGAAAAACTGTCACTAATTACACATGAGACTTCTGTGAGATCCCTATCATAAAAAGTTTAAACGCATTTTGAATCACAAAGCACACTGTGTTCCCTCTAGGATCTCAGAGAAACCTTGTATATTTGGCGAAAACATGGTGAAGGTGACATGCACAAGTCTTTTAATAAAGTAAAGACATCAAAGATTTGAATACTTTATTTTGATGTCTGTTATGCTAGTGTATTGTCCGAGATCTAAATAACATGCCTCAACGAACAGCTCTCAGTGGAACTAACTTATTTGTCCATGAAATGCTTCTAATTTTCTCAGTGCGTATCAATTTTGTAACAATGCAAACTGACTCAGATTCCTTCATTTTAAAAAAATGCAATGCTGAAAAAGACACAGGAGTGCTTCCTCTTTCTGAGAAGACAGAGGAAATACAAGATGAACACACAGGTACTCTTGAACTCAGAAAGTGTTCTGAGACCTCATTTACAGTGCATCCGGAAAGTATTCACAGCGCATCACTTTTTCCACATTTTGTTATGTTACGGCCTTATTCTAAAATGGATTAAATTCATTTTTTTCTCAGGAATTCTACACACAACACCCCATAATGACAACGTGAAAAAAGTTTACTTGAGATTTTTGCAAATTTATTAAAAATAAAAAAACTGAGAAAGCACATGTACATAAGTATTCACAGCCTTTGCCATGAAGCTCAAAATTGAGCTCAGGTGCATCCTGTTTCCCCGATCATCCTTGAGATGTTTCTGCAGCTTAATTGGAGTCCACCTGTGGTAAATTCAGTTGATTGGACATGATTTGGAAAGGCACACACCTGTCTATAGAAGGACCTACAGTTGACAGCTCATGTCAGAGCACAAACCAAGCATGAAGTCAAAGGAATTGTCTGTAGACCTCTGAGACAGAACTGTCTCGAGGCATAAATCTGGGGAAGGTTACAGAAAAATATCTGCTGCTTTGAAGGTCCCAATGAGCACAGTGGCCTCCATCATCCGTAAGTGGAAGAAGTTCGAAACCACCAGGACTCTTCCAAGAGCTGGCCGGCCATCTAAACTGAGAGATCGGGGAGAAGGGCCTTAGTCAGGGAGGTGACCAAGAACCCGATGGTCACTCTGTCTGAGCTCCAGAGGTCCTCTGTGGAGAGAGGAGAACCTTCCAGAAGGACAACCATCTCTGCAGCAATCCACCAATCAGGCCTGTATGGTAGAGTGGCCAGACGGAAGCCACTTCTTAGTAAAAGGCACGTGGCAACCCGCCTGGAGTTTGCCAAAAGGAACCTGAAGGACTCTCAGACCATGAGAAACAAAATTCTCTGGTCTGATGAGACAAAGATTGAACTCTTTGGTGTGAATGCCAGGTGTCACGTTTGAAGGAAACCAGGCACCGCTCATCACCAGGCCAATACCATCCCTACAGTGAAGCATGGTGGTGGCAGCATCATGCTGTGGGGATGTTTTTCAGCGGCAGGAACTGGGAGACTAGTCAGGATAAAGGGAAAAGATGACTGCAGCAATGTACAGAGACATCCTGGATGAAAACCTGCTCCAGAGCGCTCTTGACCTCAGACTGGGACGACGGTTCATCTTTCAGCAGGACAACGACCCTAAGCACACAGCCAAGATATCAAAGGAGTGGCTTCAGGACAATGTGAATGTCCTTGAGTGGCCCAGCCAGAGCCCAGACTTGATTCCGACTGAACATCTCTGGAGAGATCTTAAAATGGCTGTACACCAACACTTCCCATCCAACCTGATGGAGTTTGAGAAGTGCTGCAAAGAGGAATGGGCGAAACTGGCCAAGGATAGGTGTGCCAAGCTTGTGGTTTCATATTCAAAAAGACTCGAGGCTGTAATTGCTGCCAAAGGTGCATCGACAAAGTAATGAGCAAAGGCTGTGAATACTTATGTATAGTACATGTGATTTCTCAGTTTTTTTACTTTTAATAAATTTGCAAAAACCTCAAGTTAACTTTTTTCACGTTGTCATTATGGGGTGTTGTGTGTAGAATTCTGAGAAAAAAATAAATTTAATCAGTTTGGAATTAGGCTGTAACATAACAAAATGTGGAAAAAGTGATGCGCTGTGAATACTTTCCGGATGCACTGTATAAAGCTTAGGCATACAAAAAAAAAGTGTCTCAAAATGCACATTCGTAACTTCCCACAAAAATGACAGCATGTATATAAATAAATAAATAAATAAAAAGCGAAGGTCTGCATATTTATAGATAGAACTCCATGAAGGTAGAAAATTAATCACCTATCTTAAAACAGTCTTTTATTCCTGAGCTTTCAACAACTATCAGGTATCATCATCAGAGTATAATGATTAGACATACAGGAGACAAAGCAAATGAGGAAGGGGGTTGGGGTGTATTTGTATGTTCATCTTTTTAAGCCTGCATATGATGGGCTCATGTCCAAATATCTGTAAATGTTTTTTTCATTTGATAGTCACAACTCAGCCAGCTCTCTGGCACTCTTAGTATTTGCCTTGAATCTCACTTGAAGTGTGTTCCATTTAAACATGTGCCCTGTTAAATAGCACTGTTGAATTGCTTGATGCAATTATTTAAAGCAATTTAAGACACAATTCCACACTGTTTCTAACTAATAGTCTCAGCAAGTTATCTTGATTACTTCTGCAAACCTCTTACAAAAAATCAGTAGTTACCTGCCGTCCTAGTTTCCGTACTGTAAACCAGTGCTCCTTGTAGTTGCATATAAACGCCTTTTCATTTCTGCAAAATAAATGGATATGGTATTTTGTAACTATATTTAAAAAAATCCTTTTATGCAAGGCTGAAACATTAAGAATCACTACCAGTGTCATTAAATTCCCCATAATAAGCATAAGAAATGAAAAAGTAGATTTTACAGGAGCAGCTATTTTACCTGCTATGGACTTCGATTTGATTTTAGAAGACACCCAGGTTTACTTCACTGCAATCTAGTTACTTGCTATCACACAGGTCAATTTATTCAAAAGCTGACACTCCCAACAAAAATCAAATGGGCCATTAAAGGAGTCATACAAGGGACATATTTAGAGTGATGAGACTTTCTATTTTTTGTCATTCTGAGAAATGCCAGTGACAGTTTATAAAAATTATTTAATATACAATTTAATTCACCCTTTGTCACCACTAATATGCACACCCCATGCTGCAATTTAAATACAGCTCAGCTTTTCCACACAAATCTACAACCTTTTGTTTTACTCAGTTAGCTTTGATAATATAGCAAAATACATTCTGATCTGCAATAGAATAAAAAAAAACTTTATTTAATCCAAATACAATCAAACACAAATATTGCACATTTGAATTGGTAACCTATTGTCTGAAATTTAATATGTGAAACACAGTAATTTTTTCCCTACCTGTGGACATTTCTCTGAGTAACCAACTATCATTCTCTGACCTCCAAAGACAATTTCCTCTTGTGGATTAATAAAGTGTACCAAATACCAAATCAGTATGCTAATCACATAAAGATTTGAGCAAAGTCTGAACACAAAAATTTAATAGTAAATAGAAAAATGAGTTCACAACTTTGTATGTCGTAGCAACAACCATTGAGAGAACAAGTCAGGAAATTCTGAAACTATAGAACGACAAATTAATAAGTAAATAAAAATTAAGACCAGTAATGTATCTGCGGAGGGCAGAGAGTAACATCAACTACACAGTTGAGAATGCAAGAAACAAACTTACCTGTAATCCAGGTTAAAAAAAAATAAGGTGAGCAAAATCAATTTATTTGGGTGCTTTTGACACTTAGTGCGGCCAACGGAATTTTAAATACATACAAACCATAGGTTTCCTGCCCCCACATCCATCAGGAACAGACAGGGCCTGAACAACAGCGAATGATGAAGTCACTCTATTTTGGAAAATGGAATGACGGCAGAAAAGACTGAGAAACTAGACAGCTCCCCTCATGTATGATGGGTGAGTGATGACAATATAAGATATCCTGTGATTGTGCACATTTGATTGTATTGCAACAGTTATGTGGTGCACACAGAGGTACTCTGATACAGGTGTCCAAAGAACATCACTAACGTGTCTTAGCCACTTTCAACTAATCAATCAAACACATCCCTGAGTGCTATTTACATAAGTAGAGCCCAAGGTTAGTGGGTTTTTTTTCCCCGGTGAAGTGAGCACTGAACTTGCACTGTTTTTCTTAAGTAATCTCCCCAGTATTTAAGAATCAATCATTTTCTTCAAAAAATAAATACTTTGAGTTATTTGTTTAATTAGGTTCTGTATTGCTAGTTTTAGTACTTCACATTTTAAGTAGCATTTATGCAGAACTATAGAACACTCTAAAGGCTTTCTAGCAACACTGTATGTTTCAAAACCTACAGTGACTTCCAATTACAAACACGTAACTGCATAAGTTGTGCAACTCATGACTGGACTGCTGCTCACCACTGTGTTTCTAAATTTCCTCACATTGTCAGATTTTGCATTCTGCTAAAGTGTCCTGTAATCACACATTAATATAACAATCTAAGCCCAAACTAATTTCATGCGATGAATACTGTCTGGGTTTGCTTACATAGGATTGTTAATTAAAATAAAAGGTCTTTACACTGGATCAGCCATCTGCTTCTGATACTCGGGGCTGTTGAAAAGAATCAACTCCAAGCCCCACACGCCCAAAGCCTTACTGATAACCTGTGAAGAGAAAATAAATGAAGAAAGCTGCAATGGACATAAAGAAACTTTTGCTTACTATTGTTTTTAAATACTGACATAAATAAAGGTACACAAATGTTAAAAAATGTAAGAGATGCTAAGTGGTTCAAGATTTGAAAAGAAAATTTGAAATAGGAAAATATCAAGTACTGCCGGCAATAGGGCCATCCCCAGATTCTGCCACTGTCTGTAATTTAGCACAAGAAACGCAGAACCTTTATGGTGGAAAATGCTCACACGGCATTCCAGACATCCCACACATGCATAACAGTTTTATATCCAAATACTGAAAGAAGCGTCGGTGTATAAATTCAATCTGACATTTTCATAAAAAAAATGAAGAGACAGCCATTGATGTTTGGTGGACATATGCACTAACCTCATATAAGATGCTTCTCTTTGAAAGAAATAAATAAAAAAAAAAAACAACAAAATGTGTACCAAAGCAAGACACATGATATATATATATACCTATATACACACACACACATATACAGTACACACGTGGACAAAATTGTCACAGAAATAACTTTAATCTGACAAAAGTAATAATAAATAAAAATTCGATGAAATTTAACTAATAAAAGTCAGATATTGCTTTTCAACCATGCTTCAACAGAATTAATAAAAAAAAAAAAAACTCATGAAACAGGCCTGGACAAAAATGATGGTACCCCTAGAAAAGACTGAAAATAATGTGACCAAAGGGACATGTTAATCCAAGGTGTGTCCACTAATTAGCATCACAGGTGTCTACAATCTTGTAATCAGTCAGTGGACCTATATATAGGGCTCCAGGTAGTCACTGTGTTGTTTGGTGACATGGTGTGTACCACACTCAACATGGACCAGAGGAAGCGAAGGAAAGAGTTGTCTCAGGAGATTAGAAAGAAAATTATAGACAAGCATGTCAAAGGTAAAGGCTATAAGACCATCTCGAAGCAGCTTGATGTTCCTGTGACTACAGTTGCACATATTATTCAGAAATTTAAGATCCATGGGACTGTAGCCAACCTCCCTGGACGTGGCCGCAGGAGGAAAATTGATGACAAATCAAAGAGACGGATAATACGAATGGTAACAAAAGAGCCCAGAAAAACTTCTAAAGAGATCCAAGGTGAACTTCAAGCTCAAGGAACATCAGTGTCAGATCACACCATCCGTCGTTGTTTGAGCCAAAGTGGACTTCATGGGAGACGACCAAGGAGGACACCATTGTTGAAAACAAATCATAAAAAAGCCAGACTGGAATTTGCCAAACTACATGTGGACAAGCCACAAAGATTCTGGGAGAATGTCCTATGGACAGATGAGACAAAATTGAACTTTTTGCCAAGGCACATCAGCTCTATGTTCACAGACGGAAAAATGAAGCATATCAAGAAAAGAACACTGTCCCTTCTGTGAAACATGGAGGAGGCTCTGTTATGTTCTGGGGCTGCTTTGCTGCATCTGGCACAGGGTGTCTTGAATCTGTGCAGGGTACAATGAAATCTCAAGACTATCAAGGGATTCTAGAGAGAAATGTGCTGGCCAGTGTCAGAAAGCTTGGTCTCAGTCGCAGGTCATGGGTCTTGCAACAGGACAATGACCCAAAACACACAGCTAAAACACCCAAGAATGGCTAAGAGGAAAACATTGGACTATTCTAAAGTGGCCTTCTATGAGCCCTGACCTCAATCCTATTGAGCATCTTTGGAAAGAGCTGAAACATGCCGTCTGGAAAAGGCACCCTTCAAACCTGAGACAACTGGAGCAGTTTGCTCATGAGGAGTGGGCCAAAATACCTGCTGAGAAGTGCAGAAGTCTCATTGACAGTTACAGGAATCGTTTGATTGCAGTGATTGCCTCAAAAGGTTGTGCAACAAAATATTAAGTTAGGGGTACCATCATTTTTGTCCAGGCCTGTTTCATGAGTTTATTTTTTTAAATAATTCTGTTGAAGCATGGTTGAAAATCAATGTCTGACTTTCATTGGTTAAATTTCATAGAATTTTTATTTATTATTACTTTTGTCAGATTAAATATTATTATATTTAATAAATATTATTGTTATACATATATATATACATATATATACATTTATACATATATATACATATATATATATATATTTATACATATATACATATATATATATACATTTATATATATATATATATATATATATATATATATATATATATATATATATATATATACATACATGCACACATACATACACATATAATAATTTATTCTACTTTCAATAAAAAAAGATAGCAGTGGTATGTCTTTCATTTCCTAGGAACATCTGAGTACTGGGGTGTTTTCCGAACAAAGATTTTTAGTGAAGCATTATTTAGTTGTATGAAATTAAATCAAATGTGAAAAACTGACTGTGCAAAAACTTGGGTACCCTTGCAATTTCGCCGATTTAAACGCATGCAACTAGCTCCTTGAGCCTTGAACTTCATAGACAGGTGTGTCCAATCATGACAAAAGGTATTTAAGCTGGTCAATTGCAAGTTGTGCTTCCCTTTGACTCTCCACTGAAGAGTGACAGCATGGGATTCTCAAAGCAACTCTCAAAAGATCTGAAAACAAAGATTGTTCAGTCTCCTTGTTTACGGGAAGGCTACACAAAAGCTATCAGTTTCAACTGTAAGGAATGGAATCAGAAAATGGAAGGCTACAGGCACAGTTGCTGTTAAACCCAAGTCTGGCAGGCCAAGAAAAATACAGGAGTGGCATATGCCCAGGATTGTGAGAATGGCTACAGACAACCCACAGATCACCTCCAAAGACCTGCAAGAACATCTTACTGCAGATGGTGTATCTGGACATTGTTCTACAATTCAGCACAATTAGCACAAAGAACATCTGTATGGCAGGGTGATGAGAAAGAAGCCCTTTCTGCACTCACGCTACAAACAGAGTTGCTTGTCGTGTGGAAATTCTCATTTAGACAAGCCACATTCATTTTTTGAACAAAGTGCTTTGTACTGATGAGACAAAAATTTAGTTATTTGTTCATAACAAAAAGTGCTTTGCATGGTGGAAGAAAAACACCTGCTACCTACTGTCAAATTTGGTGGAGGTTCTATCATGCTGTGGGGGGCTGTGTGGCTAGTTCAAGGACTGGGGCCCTTGTTAAAGTCGAGGATCGGATGAATTCAAACCAATATCAAAAAATTCTTCAGGATAATGTTCAAGCATCAGTCACAAAGTTGAAGTTACGCATGGGTTGGATATCCCAACAAGACAATGACCCAAAACACAGTTTGAAATCTATAAAGGGATTTGTGAAGAGGGAGAAGTACAATGTTCTAGAATGGCCGTCACAATCCCCTGACTTGAATATCATTGAAAATCAATGGGATGATTTGAAACAGGCTGTCCATGCTCATGCTCGGCAGCCATCAAATTTAACTGAACTAGAGACATTTTGTATGGAAGAATGGTCAAAAATACCTCCATCCAGAATCCAGACACTCATCAAAGGCTGTAGGAGGCGTCTAGAGGCTGTTATATTTGTAATAGGAGGCTCAACTGAGTATTGATGTAACATCTCTGTTAGGGTGCCCAAATTTATGCACCTGTCTAATTATGTTATGATGCATATTGCATATTTTCTGTTAATCCAAAAAACTTAATGTCACTGCTGAAATACTACTGTCTCCATAAGGAATGAAGTTGCTACTTTGAAAGCTCAGCCAATGATAAACAAAAATCCAAAGAATTAAGAGGGGTTCCCAAACATTTTCATATGACTGTACATATTTAGTTTTGCCAACTGCATATACTGCACTGTATTCTTTGTGGATGCAGTACAACAGAACCACAACTTAGCAGGGAACCACTTAAACTATTAATGTGAAATTGTTAGATGTTGGATTATTTAAAAAATATTCAATTTAGGGCTTAAAATAATATTGTCACAATTAATTGTGCAACATTACCTTCAGTGTTTGCTTTTTTTTAATTTATGGTGTATTGTTAATTTTTGATAGAATAATTTTATTTCAAGTTAACAAAGTCCACATTTAGCCCTATTGTGAAATTTAAAAATTTACCTGAATAGAGAAGAAACCACTGTCATCCATGTTTCCGGACGGTTGCTAAAAAACAAGTAAAAAATAAATTCAACTGTTAAGAGCAGGGAAGTGAAAACACGCAAAAAAACTAAAGCCTCCACCCTACAGTATTTCCTTTACAGCACAGTCTGACATTTGCTCATTCCCAAACAGTAGATGCTCTAAAATTCAGTGAAGATGTTAAGAACAATGACATAATTAATATGTTTTGCATTTTCATCCATGTTTGATTATTTAAATATACTCTAAAATAGATTTTTAAAGATTCGGTGTAGTGTTGGATTAGCATGAATACTTACCAAACCCACTTAACTCTACACCTACTTGATGAAATCATCTTCATCTGGTTAAGTGCCCAGTACAACCTAGAACTGATGGGTTCATAACTCAAAAGTATGTAACTTATAGAGAGTTGGATTGATATTAAACTTTTCACAGCTCAGTACCAATACTAAAACGATATCAAAGCAAGTAATAGTTAACCATAAGCCACCCCCTTGGGGCTCTATGTTTCTGCCTCCCAGCTCACATGCACCTGCACCACCCGGCTCTGCTTCGCTCCTCTCTCTTGGTGTTAGAGGCAATGTAACTGGTACACCACTCCTCTTGGATCTTTGAGCATGTTTATAAGGAGAAGCAGGGTCATTCTCCTTGGAGTTTCCAAAGAAGTGACATTCACATATTCTAACAGGGGTGGGAGTTTAGTGTTCTTCTCAGATATTTGAGCATTAAAATATGCAGTTGAAGAAGTCAGGGTAGTCATAGGATGCAACCTTGGCCACATGTCAGGATGTGAAATGTCTGCTCTGCTAGGCATGTGTAAGTGTTATTATGGTGAAGTGGAAGTACTGAGGAGCAACAACAGCTGAACCATAAACTGGTAAACCA
Organism: Polypterus senegalus; assembly: GCF_016835505.1. Taxonomy (NCBI): domain Eukaryota; kingdom Metazoa; phylum Chordata; class Cladistia; order Polypteriformes; family Polypteridae; genus Polypterus; species Polypterus senegalus. The sequence goes on along the minus strand of NC_053171.1, from coordinate 73,640,043 downwards.
TGCAAACTTGCAGAGCAGGGCTGCTGAGTACTGAAGTGCATAGCACATAAAAATCATCTCTCTTCTGTTACATTACTCAAACCAGGCTGCCTCTTGAAACTGTGAATCGGGAGCATAATGAAAGGAGTTTCAGTGCCCAAGGCTGTGATCTTTATGTGCAATGCAAAGAGCCCACTGGATTTTGGAGAACTTGAAATGTGTTGTCTGGGGTGATGGACCATGCTTCACAATCTGGCTGGCTGATGGATAAATCTGGGTTTTGTGGATGGTAAAAGGATGCTACTTTCTGCACTGCACAGTGCCTACTGTAAAGTTTGGTTAATGCTACAGCATAAAAAGAGACACTTTAGACAACTGTGCATTTCCAACTTTTTGTCACAAGTTTGGGGAAGGCCCTTCCCTATTATAACATGACTGTGCCCCTGTGCACAGAGCCAGGTAACAAAAATACATGGAGGAACTTGAGTGGCCTGCACAAAGCCTGGACCTCAACCGTACTGAACACCTTTGGAATGAGTTGGAACGTTGAGATACCCTTTTGACTAAATGGGCACAGATTCTCACAGACACACACCAATATGTTGTACAAACCTTATACATATCTTGTTACGTGGGGGAAGACTACTCCATATTATGGCCTGTGGTTTTAGAATGGGATGACCAACAAGCTCACATACTGTAGGTGTGATGGACAGGTGTCCACAAACTTTTGGCCATATAGTGTATCTCTGCTCCTGAAAGCTTTACAATGTATATGTCTTACTCAAGGGTCTTAATGAAGTATTAAGAATGAAAATATCCAGAAAGGCTTAGAAGTGATCATGAATTGAAATGAATAAATGAAATGAAATTATCTCCATCCTGCACATCGAGCTTCTTGACTGTGAGGTAATAACATACAGTTACTGCATAACAGGGAATATAGTAAAAGATTTTTTCATTACGATAAACATCCTTGTATTACTTGGAAAATCAGTGAAATATATCTAAACCAGTATACAGTACATTTAAAATGTCTGAACTAAATCAAACTTGATTCGCCATATTCTTCATAATTACGTAATCAAAGGTGATCCCCACAAGTCCATGAAAAAATACTCATTTGTTCAGAATTTTAGCACTTTTGAAAACATATCTGAAAAGATTAATAACTTACAAGAAAACTAACACACTATGACAACAAGAGTCTTATTTAATTAGCTGTCTAAATTAGAGAAAGACTACAATGTAGTGTTATTTGGGAAGTGAATCTTGCCTAGCACCCAGTGGTCTAAGGAAAGGCTTGGAATCCCCCATTATCCCAAACTGAAATAACTTGGAGCTGAATATATCAGGATGGGGAGCTCACCTTGTAATGTTCTTTGGTTAGGGTGGGTTTTGAATGTGGAGCTTACTGGAATGCATTCATGTTTTTGTTTTTTTTTTTAGTTGTGTTTTGTTCTAATTTTTTGCTTCCAAATAACATAAATTAAATTTTAAAAAGTCTAATTTATAGCATCAGTGTTTTTAAAAATTAAAAAATATCAAAGGAAACAACATTTCAGTGTAGGATTTGTTTCTCCATATAAGAAAAGAACTGGTCAAGCAAGCACTTTCAAGGCACGCTGTAATGAACTATGTAGTAGCTAGCAAAAAGAAACGTACCACTGCATAAAGACCCCAGCATGGAAAAACAGCCATGGAAAACAATAAAAGATCACCTGTAAAAATGTCCTGTACTCCTCACTTGTCACGCCCCCCTCTGCCATTCTTATTCTTTCTTCTTCATCAAGCTGCTGTGCAATTGCAGACAGCTCAACAGGGCTGAAGTACTCTCCCTGAAGGAGGTTATTGAGGCAGTGCTGGGCACAAAGAGAGCCTTCTTGCTGGAAAAAGAAAACAACAAAAAAACAAAATGACAAAACTGATCTCAAAAAATACCTGTGCTACAGGGATGATAACCTCCTCATTTTGTATTCAAATCACCTGCCTTATGTTTTGGAGAGTGCGTCATTCATTCACGATCCTGATAGTAAGTGTCTAATTGTCTACTTGACTGTCCACACATTAAACATATACAAACTACTATCTGTTCTGACTTGCAAGTCACAGTGTCATTATGGTCATGTGTACAGAATAAACTCAAATTCTGATTTCTATGTGCTGACTAACAAGAAACATGTCACAATTCTGACCTTGAAACATCTGTCTTCCTTACCTCAAATATATGTACTCATTAGAACAATTTTGACTTAAACAGGTCAGTGACCACAGCAGTGCTCATCAGTCAATCAACAGGGATACTCACAGCTAATGCGTATTAACTGTGGCTACACAATTTCAACACATACCCTTAAATTGGACAGCCACAACTCTGACTTTTTAGGATTTGACCATGAAATCTGAGAATTTGAATTTTTGGAAATTAAGAAGTGCATTTAAGACTGAAGCCAGGAAGCACTTCTTTACACAGTGAATTATGAGACTCTGGAACAAATTAGTGAAGCATGAGTTGAAGGAGAAATCTTGACAACCTTTAAGAAGCATCTGGATGAGTTACTGGGTCAGCTACACTAGGAGCTAAACAAACAAGCAACAAATGGAATGAATCATCCCCTCTTGTTTGTCAAATTTATGTGCTTATGTAAATATTTTCCTACAGTACTAAAAGGCTATTATGTTTTTCAGAACATTTTCCCATTCATGCATGGCACATACAACAAAAGCTAAAACACTAAGGTAGGGTATCCAACTCTGATTCTGGATGACAACTGTGGCTGCAGGTTTTGATTCTAACCATTTTTTTTAATATTAGTGACCAGCTTTTGCTGCTAATTAACTTTTGCCATTATTTTAATTGCTTTGCAGTTCCCTTGTTGTTGATTTCTTCTAAATGAGTAGTCAAACAACGAGATGCAAAACGAGCCAACACCATGACCAGCTAACCGATATCAGAAAATAAAGAAAGGTGGAGGTCTTGGTAATGTTCATCTGCCTGGCTCAGTTGTAGTGTACCGCACTAGCAGCAAATCAAGACCAGACAACATAGTCCAGTACTAAGACCGGATGATCCTCAGGTCTAAGTACTGCGTCAGTGAACAGTGGATTAAGATCAGTCTCAAGTTTAGCTAATCTGCAGGAAGTCTCATTTTGGCCTTGTGTTGTTCCTTGGTTTGCTACCTCATTGGCCATTAACAACATCATGCCCACAATTAACATCTTGCCATCTCTCCATTAACAATTTGCTGCTGATTATTCTTCTCAGTTTGAAAGGACAAAGCACAAGGAAAAAGTATGTCCTTATGTAGACTTAATAAAAAAAACCATTGCAATTGTTAAGCTACAGCAGATCAAAATTACTGTTGCTATCACTGTTTGTAAGTGTTATTCACTTTCAGCATAGGAAAGAGCCCTGAAATCATTCCCTATATGGAATGGAAAGACTTAAGGTAAGTGTTTGTAGAAGCTACCATTAGAGTGACTTGGGTATCCACCCTGGGGCCTTCCTGTTTCAGTGGTAATGCATGTACGCAGTTACTCATACACTGTACCCTGGTGATCTAATTTATGAGTGACCACCATCCATCCATCCATTTTCTAACCCGCTGAATCCGAATACAGGGTCACGGGGGTCTGCTGGAGCCAATCCCAGCCAACACAGGGCACAAGGCAGGAACCAATCCCGGGCAGGGTGCCAACCCACCACAGGACACACACAAACACACCAAGCACACACTAGGGCCAATTTAGTAACGCCAATCCACCTCACCTGCATGTCTTTGGATTGTGGGAGGAAACCCACGCAGACACGGGGAGAACATGCAAACTCCACACAGGGAGGACCCGAGAAGCGAACCCGGGTCCCCTAACTGCGAGGCAGCAGCGCTACCACTGCGCCACCGTGCCGCCCAGTGACCACCACCTATGACTTATTTTATTTTTCTATGTGATGTTCACAGAGTGTAAATAAATTTATATATACCTGTGTGCAACACCTTGGGACCTGTTGGGGGGTTAGGGTGGGGACCTTAATCTGGCCTTGCTGTAACTCAATTCCCAATTATGTACATAATACAGAAGAGTTGATACTCGCCATTCATTCCGTGCCTACTTTTTCCTAATAACCAAACTAATCCAGCAGTCACCAAAATACCAAATCAGAAGCTGGACAATAAGTAAAGAATGCCTTGTGGCTGCACAAACTTCACAGTAGAGCACAGACACTATATAAGACATATTGCGAGACATCTCATATCAGATATGGAGAACATCCACAGATACCTCCGCAATATTCCAAAGGAATAAAAAGCATGGAAGAAGTGGGCAGCATTTTTCAATGCATACTTTTCAAACCAGTGGCCAACTGATTTCTTAATTAGGGATATGGTTAAATAACTGTATTTCTTTGATTTCTTATATTTTGCTATATAAAAATTTCCATGCATCAATTGTCTTTTTCAGGTGGCATTGACTTAAATGTTTGACTCTGTGTGAAGCCATACTTAATCCAAACATAAATACAAAATATAGTTTCCATATTTTTAATGGGAAATGTGTGTTATTTCATGTCTTGTAACAGTCTCTCCCATGCATGCAGAATTAACTTTGCAACATGACTCACCATACTAAATCTGTTAAACATTCTCACGAGGTGGTGGTCTATGTTAGTGCCAAACTTTGTTCCACTTCTCTGACACTACAACTTAGTCTTTATCATAGTGCAGAGCTTAGGGGCACTCTGCTAAACCTGAATGTTAATCTTGTTCCCATCAATACATACTACGACCAGACCAACAAAGGATCATCCCCACCTCATAGATGACTGTTACTGACCCCCGTGGTCCACAAAATATTTTGACATTGCTCTTACAAAAAAGAAAAATCAACAGTTTTGGAAAGTTCCCTGTAGCAGAGTGAGAGCACCAGCAGTTTATAGAATTAAATAATGGGTTTAATTAACAACAAGAAACGAATTCTAATTTAGAAACTGGTTGGAGTTTGAGGTCCCACCTTAGCTGGTCATCGGATCTCTTTCTTCACAACTCATTATTGTTTGGCTGTCATTTTAAGAAAAAAAAAGTAACAATAAACAGGATGGAGTCTTATAATAACAAGTGAAGGGAAAAGTAGTAAATTATCTTTAAAAACTGGTCACAGATTAAAAAAGCAACAGGAAGGAAAACCTACAGCCCTCCAGGATCGGAGCTGGACACCCCTGCAGTAAGAGGTTCAGCATGAAGTGTGCAACTGACAAGGGCATCCACAGCTTAGAGAGGCTGCTTGGGGATCACACATTTAACCCAACATGGAAGTTGAAGAGACCCTGCACAGGAGCACACGTTTAGCAAGTCATCAGAGACCTATAAACACTGCATTTCTTACGATTCACTCCATTGATATACAGAATGTAAGGTCTTTATTAAGCTACACTTATCAATGGCCACCTCCATGACAATAAGCAATGGGACTCTTCTGTGAAATCCGTCTGCTTTAAGGATGCACTTTCAGTTTAACTCACACAGATTAGTCAGCTAGACCTAAATGTGCTCTCACATCACCAGCACAAATTTAACCGTAGCTGCTAACTTAGGGTCCCCGACCACTGTTAAACTGGGGGCTTCTGGCGAACTTTAATTGGACAAATCTTTTAAATCAATACACGAAAAAATAAACGATATATACGAAATTCGCGACAATTTGCTCAGTTTGAAGCACAATGCACGAGACTTCAGTTAAAACCGAGAAGTTCTGCGAGTCGCTCGACGTGACGCTTGAAGCCCCCAGAACCGACGCGAGCTGACAGCTCCGTAAATCAGCGCTATGCCCATCGCGCCAGGCAAGTCAGAGCGCCCCCAACATCCGTTTATGACAAAGCTCATCGTTTCGAACCACCGACCACGTTTGCTCGTGAAGCCGCGTTCGAGCTTCGCAGACTTTCACACACTTCCGTGACGCCAGAACGGCGCAGCTGCTTTTAACTTTTTCGGCGAGTTTCTGTCTTGCTTAGCCGCCTGCACGCGGTCACGATGCCTATTTCTAAACGAGGTCGGCTTTCTGCATAAAGATAGTTTTTTTCACAGGTGGAAAAAAAAAACTGTCGAAAATGACTACAAGCAAAGTGCTCGCTTACTTTCTCGTGAAAAATGGACTCCATGTTTGGTCCTTCTGTTGAACAACAGAGTTTCAACTTTGACCCATCGGTGTCTATTGAAGCAACCTATCAGCCGTGCGTGTGGCGCTGACGTTTCGGGCTATTCCGCGCTATCTGTACGGAAATAACATGCGCAGTGGCTGTAAATAGGTTTGCGCATGTGTGCCGGAAAACGGGCAAACTGGGCAGTCGCGTCAGTTACGTGGCGCGGGCTGGTTGTGCGGGCTCCTTTAGTGATTGTGATGTTTCAGGTTTTCTGCTTATTTTACATAAATGTAAATTACTCAATCTTGGATGTACGGATTTGTATGGGAAGCTGGTCCTTAGTGTTAGGATTTGTAACTTGATCCATGATTGAGATGCATAAACGTTGGCGAATTAGCGCTCTGTGGCACCACGTGACTTAGGAACTTGCTGATCATAGGTCTACAAAATCTATCTATCTATCTTTTAGTGCCTTTCATGTCTAGCTATCTATCCAATAGCACCACTTTATTGTACAGTACTTTAATTTAAAAAATCTTTTGCTTTAAAAGATTTTGATATCCGATAATACCAAATTGAAACAAATTATCATTAAAATAAAATATTGATATTTAATCAATTATAACTCAAAAGCAAAAAATGTATGTTAGACAGCTAAAAAATGTGGATTGTGAAAAAATGTTACGTGATGGAGAAAAGTGGTTTTCACTTTTGAATTGAGTGGCCCTAGATATCTTAAAAGCACATGGAATAACCTAAACAATGTTTTCGATTTATGCCAGTGATATATAGTGGAGCTTGATGTGTGTGTGTGTGCCCTGCGGTAGGCTGTTTCCTGCCTTGCGCCCTGTGTTGGCTGGGATTGGCTCCAGCAGACCCCCGTGACCCTGTAGTTAGGATATAATGGGTTGGATAATGGATGGAGGGATGGTAATGGGTATTATAATAGCAGTGGATGCCGGAATGAAGACGACAATGCGTACCTGCTCCACACCTGGTAGCTCTTTCCAGACTTCACCTACTTTAGTACTACATTGTCATGCGGACGATTGTACATGCAGCTAAAGTGTAGCAGGTAATGTCGAGAACTGGGTGTCCCAAGCACTGAATAGTTCTAACGCACGTAGTCCCAAATACTTCCAATAATGCCCGCTAGAGGGGGATATAATCATCATCAACGCTTCATACTAATGACTCACTCACTCGCTCACTCACTCACTCACTCACTCATCACTAATTCTCCAACTTCCCGTGTAGGTAGAAGGCTGAAATTTGGCAGGCTCATTCCTTACAGCTTACTTACAAAAGTTAAGCAGGTTTCATTTCGAAATTCTATGCATAACGGTCATAACGGTCAACAACGTCCGCCATGTTGAACTTTCTTATTCATGGCCCCATCTTCACGAAATTTGGTAGGCGGCTTCCCTATGCTAACCAAAACCAATGTACGTTCTTATTTCGGTGGTATGACGCTACTGTCAGCTGCCATATTGAACTTTCAAATGTCACTAATTCTCCAACTTCACGTGTAGGTAGAAGGCTGAAATTTGGTACTTATTTCGGTGGTATGATGCCACTGTCGGCCGCCATATTGAACTTTTCAACGGTCTTTGTTACTTATGGGCCCATCTTCAAGAAATTTGGTACGCGGGTTCCCAATGCTAACTGAATCCTACTTACGTAAATATATACGTCCATAGCCTGCAGCTCGGTCACCGTGTGAGGCAGCGTTGGGTCCCCCATCCCAACGCCTCCCACGTTGTTGGCTACCTGCCTATATAAGGCCGTCCGTCGCTCCAGTCTCTACATTCCCTTCCTTGCTTCGCCACGGGATTCACGTCTCCCTGCTGATAACTACAGCCTTTTTATTTAATCCACGGCTTCCCCGCTGTTTTATTGTTCATTTATTACGATTATAGTTATTGTGTAAGTATTTTAGACTTACTTTACATTGTTCAGGTACCCATTTCCTTTATTATTCCAACCGTACCCCCATTAACATGTCTATCGAGGTGATCACCATCGATCAAAGAACTGTCACTTACCGAGTGGTTTCCATGCCCGGAGATGGCACCTACCTTTTTCATTCTCTTTGTTACATATTGCACGGCCATATCAGGCTCACTCTTGATATCCGGAGGAACATTGTGTCTTATGTATTGAATGACTGGGACAGGTTCAAGGTGTGAACTGATGACGGTACAGGAGATAATTATACTACACAGGAGCACTAGAAGAGTGAAATGCTTAAGCCCTTCACCTATGCATCTGCATGTGAGTTGATGGCTGCCGCTGAATTGTTCGGTTGTCGCTTTCAAGTGTACCGAAATGGCCAAATATTTTACACCTTTGGACAACCGCCAATGCCTCTTAAACATCTTAGATTCACAGGTGATGATTTCAGTAGTGGACACTTTGATGTTTATGAATGTTTAAACTCTCAAAAGCTGGATGTGAAGTTATTGAACGCTTGACAGATGCCAAATGTCTCTTCAACACAAGTCCTACAAATACTGTCGTAATTGAAACAAACCATGAAACTCAAACCGATTATGACAACAGCAATCCGAGCTGTGGGATTTGAAACAAGATTACTGTTCACATGGCCAACTGTACGTTGTATGCTCAAGAGTAAGCTCAGCGCACAGCTTGGTCATATTACAACTCACAATGTGGTATACAAAGAGATCCTTAACAAATAATTATTGGTATATTTTCCCTCAGTTTAAAAAGGTTTAATTTTCTTCTTAATAAAAATTTTAAGGCAGTACTTTGCCGCTGCGAAGCGCAGGTATTTTGCTAGTTACTAATAATGGCAATCGCTGAATCTTCTTTTATTTTTCACAAAAATAATTCCAATCACAAGGAAGCTCAGTGGAGCACAGAGAAAAAATAAAAAGAAATCCAAGTCAAACAGTCTGGGTACAAAATTCAACATCAAAGTGAAAAAACAGAGCAAATCACAGTTGTAATAATTCAAAGAAATCACAAGATACGCAAGTAAGCTCACCAACTGGCAGAATGACAACGAACCACGAGAAACAGTGAAAGACCCTCCAGATTTATAGGGCAGCACCACCTACAAAACATATGGAACATAACCTTGGCAGCTTATATACATAGACAAAACCAGACATAAAGAAAGATGCACATAATCATCCTAAAAATAAAAAAAATGAAAGAGACACCAAACATGAATTTAAACCCCAGCCAGGAGAGGGGAGACATGACAGTTAATGGCTGTGCAGCCGCTCAGGATCTCCAGATAACACACCACCTGGTCATTAGCTTCACTGCAAAGCAGACACCCAAGTCAAGCAGAGCTCTAATGAGATCATTTGGGGGCCTGCTGCCCACCTTGTTCTCTGATTACCTCTGCGGCCTGTTGCTCCCTTCTGCTCATCCTCCAGACAGACCAGACCAGACCACTCCTCAGGAGATAACCATCTGAATTCCCTTTGAAGCTGCCTCTGTGCCTGCTGTTATTTGCTCATGGCAACTCCAGATGAGCAGAATGACAGAAAACTGCAACACATTAAAAAGAAGAGCAGTGGACAGCTCTGCGGAGATGAAGCAAATCTCAAAGACTTCTGTGGCCATTTCCAAAGAATTCTTCTTCTTTCAGCTGCTCCTGTTAAGGGTTGCCACAGCGGATCATTTCTTCCATTTCTTTCTGTCCTCTGCATCTTGTTCTGTCACACCCATCACCTGCTTGTCCTCTCTCACCACATCCATAAACCTTCTCTTAGGCCTTCCTCTTTTCCTCTTGCCTGGCAGCTCTATCTTTAACATCCTTCTCCCAATATACCCAGCATCTCTCCTCTGCACATGTCCAAACTAACACAATCTCACCTCTCTGATTTTGTCTCCCAACCGTCCAACTTGAGCTGACCCTCTGATGTACTCATTTCTAATCCTATCCATCCTTCTTAGCATCTTTAACTCTGCCACCTCCAGCTCTGTCTCCTTCTTTCTGGTCAGTGCCACTGTCTCCAACCCATATAACATAGCAGGTCTCACTACCGTCCTGTAGACCTTCCCTTTCACTCTTGCTGATACCCGTCTGCCACAAATCATTCCTGACACTCTTCTCCACCCATTCCACCCTGCCTACACTCTCTTTTTCACCTCTCTTCCACAATCCCCATTACTCTGTACTGTTGATGCCAAGTATTCAAGCTCATCCACCTTCGCCAACTCTGCTCCCTGCATCCTCACCATTACTCTGAACTCTCTCTCATTTACACACATGTATTCTGTCTTGTTCCTACTGACCTTCATTCCTCTCCTCTCCACAGCATATCTCCACCTCTCCAGGGTCTCCTCAACCTGCTCCCTACAATCGCTACAGATCACAATGTCATCAGCAAACATCATAGTCCACAGGGACTCCTGTCTAATCTTGTCTGTCAACCTGTCCATCACCATTGCAAATAAGAAAGGGCTCAGAGCCAATCCCTGATGTAATCCCACCTCCACCTTGAATGCATCCATCACTTCTACCGCAGACCTCACCACGGTCACACTTCCCTCATACATATCCAGTACAACTCTTATATGCTTCTCTGCCACTCCTGACTTCCTCATATGCTGTCTGTCATATGCTTTCTCCGGGTCCACAAAGACACAATGCAACTCCTTTTGGCCTTCTCTATACTTCTCCATCAACATCCTCAGAGCAAACAAAACATCTGTGGTGCTCTTTCTTGGCATGAAACCATACTGCTGCTCACTAATCATCACCTAACTGTAGTTACTACAGTTCTGCACATCCTTCTTATTCTTAAATATTGACATCAGTACACTTATTCCCCACTCCTCAGACATCCTCTCACTTTCCAATATTCCATTAAACAATCTCGTTAAAAACTCCACTGCCATCTCTCCTAAACACCTCTGTGCTTCCACAGGAATGTCATCTGGACCAATGGCATTTCCATTTTTCATCCTCTTCATAGCTGTCCTTAATTCCTAATCCTACTTGGTAATCCATTGGATTTCCTGATTCACTATATCCACATCATCCAACCTCTTCTCTCTCTCAGTCTCTTCATTCATCAGCCTCTCAATGTACTCTTTCCATCTGTTCAATACACTCTTCTCACTTTTGAGTACATTTTACTCTTTATCCTTTATCACCCTAACCTGCTGCACATCTTTTCCAGCTCGGTCCCTCTGTCTAGCCAATCAGTACAGGTCCTTTTCTCCCTCCTTAGTGTCCAACCTCTCATACAAGTCATCATATGCCTTTTCTTTACCCTTCGCCACCTCCCTCTTCACCTTGTGCCTTATCTCCTTGTACTCTTGTCTATTTTGTGCATCTCTCTGACTATCCCACTTCTTCTTCACCAACCTCTTCCTCTATATACTCTACTGTATTTCCTCATTCCACCACCAGATTTCCTTTTCCTCCTTCCTCTGTCCAGATGTCACGCCAAGCACCCTTCTTGCTGTTACCCTTACTACATCTGCTGTAGTTTCCCAGCTGCCTGGTAACTCTTCACTACCACCCAGTGCCTGTCTCACCTTCTCTCTAAACTCTACCTTGTAGTCTTCCTTTTTCAACTTCCACCATTTGATCCTTGGCTCTACCTTCACTCTCTTCCTCTTCTTGATCTCTAACGTCATCCTACAGACCACCATCCTATGCTGCTTAACTACACTTTCCTCTGCCACCACTTTGCAGTCTTCAATCTCCTTCAGATTGACTCTTCATGTAATCTACCTGTGTGCATCTTCCTCCACTCTTGTATGTAACCCTATGGTCCTCCCTCTTCTTAAAATACGTATTCACCACAGCCATGTCCATCCTTTTGGCAAAATCCACTATCCTCTGACCTTCTTCATTCCTCTCCTTGACACCATACCTACCCATCACCTCCTCGTCTCCTCTGTTTCCTTCACCAACATGTCCATTGAAATCTGCTCCAATCACCACTTCCTGTCCCTTGGGTACACTGTTCATCACTTCATCCAACTCACTCCAAAAATCTTCTTTCTCATCCATTGCACATCCAACTTGCGGGGCATATGCACTAACAACATTCATCAGAACAACTCCAATTTCCAGCTTCATAATCATTATTCTGTCTGATATTCTTTTCACCTCCAAAACACTGCTGACATACTGGTCCTTCAAAATAACCTCTACTCCATTTCTCCTCCTATCCACACCATGATAGAACAATTTGAATCCACCTCTGATCCACCTGGCCATTCTCCTGCACGCACAATATATCAACCTTCCTTCTCTCCATCATTTCTCCCCTTACCAATCATACTACTGCCAATATTCAAAGTTCCTACCATTAGTTCCACTCTCTTTACCTTCCTCCTCTCCTTCTGCCTCCAGACACGTCTCCCCCGTCTTCATCTCCTTCTGCCAACAGTAGCCCAATTTCCGCCAGCACCCTGTTATTGATTTGGCAAAATTTTACACCAGATGCCTTTCTTGATGTAACCTTCCCCATTTATCAGGGCTTGGGACCGGCATGAAGAAACACACTGGTTTGTGCCACCCCTGTGGCTGGGTTGGCCATTTCCAAAGAATGCAAAAGCAATTTAGAAGTCGGTGTACAGACCTGAATATGGCAACAGCAACATTTCTTTCTGTAGCACACTCTCATACATAGTATGGAGCTCGAAGTGCTCTACAAGATGACAAATAAATAATACACACTTACATAAGATAGTCATATAAAGAATAGAGATGCAGCTACTTATCTATAGTGATATTTTTAAGTGTCTAAAGATGAGTCAGGTGTTCTGGATAAACATAAATCTCCTCAAGGCATTCCTTATTGGTTTTGAAGGCTTCATCTTAGAGGATTCAGTTCAATGAGGGTTCATGAGAACTTGAGGTATCAGCTTTCATTTTTCACTCAGACATCACAGGCAGCTTGTTCAGGAATTTGTATCAAGTGGTGGTGGCAAAAAAAAGCCACCAGAGGGAAATTAAAATAGAAAAGAGAGGAAAGTAAAGATTGATAACGATAGCAGGTCAATTAAAGAGTGGGATCATTCTGTGCATACCTTGTTTATTATGATTACAGCTGAAATGCAGCTACAAAAAGGACAAATTTAAAAGCTGGGATTTTTAGGAGTTTTTTTTTTAAACGATCCACGTTGTTAGCCAGGCACATCTCAATTGTTAAAGTGTTGCAGATTTTTGGTGAATAACAGCAAAAGGCCATCTTATCACTTCTTTTATGCTTGACTCATAGAACAGTAAGTTGACCACCATTTGTTACGACTTGGGATGCAAGAGACAGGCACACTCCAAAATATACGAAGAAGCAGATTACTTATGCCTTTATATACCATAAGTAGAATTTTAAAGTCAGTTTTAAAAAGCACAGGTAACCAGTGTAATGATGCTAGGACTGTCAATCATATTATTAATCATTATTGAGTTTATAATAAAACATAAGATCACCACGCCATATGTCAATAGTTATACTCTGTACACTCACATGTATCCTTTTTTATACTCCCAAATTTTTAAGGACTTGATTGTTAAAAGTAACAAATAAACTGATGAAAATAAAGACTAACGTGCTGTCAGGACTCTCAGGTTCAGATTGAATGCCGACTCACAGTCATTGAGGTAGTTTGAGAAACTAGTAAATTAAATGATTTTAAGATGAAGTTTATGATGTTCTACTTTAATGACAAAATAAACTACGTGATTAAATTGGAAATTTCGAGATTAAAGTTGACAGTCCAGAAAGTTAATGTTGTCTTTCAAATATCAGGTAACAGACTGCCCCCTGGATGCAGCTGCCTTATAGCTAAAGGCTCCGCCCCCTACAAACAATTTATTTAAACTTGGAATATTAAGGAGGGCCCGCATTTTGAGATTGCGATGTCTGCCTGGGAATGATGGAAAAGTAAAGCTGGAGCTAAACCATTAATAACTTCATAGAAAAGAAGGAGGAACTTAAAGTCAGCTCTGAACATAACTGGAAGCCAGTGTAGCAATGTGAGACCTATGGTTACAAGGTCAGAACTATAAGGACATGCCTGACCAGGCAACATTATGGTGGTTGTAGGGTGACTGAAGCTTGTTCACCAAAATAAAGTTTTTATTTTGCATAGATTTGGCTAAACTAAAATTCAGACTTGAGTCTCCCCATGACCAGCATCCATTGTAGGCTGTGTCCTTGTCCATAATGCTCCACTGAGGTCCACTCTTATTTGAACCAGTAGCTCTTTAGAAGAGAAGTTTTTGTAATTGGCCCAGAGCTAAGATGGGTCCAGCTTCAGACCTCCACAGCTCTGCAATTCAGCCAATCAGATTGAACGTTTATGTCACACGGTATACAGTTATTACCTGAGAGACTCTGTAAGACACACCTACTCAACAGTTGTTATTATTAACACCTCCCACAACTCTAATTTTAACCCTAGCGTAAAGACGTTTTATGAGTACAAAGCACAAGGTGTGGCGAAAGACATAAACGACTGGACATATCACTTAACATATTGCACAGTATGCTAAGCATCATGGGATGTGAGGAATTTGAGTAGTTCCTTAACTGGACAGAGCTCTGGAGGTCTACAGCTAGACTCTGGGGGTTCAGTGGATTAAACTAGTGGTTTGGACTTCAAAACCCCTATTTGAGGATTCTGGAATACATTCATAGTGAACAGTGCATTTTAGATGGGTTTCTGTGGAACATTCCAATAGTTTTTCTTTAATGATATTTTTTAATTAAAGTCTATTGTGGTGATGGTTGCCCTGAAATAAGATAAAGATTTTTGGGTGGCAGTATTTGGTCGCTGGGAGTCCATCTGTCAGGACCATTCAATTATGTGGGACACATTAATCTTTTACTGTCACCTAGAATGTGTGGCTCCAGTAGCACTGACTCCAAACCAGGGCGGTAAGGGGGGCATCTGAACTACTACAAGGGGCATGGTCACGCTATGTCCTTCACCCACAAACTCCGGCCCCCTGCCCGGATGGTTATTTATAAGCCCCGCCCGCGACCCGATTCTTCATTCGTAACAGTGGGCATCGCAAACCCAGGACGGGCGATGTCTGTTTTGTTGAGGACTCTCAGTCGGTCGGGTCGTTATGCCAGACGGAGTGAAGCTGAGCTGCAGTCCCTAATGAACATCAGCAGCAAACCAGCTAAAGATGAGATCGGAGCGGCCGTGAGTATTCATCACATCTAGGGGGTGAGCAGACTAAAAAAAACAGCGACCGGCTAATCGATTATATGACGTGTGGAACGTCAGAGAAAGTTCAGAAAGCGCCTGTGAAAACCGTCGGTGCCGATCGCCAACCTTAATGTTGGCAAGAATCCCAAACCCCTAAATATTAACAATGCTTTACACAAGGAATAGACACAGCGGCATCCCGTCCATGGCCGGTAACGTATTGCTTTTTGAAAGGCCCATCACTAAAGCACAGCTCGTAAAAACAGGTAGATCGAAACGGGAGCAGCGCAGGAGCTCCATCATTCAGACAATGCATGCCTTCATCTTGGTAAACGGACATTCTGTGCCCGCCCGCCACCGCTAGATCTCGGTGCCAATTCATGTATTCGTTCGTTTATCCATTTTACGTACCAGCTTATCCCCATAATGGAGTATTTACCGTGCATCGTCCATCACACAGCGAGCTACTGTATTGAACCTGACACGCATATTTTGGGATGAAGGATCAGTGCTCATAGATGTCCGTTTGGAGCCCCAGAAGGGTTGGACCGACGTCGCCGCTCGTTGTCCATTGGAGGTAGTCGGTATTACTAAACTTCCACGACTTGTACATGTGTGGGATGAAGTCGGTGCTGCGGTTGGTTTGCCAGAGCGCGCGTCCCTTAACTTTCTTAAGTGGCGTTCCTCAGATGACAGCTGACGCTTCTGTCGCCTAATGGATAGAGGCGACTAGAATGACGAAGCAGCTGTGCTCATCTCTGCGCCACTTACACTTGTGCCCCTATCAGGTCCTCTTGTCACCAAGACGTGACTCCTTTTAATCTGCTTGTTTCTGTTGCGTTTATGAAACCGTTACTGATAATATTCGCTGTACTGGCCAGGACTCCATGTAACACCCCCGCCACTGAAACTTGAATGTTACGAGCACCTCACAATTTCCAAATCAGGCGCTGCTGGACAATTCTCGATAACGTGGAGCAACACGAGCTTATTACCGTCCAGCCTTTACTGTGAGTGTAGAGCCTTGCGGTGAGCACTGACGAACTAGTGTATAATAGGAGACGAGCAGCAGCGCGTGAATGCACGAGAGTGCGCTGCACGTACACGCGAAATTGTGAAGTGAACAGGGTTCGGCCGGTTTGCGGTAATCTTCTCGTATTCCGGACAGCGGTATCCTAGCAACTCCGAAATGAATGTGCAGGATTTGTGACGTGAAACCGCACACTCAAGGCGAAGGGTGCTGGAGTGCTTGGTCTTCGGTGCTAATGTGACGAGTTTCTTTACGGGGCAGCAGGTTTGCATCTATTTGTACCGCTCGTCAAAAGCTGAATGGGGTGTGTGTCGGGAGTCTGTAACCAGGAGAGGTGGAGACTGTTAAATCTGTATTGTTTTGTCAAGCTCCCCTAACCGTGTCCCATCATGAGCTGGCCTCGGTGGTGCTAATTCAGGATGCGAATTCAAGTCCCCACAGATACACTTGGGAACCAGATAAGCAACTGGGTGCAAGTGAGCAATGAGGCGTACGAGTGTGATGGTGTAATTAATTTATAGTACGTTTGGTCCACAATTTAAGGAAAATGAAGTATGTGAGTGAACAGACCCCATTGAACTGGAGGCGGCATGAGTATCATTCCTGAGTAAGATGTCGCCTTAACACCCCCGTCACGTTTAAAGGTGACTGACGCGGTTGCACAGATGAACCGGATCGGGGAAATAATTGGGCCTGTCCGTCTCATTCCCGTATGGGACTGGAACCCCATTTAGGACTAGTTGTCACTTTGTGGCGGCGGTTGTCGGGATGGGCATGACCGCGCTATCAAGTTGAATTCTGGGATGCTCTCTGGTCAATACGTCATAATAAGGGAGTGGCCGGCACGTCCGCGTCACGTGCTGCCTGGCCGCTGGACACATGGGCACTAAAAGCTGTGGAACTGTAACATCCATGATCAGTGCTGGTGTTTACCGTCATTAAAGGACCCTGATCATTAATTATTAGGAGGAGGGGTAGGAGTGTGCGCGCTCATTTAAATAGCACCCATCGCTGTTAAAATTGTCCTTTTAGCGTTCGGTGTTGTTATTATTAATGCTGTTATCATTTCTTGTGGTCATTGTTATTACTTTGTTATTATTACTACTACGGAATTTTTTTCATTGCTACCAGTATTCATTTAGTCATAATTTCATTATTTTGTACATTTTGTCATAATTTATTATTATTGCTGCTATTAACTTCTTCGTTATTATTAAATAGGTTCAATTTATCATTACCTTTAGTAGGTGTAGTACTATTACATCTTAATTCATTATTTTTAAATTCGTCATAATTCAATAGTGTCACTTAATTTTGTTAATGTTATTACAAGGTTGTCATCATTTGTTTTTTTCTTGGAATTTATTGTTTTATTATTTGCGGCATAATTTATTATTACTAATAATAGTAGTATAGTATGCATTTAAATATAATTTATCATCACTATTGATAGTATTCATCTAATCACTTAAGTCACTTTCATCATTCATTATTGTCACTGTTCTTATTAATTTTATCACATTATTTATTATTAGTAGTAGCAGTATTCCTCTAATCTTTTATTTTTGTTATTAAATTTGTTATCTTTGTCACTGTTATTATTACGAATATGAATATTAATAATGAATATGAATTATGAATAATACTACTAATAATAGTTTTGTCTTCATTTATTATTATTAGTAGTAGTAGTAGTAGTTGTTGTAGTATTAATTTAAATATGTATTATTATTATTAAATTTATCTTCCTTATAATGTTTATTTAATAATTTTTTGTGTTGAATTTGACATCATTATTGTCACTGTAATTTAATAATAACAGTGATAATAATAATAGTTTTGTCTTCATTTAACGTTAGTATTAATTTAAGTGCCATTTATTATTTTTCAATATGTCGTCATTATTATGAGTATTAATTTCATCATTTATTTTTATTAAATAAATTTGTCATAATTCATTACTGTCACTGTTAAAAATAATTTTGTCTGCATTTATCTTTATCATTAGTATCAATTTAAATATTTATTATTTGTCATCATCCTTATAAGTAGTATTCATTTAATCCTCATTTATTATTGTTAGTTTTGCAATTATTTTTATCATTATTCATGACTATTAATTTTGTTGTCATTATATATTATTCATTTTGTTATCATTATATATTATTATTTGTATTTATTTCATTCTCATTTGATGTTAATACAATTACATATTTATTATTACTATTGTTCATTTTGTTGTCATTATTATTTATTCATTTAGTTAAAATTGAATTCTTATTAATTTTGTCATGTTCTATTATTATTCTGAGTATTCATTTTATCCTTATTTTTTTTTTGTATTATTAGCTTTACAATTATTTTTACAAATAATGTCATTCCTCATTATTAAAATTAACATAATCATGATTCATTGTTATTTTTAGTATTAACCTTTATTTCTTCTTATTCTTAATTATTATTAATTTTTATCCTTGTTCATATATCAACATTTATCTTGCATGCTGATTGGCTCATTATTCTATTTCGAGGTGAAAGGCGCTATACAAGCCATCTTTCAACCCGCTCCCCCTTTTCTTTGCTAGAAGTCCATCTTCACCATTATGGTCTTCACAGTAACGCTGCTGGGCCCAGCCGGTTGGATTTTATATCACCTGCCGGACTACAAGACGCGTCCTCCGCTGGACTGAAGCCCCTTACAGTCACCTCAGTGGAAAAGAAAAGCAGAAAAAGAAAAGTGCAGCTGTAAAATTGCAGGAATAAAGTGAAGTCCACAGATGTTTGAGTGGATTTTTTTCTGTAATACATACACACGCACACACACACGCCCAATATGACACCTTTCAACAGTAAATACTTCACCACTACATTCCGTTGTTGCTCTGGCTGCTTAGCCTAATGCCTCCGGTGAGGTCTACTGTCCTGCTGGGAATAGGAGGTGGGCAGAAGAAGAAACTGCGGCCAATGGTGGGAAATCACTAGTAAGTAATTGAACTGACCTGAAGCGAGGTGAGTCTGCCACCAGGGGGCGCTGGCTAACATATGCCTAACTGCAGCCTGCACGTAGGTATGATGTAGGTCATGTAACACTCACAATGCCCATCACAAGACACTCTCTGAGTCAGAGGACTCTCAGTGTAACAGAGTAACATTCAATTGGTGTTTTGTGACTGGCACTGTGGGTGTTGCATGATGACGGTGTGTTATGAGACCGTCCTCATTGGTCTTATGGGCTGGAATTACACTCTGACCTAAATGAGCCAAAAGAGTCCAGTGGCAGGCGTGACACTTTCTATGTGATGCAGGGGCCTCAGAATAAAGCCATCCACTCTGCAGCTGGGCACCTACAGTAACGGGCAAAGACAGGAAGTGCCAGTCCTGGAAGTTGTGTGTGTTGAGATTCCTCAGGTCTGAAATGACAGTTTATTAAACTGGGAAAGCACAAACAAAAGGGCATGACACCGGGAGAGGGGAAATCCTACATTTATTAACTTGTAATACATTCATAATAAAAGGAAAAGGCAGAAGAAGCAAGCAGAAATACTGATGTTGTAATTGTGATGGCCGAGGAACAAATCCAGAATCCAAAACTCTAAAGTGATAAAAAGGGGCACCGGTGCAGGCAACTGCAGTCAGACTCATCCCTTTGATCATCATGTGCAGCAGCATCTGAGCACCCTAAATAGTGAATAGGGTCACCCTAATAAAAGGGAAAACAAAAGAAAATGGGTCACGAGGGTGGAGCTCAAGCAGGAATGTTAGGACCACCAGAAGGCTGAACTCTGAAGTAATTGTGTAATTGGCATTTAAAAATGTGGCCACCTATCAGAGCTGTCTTGAGTTCTACAAGATGGCAGGAAGGAGACAGGTAGGTTAGGCATGTGGGCAGGGTTAATTAAAGTGGGTTAGCAGACCTTCAGTCCTTGTCCTCATGTGATGTTTCCTTACTGGTGTTTTCAGTGGTTTGATAAGGGTGATGCTTGCCTTGTGTGCCATCTGTGAACACAGAAGTGGTGGTCCAGGAAGAGCTGACATACGGCCAGTAAGACAAGGTGGACGGCTAGTCAGAAAGTGGTGGGGACACTTTAGAGGTCACTATGGGTGGCTGTTGGATGGACGCTGTGCTAGCACCTTGACACAAGATGTTATTAATGGGAACATAAACGAGTGTGCCAGTGGGACTGATGTGTCCCCACTCCTTCATCCATTTTCACTAATGTGGCCAAGCTGGTGATTAGTAACAAGTAAGAAAATAAATGGGATGATTTGGCAGGTAATCAATACATTTTGTGAACCTGCATTTTCCATCACATAGTCACAGACAGCACCAGGCTTATCCAACAACGTCACAAAGAGACACCAGTCCTGGATCAAATGGCTTTGCATTACAGCAGGGGCACAAAGACACAGGGGAGAACAAGAGCCCTGCGCACATTTGAACCCAGGAGCTGGTGGGCCACTTGTGTATTTGCACCCATAGTTGAGAACAGCGGTTTTGATCTGGAATTAGCCAGGAAATTCTATTGAACTTGCACTTGTTTGAAAATGAATGGCAAGATGACCTTGACCCTACCTTCTGTTTAAGAAATCGGTTGGAATGAAAAGCAGGACGGAGGGGACGAGAAGACGTCATTTATTTAAGACGCACTCATTGGCTGTAGCCTCTCTGCTCGCCTCTCTTTCGTTAATTTGCCCCCTACCTTCCGCGCAAGACGCACTGAACTGCTGCCAGCACGAAGATAGGCTGCCATGTCCACGATGCGCTAGTGAGCCGGCACTCCTCATCAATACCACGCAGTGTCATCGTGGCGTGTTACTGGGACAAATATGCCCACCCCGAAGCTAAGCAGTTGGCCCCCACTGTTCAAAATGTCATTCCTCTCTGAATTTCCCCTCGCACGTATTTAACGACGCGCGGCCAATGAGCTCCGCTCCGTCAAGAAAAAAGAAAAAAAAAAAAAGAAAGAGAGGCGACGATAAACAAGAAAAGAGCGAAGAGAAACGTGACAGCAGCGACCTACAGCGGCGGACCGGAGCTGCGCGACTGCTCAGAAGAAGGAGAAGCACAGATTGTGAACTGCGAAAAGCCCGTAGAGAAACCAAACGGCCGGCATGTCGACAAAAGCTGAGCAGTGTAAGTAAAAGATGAGACGAGTGCGTAATAGAAACCCGCGGGGGCACACCTGCCACGGACTGACGGACAGGTGCGGCGTGATGCGCGGGGGCTCCAAAGGTGTGTCGCGTTTTGGGGAGGGTGGAAGAAGACGAGCAGGTGGGTACGCGCGAACAATTTCCGTGTGCTCGGGAGATTCGAGTGTGACACTCTCAGTGTGTGTGGGTGTGTGTGTGCGCGCCTGCATGCCTGCCTGCTCTTTTCGCACATACGTGATGCACACGACCGAACCGCTCTGGGCTCAAGGTCGCCTCTTCACGGTTTGCTATGCGGATGCTGTCAACATGGAGGATGCTTTTTTGTTCCTAGGATTTAAATCCTAACGGGTTTAGCGCACTCTTTGCGTAATCGAGAGAAAGAGCTCGTATTATGAAAGGCGCTATATGTAAAGTGCGGCGATCGGTGACGCGTTTCAGCAGGAATGGCCTTAACCGCTGCTTTAAACCATTTCCGCGAGGGCCTACCGGAACGCTGTTAAAATCCTATAAGTTCCCAAACGATTAGAAAAAATTAAAACAATAAAAGTCTGAATTAGCGTCAACAGCCGTAATTCTGGGATTTCATAAGAACTGCAAGGATGGAAGTACATCATAAACAAGAAGAGTGCTTCAGTTTAAATGCTTAAGTCTAAATATTCTCCACTGTGATAAAAATGTCATTTTCACCTTCTTATAGAGGGCTAATAGAGGATCAAAAAATAACATCAGATTTGTAACCAGTGGCCTTGATGTAGTCTGAAATGACACCCCACATTGTTATGTTTGATGTTTGTCATTTTTAACCTTTTGAGAGGGGATCTTGGAGGCCTAGAACTACCAGTAAAGAAATATCAAAAATATGATCACATTCATGATCAACTACCCTTAAACAGCATAGAATGGCACTCCTCATGTCTAAATTACTGATGTCCATTTTACTGAAGCTGGCTGAGCTCCTGGGGTCAGTTGATGTGCCAGGCTCCACTTCAAGTCCGTCTATGATAATTTTTGCTGAAGGCTCCTGTTGGTTTACTTTTTATAATAAGGGTGCACAAAATATGGCCCAAAAATGGCCTAAAAAGGAGGGGTTTTGGGTATAGAGTGCAAAAAAATCGGCAGAACAGCAAAGATTGCTCAATGTCTTGTATAACTAGACGTCAAGACAAGTCGAAAGACATATCATATTCACTATTGGTCCCATAATTATAGTTTTTGGTGTCTGCTCCCCCCAATTCATTACTTTACAAAGCGGGAGATGTCAGTTTCATAGGGTTGTCAGTCAGACACCACATCGTGGGTTACCATGGCGCTCTGCCCCGTGCGCCACATTTTCTTCCTTTTTTGGTTATGTTCCAGCTTTGTTCTGTTTATTTGTTAATTATTTATCCCTGCTTTATCTAATAATTGAATCCAAGGGAGCAGGGTCACCAATTTTTGTGAACTAGCTGAGCTACCAGACCTGTTTTGAGCAAATGTCTACTTTAATGCTCAGCTATAAATAACTTATTGTTGAGGAACGCTTACCGCACTTCACATCCGTTTAAAGGGTTCATGCCACACAAATCATTTCATGTAACGCGGTTTTCTTATGCCCGACATTGTTCCATGTTGACTCCTGTGCCTTTCATCAGTCGTTTCATGTTCAAGCACTTTTTGAGTAGCCGTGGCATTCTTTCTTTGCTGCGTATGCCTTTCATCCGCCATTTCATTTAGTTATCCAGTGCGTGTGCCTTAAAATGGTATGGTTCCAGAATTACCAGATTTTCACTACTGGATGTATATATGTCATTGTATTTGTCATTCCACAGACATTAACACTGCTTTTATGAGTCCCATACATGACTACATCAACGATATCCAACTGCAGAGCCACATAGCCATATGTTATGGCAGGTCTAGGCCAGCAGTTCTACAGTATATCAGCAGTGTTACGTAGGGTTTAGTATGGTTACGGTCAGGGGTTTGGTGTGGAGAGCATATCAATCAGTTTAATTTGTGATGACTTATAAATTTCTATCACTGAACTGCTGGTCTAGACGTGTGGTTACGTCCCTTCCATCCTGAAACTGCTGGTGTAGACATATGGTGTTTCAGCACTGCAGGTGGATGCATCTGAATTGCATATAACAGAAACATATGGGTTGCATTTCTCCATCCAACAATAGGCACCTAACAAAAATTAACACTGCTTTCACAAATCCCATTCCAAACTGCATCAACAGTATCTTACAGCCATATGTCACCACAGGTCTGTCTCAGCAGTTTTAGGTAGGGGGTTAATATGGTTAGCGTGGACTATAAATGGTTAAGATTAGGGGTTGCTTAACGTTAGGGGTTAGTGTTGTTAAGGTCAGGGTGTGTCAATTTATTTGATTTGTGCCAACCTATGAAGTTCTATCACCAAAATGCTAGTCTAAACATGCAGTGATGTTCCATCCACCATGAAACTGCTGGTCTACAACAACTGGCATAGATCTGTGGTGACGTATGGTGCTGCAGCTCTGCAGGTGGATGCATCTTACACATATAATAATACTTAAAAATAATAATAATAACAACACATATGATTGCATATAGGGCAGCACGGTGGTGTAGTGGTCACTTCCCGGGTCCTCTCTGCGTGGAGTTTGCATGTTCTCCCCGTGTCTGCGTGGGTTTCCTCCGGGTATTCCGGTTTTCTCCCACAGTCCAAAGACATGCAGGTTAGGTGGATTGGCGATTCTAAATTGGCCCTAATGTGTGCTTGGTGTGTGGGTGTGTGTGTCCTGCGGTGGGTTGGCGCCCTGCCCGGGATTGGTTCCTGCCTTGCGCCCTGTGTTGGCTGGGATTGGCTCCAGCAGACCCCCGTGACCCTGTGTTCGGATTCAATGGGTTGGAAGATGGATGGATGGATGATTGCATATAACAGAAAAATACACATTACATTTGTCATTCCAACAGATGGTGCATCACAAACATTTGTAGCCATAAATGCATCTGTTGGAATGACACAAAGATACCAACCGGACAGACACTTACTTATAGTAATACATTTTATTATTTCAAATGTTTTTGCTGTGCCAATTGTTGGAATGGCAAATGCAAAGCATTTTATTACTACATACATTACAAAATACTGTACATTCCAACAAATGGGGCACTGCAAATATTAACAAAGACGTCTACGTTGACTATTTAGATTTCAATCAGTCTGAGATGTGTGGTACAGCTAGTTAATTTATGAAGAAATAAAACTCCGAACAGCACCAATGTACATTTAACATGCTGAAGATCTGGACCCCAAGTGAAATGACTTCAGTTCTTTGAAAATATGAGCACCACCTTATGTTACATTTTACTTTTGTCAGCATCTTTGGCAGTTTTCAGGTTTATTTTTGCATTTTTTCCCTTGTTCAGTTTGAGCCAACTTTGTTATTTTTCGCACTCTTTTAATTATGATGGCATGATCAGGAAAACAAAACACGAGAGGAAACTGAGAATCATGGTCCAAAGCAAAAGGAGAGTTCAAAAAGCGGTACGGCACCTATCACTTGGCCCACTTGAATGTTGATCTAACCACACCAGAGGTTTTTGCAGAGCTCATCCACAGACGTGCTCGATGCCTCATGGACAGGGGATCACTGGTTTGTTTTTTATTGTGATTTAAAAAGGCACAAAGCTCACCACAGACTGCCTTGTGAAATATCAACACTTTATGGTTGGAGAGCCCACAGAGGATGCATGATCATCCAGTGGGTTGAACTTACCACCTTCTGGGTGTGTTTGCATGTTCTCCCTGTGCTTGTGGCAGTGTTACCAGATGTGTAGGTGGGCTCGTTAGAAAACTGTTCCACTGGTAAAAATATCAATTAGGCAGGGCTTCTGTGAGAACACTTCATGTGTGACAAAATCCGGAAACATGAGTAAATGTGACGTCTATTAATTTTAATTCCATTTCAGTGTCTGGGTACCGGCAGCAAAAGGCTGTGTACCTCACGATTTACCATTGTGCTCGAAACAGCCCCTCCACCCAAGCGCTCTTAAGTGTTATTTCATATACAGTTATGTGCCAGTGTACAGCCAACTGATTTGAGGCGACTCATACTTATGGCCAAGAACCACAGGTAAACCATAACGTAATAATGTTCTACAAATTGCCAATACCAGCCACAGTAATAACTCTTTTATTATTATTATTATTATTATTAATGATCCATGTGGTCTTCTATGTTTTCTATTTCTTGGAGGCCCTTTAAGGTTTGTTTTGATCTGCGCCACCAATCTAAGTGGGTAATTCTTGTGTTTCAGCCCATGCTGCCATCTGTTACACAGGTGTTTCTTAACCTTTATGGTCTGGCACCCCAGTTTTGCTTTGTTAAATTTAATCATGACCCACAAGCAGCAATTGCAGACCCCCACGCAATTGAAAGTGCTCCTTTAAAAATGGAGAAGCATGTCACACAGTGCTGTAGATCACTTAGGTGACCGACCAGCAGGAAACCTGTTCATGGCCCAGTGGTTGAGAAACACTGGCTTAGGTGACCCCACCACAGCCCACTTGTAGCCCACTGGTGGTGCAATCCACTGTTTCAGAAGCCTGTGTGTGGCCACCAAGATTGGTTTGTGTCACTCCCTACCAGTGACACACAGAGCCTCAATTGCAGTGAACTGCCACTGACATACAGCTAAAATGGCCAGTCCCATGCGGAGCTGTAGGTCAGCTCGTGACTGTCGTCTTCTTCTTTTCCTTCCCTTGTTATTCCCATTTTTATATGAGGTCACTATTTTTTTGACTGGACTCTTCCATTAGAGGTTTCAGCATGATTTTTACGGTCGGATGCCTTTCCTGATGCCAACCATCCCCGTTTTTTACAGGATTGGAATTGGCTCCAAAATTAAATAATACATGACTGTATTATGATCAGATTGGAAGATGCATTATTTATCGGGCCGATTTCCTGTGCCATTTTCAGCCGTCTTTGGGTGGGGAATATATTTCAGGATCTGGCAGCCTTGCCTGTGAGGGTTTTTCTGGAACATTAAGTTAATTGGCAACTCCAGACTGGGCTCTGGTGAGTGAGTGTGTACGTGATAAAAGTGAGTTGGGTGTCATTTTGGGCTCCTTCACTTGAAACTGATTGCATACATCTATTTGTTTTATCACACCTTTAGATAGTGATAATGCACTCAACCAGTGACCTTGCAGTTCCAGCCACTCCTATCCAGTCATCGATAAAAGTGGGAATCACAGTAGGAATCAACAAATTATGGCCAATAAAAGTGCCTGTCTAAAAAACGGAAAAGCACAAACGGGGGTACAAAACAGGAATACGGAGGTGGGATAACTGCAGTGCAGAAACTTTACTACCATTGGACGTTTTATAATAAAAGAAATGTGAAAAATGATTTGGAAGGTATGAGAAGATAATCCTGGCCTAAAATAATCGAGGGATTTGTCATGCGCATGTGCAAAGGAGACAGTTTAAGGTCTTTGGTGATGGTAATTTTCTGCCAATCCAAGGGGTGGTGCTATTTGAAAACTGTCTCTCTCTTTTCCTCCTTCTGGCGACAGGAAGATTCACAGCTCTTCTTCCTTGAGGTCAATTCCAGGGCCGATTCTATCATAACAGGAAGAACCATCATCTTTGTGGGTCAACAAAACAGACTTATGTCTGAAAAGACCATTTTTGCACAGTTTATTACAGCGGCTGACTCTGCCCTAGAGCTTGTATGCCTGTGAGTAGGTCAAATTTCCACTTGTCACAAGCCCTCGCATGCTAGTCTGGGTTGATGCAGCCCCTCGGCTTTTAGTTGATTATAGCTCCTGGCCGCCTGCTTGTCGTTATAATAGGCCCACTGTGCCAGTCCCCTAAAGAATGGTGCCAGTATGTGTACCCATTGATGACGGGAGGCAGTTCGTTCAAACACCAAAAAGTATGCTTCATTGTCGTTATCTGGATAGAATGGTAGTGATACCTGGGATGGACCCATCTTCAGCTTCTGCTGGAGGGTGACACAAGCTTGATTACGCACCTCCTCTGCAACAAACTGGGTCTGTTGTTCTCCCACCCACACTTTAAGAGCCTGGATCTTGGAAGCCATGGCCTAAATGATCGCCTTTACATCCTACTGTTCAGTCATGTTGCAGTCCCTTGAGAATCCTGCCAACTATGTCACTGTAAGAACAAGACAAGGTCAGAGTGTTGGGGCATCTTTTGGCAAACCCCATATAGTTGGATGATCTATAAATCAAAAAGAAACACATGAACAGTCTTTTCAGATGTTAGACTCTTTCGTCGACTCACAAAGATGGTGGTGGTACTGGTTCTGATGTAGGCAGGCAGAACCAGGTGGGCTGACCCCAGAAGTGACGTCAAGGGAGAAGAGCTGTCAAGGAAGGAGGAAACGAGAGACTGTTATCACACAGTACCACACCTGGATCGAGGGAGAGTTGCCATCCCCAAAGCCCTTAAACTGTCTCGTATGCGCATGCGTGTGACACAGTACAAAAGGTAAAGGCCACAGGAGAGTCGGTAAGTCCTCCTTTCTTATCTAAATGCAACATTTAAATTAAAACATGAAACTATTACATACACTTAGGCATTTGGTTGCTTATTTTTAAGGAAAGGGTGATTTCCCATGTGAAGAAAATGTGTTGTATTTTACCATGATGTTTGTAATTGTGTTTCTTGGGTTTAGCTGTTGCATAACATGATGTCAGGAAAAACAATTAAGAAATTTTGAGCAATAAAATGGAGTGACAGTAAGAAACGCAACACCTCGGCAATGCACCTGTCGATGGATAAAAGCACTGAATCGTTGGGTCCATCACCTTCTCTTCTTTTCAGCACGGAGATAACCTTGAACTTTTTGTCCTGTGCAGATGCACGCTGACGCAGCCTTACGCTTCATGTCTCTGTTTTAGGTGAAGGCCTCCAGGTTTGGATGGCTTGCCTGTAGAACTGTTTTCTGCTTTT
The DNA here is from genome assembly GCF_016835505.1 of Polypterus senegalus. NCBI lineage: Eukaryota > Metazoa > Chordata > Cladistia > Polypteriformes > Polypteridae > Polypterus > Polypterus senegalus. Next base: position 73,611,626 of record NC_053171.1, on the reverse strand, counting down.
AGGAACAAATTTTTCACCCCAGTCTTTGTGATGCTAAGGAAGGCAATTTCCCTCAGGCATTTAAGCTTGGGTTTTCATCATAAATTCACGATACAGCACCTTCAGAGAGTTGTTAGACCCTTCGTTTTAATCGCATTCTGTTACCTTGCAGCCTTGGGCTAAAATTTTTTCAATTAATTTTTCCCTAATCAAGCAACACTCAGTACCCTAGAATAACAAAGCAAAATCAGGATTATGGACATGTGTTTGCAAATATAATAAAAATAAAAAACTAAAACATCCTGTTGACACAAGTATTCGGAGCATTTACTGGAGTACTGGAGTCTTCTTGGGTTTGACATGATTTAGAGAATTCCTGCCCTCTCTTCTCTACAGTTCCTCTCAGACCATCAGTGTACTGTTATTATCAGGTTTCTCCAGAGATGTTCAGTTGGGTTCAAGTCTGGGATCTGACTGTGCCACTCAAGGACATTCCCAGAGTTATTCCTAAGCCACTCCTGTGTTGTCCTTGCTTTGTGAGTCTTCGGCCCAGTCTGAGGTCCAGAGTGCTCTGAACATCCATCCATCCATTATCCAACCCGCTATATCCTAACTACAGGGTTACGGGGGTTCTGCTGGAGCCAATCCCAGCCAACACAGGGCACAAGGCAGGAAACAAACCCTGGGCAGGGCGCCAGCACACCACAGGACACACACACCAAGCACACACTAGGGACAATTTAGGTTCGCCAGTGCACCTAACCTGCATGTCTTTGGACTGTGGGAGGAAACCGGAGCACCCGGAGGAAACCCACGCAGACACAGAGAGAACATACAAAATCCACGCAGGGAGGACCTGGGAAGCGAACCTGGGTCTCCTAACTGTGAGGCAGTTGCCTCCCTTGCTCTGAACAGAATTTCATTAAAGATATCTCTGGACTTCGCTCCATTCAGCTTTTCTTCAACCCTGACTAGTTTCCCAGTCCCTCATGTTGCCACCACCATAGTATTGCGCAGGTGATAAACAGTGATAGATAGATAGAGAGATACTTTATTAATCCCAAGGGGAAATTCACAGTTTCCACCAGACATGATACTAATTTTGGTTTTATCAGACCAGAGAATCTTGTTTCTCATATTCTGAGAGTCCTTTAGGTGCCTTGTTGCAAACTCCATGCAGACTTTCATGTGTAGTCTGGTCACTCTGTCTTAAATCCCATATTGCTGGAGTATTGCAGCAGTGCTTACCCTTCTGGAAGTTTCTCCCCTCTTCACACAGGTTCTTTGGAGCTCAGACAGAGTGACCCTCAAGTTCTTGGTCTCCTCTCTTACCCAGGCACGTCTCCCATGATGGCTAGGCAGCCATCTATTGGAAGAGTTTTGGTAATTCCAGATTTCTTCCTTTTAAGAATGATGGAGGCCACTGAGCTCTTGGGAACCTTCAATGCTGTACCCTTCCCCAGATCTGTACCTCAACACAATCCTGTCCCAAAGCTCTCTAAGCCATTCCCTCCACTGAAGGGCTTGGTTTTTGCTTACCTGCTGGGACTCTCTATAGATAATTGTGGGTCTTTCCTAATCATGGAGGGTATTGTGTTCTTAGGGAGCTTTGATGGTGCAGACATTTGCTTGTAGCCTTCTCCTGATCTGTGCTGCAAAGCATCCAGTCTCTCAGCTCTGTAGGTAATTCCTTTTTTCCACCTGTGGGACCTTCTACACACTAGGAATGGACTGGATTGACCACAAGTGGATTCCAGACATTAAGTTTAAACATCTCAGTGATGATCAATAGAATGGGATGTGTCCAAGCCAATGTAAAGGGTCTGAAATTCTTGGGTCAATAGGATATTTCAGTTTTTTATCTTTAATAATTTTACCAAAACTTAAATTGAAATGAGGGATACATAACAAAATGTGTGAAAAGTGAAGGGGTCTGAAGGTGCCATACTTATTTGAAGAAATGTATTGTAATCTCTAGTGAATCTCCCATAACATGACTGCCTAGTCCCACCCCCTCATGTAAATTAATTACCAAATTGGCCAACCTTGGAGCTGGGGTGGGGTAATGGGGGGTAGGGTTTTAGGGTGTCTGTTTGCTTGCTGAATAAATAGATGCTGCGATTGGGCAGTTAAGTGCCAGGTTACATGGCAGCCCAGCCTTGCGCTCAGTCCTAAAGGGTTAGGCTGCCACCCCCTGTGACCTGGTGACGAACTGAGCAGGCATGAAAATGAGTGGCTGGATGTTGAAAACGTCAGCGCTTGAGTTTATGTGTGCGCATTGGTGCTTGACTTCTGCCTCTTTCCTCTATTTATACGCTCATTACTCTGCTCTTTATTTGTTTAGTTGCTTCTAAGATACGATACTTGCAAGAGTATCACAACCGTGTGCTGCATAATATTTACCCAGTGCCATCTGGAACCGACATAGCAAACACCCTGAAATACTTTTCTCAGACGCTGCTAAGGTAAGTAGTTTCTGAAACTTAAGGTCATAAGAAGAGAGGTGGGCAAGGGGAGATGATTGAGTGTGTGGTGGAGTGTATGTGAGACAAGGGAAGGACCACAAGTAATTTAGGCAGTTGTGGGATGAGGGAGATGGACCCAGAGCGTGTTGGGCACAGGAACTGTAGCACTGGCTGGTGCTGATGGACTCTTCTCTGAGTCTCCACGAGTTTATTTTGCTCATCTAGTATGTACTGAATACAGAGGATGTCAGCCTATGGCAGCCTCTCGTTAAAATTCAAAAACAGAGACCCCTGGGGGATTTTTTTTTCTTCAGGACGTTCAAGAGTGTCCCTGTCTTGCGTTAACTTGGAGGACACCTGTGAGGTAGACACAGAATTGTGCAGTGAGCCAGCACGACATGAACTGTATGCTCAAGTGCATGCAATCCTCCATTTGCAGTAGAGTCAAAGTGTCAATGAGATACTGTACATGATAGCCTGCCATTGCAGAGACTGAAGAAAACAGATTAAGAGTCCCAAAGCACGCAAGTCCCAGAAATGCCCACTCAAGGGGGAAATCCAATAAAAAACCATGGCTGGATACATAAAGGCTATGTGGAATCTTTCTAAAATTAAAATGTTTATTTGTAGAAACTCAGTGGAGGCATAACAGAAAGTTGTGTGAAGCACAAAAGGCAACACAGAGGCAATCCAAAGCAAACAAGTCCCAAAAAAACAGAGCAGAAAGTCGAGAAAATCCAGAAAGACACACAAACTCACCAACTTCAGAGCATGCTCACAGTGAACCGCCAGGGACTGTGGGAGACCCTCCACATTTATAGATAATGGGTAGTTCCTGGTGTTGATGGGCAGGTGGCACCACTTCTCTGGGTGGGACCATCCACAAAAGACATGGAACATCACAAAGGCATAGAAGCTTAAACACGATCAATAAGATAATTAATACATACAAAAAAAAAAAACAACATAAATTTGAATGCCAGTCAGGGGACGGACCCTGACTGAACCATAACAGGTGGTGGATTGATAGGAGCGACTGCTGCTACATTGGACTTTGTGTTCATTTGTGCCAAATAAAAATGTAAAGATGCTCCTGGGCACTGTACAATGGCTTACCCTGCGCTCTGACCTCCAAAGGTCATGCAAAAAGACATATTCCGCTAATCTGCTTAGATATCAATGAAGTATATCAAGTCAAAATAAATGTGCAAAAATCTGCTTCCACACAGAGTTAATTTTCATTGTCCCTGCCGTGTTGTCTGTTGTATGAACGACCAGTCCACACTTACTAGTTTATAGTTTTATTGAAATTAACTAAACATTTTTGACAATCCAAAGAAATAACTGTTAGGTTTTGTGGACTGATTAGTCTATTATGTGTTGTTGTGCACTCAATTCTAATGTTATAAACATCCAGAGGGAAGGAAACAAATGGGAGAGATGGAAAACACCAAAAAGAGATAGGAAAAACCTTAGTAGGAAACGAGCTCGTAAAGCAGTGCACAGCACATTTGCTTACGTCCCTGGTACACCGTTCCATTGTTCTGCACTACGCACCACCGCTTCCCTCCTGATGACCGTGAAGTCTTGATTGCATTGAAGCAACAAGGGGTGGGGGTTGTCCCACGTGATGTCCCAATCATGTCGAACCTTATAGTTCCGTTTTATGAAGTCTATTAAATGGATGTTTTTCCACAAGTGAAATCTCGAGTGTTGTGGGAAAAATGGGTGGGTCGGGGGGATTGAGAGGAAAGCTGGCGTTTAGTTCTGGTACCGCAATGCTGATAGTGTACCATTTTCAAAATTTTGGTACATTTCCAGTACCAGTAGCCTAGTATAGGTGGACGTGGTGACATCCAGGGTACAATCATCTCAAAGACTTCAGATAGGATTTTAAATGAGAGAAGACCAGGAGATGAATGTGAGACAAAATTTGTGACAATTTTGTTAACGGGAGGTCAAAACGATCTTTTAGCCAGAACCAAAACTAAACACAGGAATCAAAGTCAAGAGAGAAAAAAGAAAAAGTCAAAAACCATGAATTGAAGAAATCTTTAAACAGGATCAAACATTCAGAGTCAAAAAAACAAGAGCAAGAATTTGTTAACCAGGAAGTAATCAAGAAGAAAGTGTTTGGAATAGAGAGTCAACCGTTTATCTGTCATATCCCAATAAAATAGGGCAGCTAGAGCCAACATTTTAACCCTCAACCTAACAAAGTCAGGGTCATAACCTCTGTGAGCACGCCCCCAGTATCGAGAGGACGCATCATAGTAACGGGATCCATCAAAATGGCAACACCAGAGAGGAAGCCATCCCAGAAAAACAGAAAATGTTTGAAACTTTGTTACGAAAGCAAACCTTATATATAGAATCATGATGAAACCCAATAAATGATACATAATTTGCCAGAAACTCAGCTAAAATTCGCATCATGTTTTTTAAAAAATTCTTTATTCTAGGCTATCTGTAATCGAATAAATGAAAGCATGTTTTGTTGCTTTTGATCATTGTAAAGAACATGCCTCATACAAATCCTGGGCAATCCTGACACACTTCTTTTGCCACCAAACAGACAAAACTCCCCAACTTGGTACCAGTCTCATGCCCGGCTAAATAGAGAGTGTCAGCATTAGGAAGGGCATCTGGCTGTAAAACATCTCTGGTACTTCATCAATCCAGTCAGCTTCAGAAAAAAAAAAAATTGGATCCAGAAATGTGAAAAGAAAGATTCGTAAATATGACGACAACTTGTTTGTTTGTATCTGATATTAAATGTCTACTGATTTGTGAACTGAGAAGTCACTGAAATGCTTTCACAAAGCAAAAATGAGGCCATCCCAAACAACAATATATGGGGCTGACCCCCAGTTGTGCTTCCCACCACTCAAGTGACTTCTCGCGTGTGGTGCTGGGGACTGATTCCTTGCATGTCTTGAGTGTACGCTCGGGGTCCTCCATTAGAGAGCTCTTTTGCCCAGATGTTACATTTGTATCCTGTGGGGTGTGGGGGTTGAGGGGGACGGTGATGGGGGGGAGGGCACTTTCCAGCTGTCAGAGTGTGCATGTGGCCTTCCGTAAGTCATCCACCAGGGATGTCCTAGAGGTGTGGCTGGTGGAAGCTTGAAAGTTGGGGGCTTAAGCAGTGAGATGAGAATCTGTGTACATTTCATTGATTTCAGAGCCATTGCATTCTTATTTTTGTTTTTTCCTCAGAATGTTCTCCAGTTTGGAAGGTGATGAAATGGGTGGGTTGGGAGGGTCAAAGCTTTGGGGCAGGGGGGATAAGAAGATAAGTGCCAGGGCAAAACCCGGGAGTCTCATTGGTTTTTTTGTTTTTTCTCTCTCATGCTTATCAGCAAAACGACCTTTCATGGGCCTTGCAACCCAGTGTGTTGTCACTTGGGGATGGTAGCATAGCGAGCCTAAAAAATAAAAAAAAAAATGAAATATGGGACCCTGAAGAGGCCAGGGACAGCACACATAAACTTCCATCACCATGAGTTCACTGACATAATGCTGCCAGTCATCAACTTTGAGCAACTTCTTCTTCTTTTTTCTAGTTTTTTCCCCCCTAATGTAGCCTAGAACCCTTTTAAGAACTAAATCCATGTGCCTGTTGGACTTCATTCCCCCCCAGATGATACTAATGCAGTATCATAATTATACATACAGACATTATTTTAGTCTAATAAACATGTGCTGTCGCTGGGCTTGAGGCGTCGGACACACATGTTTATTTCCTGCTGACACATGTTTCAGTGAGGGCCAGCTCTATACTTCTCTCTCTTTATGGCCAGTGTGAAAAAGTGCCCGCCAGGGCCAAAACTGTCAATTGGCTCAAGCAGCGACGCCAGCCGCCGACACTTTGGGGCCGCGGCTCTCTTGTGCACGAAGTATAGACCTGGTGCTGAAACATGTATTTTTTTTCTCTTTTTGCTCCTTACCACCAGATAACACATGAGATGCAGTGATCGTTGCACTTTTGCTTTCCTTTGGATTCAAGAGATTGAAAAGAAAAAAAAAAAAGAAAAAATAAAAAGAAAAAAAAGAGTCCAACTTGAATTCCTCTTTCCCTTTGCTCCTCCGGACACTGCATCCTATGTGGCCTTTATCTGGGTTTTTATTACGTTGTCTGTAGTGTCATTTCAATGTAATGTGCTGTTTCTTTGTGTCTTTGTTGTCTCTTTTTTTCTTTGTCCCCGGAACAGCATTCTATCCCGCACAGGCAAGAAGGACAACCAGGATGCTTCCAATTTGGCAGTGCCCATGACCATGTGTCTTTTTCCTGTGCCATTCCCACTCACACCATCTCTAAGACCACAAGTCAGTTCCATCAACCCTACAGTTACTCGCTCCCTCCTTTACAGCGTGCTGCGTGATGCCCCATCTGACCGCGGGCAGCAAAGTCGTGATGCTCAGTTGTCAGAGTACCCTTCTTTGGACTATCAGGGGCTCTATGTGACGTTGGTGACCTTGCTTGATCTTGTACCCTTGCTTCAACACGGTCAGCATGGTAAGTGACTGCCTTTCATTTGTTCTATCATTCTGTAACAAAGTCAGACTTGTTGCAATCTGCTGAAGGAAATCTGAAACATACGACACTGGTGGGAGCATTTGGACCTCCCTCAGGTTTGCTTACTTTCAGGGCAGAAGTGCACCTCACTCTTGAGTTGTGATCTCACACTTTGGGGTGATATTTGCACCGATACTGTTGTTCTTCCCTTTGTAAGTGTTCAAATAATGCAGCATTAGGACTTGAAATCCCACATTTCTGCTAACTCAGTCCCCTCCATTCACTTGTCATTGTCTCTGATTGGTAGGGTGACATCCTCGAGGCGGTGGGTTCCAGAACCTGATGTGCACTCCGACTCAACAGATAGCATCGAGAATCGGTAGGCATGAGCTTAGTCTTGGTCTGAGAATATAAGAGATCAACAAGGGATCAGAAGCTGAGATGTAAGGCAAAAATCTGTAACCGATTGGACGTTAAGTTCAAAACATGCATCCAAAAATAAAAAGGTCGTGAAAAAAACAAAACCAAGAAAAAAACTCGACAAGAAGAGAAGGGCACACCAACACTGTTAGTATCCTTATCTCGGAACCTACAGGGAGGCGTGTGATGACCGCTAAGTGGTCACCCCTTTGGTGCCTAATCGTCCATGATAGCCATGATGCTAAGTGTAGTGCACAACCAAGAAAATGAGAGCCTTTCCTAGCAGAGTTCTATGGAGAAATTAAGATCAAAAATTAATTCTGCACGTAGAAAAACATTAATATGCATAAAGGTCAAGGAAAGACTCTGCAATTCTACACAAGTTTACACGAAAATCCGGATCTTATCCTTTTTGTTCTGTTTTTTCTGATCATTTTCATTCCTAGAAAGGGTTTCCATACATCTTGAAACCATTGGTGATACTAGTCTTTGGAATTTAAAGTGTATTTAAACTAGTTAGGGTATATTTCCATCTTTCCTCAACTTCATTTTGTTTTTCACAGACATCTCTGTAACCATAACATCACCTCCTGTGACACCATCACTGTAATGGGACAAAACCGGGCATTTCCTGTGGCAAAATTTGCTTATTTGTAATGTCTTGTACTCCATTTTGGATCCTGAAACGCCACCATGTTGATTCCTGTTGTTAGGTTCACTTTTCACATTAACAGTGATTATTGAAATGATGGGATAAAAGGAGCTCATTTCAGGATCTGATATGTGGATACCAAAACCCTCTAATGCGTCTCGTGTGTTACTTTCAGACTTGACCCTTTGTTCTTATGACTTTGATTTCTGGTTTTTATTTTAGGCTTGGTTTCATTTTGTTATCAAACGTTTTATTTGTTTTGTTTTGGCTTGTCACATACATCTTCCGATTTGGCTCTAAAGCCTGGCAGGATGTCCTTGTCATCCTTGAAACTGCTATGATTGGTATTTTTCTATCATTTTTCATGTGCCTTCTTGGAGTTGTACAAAAAGTTATATATTATTTCTCAGATTTTGAAACCCAAAGATGTTGCATCTAATATTTGCTTCTCTCTTTTGAGCTACTTTAAGCTCATTCAATTATTTCGTTTTTTTTTTTTTTCTAACTTGATTTAGTTTTTCATGGGTGCCGTTATTTTGTTTCTTTTTTTTTGACATGATGCAGTGGCCCCCTGCTAGTGGGCGTGGTCTTGGAGGTCATGACCTGTGACTTACTTGTATGATGGTATAAAGGTTGGCACAAATGCGCTTCCCAGGCATCTGAGATTTTGGATAACACTTGCGACTTGTCAGTGAGTGTGTGTTTTTGTTTGACTTTTGCTGCACTGATCTTGAGCTTTGACAATTGACAGTGAAGTTTGGTTTCTGTTTGGGCTTCACGTCATATCACATTATGTGACTTTTCCAGTGATTTTTCAGTTGTAGCTGTCATTTATACAATCTTAGCAAGTTGGAGGCGTTTGGCAGTACCCTCCTGTGAAAATATTCGTGTATTAGGACATACTTAATGACTAAGTCCAACTATTCAATGACTTGCTTTGAGAAAATCAAACAGGCTGTGTGTGCCTGATAGCTGACAACTGATGAATGCACAGCACAATACATATAACGATGAGAAATAAGGAGTGCAGGTGTTTTTTAACCTCACAAACAGAAGAGAAGCTCTTTCATCTGATGTCTCTTGTTTTACATATGACCGAATAGAAAATTAAAAAAAGGTCTGTAAGCCGAGACCTTGCCGTGCCTGTTAACCATTCAAGCAGCACCAGCTCCAATGCACAGCATGTTATTAACTGTCGGAAAATGGGGTGAGCAGGACTGCGGTGTATGGTTGGGAAGCAGTCGCTAAATTTAACATAGGAAGTGATTTTTCGATTGTTTAAATTGACATGGTCACGTCACTTACCTTGACATCGGCTTTAGCAAACAATATGACAGGTTGGAAATTCAGCTTGGTTTTTTAACAATGTTTATCTTCTGGTATCACACAATCCCACCAGCTTTCTAGTTCATTCTTGGCAGGAGAGACACTTTTGGTGCCATTTGCTTTCGTTGAGAATCTCCTGCTTTCTGGCCATGACTTTGGTATTTTTCTCTGCCATTTTTTGACTTTTGCTTGTGTCTTTTTGGCTTCGTCCATCTCCTGATCCAATTTTTGGCTTTTTGTAGCAGGGAACTTTGGGTTTAAAAAACATTTGGGCTCTCCTTTGCTGTGACCATGCTTGATGGCCGCCGTTTCATTCTCACATTTGGGGAATTAAATTTTTTTTCCTTATCTTTAATCACACTGAGAGAGAAGAAGATGAAGAACATCCAGAGGAAGTGCTAAAAATGCAGAAATTAGAAAATGGTTTAAAATGGTGAGTCATATCATTAAATTTATAAACAAAGTTGGGATTCATTCTTCCTACCCTGGTTTAGACTTTTAAGGTGAATGTACAGTATTTTATTGTTAATATCATTGCAATGCCATTTTCTGTTTTCAACTGCCATTTTGGGAACATTTGGATGGCTGCAGCCATATTGTTTATGGTTGCTGGGAATGGTTGTCACTCACATGGCCTACGTCATTATGGCCTACCTATATAAGTTGGCGGCACTTCAAGTTTGTTTGTTTGTTGTCTAAGTCGATGGACATGTTCTCCTAAATTACTGCCAGAAGGCCCTTAACCTGAAAATATCTCCAGGAGTGCTATGCAATGACTGAGCCTGCACTTGAAAAGACTTCACTCCCCCTCTCGGATTAATGATGTATATATCAAAATCAAATCAAATAACAGCTGTTTGATAAGTAATTATGAAGGGGAAAGGCTATTAGATGGGTGCTCAATTCTTGATTTAATGTTTGTTGTTGCTGTTCTCGGAAAACCAGTTATTGGCTTCCCCTTTAATCCCCTGCTCATTGATTGGTCAATTATTTATAACCAGAGTTTGTTGTGCCACGGGGTGGAAATGGCATATCTCACGAACAATAATGATTATGGACCAGGAGATGAAAAGAATTATTAGAAAGGGTCAATACCGAAAGTACAAAAAACTGTTAATGGTTCCGACCTGGTGGAAAACTCAAAATGAAATCTTATCTTCAAAATCGGGTCTCAGACTCTTCTGAGGCCCAGAAAATAAATTCAACGTTCTCCCAAACCCAAAAGCAAGCTTCGGCCTACATACGAATATAAGAAATATGGCAAATGAAAGAAGACCAGTCTGTCCATTTGTCACTCGTTTGTTTAGCTAATAGGTTAGTTATCTCCACATTTCACCAGATACTTCTTAAAGGTTGTCAAGGATTCTACACCAACTATATGTCTTAGTTCCAGATTCCCACAATTCATGTGCAAAAATGCTTTCACGTCTTTGGTCCTAAATACCCTTCCCCTTCATTTCCACTGGTGTCCTTGAGTTTGTGATTCAACATTAAGTTATAAGAATTCTGCTGGATCTTCTTAATCAATGCCTTTGAGGATTTTGAAGACCTGGATGAGGTCCTCATGCAGTCTCCTGTGCTTGATATTTAAATTTTATGAGTCTGTCACAATATGACAAGTCCTGGGATGTGTTTGGTTGCTCTCCTCTACAAGTACTCTGTAAAGAACACACGAAGGAGTATTTACATGTTGGAATCGGTGAGGTGTGGTGGTGACTGAAAGGTGACCAATGTTTGACAGCTACTGAGATGCAACATTCACAAATGAAAAAGGTGATGGAATAATTGGGGAGAAGCATTTTATTTGCCCTTCCAAACACTTCTGCTCATTGCTTAGCTCATGAAAACATGCCATCATTAACCACTACGTACTTTCCAGAGGTGGCTTCATTGTCTCCTATGTTGTATTTATAACTGACTAGCGACTAGGAGCCCGATCGAATCAAGCTACAAATTCTGCAGGGTGGTCCAGATCTAATTATGCAATTTTCATTACGCTATAACTTATTAAGTTTATTACATAGAAACGCACCTGAAAAATCCCGGACCATCGAGAAGTGTGCGAACTGATGACATGAAGAATGGTGTTCGCGCCGAACTGGAATCGTCCCCACATAAATCAAAGTCATCCAGACAATCCGGATCTGCATAATTAGAACTGGACCACCCTGTACGTTGGTGAAATCCATACTTTCTCTGCAAAGAATTATTTGTTTTTTTTAAGTCCTTGAAATGATTTTGTTATCATGGCACTGATTTGTGCTTCAAATAGACCTTTTCAGTCGATGTAATGAAGAGCTTCCTGTTTAAACGGTGCTGCTAGATGTAAACTCAGCTCTTCGGCTGATTTTCAAAACAAACCGTATTTTACGACTCTAATCAGAGCTGGAGTAATAATTATGTTGGCGTGGTCATTTTAGATCTGAGATCGGCTTAAATTTAAACAATGATCGTTGTTAATACCCAGCCGTCATTACTCAGTTTGCTAATAGATGTCAGAAGGACGGATGCCAAACCCGAACTGCCCAAAGATAGATTTCAATGTACCAAGCAAATGGCGATACGTTCTAAATTACTTACGGTTCCGGAGCTGTCGAAGGGCTTAAGTCAGTCAACGATGTTAGTCCTGGAAAGTACGCCCCACCAAACCAACGTTCCAAAAACCATCTGAACTTACTGTTATCTGCTTGAACCAACACCGACTTACTATACTCGGCTGTCCAGCTGCGTCACTGAAGCATTTGAACATTCTTGGCCAATCATGCAATACTGCGTCCGCGTGTGACACGTTATGTTCTAACTACAGAGGCAGAGTCCCATTGCATGGTTGTACTTGTATTGAGTCGAGGTATTGACGTGAACATCATACATACGGGGTATTGACGCTAACAACATACATACGGGGTATTGACGCGAACACCATACATACGGATAGTATCAAATTATATATAAGGATGTTCCTGTTTCCCACATGTTGCACTTTGTGCTTTTCTCAATTTAACTGAATTTTCGAAGTGTTTGCTCAGTTTTGAAGTTTGTCCAGATCTTTCTGATTTGTTTTTGCCGCCATTCCTCTAATTTTGGTATCATCTGCGAATTTCACAATTCACTATCTATACCGAAATCAGTGTCATTAATATAAGTCAGAAAAAGTAATTGTGGTCCAAGATCAGACTCTTGTGGGACCCACTGATGGCCTTACTCCATTCTCCTCTTCTCAGTACTCTGTCTCATGGTGTTTACCCACCTTGAGCTCCAGTTTTGCAGGCTACATCTGAGGCGTGCAGCTGCAGCTTCTCGTTTTAGAATAAACCTTTGATGTGGGATGACTGAGTCAAAGTCTTTGTGAAAGTCAAAGTCAATTCTGTCATACACAAATACAGACTATGAGTGGTAAAAATGCACAAAAATAAAGGAAGGAGGGGAACATCAAACCCCTGTTTTTTTAACAAAATGAAACAAGTCTGAAGCAAAAAAATGAATAGAAAAATGGTTGTGCCAAAAGGGCCAGCCTGAGCAAACAATACCAGTCCGCAATCCAGAAATCTCTATCCTTAAAAACAAGTCAGACTTCAGTAACTAGATAATCCAAAAAGGAAACACTTAAAAAATCTATAAAATCACAAGAAAGCCAAAGCAGGACTGTTCATGAGGGACACTAACTCCGAGCAATCAATTATAAAGGCCAAGGATGGTCCTTCAGCTGTAATGTCTGGAGGCTCCACCCCCTGAGGCTCCATGCACAGGTCTCAAGGCACATAATACATTAAAACCAAATAAACATACTTCAGAAATCAATTAACAAAATAATAATCAATAATGAGCACGATTGCAGTCCACTACCAGTATATAGCAACTCGTGACCCACTGGTGGCAGCCTGCTGTCTGGGATTCCTGTTATGAATATTGTTTGGTTTTGTTGGGGGATTTTATACCCTAAGGCAGTCTTTCCCAACCATCCAGTCCATGAACCATGGGTGGATGTCCCTTAGTAAATTTAGCTTTATTGACTGAGTGGGTGAATCGAGTCTGATCACCAGAGCATCAGAGCGTTTGATGCTTTCCTCCTTGGGGAATTGAGCATGATCATCAGAGTGGAGTCTGGGAAGGTAGCCCAGTATTTGCTACAATTCACCTGTGATGCTGCTGCTTTGAATGGAGAGCGGTCATCAGAAAGGTGGGGGTGTGGGATTTTGTCCTGGTTTGGCCATGTCCCACAAATTCAGAAAAAAACTTCTGTAAAGTCTCCATTAAGTTCATTTGATCTCTGATTTGGGTTGTTATATCACCTCCATTCTGACAGCACTATTGTTGATTCCCATTGCTAGGACCGTCCCAGAGTGGGAATGTCCTTAGAGATATGGCCTGTCGATGACAATATGATGGAATAAAGGTCATCCAGGGTTCTGCTTCCCCATCCAACTACATGGATTCCAAACCTATTTTCTTTGTTTCTCTGGTCTTTGAACCCTCTGCACTCCTTCTGACTTCGATTTTGTCTCAAGATTCTTGGATTAGGCTACAGAGAGTTGTTCTCCTGGTTCTGACCCTTGCTATCTGTCTTCCTCAAATGTGGACTGCATCAATACTTTAATAAGCAATCTCAGTTTATGTAAAAAAAAATCCAGATAGTGCGGGATAAATGCGAATAATTTAATTACCATTTCAACTCTAGATGTGCACTTTATTAAAACTATAAAAACAGACCATTGATTAAATAAAAAATCCAAACAAAGCAGCATTAATACAAATAATTTAATTATCATTTTGAATAGCCGTAATGCTCTGACAATTCAGTTGTGCTCTTCTGAGACCTTAAATTTGGCCTTATTAAATGTTAGAGTGTTAACCAACAAGACGTTTTCCATATGATGCTATAAGTAATAGGAAAGTCAATTTTATTACATTAAGTGAAATGTGGCCTAGCTCTGATGGTGTAGCTGTATTAATGGAATCTGCACCTCCGAATTACAACTTTACTCATGTGGTTTACCAAGGTAAGAGAGGCAGCGGTTTAGCAAATATTTATTCAAGTCAGCTAAAGTGTAAAGATGCGAGCTTTGGTACATTTGCATCTTTTGAGTATCTTGCCATTGTTATTCAAGGAGTTTCTCAGTCCCTAGTATTATCCATGTATAGACCTCCTAAATATAATGCGTATTTCTGTGGAATTCTCAGACTTAGTGTCAATTATAATAACTAACTATGACAGGTTCTTAATTGTTGATGACTTGTTAATTTTCATATCGATAACACTGCACAACAAAGTTTTTACTTCTTAAACACTGTTGGGTGTTTCTTATAGATTTTTGGGTGCTAATCACGAGTATCACATCAAAATTTACCCATCACGTACTGTTTCAGTTTTGTCATGATTTTTTCTTATATTAGTATCCAAACATTTTCGCTCCCATAAGTGACTTCAACAACAGTTTGTGCAGACTGGGCATGTCCAGACATGGAATCAGGCCAGGTTGGAAGCTGTTCTGTGGAAGTTGACATCCTGGGCAGGTCTGAACGAGATTGACACTATCTCAGCCTGCTATAAAGGTGGCTTGCATACACCGATCCTGCTCATCTAGTTTATATAGATAGTCAGTGTGTATGTATAGTATCAGTATAGTAAAGTATAGTATCTGTAGCAATATAACAGTAAGTAAACTTGATGCTATAGGCATTTTGGTGTCGGGCGATATGTCTCGTCAATGTCGTAACAGCCGCGATACATTCTGCTGTATCTGTGGCGAATATACACTTGCGCCTCAGAGTCTTGTGAAGAAAGCTTATCATCTGTATTTTGGCTGCAAAACTGGTGATCAGGACAAGGAATGGGCGCCTCACATTTGCTGTGCGACATGTGCTGTCAATCTGAGAGCCTCGCTCAGAGGCACTCGAAAGACGATGCCTTTTGCTGTGCCGATAATATGACGAGAACAGAAAGACCATGTGACGGACCGTTACTTCTCTTTGACTAATGTTTCTGGTTTCTCTGCCAAAAACAAGAAGTCAATTGAATATCCTAATCTGCCTTCAGCAATGAGACCCATGCCACATGATGACAGTCTTCCAATTCCGAAACCACCAGAGGATTGGACCTTGGACGAACCAGATGAAGAAACTGCAATGCAGGGTACTGACAGTGACATTGACCCGGATTTTGAACCGTGCTCATAAGGCGATCCACATCTGATAACACAGTCTGAATTGAATGATTTGGTCAGAGATTTAGGTCTGTCAAAAGCAAAAGACCAGCTGCTGGGTTCGAGACTGCAGGAATGGTGTTTGCCTTCACCAGGTATGAAAATTTCTGTGTTTCGAGGCCGACATCATGATATAACCAAATTTTTTTGCACAAGTCGACAGTCTCTGTTTCTTTTGTGACATTGAAGGATTGTTCTCAGCCTTGGGTTGTGATCGCAACCCGGAATAGTGGCGTCTCTTTATTGTTTCATCAATGTTAAGCTTGAAAGCTGTTCTGCTAAACAATGGCAACGTTTATCCTTCAGTACCTGTTGTTTATGCAGCACACATGAAAGAAACATATGAGAATATGGAACTGTTGCTGAAGCACATCCAGTATAGAAGATACAACTGGTATATCTGTGGAGATCTTAAAGTCGATACTCTGTTACTAGGACTGCAGCTCGGCTATACAAAGTACTGTTGTTCCATCTGTGAATGGGACAGCCATGCCAAAGAGTCGCACTATTCTCGACAGAACTGGCCATGCTGTAAAAAGTTAGTTCCATGACAGAAAAATGTGGCACATGAATCGCTTGTCGACCTGGCAAAGGTATTTTTACCTCCTCTTTACATAAAACTGGGACTCCTGAAGAATTTTGTGAAGGCACTGAACAAGGAAGGCAAAGGTTTTCTTTATTTAAGACAGATGTTCCCAAGAATAACTGACGCCAAGATTAAGGAGGGCATTTTTGTTGGCCCCCAGATCAGACATGTTATGAGTGATGAGCGGTTTGAAGATCTGTTAGTTGGGCTGGGAAAAATTGTCTGGAAAGCCTTCAAAGACATTGACAATTTTCTGGGCAATTACAGAGCCCCAAACTGCATTCAGCTGGTAGACAAATTTCTCAAAGCATACAAGACAATGAAGTGCAACATGTCACTCAAGATTTATTTCCTCCACTCACACTTGGACTTCTTCCCCGCAAATCTCGGTGCTGTCAGTGACAAACACGGTGAAAGGTTTCACCAGGACATTGCTACGATGGAGAAATGATACCAGGGCAAATGGAATCCATCACTGCTTGCTGACTACTGTTGGACACTGCAACGTGATGCACCAGACATTGAATACAAAAGAAAATCAGGAGCAAAACACTTTTTATTCTGTTGAATTTAATAGCTTATGCGAAATATAAACGTGACTAAATATGTTATTGTCAGTAAACATATAAATTTCTATTTCTCAGAGTTCCTACGTGATGCAGTAAAATCAAAGCTATATTTGTGCATACCCAGTAGGTACTTGTCACAATCAGCAAAAAACTTTTCAGGAAGCAAGACTTTTCAAAAAAATTGTTGTGCAGTGTGACCCGAAAGCAAAAGAACTCATGAACTTACTGCACTCTTTTGATCTGAGCCAGTACATTATTCAGCCAACACACAAAGCAGGGCACACGTTGGATTTAGTGATTACTAAAGGATTAAAAGTTGATGTGAGGCAGATCATGGATATTGGTTTATCTGACCATTTTCTCTTACTATTTAATACGGAAATAATTATAGATAAAATAATTGAGAAGCGTGTTCTTAAAAAAACATTTCTTTGATTCATCTGCTGCTTCAAAGTTTACAAACATATTAAGCAACTAGTCCGTTTGTAGTGCTAACTACAATAGTGATAATAATGTAAATAGTAAGGTGGTAAATTTTATTGTTAAAGTTGAGAGCTGACGCTGACATAGTCGTTCCTGAAAAGACAGTTAAAAAATTTTCCAGCACTGTTATACCAAGGAAGACCCAAAAAGTGTCTGATTTAAAGAAAACATGCCGGAGAACTGAGCGCAATTTAGAAAAAAACAAAATTGATTGTCCACTATGAAATATTGAAGGCTAAAATAACAGAATACAACAACATAGTATGTCTTGTGAGGCGGTGTTACTTCTCTAAAATGATAAATCCTGTAACAGTGCTAGTAATCCAAGAGAATCTCTACTATTGATCGTGTGCTAAACCGTGGTCACTCAATGGAATGCTTCCAAAAAACTTCCACTGAAAGTTGTGAGGCTTTTGCTATATTTTTTTAATCACAAAATTAATGGTATTAGAAATAATATAGTACATCCACGCAATACTGATCCTATTAAACCCCCAGTATTCAATTTTAAGCAAATTAAATTCTTTCACTAGGATAGATTTACCTAATTTATATAAAATAATTTCTCAACCATCCACCTGCGTCCTTGACCCAATACCAACAAGTTTTTTCAAAGAAGTATCCGGCATGCTAATTAATAGTATTCTTGACATAGTAAATTAATTGTTAGATACGGGGGTCTCCCCGGACTGTCTTTTAAGACTGCTGTTGTTAAACCCCTGCTCAAGAAAAATAATCTCGACTCCTCTGTTTTTGAAAAGTTTAGACCAATTTCTAATCTGCCTTTCTTAAGTAAAATCCTAGAGAAGGCAGTCATTACACCAGCTAAATGATCACCTGAATAAGCCGATACTGTTCTTGACAAGTTTCAGTCGGTTCACAGTACAGTACAGAATCACAGTACAGAAACTGCACTTGTTAAAGTAGTAAATGACTTGCAGGTAAATGCAGACAGAGGCCGTTTATCTGTTTTCCTCCTCTTAGATCTGAGTGCCGCATTTGACACCATTGATCACAATATGCATAGAAATCACCTTAGTCAGTGGGTGGGCCTCTCTGGCAGTGTCTTAAATTGGTTTGAGTCCTACCTGGCAGGTAGAAAATTCCTTGTTAGTTGTGGTAATTACACTTCAAATACACATGATATTGTATATGCTGTTCCACAAGGATCTATCCTGGGTCCACTGCTCTTTTCGATCTCCATGCTTCCATTAGGTCAGATTATCTCAAGACATAACACGAGCTACCACAGCTATGCTGCTGATACACAACTGTATTTATCAATACAGTAATCCCTCCTCGATCGCGGGGGTTGCGCTCCAGACTCCCCTGCGATAGGTGGAAATCCGCGAAGTACAAATCATATGTTTGTATGGTTATTTTTTATATATTTTAAGCCCTTAGAAACTCTCCCACACTGTTTATAAATATTCTCTGCACAGTTATACAGTAAACCCTTATTTATCGCGGTTAATCTGCTCCAGACAGATAAATGAATTTCCACGAAGTAGGATTCTTAATTTATAAATCTTTATTTATAAATATTTTCGCAGTTAGAGCATAGAAAACCTGTTTACGACTTTCTAAATACGATTTTAACATTATTAGAGCCCTCTAGACATGAAATAACACCCTTTAGTCAAAAGTTTAAACTGTGCTCCATGACAAGACAGAGATGACAGTTCTTTCTCACAATTAAAACAATGCAAACATATCTTCTCTTCGCGCCGTCAGGAGCAGAGAATATCAGAGAGAGAGAAAAGTAAACAAAAATCAATAGGGCCGTTGTGCTTTTAAGTAAACGAAGTACCACGATAAAGCCGCCGCAGTGTAGGGATCAATGTGAAGGTAGTCTTTTCAGTGTCCGTATCTTCTAAGCAAACAGCCTCTGTGCAAACAGCCCCTCTGCTCACACCCCCTCCGTCAGGCACAGAGAAAAGCAAACAATCAAAAATCAATGCGGCTGTTAGAGCTTTGACATGTGCGAATGTATATCATTGAGGAGTTTTATTTAATATTTAATACGTGCTCTGATTGGGTAGATTCTCAGCCATCCGCCAATAGCGCCCCTTGTATGAAATCAACTGGGCAAACAAACTGAGGAAGCGTGTACCATAAATTAAAAGACCCATTGTCCGCAGAAATCCGCGAACCAGCGAAAAATCCGTGATATATATTTAGACATGCTTAAATTTAAAATCCGCGATAGAGTGAAGCTGCGAAAGTCGAAGCGCGATATAGCGAGGGATCACTGTAATGTCTGATGATCCTGACTCTGTTGTTTCACTGACAGAATGCCTTACTTGTGTTTTTGAATTGATGAGTAGTACTTTTCTCAAACTATATAAAAAAAACAGAAATCTTAGTGATTGGCAAAAATGGATTTCATGAGGATATTAGAAACCAACTTGATCCATTAGGATTAAAAGTCAAGATGGAGGTAAAGAATTTAGGGGTAACTATTGACTCTGACCTGAATTTTAAATCACATATTAATCAGATCACTAGGACAGCATTTTTGCACTTAAGAAATATAGCAAAAGTTAGACCTCTTATAACTTTGCATGATGCTGAAAAATTATTTCACACTTTTGTTTTTAGTGAACTAGATTACTGCAACGCACTCCTCTCAGGACTACTCCAAAAAGACATCAATCGGTTGCAACGAGTGCAGAATGCAGCTGCTAGAATCTTAACTAGGAAAAGAAAATCTGAGCACATCACACCAGTCTTAGCGTCACTACATTGGTTACCTGGGTCATTTAGAATTGACTTTAAAATACTGCTTATGATTTATAAAGCCTTAAATAATCTTGCTTCATCCTATACAGAATACCTCTCACTTTATACTCCCAGTCGTACCCTTAGATCTTCAAATGAGTGTCTGCTTATTGTTCCGAGAGCTAAACTTAAAAGAAGTGGTGAGGCGGCCTTCTGCTGTTATGCATCTAAAATCTAGAATAGCTTACCAATAGAAATTCATCAGGCTAATGCAATGGAAAACTTGAAAAAAGCTGCTATATACACTCACCTAAAGGATTATTAGGAACACCTGTTCAATTTCTCATTAATGCAATTATCTAATCAACCAATCACATGGCAGTTGCTTCAATGCATTTAGGGGTGTGGTCCTGGTCAAGACAATCTCCTGAACTCCAAACTGAATGTCAGAATGGGAAAGAAAGGTGATTTAAGCAATTTTGAGCGTGGCATGGTTGTTGGTGCCAGACGGGCCGGTCTGAGTATTTCACAATCTGCTCAGTTACTGGGATTTTCACGCACAACCATTTCTAGGGTTTACAAAGAATGGTGTGAAAAGGGAAAAACATCCAGTATGCGGCAGTCCTGTGGGCGAAAATGCCTTTTTGATGCTAGAGGTCAGAGGAGAATGGGCCGACTGATTCAAGCTGATAGAAGAGCAACTTTGACTGAAATAACCACTCGTTACAACCGAGGTATGCAGCAAAGCATTTGTGAAGCCACAACACGCACAACCTTGAGGCGGATGGGCTACAACAGCAGAAGACCCCAACGGGTACCACTCATCTCCACCACGAATAGGAAAAAGAGACTACAATTTGCACGAGCTCACCAAAATTGGACAGTTGAAGACTGGAAAAATGTTGCCTGGTCTGATGAGTCTCGATTTCTGTTGAGACATTCAAATGGTAGAGTCAGAATTTGCCGTAAACAGAATGAGAACATGGATCCATCATGCCTTGTTACCACTGTGCAGGCTGGTGGTGGTGGTGTAATGGTGTGGGGATGTTTTCTTGGCACACTTTAGGCCCCTTAGTGCCAATTGGGCATCATTTAAATGCCACAGGCTACCTGAGCATTGTTTCTGACCATGTCCATCCCTTCATGACCACCATGTACCCATCCTCTGATGGCTACTTCCAGAAGGATAATGCACCATGTCACAAAGCTCGAATCATTTCAAATTGGTTTCTTGAACATGACAATGAGTTCACTGTACTAAAATGGCCACCACAGTCACCAGATCTCAACCCAATAGAGCATCTTTGGGATGTGGTGGAACAGGAGCTTCGTGCCCTGGATGTGCATCCCACAAATCTCCATCAACTGCAAGATGCTATCCTATCAATATGGACCAACATTTCTAAAGAATGCTTTCAGCACCTTGTTGAATCAATGCCACGTAGAATTAAGGCAGTTCTGAAGGCGAAAGGGGGTCAAACACCGTATTAGTATGGTGTTCCTAATAATCCTTTAGGTGAGTATATGTATACATAATACATATATGCATTTAATTATAATTTTTTATCATGACTCCACAATCTGTACAAACCCCTACTTTCTGTGCTGTTCTTTTTCCGGTTTTCTGTGGTGGCGATCTGTGACCTGATTAAAGCACTGTGATATCCCTACATTGATAGATTGAAGGCCAGAGGTCCAGATGACCATCATCATCAAATTCTTCCACGTGAAGCCTGAAAACTATGAGGACTAATTTAGATCATTTATGTTAGGTGGAATGCCTAGTGAGGGCTGGGTTGTCTCGTGACCTTGGAACACCTGCAGATTTTGGTTTTTTTTTTGGCAGTCCTCTGGAGTTTTTGTTTTTTCTGTTCTCCCTGGTCATCAGGCCTTACTTTATTCTTTGTTAATTAATATTGTCTAATTTTTATATATTTTTCTTCTTTGCTCATCTTGTAAAGCACTTTGAGCTACATCATTTGTATGAAAACATGCTATATAAATAAATATTGTTGTTGTTAACAACCTTGTTTTCCAGGTGCCCTCTGAAATCTCATGCTCCAAAAATAAGCAGTGACCCAGTGGTTAAGAAACCCTGCATTACACAACTTGTCCAGTAAGGCCTTGTTCACACGGGCATTAAAATCGAGCGTTTTTTTTGCGTTCGTAGAGCGCGGGCGGATCAAGCGCCGAGTGTTTTCTACACGTAGGAGTCAATGAGAGTGTTCACACGGGCTTTGGTGACGTCGTTTGTCCGGCAGCGCGTTTATGGCATCAAAAACGTTGCATGCAGCTTTTTCTTGGCATTTAAAACCCAACAAACGCAAGGAAACCGCTTCTAGTTCGTTTTCTGCGAGTTTATTTTACGCTTCGGAGGACCGGATATATCCCATGATATTAATATTTTTATGTTTTCATATACAACATATATATTTTCATATTGCTTATTTTATTTTATTGTCTCATGTAATTTGTAAACCATGAACCTATTAATTTATGTTCTTATATAATATTTGATAACGATTATGTAGGGGTCAATCCATGGCTGGGGGTGTCATTTCAGTGCATAACACCGTGTAAGCGCACACTCGACTACTGTTTCCTTACCTCAAAGTGACAAGTAGTCTCTCTTCGGGCTAACACCAAGTCGCATATTGGTTGATCGGCGTGCAATGTGGCAGTGCACCAGCTGCAGCAGACAATCAAAAGTGGAAACCGACATCCGACAGTAATTAAGAAACTTGCGTGGAAATTTTCGCATTTCTTCATAAAGCACAAAAAAACTTCCTTTAACCCGACATTGTGCAGTCAGAGGATGAACCCAGTAGCGGCGATTTTTTCTCTCCCTACGTCGCCGTATTACGAGTATTTTTAAAACAAGAAGATTAATATCTAACATAGCAAAATGGTCCATATTGAAAGGAGGCACCTCAAATAAAACGACAAGGGCTTTCATATCCAGTTCCCGACACTGCCTCCACAGGTTAACACACAAACTACAATTTGGGCTGCAGGCTGGCGTTAGACAGAGACAAACGAACGCCGGTGTAGAAGTCAATCGATCGCCACCACAAAATGCAACATAAACGTCTAGGACGTTCAGAGTAAGTTTGTTTATCCAAAAACGTAACGCCCGTGTGAACAAGGCCTAATGTTCAGACAAAAACTTCATTTACGTGATCTCAGTGAGTTGAGGGAAGTCATGGTGGGCTTCTGTGACTGCCAGCTCACCAACTCGGTTCATCCAGTCCATGACTTGCCCCACAAACAGGTTTGATTTTATATTTAGTTGTATAAGGGGCTCTTTATACATGACAATCATTGAATGCTCATCCAGAAGTACAGCATATTTATTGCAGCAGCGAGGAATACGGAACATGCATTTTTTGAACCACTCAAACAGGAAAGAAGCTCATCCGTCTGATATTTCATGTTTTATGTGTGACATTAATAGGTGGGGATAGGCTTGGCATCATCTAGAAAACCAAAACCCATCCCTACCACAACAACAACATTTATTTCTATAGCACGTTTTCATACAAATGATGTAGCTCAAAGTGCTTTACAAGATAAAGAAAGAAAAATATAAAAATAAGATTAGGCAATACTAAGTAACAAAGAATAAAGTAATGTCTGATGGGCAGGAGGACAGAAAAAAAAACTCCAGAGGGCTAGAGAAAAGAAAAACAAAATCTGCAGGGGTTCCAAGGCCACGAGACCGCCCTGGGGCATTCTTCCTAACATCAATGATGTAAATCAGTCCTCATGGTTTTCAGGCTTCACATGGAAGAGTTAGATGATGATGGTCATGTGGACATCTGACCTTCAATTCATCAATGTAGAAAGACACACTATCTATCTATCTATCTATCTATCAATTTTAAGGATAAAAAATTCAGAAAAAACTCCACCCAGTCTCCTCTATTTACAACAATTCTCTAAAAAACTGCCTTTAAAAGCAGACACAGTTGTTCCAATGTAGAAATTAACTGGTGGTGTTGCGGTCACCTCACATGACTATCCCACCAATTTTCAGTTGTAGACTTCCTTTATATTATCTTTGCAAGTGGGAGGCAGGCGGCGATGCGTTACCATGAAGGGTACAGTCCTCTAGTCCGACATTCCTCATGACTTAATCCCACTAGTCCACCACTCGCTCCTCAAATAGGTTTGATTTTGTCTTCAGTCAACAGAGCAGCTTTTTGTGCTTGAGAGCCAGCAACCAATGACTGTTCTGTACAATGCAGAGAATGTAGTGGTAAGGAATAAAGGACAGGAGTCTGTCTAATGTGTCATGTTTTAATTACTACGACAGAATGGAGAAAAGAAAAGCAAAAGGGGCTGAGCGCGTTATGTCTGGGAAGCCTTCGTACAACACCGGCTCCATCAGGCAGCACGTCTGCAGATTTGTTGAGCTCCTGATAACTTTCGAATTGTGCTGGAAAGTCACCAGGCAGTCGGCTTAGTTGAATGTGCCCAGCAATTGCTTGTTGTGTAAATTAATATGCTCGAGAGGGGAGATCAGCAACAGCAGTCATCAAAGCTGACATCCTATCTGACTGGCCATTGTGTAAGGTGACACTACCTTTAAGCCCACTCCTTCAAATGGCATCTTGGAACAGATTTCCCTACCCCTCTGTTGGACCGAGAGTTGTACGAAGAACAGATTTCTAAACACTTCTGTCTTTCATGGTTTTCCTACTTGGACTGTTAAGCATCATTACCACAAGGAAATAACTGCCTTGTTTCTGCTTTTTCAATGTATTTGTTATAACAGATTCAGTATTACAAAATCCCCAATGCTTGTCTTAGCTACCTCAACCAACACATTGCTTCAGAACTCTTCAGGCAGCTGAAAAAATAAATCTTAAGGTCATCTGTAGAGTAAAGTTGAGAAAAGAGGAGCCCAGTTTAGTTTAGTGGTGTGTGTTACTCATTGACAGGCTACACTCAGCTACCGTTCCAGTCATATATATATTTTTGTTTTATATACCGGGTGTGTGTGCCCTGCGGTGGGCTGGCACCCTGCCCGGGGTTTGTTCCTGCCTTGATACCATTCACCTGCAATTTTTTTGCAACTAGTGCATGAATCTTAATCGTTTAATAAAAAATATATAGTAAAAATATGAATAATTTTCCAAGTTCCCTGTCCGAACACAGTTGCCAGAACACATGTAAGAATATCTGATATCCTTTGCCTTGCATGCATCTTCAGCGTTCATCCTGCACCTTTATTCAGTATCCTTGCAAGCTCAGCTTCTCTTGTGTGGCTCTTCCTCTGTTGATTGCATTCCCATTAAGCCTGCTTCTCAGATTCTGCCATTCCAAAGCACTCTGCTTGCCTCCTGGCTGCTTTTTGACTGCCACCAATGATAGATGGGCCCCCATTACCTGCTGAGAAAATATCATTAATATTCTTGATAGTACTTCCCGTCTTTGCAGGCGACTCTCAGTGTGCCTCCTATGCCTTTCCTTGCTATTCTCATTTGTCTCAACCTTTCTAGCTCTTTTGACCTGCATTTTCTCTCTCATTCACATTTCGATAAAGTCTGCATCTCACACTCATTTTGAGGTGCATTGCTGGCCTCCTGTCTGATTTTTGACTACCACCGATGGTAGAAGGGCCCCCGTTACCTGCAGTGAAAACATCATTCGTATTCTTGAGAATGCTTCCTGTCTTTGATGGCAACTCTAGGCATGCCTCCTACTCTTTTCCTCTGCATCCTCATTTGTCTCAGCCTCTCTATCTCTCTTGACTGATGCTTCCTCGTTCAATCACATTCCCATGAAGCCTGCATCTCAATCTCATCTTAAAGTGTGTTGCTTGAATCCAGACCATTTTTTACTACCCCCAATTGTAGATGGGCCCCTGTTACCTGCTGTGAAAACGTCATTCGTATTTTTGTGAAAAGTTCCCGTCTTTAAAGGCGACTCTCAGCATGCATCCTACACCTTTCCTCGGTATCCTTCTGCGTGTCAACTTCTCTTACCCCAACTCAGTCATGTTTGACTGAGCAACCACAGCGAAAGGGAGACCGGAGACACACGCACACACTGAGACAAACATTAGCATTTTATTATACAGTAGATAAGTACGAATGCATATATAAATATTAGATTATGTTTGAAAATGCTGAAATATCTACTTATACTGTATTAGTCTTGTCATGTGCAGTCTTGAACATGACATGGGGATTGTAGGGCCTACAAAAAGTGCCACAAAACAGACCTTCAGTTACCTTCCCAGAGAAGCCTCACTCCATTCCGGCCTGCTCCAACTACTACTAAGCAGGCTTTAGTCTGTCTAGGCCCAAAAATGAATAAAACTGGTTTATACTTGTTATGATTAGCAGTCTTCATTTCCTTTTTGTATCTTTTTCTAGACACATTTTCAATAAGTATGCATTCTATTATTGCTTTTGAACTTCAATGATTTTAAATATAATGGTTTTCAATTTGTTGTGAAAGCTGAAAATATTATTCTCTTGTCAAGATGCCATAGTTGTTTTCTACAAGAAGCATTAATTTTAAAATGATTGTGTCAGCCATTGCCATAGCGATCCTTCACGGAACCACCCTCTTGTTCTCCTTTGCCTTTTTGGCCTTCTTTGCCCAGCAGTAGCATAGCTTTGGCACATACTCTGCTGGACAGTCATTGGTTACCAGGGCCTCGACCGATCCAGTATGGATATTCTCTTTCTCATCTGAATGTTTGATTTGACACAGGTTTTATGCCAGATACCCTTTTGACCTCAACCTCCCTAATTTACTCATGCTTGAGTCCGACACTAAGACCACACCAGCATTTTCAACCCTCGGTGTGCAAATCTAATCCTTCATTAAAAGACTTCCCACACTTCGTATTTCTTTGTTTTTTTTTTTTTTTGGATGAGTGATTTTGCCTTAAATTTTGAACTTGATCGTTTGCATTCTTTGTTTATAGCCTCAGCAGAAACTTGAGACTACATTTGGATTCCCTGATCCGTTCCATAAAAAATATACTGTTGTCCTTTTTCTGAGCTTGTCCAGTAACTTAATATTCCAAGATGCGTTACAAAACTCTGGCCTTTAGCCAAAAAGGAAACAGCAATCTATACTAATAAAAGGCAAAGCCCTCACTCACTCACTCACTCATCACTAATTCTCCAACTTCCCGTGTGGGTGGAAGGCTGAAATTTGGCAGGTTCATTCCGAAACAAAGCACGATGTAAACCTACACTTTAAAGTAAGTTCATAGACAGGCTGCGCTGGCGTTTGTAATTTAGTGCCTGCCCATATAAGGCCGTCCGTCAGCGGCAATCCAATAGCAAACTGCCACGGGTAAATATTCACGGGTGAAGGACTGTGCTTATGGAGAGGAAGATGAGATGGTCAGAGTGGTGTTTGGCACAAACTCAGCGAAACTGCGAGAGAAAGTTTTAAGTGCCAGGACTAAGGTAACATTAAATACAGCCATGGACATAGCACGAGATGGCACCAGCACAGCTGGGAACCTTCGATGCATGTACACCGAGTGGCTCACGTGAACTGGCGCAGTGCACAGATAAAGGCAACAGTTCCAAAGAGCTGAACAAAAACCGAATTACACAATTGAAAAGGCAGCAAAAATATGAAGCGTCTCATACATACAAGCATATTCATAAATCCAACTACTGCGGAAACAAAGCACACGTTGGAAAAGTCAATGTCCGCTAAAGGAAGACAGTGTAAAAAAAACCCGTGCATGCAGTGTGTCAGGTCTCAGATAAAGAAGAAGACGAGCTGTTTATTGATGCAGTAAGAAACGAATCGATGAATGAAACCTGTCATCTTTACAACGATTGACAAACACGGAATGTAACTTGAACACAACACATCCTACAAATACGAGCCTGATTGAAAGAAATAATGATAATCAAATCCTTGATGACAGCAACACTCAGTAACACTCACAAAACAAATACTGTATATTGACAGTCATGTTACGTTATTTTTATAATGTTCCCTTTTCTTTTTCTAGCTTTTTTAACACACTACTTCTCCGCTGCTGAGGTAGCGGGGATTTTGCTATATATATAATATATGAATGACCTCCAAAGAGCTGAGACTTTTGATATCATGAACGTGTCTGCAAAACTGTGGTCTCCTGCCCAGCAAAGTCGAGCAGCCAGCGCTGCGGCATAGCTGTGCCGGCCTTTGAGGCGCTGACTGCGCTTCTGCCTTAAGTCAAAGTGAGCACTTTTAATTTTTTTCATCCTCCCCCTGCGCTATAGCCCAGACAAGTGCAAACACGGGACCCCTTTTCTACACCACGGAAAAATAATATTAAGGCGATTCACACTTTCTTTTGCACGTATACGATTATGAGATCCTCACCTCGGATTATGAAGACACGCACACGAGTGGAGGACTGACAGTGTCATCACAGCTGATTAATGGCAGGGACGTCTCACCAGTCTACACAAGACCCAACGCAACTGTCCCCAAAAGGCGATCATAACGTCAGCGAACACATCTCTCTATACTATATAAAAGAAAAGGCAACTTTCCTTTCTTTACACCTTTTATCCCAAACCAAAGCCTTTCTCTCTTAACAGTGCAGCGGACACAAAACTAAATTTCTTTAAATGCCGGTAAGGCACATTACCAGAGGCACAAATTTGAACGTTCACATAGAAAATGTAATTTCTATACCACAGCCGTCGTGTAGCGCCTTTCAAAAGGGATCTACTACCGAGAGATGATCCATTTATATTTTAGCTGCTGTTAGTTACTTACTTGTTGTGTTACACAGTCTTTAAAATGTAGTTTACATGAAACCACTCCAGTAGTGCTCAATGTACCTGTACTTCTTAAAACGTTAATGTTTTACTGTTTAATAACTTATAGACTATATTTTATTATTTTTCCCTTGCACTCAGTGACCAAAGCTATACACACACATATAGACACATACAAACATACACACAAGTATATGTATGTGTATATATATGTATGTATGTGTATATATATATATATATAAACACACACACACCCCTATCTACATTATATATATATATATATATATATATATATATATATATATACATACATACACACACACATATATATAATTTGTGTGTGTGTATGTATGTATGTATGTGTATATATGATGTAGATAGGTATGTATATAAATATATGTGTATATGTAGATATGTATATAGATATGTAGATATGAAGATATGTATGTGTATATATATGTATGTATGTGTGTGTGTTTGTGTGTGTGTGTGTTTATATATATGACAGCAGCAATCCAAGCTGTGAGAAAACACTAAAAAGGAGGCATGTCAGACGTCGTGGTACATTTTCTGATGCAGCTAGACGAAAAAACTTTGTGACGCTGCCACCAAATACACAAAACAATTACTTTGACAATCATGTTACATTATTTTTAAAATGTTTCCTTTTCTTTTCATAACTTCTTTAACACATGACATCGCATGAGCCTGGTATTTTGCTATATATATATATATATCACAGCGACACTCATAACAGTGACAAAACAATTACATTGACAATCATGTTACGTTATTTTCAAAATGTTTCCTTTTCTTTCTCTTTCCTTCTTTAACACACTACTTCTCGCTGCCAAGCTGGTATATATATATATATATATATATATATATATATATATATATAGATATAGATATAGATAGATAGATAGAGATATATATATATATATATAGATAGATATATATATATATATATAGATAGATAGATAGATATGAGAACAACATATATATAGATAGATAGATAGAGATATATATATATATATAGATAGATAGATAGATAGATATGAGAACAACACTCATATCAATGACAAAACAATTACATTAACAATCAAGTTACGTTATTTTTCAAATTTTTCCTTTTCTTTTCGTACCTTCTTTAACACACTACTTCTCCGCTGCGAAGCGCGGGTATTCTGCTAGTCCTTTATAAAAGAAAAATATTTATTTAAAAAAAAAAAAGAAGAACAAAAAAAATACTCAAAAGAGCAAAAAAGGGGTTGTCTAAAGGGCAATCAGAAAGCAAACAAGCTTTAATACACTAAGCAGAAAACAAAAAAAAAAACAAAAATAGAACAAATAAATTAAAAGATCCAGAAAATCAAAAAAAAAAAAACTCACGCAAAGTGACTCCAAATCAACTTCAATGAAAACCCTGCTGAGGCTTTCTCACTACCAGGGGGCGGTCCTTGTTGTAGTGACATCAGGGTGGGCCTGCCTCCTAGGGAACCACCCACAAAGCACAAGGAACACTAGAACACGTGAAGTTACAGGACACAATGAATAAATCAAATAGAAGTATAACATCAAAGTAGAAAAAAATAATAATTTACAATTAACCAAAACAACGAGTGAATATACACAACAATTCTGAAAATTCAGTTTAATTTTTTTGGCTCATTTGTTAGCAATACCACAGATTTTTTTTTACTGTGTTAAACTTTAAAACACTTTCAATGCTATATTTTTTTTGCCAAAATTAAAAATCAGAACATTACTTTTGTGACAGCACATAAGTGTTGAAGACTCTGCTCTGTGGTTCAAAAGGCAAAGACCGGTTGGCCCACCCAGGCATTTTACAGCAGTAAACCGTTCCCAACATATTCGTTAAATTTACATGTTTTTGCAAGATCTGGTGCTGTCGCATTACCAAACTTTTGAAGTTCGATATGACACTAAGAAAAGTTTAGAAATTCAATACCATTACTACGAAATTCAATTTTAAGAGTTATTTAAATAAAATTCAGTTCTATAGGCATTAAAATATTTACATTGACAAAGACAAATAATAGAAATCGTAGTCATGAAAAGTATTGAAATAATTAACAACAGTAGTAGTCAATATTCCTAGCTTTAACCTTAATACACATTACAGCCCACTCCAAATACTCCTGTTCCCATCAACCCGCAGTCTCAATCTTACGCTGTTTTGACGTGTTCTCAGACAGACAGTAAATCAGAGTTGCCGAGTCAGAAGTACCATGTGAATGTTTGATGAACTCGGAATTTCAGGCAATTTGGTTAAAACAGATACCTGAATTGTTTGATGTAGTCGTCTGAGGTAAAGATGGGTTAAACAACGGAAGAATTTTGGGGTGCCAATCCAGCCCTTCCTGTTTACTCTCAGTCTTTATAAACAAAACAGTCTCACAATGGCATGAAACTGACACCAAACAATCACTGTGTGGCCGCCGGTAATCAGGCTCTATCATTGGGTCGATAAATGCGGAGCTCCATCACTCAGCTCGTCTCTTTGTTACATTTACAGCCCAGGGACTGGAAGAGGAGGAGTCAGTTGCCCTCACTGGATGGTTTCTCAGCAGTATGGAGGAAGAAAATGACAAGAGAGTTAGCAGCAGCTCCCCCTCTCAGCCCGGGGTGGTATCATGTACCTGGGAAGTGCTTGGAGGGTGATCCTCAAGCATGCACCGAGTTGTGGCGAAATGCCATTTTTTGGTTAAATTGCATTTGGAGTGACATGGTACACATTTAATATGTTTACTTTGTTCTTTATTTAAGCAAAAAATGCCATTTATCTATAATATTTGATTTGATATACTTTGTTAATCCTTGAGGGGAAATTGTCTTTTTTTTTTTTGTTTTGCAGAACAAGTAACAAATCAGCTTATTTCAAATAGCCTGACTCGAAACTCACATAAACGCACTAACGCTGGATGCTGAACGTCAGAACTCAGGGCTCAGAATAGTCCAAGGACACGTAAAAATAGCGTTAGATAGGCAGATTTAAATTCTGAGGAAACTGCAACCAAATCATTAAATCCCAATCATTGCTGAGCTGAGTGGCGCTTTTCATGATACAACTCAAAACAAAAATGTACCATGTTACTGCATTCGTGTAGACGACATCATTGAGTGACTGCCACAGCCAGCCAAATCCAATCAGCTTTCACTTTAGTCACCATGGATCAATTAGATTTCTACTGTAATAAACCAAATACATGCTCACGTGGAGGAGTTGTGCTACTGTTTATGCAAATGAACTCTGAAAAGTTATAGTGCCTACCTTAGGTTATGTAGTAAGTGTAATGAAGTAGACTTTGAAAACTGCACATAACAAAATAAAGTAATGCCCTATGGAGGCACACTTCGTGGCAAGTGTATGGGAATCAAGGGAGCGACGGAGCCCCAGCACTTAAGACTGTATCCCCGAATGAACAGAGTAGAATAAAGCTGGCCTGCGGACCCCCTTCTTAATGTATTAAATGTTTAACTGATTCCAAAATATGTTTTCACTTGTGGCATAAAACACAAATATCATAGCCAGAAATTAGCCAGACTTCAAACACATCAGTTTATGGGCTTATACTGATTAATATTTCTCTGATCTCTCTATTATATAAAATAATTCTAGGATGAGACAAAACTATTTATCCTGGGATGAGACAAGACTTTTTCAGAGAGATAATTTGAAGTCCCGCGAGACGAGTCTTTGTGCCAAGAGATTTAACTACGCCCGGGGCCAGAAATAAAAGAAAGAGTAGGAGACAAAGTAGAACATCGTAAAAAGAGGTTCAAAAACGTTGGCGTGATACACATACAGAGCAGGTTAGAGATAATGAAAGTTCTAAAATTCGAAAGTCTCAAAAAACTGATAGTAAAGATCACATTAGTGCAAACAAATGTAAAGTATTACTCGGTGAAATAACTGTACAGCGAAAAGAGATCAAATATATGGATATAGGTGATATGACAGAAGTATGTAGATATTGTTTGGCTTTAAAGTTTAAGTCGAAGACTTGTAGATCGTGTTATTCGTGTTGCCAAAAGTAGTGTTTCTTCCCAATGAAGAAGCGTATCTGCAAGAAATAAAAGATTTGTTATTTGGTGAAAGTGAAACACTACAGGCAAAATATCTGAATCTACAGTAATCTGTTCGCGTTTGCATCATTCAATGCTCAAAACACAGATTTACACATTCAGGACCATACGCTATGAGGATCTGTGGTTCCATAACACTTAAAGCTACTACAAGTTTAATTTCAAAGAAACCACAATTTGGTCGGGTTTATACAGTATTTATGATCACGGAGAAGCGATACAACATAGAATCGAAAGAGTTAAACGATCGGACATATTAGAAATTCTACAGCCAATAATGGATATAAATCCATACGTCCAAAAGTATCGCACTTTACACAAAGTTTATATGAAAAACATGGACACAGAAGTTTTCTTGGATTTCTATATAAATTCGAAAGATCATGCTCACGTATGTAATAAGCCAACATGTGATGAATTGTCAGGGACAGTAGTTTCGAAAGACGAAGATAGGGCAGCACGGTGGCGCAGTGGTAGCGCTGCTGCCTCGCAGTTAGGAGACCTGGGTTCGCTTTGCGTGGAGTTTGCATGTTCTCCCCATGTCTGTGTGGGTTTCCTCTGGGTGCTCCGGTTTCCTTCCACAGTCCAAAGAAATGCAAGTTAGGTGCATTGGCGGTCCAAAATTGTCCCTAGTGTGTTCTTGGTATGTGGGTGTGTGTGGCCTGCGGTGGGCTGTGCCCTGCTCAGGGTTTGTTTCCTGTCTTGCGCCCTGTGTTGGCTGGGATTGGCTCCAGCAGACCTCCACGACCCTGTAGTTAGGATATAGCAGGTTGGAGGATGGATGGATGGAAGACGGAGATATCAAAGATAGAGTTTATATTCGTGTTTATCCAAAAGCAAAGCATGATTCATCGCAAGTGGTAGATCCTGGAAATGACTAGCGCGCAGGGGGTTGGTGAGTGAAGCGAGCAGGGGGGCAGAGCCCCATTGTTTAGAATTAAGATACTATAAGAACTGGGTCTACGGCACTTCCCATGTCCACTGGTAGCCTATGAGGCTCAGCTGTCAACACCAGAGTGAACCGGAAGTGCATTCGTACTGTGGGCTGTCGATACCATGAAAAATGAGTATTGAAGCAATTTACCGGTAATAATCATTAAAATTGATACTTATCAATATTTTGATGCTTTTGATAATCTTAGAAGAGTCACGTGCTGAGTGCAGAGATAATCAATATGCAACACATCTCCACTCTCTGGCACCATGATTAATAAATTGTTGTGGGCTTATCACTCTGAAATCAATTTCCTGTATTCAACAGATCAACTGGAGGGTGGCAAGTGAATTCTTGTTCTTCTTAAGCCACTCTGGCAATGCTACACCAGGACAGCCCTGAGCTTATACAGGCATAGATCAGAAATGAGACGTAGAGGGAAGTTAATCATCTTATATATTGTGAAAAAATAAGAAACTTACGGCAGCTAGCCACACCGCTATGTTTTCATTTTAAAACACGGATATTAGTCTGCGTCTTCGCCATTCGTTTACACTTCTCCACCATTTTTAACCTCTGAAAATAGAGACTTGGTAAAATGTCGGCTCTGCATTGCATTGTGGATAGGTGAAAATGAAGAGTTTTGAAAATGCTGACTCTGATTGGTTTGTGCTTATTACGTGATCCTCTTCTGATTGGATTCTGCTCATTACAGCTTCTCATTCCCTGATAAATGAGAGAACACCCTATTCCAACATAGTGGACAGAGATGAGTAGCTTTCTGTGTTGCTTGTTCTGTTGCTTACCTGTATCAGTGTAAATTGTATTTTGTACCGCTGCATACATGTGCAAAAGGCAAATTTACTGATCACTACAGATTTCTGATAAATCCCATTGGCTGTCCCTTCAGGAAGGACACCTTCTCTTCAATTTTCTACCAAAGCATGAGTGCCCAGTTTGGGAGAACATCCACACCATATGTGTTTTCGGTTGTTTTTGTGTTGTTGGAGATAATTTAATGAACGATATGAAAACACCAGTGTGAATGAAGATCAATTTTCATTTTAAATGGCATTTTTAAAAACAACGTAACAGTGCTGACGTGATCTTAAAGTAATTAACTTATCATGTGATCAGACTACTGCCATTTTAAGGTGAGGCCGGCAGTGGTTATTTGTTCTATAAAGGCAGTATATGAATACACTGTGACCATCAGGGGGCACCTTGGTGCCCAGGCTTCAGTCACGGCTCACTCACAGACAGTTCCAAGATCTGTCAAGTAAAGATCTGTTGACAAAGATATCTTTTCCTGGATTCCAATCGACAATACAGCACACACTGCTTTATTCGTCTCCTTCCGTCATCCTCCAGAATTGTTGTCTCACTCCCTCCAAACTCTGGCTCCCCTTTTTATGCTGGACCTGGGAGTAATTCTGGGGCCACAGTGTTACGTAACAGAAGAACTTCCAGGTCAGATGGAAGTCCTCTGAAAATGGAGAGTTACTTCTAATAGTGTCACCTTGTAGTACCTAAGAATCCCAAAACGGTTGCCCTTCAAAACTCCAATTCCCATGGTACCCTGTGGGTGTCCACACTGGTGCCAAACCAGAGAAGCATTGCCCCCTATTGTACTGGGGAATGTACTGTTTCTCCATAATTTGCTTGTCTGGACAGGGATAGGAATCTGCCATCAACCCAGCCGAGTTGCACGTTCCTCCCTGTAGTCCTGCCGTTATAGTCTCCCGGCCTGGTAAGGATCCATCTTTCAGCAGAATCGAGATGCCAGTCCATCCAGCACAGCATTTACAATACACAAATATAAAAAAACAGATTTCAAAATATAAAGATATTGAAGAAATAAGTTTTCCTTCACAGAGCAGAACAACCTCAGCTTGAAATATCTGTGTTCTTTACCTGAAGAGTCTCGGAACACATTTCTCATAGAAGTTCTCTAAGTATTTAGTAGAGACAGTAACAAAACAGTAACAAACTAAAGGTCAATGGCGCAAGTCTGCTTTGATGGGGCCTGGAGGTTCACCTCATCCCATGTCAGTGTTGAAGCTTTGCAGCATCCATGAAGGCTTTAGAGGTCTTTGGCCTGGTGGCAGTGGGGCCACCACAGGGTACCAAAAAGAGAAAACACACAAAAAGAAGGGATTAGTAACTGGAAAAATGATACAGTATATAAATGTTTAGGAATATCCAGTTGTTGTATGCTATGGAAACAGTGAACAAATGCAAAGTTTAAATTATGCAATCCAGCAACGTTCATTTGAACCTTTTAAAAATGACACACTTCTCCCTGGCTCAGATGCTGGAGGGTGCATGGGAGTTTGATAACCCTGTGTCACATATTTGTTAAAAGCATATGGTGGTGTCCCTAAGCAATTGTTGTGGGTAGGTCTGCTAGATTATGGGGTCATAAGGCGGCTCTTGCGCACTCTTCATCTCCTCTGTGAAATCAGTGAGTGCTGTGTCTGAATACTTGGTGTTAAATTGAATTTGTTTACAGTGGGTGTTCGACTCTGTCTTGTCACCTCTCCTGATTGGTGTTTCCATGGACAGGATATCAAGGCGGGAGTCCAGTTGAGGAGGTTAGGGGTAGCATTGTTGCTTTATGCAGATGACGTTGTTCTCTTTGCCTCATCTCACCGTGTCCTTCAGCACATACTCGAGTGATGATAACCACTTCCAACACTGAGGTCTTGGTTCTCTCTTGTAAAGAAAAGATGAGGGGCAAGAACTGCTCTTAGTGGAGGAGTTCAGGTATCCCGAGATTTTTTTAACAAGTGATAGTAAGCAGCTCTGGCAGGTATTGTTCCAGTAAATAATGATGAAGTGGAAGTGGACTCTAAAAACAAAATTTTTAGATCACCAGTCATTCTACATCCCTGTTCTCACCTATGGCCATGACCGAAAGAATGAGACCAAGAGTACAAGCGGTAGAAATGAGATTTCTTCAAAAGGTAGCTGGGCTGAAACTCCATAATAGGGTGAGAAGCTCAGAGAACTGGGAGAGCCTCAGAGTAGAGTCTCTGCTCTTGCAGATCAAGAAGAGCCAGTTGTTGTTTGGGCATGTCATAAGAGCTGGTCCCTCTACAGCTCTTCTGGGCACATCCTACTAGATTTAGACCTTGAGGAAGAGCCAGGACATGCTGAAGGGATTATATTTCTTGAAAGGCTTGGGATTGCCTGTGAGTTCCCCAGGAAGAGCTGGAATCTGTGGTAGGGTACAGGGAGGTCTTGGCTGATCTGCTTGGCCTGCTACCACCATGACCCTTATTTGGAAGAGTGGAATAGAAAATGAGATGAGAGATGTAGTGCAAACAAATTAGGAAAAGGACATGGAAATGAGTGTGTGTCAATCATTTTTAAAAAAAGATATGCAGTAGTCCTGTCCTTGTGTATCTCTATTGGGAGTTTAAAAACTAAAGACCACCTCACCTGCTCTTTCATGCTTCACTCTTGGTGCTCTGTATAAACCAGTGCTTTAACAGAGGGCAAGAATGGGAGATGGCATTTCAAAATATAAGAAGGTACACGTTTATTGAGAACCTTAGAGACCACTGAAAGTATTTTAAAATGACCCTAAAAGATGCAGGTAGCCAGTGCAGTGATGCCAATACTGATGGTCTCCCCTAGATCGTACTATTTATTTAGCCACCCACTTTGCAGTCACCTTCTGACTGCACTCATAAACTGAATGTTTTAATTTGCCTCTCTGTGAAATTCAGAAAGATGCTAACAATGTCACCAGAGTCGGAGTTGGAGTCAATGGTTTTGTGTACCAACTGTATAGCCTTGGATTTTACAGCACAGAAGTAACGTCAGTCATACTTACTGTATTTTTATGCCTCGTCATTCATTGCTGAGATGGTTTGCCGTTTAGCAGTTAACAGTGTGGTGTAATGAGAACTGTTACCTCTGGATTGCCATGTATGTCTGGGTGTTGGTACTACTGTGTTACAGCTTCAGGGTCATGGGTTCAAATCATACCCTGGGCATTCCCTCCCTGTTCTTCCCACTTCTGTGGTTATCTTTTCACCTCCTGAAATATGACTGTTAGGTTATTTGATGAGTTTGGTGTGAGTCTTGTGATAGATGATGTACCTGGAATGGCATCCTAATAAGAATGGATGGTGTGCCTTTACCACGGGAGGCCATCGTAGGCGAATGTCTTGGATGGGATGGTTGCTGTTTCCTTTCCTGGTCAGGAAGCTGGTAGAATGGAGACTCCCAGGTCCATGAATTCCCCAGTGCACTGGGTAGCACTATCCCTCTGGCATAGCACCTGTTTGGACACAGCTGTATGGGAGATGTAGTTCTGGAGGGCAGCCCTGTTGGGGTCTTTGGGTGCAACTGGAGATAGGCTACCCTATGAGGTGGAGGTTCCACCTGACCCAAAGTGCATCTTGAAGTACTTCCTGGTCAGGCTTAAAAAGAGAGCCCACAGCCTCACCCAAGGGAGTCAGGTCAGAAGTGGAAGTGGAATGAAGCTCACCTTAGGTGGAGATGGAGAACAAGAGAAAGAAAAGGATGAACATAAATATTGTTATTATTGTAGGAAGAAGTTCAAAGTATTTTGGACCTGAAACTTGAGATGTGAGAAATGGATTTGGGGTTTAAGGGTGTGGGATGCCCTCTTCTGGCCACACTGTGTAACCTGTGATTGCCTCATGCAGGGTTGGTTCCTTTCCTGTGACCAGTGCTAACAGGATGGACATTGAGCTTGATCTGGATAAACGGGTGGAAGGGTTGTGTTCATTGTAAAGAAATAGTGAAGCGAATAGAGTGAGGATTTGTAGGAATCATGGATAGTACGCATGGGCTGGTGTTCCTGTCGGGATGGATCCCAGTCCCTTAATTGGATGGTGGGCCAAAGTAATGAGTGAGGGAGAAGGAGCATAGGATGTTCTCTGCCTTTGCCAGGAAGATGCTAATATGGATGGAAATACGTTGGCATTCTGGCAGGGGTGTATCGAAGAACCTTTACCATCTGGGAGACCAATATATTTGAGACACAGGGGGAGATCATTAATTTCCCCAGAATGCTAGATGGAAGCATCCCTGAGATATGATACCCTATATGGACACCAGTAGGGTATGCTGGGAATTGTAGTCCCATGGAATCTAAGCCCCGTTGCGTTCTATGGGTGTATCCAGGGGATGCAGTAGGGATACATAATCCCTCATTTTTGGGGCTTCCACCGGACAGGAAGTGCTTCCTAAGGGTAATGTCTTACACCAGAAGTACTCCTGGGTCTTCCATAAAAGAAGCAAATTGGAGTCGGGTGTGGAGGATGAACAAAGCTCACTGGTGACAAGCAGATGAAGAAGAAAAGAAGAGTATTGTTTTATTCTTGTGATTATGAAGAAGGAAGCCTGTGTAAGGTGTTATTACTGTAACTAACTTGCCTTTGAACCTGTGACTTGTATCTGACATATTGTGTCTGGGGGGACTGCAACACCACCTATAGGCCACATAGGATATACCAGAATCCATTGGATGTAACAATTCAGTGGTCAGATTAGATGAGCAACGCAGACTCAGCTGTAGGATGACTAGCAGGTGGTGGCTGAGGTCTCCACGACTGTCTCTATGTCTTTGATTGTGGACCACCCACAAGGTTTCTTTTCTCCATTGATGCTGCTGACTTAGTTTTTGGTTTCCTCTCCTCCGTCGTTCAACCATGAATGTATGAATTCTTTGCTGGGCTCCATTTATGTTATTCAGTTTCAGACAACTTTGCTGTGCTGTCTGTTTAAAGAAATCAGTGCCGTTATGTGTCCTAGTTATGTCATTAAGACTAATTCATGAATTCATTGAAATTATATTCTGATTTCCTATGTGGAAAATAATGTTAATTGAATCGCAACATCCAGTACAGTGCAATGAAGATTCTTTTTTTATACACATGTCCAGTTCTGTTCTGATTTCAAGCAACTTTATTTGATTTGATTATTGTATTTACTTATTTTTTCATCCTGTGACATACCGGTAGCTTTGTATTATTATTGGAGTTGTTTTGTTATTTTCTTTGATGTTTGTCTGATATTCATAGTGATTTTTACTATACATATGGTGCATTTGTTTGTTGTGTACTGCTGTTTATTCAATTATAGAATAAAATCAAATGCATCTCAAATTCCATGGAGCAGCATCCTGTAAGTGAGACACCTCTCACACTTGCCAATAAATAAACACAAATAGCGGTATGTACCTAAGCACTAAAATATCACAAAGTCATTAAAGACCTGCTTACAAATTTACATTTTTAGTTTCCTTTATAGGAAACTCGAGTATTGGATCAACATGGCAGTTACACACCTTCATAAATTAAAGTACAAGTTGTTGCTGTATCATCAGAGGATTTGTCAAATGTGCCACTTGCATGGCTACAATATCTGTTCCCTTAGAATGGCATGCAGTTTTTTTTTATTCCTGTACCCCTAGTGTACATTTGCCACATCCCCTGAATGCACAGCCCTGCTGACATCTTATACATTCGTTTACCCTGACAATGCACAAAGGTGAAGGTGAAAGGAGAGCAGGCTGCTCAAGGGTCCGAGTCTATCCAAGGAATACAGCTGAGTAGTGAAAGGGGCGCCTTCCCTGCTTAGCTTATATAGTAGAGGAGAGTCAGGAGATGTGGCACTGAAGCCCACCTTCAGATACCTTAGAAGTGGCACAAATACAGCAGTCTGCTTGGAATAGCAGTGGCAGCCATATTAGAATGTAGCTGTCTTGTATTTGCAAAACAGTGATCAAAATCTCATTGTCTAAATGTTGTGTTAAAAATACATGAAACATTAAATAGAATTTGTTGTGTTTCAGGCAGGTTTACCCCCATCTGTGGGTGAAACGTTTATTTTGTTCATATTTTATGTTAACAGTGTTGATTATTTAGTTTCTTTATGGCAATGCGTATTCTGTTGTGTTCTGTGTTTTGTGGGTGCTTCCCCAAAAG
Organism: Polypterus senegalus; assembly: GCF_016835505.1. Taxonomy (NCBI): domain Eukaryota; kingdom Metazoa; phylum Chordata; class Cladistia; order Polypteriformes; family Polypteridae; genus Polypterus; species Polypterus senegalus. The sequence goes on along the minus strand of NC_053171.1, from coordinate 73,570,938 downwards.
AGGCCGTCATCATCCTAGGGCTGCCCTCAGACCTATAAAGTCTGAAGAAAACCCACAGTCCCTTGTAATTCATTGATTGCAGTCCTCAAGGTGGTGGTGGTGAGTTCTGTTTTGTTCAAAGCTTTCGATTATCTGTGAATTGCTGTATTTTTGGACCCTATGCTCTGTTTCTGACTCTGTATTCTGGGTTTGTAATTGGGACTTATTTGCCTTGGATTGCCTTTTTTAAAAATTAAATCTTTTGTTTAGAAATATTGTTTATTGCCCTTTTTGTGTAACTAGTGGGGTCTGGTTTGACAGTTTCCCCTCTCGTGTGAATTTTGAGTCACTTTATGCTTTGGGATTGTCTAGCTCATAACATTTTTAAGCACTTTTTGGCATCTTTTCTATCTTATTTAAAAGTAGTGGTCAATTCACATGCTTACAGATTGTGGATCTATTTGCTGGCTTGTTTTTAATAATAATTGGAAATCATTTTTTGAGAATTGTGACCTATTGCTAAAACTGTTGACGATGCTGTGGCAGCTATCCTTAAATGAACTACAAATCCCAGAAGCCCCTGGAGTACTGCATCTGGAATTTGACAGCTTCAGCGATAGCCGCATGGGCTGTTGAGTGAAACAAGAAAAGGGAACTAGTTTTAAAGTGAGCTGTAACAAACAGGCAAGGTCGCAATCAGTGGTGTATTTTTATTTCAGCGCTTTACTGCACAATTGGTTTATGATTACTTTAATCAGATTACAGTTTTCGCAGAATTTATGTTCTCATTTGTGTGATTTTGTCTGGGTGAAAATCATCTTCATCTGGGAGCACTCCTAACTTCTACAAAATTCCACATATATCTGCATTATGGTAGGACAAAACTTTGCATAACTTTCAAGGAGGCTGTTCATGAGGGAGTTTCATTTCATAACTCCACCACCATCATCTACATCTGCAAAACTGGATTGAGTCACGAGTATTAAACATTTTGTGCTTAGTGTTTTTTTTGTATTTCTTTATTGTCTATAACATTAATCATTTTTGTTGTTTACTACCACAAAAGTACACACATTTATTACAAAAAGTTCAATTTTATAAAAAGTTAGAGAACTGCTGAACAACGCTCTTTGTTTGAAGGGGAACATGCATCCTTGTCTCGACAGCCACATGTGATTTGTTTAAGCAGTGACCTTTAATCTCACGTTTTTCAAGTCATACTATTTTGTGCATTTAACTTTGAATATAGAGTAATCCCTGGCCCAAAATGTATTTGTGGGTTTTTACATTTGTGGGCGTCCTGCATCCCTAGACCCCGCAAATCTCAAGGATGGCAGTACATTGTAGCAGTTCTTATTGAATGACATAACAATGACCAGAATGAGTGTCGATTCCAAACTTTGAGCAGGTACTTAAAATATAAGCCCCTCCAATCATGAGTATTAATATTCTTGAAACAATATTATTTTACACGTATTAACACTAGAATTACCAGAGCCTACGAAAAAACTTGTAAATACGTCCCACCTTAAATCGCTTCTTAAATCCCTTCACACCTCTCTGCCAGCGTCCTTTGTCCTCTAAATGTGCTGCAGCTATATTTTTGAATAAAAGTGCAAGTGTTGTGTTATATTTGTACCTTTTGTGAAAATGTTTCTTTGATATTTGGACTTCAGGCTTCATACATTATATAGTTTATGCCTACATTTTGTCATCTACTACTAGAATATAAAAAACGTTTCTGTTTTAACAATGTGTTGACACAGATTACTGTAGAAATGGAGCAAACATGAAATGTGTGTGTTCCAAATAACGATCTTTATTTCCACTCTAAAACTCCACTTCACTCCCAGATACTCAATCAGGGCATGAGCTGGGAGAAGTTCGTGCACGTTCTAAATTGGTGGGGGGATGGAATAGCCGGCTGCTTCTAGCTTCTCTTTATCAGCACATTTAGAGGACAAAGGACGCTGGCGGAGAGGTGTGAAGGGATTTAAGAAGCGATTTAAGGTGGGACATACAGGTATCTACGAGTTTTTTCGTAGGCTCTCGTAATTCTAGTGTTAATGATAGTATGTAAATTTACATGATAGCTGTAAAACAGAGTACACGACTGTATAAGGACTTGGAAATAAAAAAGTGACACATTTCCACACATCAAACATCCATCCGTCCATTATCCAACCCGCTATATCCTAAGTACAGGGTCACGGGAGCCAGTCCAAGCCAACACAGGGCACAAGGCAGGAAACAAACCCCAGGCAGGGTACCAGCCCATCGCAGGGCGCACACACACACCAAGGACAATTTAGAATCACCAATGCACCTAACCTGCATGTCTTTGGGAGGAAACCCTACACAGACACGGGGAGAGCATGCAAACTCCATGCAGGGAGGACCCGGGAAGCGAACCTGAGTCTCCTAACTGCGAAGCAGCAACGCTACCACTGCACCACCCACACATCAAACAAAGAATCTTTAAAAAAAATATCTTGGCATGAATATATTTACAAAAATGTAAATAATATTTTATAATATTATTTATTTATTTAGCAGACACTTTTATCTATGGCGACTTACAAAGCAAGGTACAGGGAAATTCAGTCAAAAGAAGCCCCAAATATTCTGTAATAACTCTTGCTAGGACGAAGCTATCTGAACAATGCTCCTCATTATATGGAGCTTCAAACAAGCTGGGATGCCCCTCCGTCGGAGTGATGAGGTAGGCACAAGACAGCCATCATGAAATTTAACCTCCATTTGCAACCTCTGGGTGCATACTGCCAATACCCCTTCACTCAGTCATTCGACTTCTCATGAGGATGGTGGTGTACAGTACTGAGCACTGCATCTTCATGGTGCTAACTTATTGGGTCACCAATTCGTTTAGGCGATGTCAGAATCAACTGGATGATTGTGAGTTAGCGGAAGGTTACTTCCAGCAAGATGGAGCAGCGTGTCACACATCGGCAAGAAGTATGGAAAGTAGTATCAGACAGAAGTATCAGAAATTGAGTCCTTCTTCGGCAACAGGGTAATTTCAAAGGGGCTTTGGCCACCACGGTCATTTGATCTGACACCACCAGACTTCTTACTTTGGGGTATACTCAAAGGAAAAGTCGTATTGGAACAAGCCTCATACTGTGGAAGATTTAAAGGAAAACATCCAACGTGAAATTGCTGCTATTCCCCCGAGACTCTTGCCTATACGTCCAGGAACATGGAGTGCCGCGTCAAAGTGTGTCTGATAGAAATCGGAAACCACTTCTAGCATCGCATGTAATGCAGTTGATTATACATACATCAAGGTATATAGCGTATTTTTTTGGTTCAGATTGCTTCATCCGAACAGGAGTTACAACAGAATATTTAGGGCCTCTTTCAAGTGAAACTCCCTGCATAATAGATACTAGAATGATGGTGCAGGCATCAAAGCAAAAGAGAATAAGATAAACAAGTGAGCACAAGGGAGGAGAATTATGACATAATTGTACCTACAACTTGACTAAGACATGTATATCCGTATTGTAAACTCTTTGTCAATACAATAGCAGCTGTCCTGTAGGAGAAAAGCTAAGCAGATCCAAAATATTTAATGAAAAGGTGTGTTTTCCAAAGACACCTAAACATAAGGAAATTCCACATCATTCCACAGCTTTGGCATATGAATGGACGAGCATTGTTCAGGCTTGGCATGCCAGGCAAGGGGAGGGATGGTCAGCAGGCAGGCAGTGACAAAATGGAGGCTTGTAAAAAGGATGTATGGAGAGACCAAGGATTGGAGATTTTGAGGAGCAGAACCATTTAGAGAATTGTAGGTCAAGACATGAGTCTTGGACTGGATCCTTGCACCTACAAGAAGACAGTAGAGAGAGACCGAAGCAGAGAAGCAGTAGACGTGAAATGAAGAACCGAGACCACCAATAGAGCAGCTGGAATCTGGAGGAGCTGAAGAGGTTTGATAGCAGCTGAAGGAACTCCTGCCAGGAGAGAGTTGCAATAGTCCAGCTGAGAGTGAACTGCTGCGTGGCATAATTAGTGAGGAAGGGTCCAATCCTGTGGATACTATGGACAATGAAATGACAGGTCATTGAAGGCATATGATCAATGAATGAAAGCAATGGGTCTAGAGTCACACCAAAATTCCCGACCGTGACTGATAGTGAAAGAGTGACGTCTTTAAGGGTGATGCTTAGAGACAAATTTGAGGAAGGAGAATCAGAGGGCAACTACAAGATACAGTGGTGTGAAAAACTATTTGCCCCCTTCCTGATTTCTTATTCTTTTGCATGTTTGTCACACAAAATGTTTCTGATCATCAAACACATTTTAACCATTAGTCAAATATAACACAAGTAAACACAAAATGCAGTTTTTAAATGATGGTTTTTATTATTTAGGGAGAAAAAAAAATCCAAACCTACATGGCCCTGTGTGAAAAGTAATTGCCCCCTGAACCTAATAACTGGTTGGGCCACCTTTAGCAGCAATAACTGCAATCAAGCGTTTGCGATAACTTGCAATGAGTCTTTACAGCGCTCTGGAGGAATTTTGGCCCACTCATCTTTGCAGAATTGTTGTAATTCAGCTTTATTTGAGGGTTTTCTAGCATGAACCGCCTTTTTAAGGTCATGCCATAGCATCTCAATTGGATTCAGGTCAGGACTTTGACTAGGCCACTCCAAAGTCTTCATTTTGTTTTTCCTCAGCCATTCAGAGGTGGATTTGCTGGTGTGTTATGTGTCATTGTCCTGTTGCAGCACCCAAGATTGTTTCAGCTTGAGTTGACGAACAGATGGCCGGACATTCTCCTTCAGGATTTTTTGGTAGACAGTAGAATTCATGGTTCCATCTATCACAGCAAGCCTTCCCGGTCCTGAAGCAGCAAAACAACCCCAGACCATCACACTACCACCACCATATTTTACTGTTGGTATGATGTTCTTTTTCTGAAATGCTGTGTTCCTTTTACGCCAGATGTAACGGACATTTGCCTTCCAAAAGTTCAACTTTTGTCTCATCAGTCCACAAGGTATTTTCCCAAAAGTCTTGGCAATCATTGAGATGTTTCTTAGCAAAATTGAGACGAGCCCTAATGTTCTTTTTGCTTAACGGTGGTTGGAAATCTGCCATGCAGACCGTTTTTGCCCAGTCTCTTTCTTATGGTGGAGTCAAGAACACTGACCTTAATTGAGGCAAGTGAGGCTTGCAGTTCTTTAGACGTTGTCCTGGGGTCTTTTGTGACCTCTCGGATGAGTCGTCTCTGCGCTCTTGGGGTAATTTTGGTCGGCCATCCACTCCTGGGAAGGTTCACCACTGTTCCATGTTTTTGCCATTTGTGGATAATGGCTCTCACTGTGGTTCGCTGGAGTCCCAAAGCTTTAGAAATGGCTTTATAACCTTTACCAGACTGATAGATCTCAATTACTTCTGTTCTCATTTGTTCCTGAATTTCTTTGGATCTTGGCATGATGTCTAGCTTTTGAGGTGCTTTTGGTCTACTTCTCTGTGTCAGGCAGCTCCTGTTTAAGTGAGTTCTTGATTGAAACAGGTGTGGCAGTAATCAGGCCTGGGGTGGCTACGGAAATTGAACTCAGGTGTGATACACCACAGTTAGGTTATTTTTTAACAAGGGGGCAATTACTTTTTCACACAGGGCCATGTAGGTTTGGATTTTTTCTCCCTAAATAATAAAAACCATCATTTAAAAACTGCATTTTGTGTTTACTTGTGTTATATTTGACTAATGGTTAAATGTGTTTGATGATCAGAAACATTCTGTGTGACAAAAATGCAAAAGATTAAGAAATCAGGAAGGGGGCAAATAGTTTTTCACACCACTGTAGCTGTCTTTGAAAGGTTAAGTTTAAGATGATGATCATTCTTCCATGACGAGATGGCAGAAAGACAGCTGGAGATCTGGACATAACCTGAGATGGATATAAGAGGAATATCTGTGTGTCATCAGCATAGTGGTTGTAGAAGAAGCCGTGGGAAGAAACAACATTGCCTAAAGTGTGAATATAGAGAGTAAAGAGCAGTGGGCCCAACACTGGTCTTTGAGGCACACATATAGAAAGTTTCTGTGGAGAAGGTAAAGAGTTTGACCAGGAGACACAAGAGGATTCATCTGAGAGGTAGAACTTGAACCAGTCCAAAGAAGAATCGTTAATTGCAGGTTTCTCAAGGGAAGTGATAAGCTGGTAAGTGGACAGTATCAAAAACTGATGAAAGGTCAAGGAGGATAAGGACAGAGGAGAAAGAAGCATATCTATGAGCATCAGTGACAGACCCTTGTATAATCCAGAATGAAGCAGATCTAGTAAATTGTTTGTCCAAGAGAAATGAAGTAAGATGGTCGTGGACTATGTGTCCTGGAGTCTTGTACAGAAAAGGCAGAAGGGAGACAGGACGGTAATTCTCAATTGCAGATGGGTTGACGGAGGGTTTCTTGAAAATGGGGAATCACATGGGACAAATATAGACATTGACACCCAGAAGCAAACCCTATATAATTGAAACAAAAAAACATTGTACAAGTGCCAGACATGAGTCTAATTCGACTATCCAAGATGGTGGCAGCTTTTAAGTACTTCTGGCATGAAGAGGCAGAGCCAGATGGATGGACACTGGAAGTGACGTCATCATTGTTCAAGCCACCTATCTTCCTTTCTGTGCTGGTAGAGAGAAAAGAAGTTAGTACACAGCAAGAACCTGTGGAATTGCAGAGAATTACCATTGCCATAGTCATTAAGTTGTCCCCTGTGTGCACGTGCATGACACCATATATTGCTGTTTATGCTGGCTTTATTCGATAGAACTAACTAAGCAATACTGGTCTTAGAAAATCCAAGCACGTAATAAAATTAAAACATACCTCAAAGAGTTCTCAGTGGAGATTTTTCCTGTCTCGTCTAAAGGTTTCTCCTCCCGTTACGTTTTGGGACATTTTGTCAACATCACAGGTCAAGCTGATGCACCCCAGACACCTTTAAAAAAGAAGTCGACCGCTCTGGGATGGCAGCATGCTGAAGTGAGTGCAGCATCTATGGGAGTGTAAGTCTTATAGTGTGACTATATTTTGGGTGCACATTTTGGGTATCCCACTTGCCTTGTGGTCATGTCACCTTCTGGCATCCTAGTGACAACTCACATATGAGCTGCTCTAAATTTCTGTCTTCTTTATAACTCCAAAGTCTACCCTTCTGTTTGTTTCTATGATTTCCCTGAAGCATAACTGTCAGGGAATGAGCTCTCATAATGAGAAATTCTGTCCTCTCTGAAGTCAAGGGGTCTTAAGATGACACTCATCACCTAAAATCAAGGTAATCCAATGAAACAGAAATTCACTTCCTTGCCCGAGTGCAGCTGAATCACGGGCATTGTAACCTTGCAGCTCCCGAATCTTGGGTCCAAACCCTGGCCTGGCCTCTCTCGAACTGGATGCTCTCTTGTGTTGCTTTGTTTTTTTTTAGTGTTTTGATTCCACCTTCCTCTACACATCAGTGATGTTAGGGTTATGTTAAAGTGCTCTGTGTGATGCTCCTTTGAGTTAAGCCCTTCAGCTGACTGGCATCCTGTACAGGACTGGTGCCTGCTTTCCAGCCAGTAAAAGGTAGGGTTTGCTTTAGGGCCCTGGCCTCCACCACCTTGAACCCTGACTGATAACTTGCAAGCATTAAATCCAGGATTGCCTAAAGGATTTTTTGTTTTCCAGAATGACAAACATTAGAAATTATTTAAGAGAGAAGCCTGTTATATTAGTATAAAAGTTCATCATAAGACTGCAAAGATTGGCACAAGAGGATTGAACAGCTGTTTTAACTGGCAGACTTCTGAATTACTTATGGAAGAAATACACACGTTCACTCTCTTTAAAATAATATGAAACATTCTTCTGTAAACCATAAATGCAAATGAAAGTGTGGCACCAACAAAACAGCTGTTCAATCCTCTTGTAAAGTGACACAGAACCAGGCAGCACAGCTTTGAGGAAAGAGTCCATAAACAGACCAAAGGATGGCTTGTTTAGCCCCAAATGGGGCCGCATGTGATGGTCGGAAGCAGTGTTTGGGGACAATGCGTTAAAAGTTACATGTGTTACGTAGTTTGATTACCTTTTAAAGTAACAAGTATCCTAATGCAAAACTTATTTTATTGAAGTAAAGAAAAAAACAGATATGCAGTACTAGGAGCACTCCAAAAAATAAATAAAATTATGTGTTATTTTGCAAAGATGTTGTCTGCAGGCTGTAAGAGTAACAGCATGGATACACGCATGGGTGACAGCAAGTGAGGAGAAGGTTAAGCATGTGCAATCAAGTAAAATTGCAGTTAGCCATTGCAATTCACTGGCTTAGGGATGCAGGACCCTGGTGAATGTAAAAATCCACAAATATGTTCAACAACATAAACTAACACAGAGAGAGAGTGAGGCAAGATTTTGATTTGATTTGATCTATTTTGTTAATCTCCAAAGGGGAAATTGTCTTTTCGTAAGGCCTTTGGGAGTCAGAGCACGGGGTCAGCCATTGTACAGTGACCCCTAGAGTAATTTTCAGGTTAAGGGCCTTGATTTCAATATTACATGACGGTACTCAAATCTGTGCCTTATACCCAGCAGTACCTGTAAATTGAAAAAACACAAATATTCAGTTTCCCCGATTGAATAGCTGCTCTAACGACATCACGGATTTCCCGCTCGTTTTTTTTTTTTTATGTACTTATGTGCGGGCAACCGTAGCTGCGGAATTCACCGAATAAAATACACCTTTTCTTTTAGGGTCATCACTTTTTTCTGTCCCTGTGGAGCACTTTCAGAATCATGAGAAACACTATGTTTAGGACCCATGATTACATTGTTAGTTTATCACACTAAATAAGATGCAAAACATCACGAGAAATGTGAGATGGAATGATCACTGCACAAGCAAGTCATATGGTTATTTCACAGTTATTTAGTGAATTGCAACCTTTTCTAAAATTTAACTTGTACTAAATTTGTGTGTACAGTATATTTATGGTGGGAAATAATAAAAATGATTAACACTAAATCCTTAAAGCCTACGAAAAAAAGTTGTAATGCCAGGCTACCATAAATTCCTCGCACCTCGTCATCAGTGTCTTTGTTTTGCAAATGTGTCAATCAGGCAGCTTGCTCACTCATCCCCCACCAAGGCAGCTGAAGTCAAGTCAGACACTGAAGTCCCTTTATCTGGGAGTTAGTTGTCTGGAATTGTATAGGATAACTAATATAGTGATACCTTGGTATACGTCCGCTTTGGAATAAGTCCAACTTGGTATACGTCCTGGTTGGACATGAAAAATTTTGCTTGGTATACGACCTTTGTTTGGAATACGACTCGCATGCTACCCTTGTTTACCTCTCTCTCGAGATAAAGTCACGACTGCCCGCGAGTGTCAGTACGGCAGTTGCTAGCATTCAGTGAACAACCCGCTAGCTACCTGTTATATATGATTGCTCAATGATGCTTTTGTCCATTGCTTTATGTTCGGGTGTTGATTGCTATGGTCTGAGTCTTTTGAGACGGATGACTACCAGAGGGAGGGGTGTGGTTTAGAAGGCACGCTGTATGGGGAGTTGGTTAAACATGGTTCAAAATAAACAGCATTTGAAACGTTATTCTGAGTGTGTCGCTACTTCAATCTAGAGAGCACTACACTACCCTTGTTTACCTCTCTCGAGACAAAGCCATGACTGCCCACATGCGTCAGTACACCAGTAGCTAGCATTCAGTGAACAACCCACGCTATAATTCTCTGTGAATTTACACGTGATTTTGTGTTTTTTCACGTAAATTTGAATTGATTGTTGAAAAGTATGAAGGTGGCATGCGTATCCGGTACATGGCTGCTGCATACCGTATGCCGAGAATGACGGTATCTACGATTGTGAAAAACAAAAACATTATTAAAAAGTAAATTGAGTTAAAATTTGTATTTATTTAATCTAATTGCTTTTGTATTTATGTATTTTAGTATTAAGCAGTGTTTAAATTATTTTATACAACCCCATCAATGTATAATATTTCAATAACAATAGGATTTTTTTTCATGGGAACGGATTATTCATTTTCACTTTATTTCTTATGGAAAAAATTTGTATACGTCCTGTTTGGTATAAGTCAAAGGATCTGGAACGGATTAAGGACGTACAGTAATCCCTCCTCGATCGCGGGGATTCCGTTCCAGATCCCCCGCGATAGGTGAAAATCCGCGAAGTAGAAACCATATGTTTGTCTAGTTATTTTTATATATTTTAAGCCCTTATAAACTCTCCCACCCTGTTAACATTATTAGAGTCCTCTAGACATGAAATAACATCCTTTAGTCAAACGTTTAAACTGTGCTCCATTACAAGACAGAGATGACAGTTCTTTCTCACAATTAAAAGAAAGCAAACATATCATCTTCAAAGGTGCGCCGTCAGGAGCAGAGAATGTCAGAGAGAGCGCTCGCAAAGAAAAGCAAACAATCAAAAAATCAATACGTGCTTTTAAGTATACAGAAGCACCGCGATAAAGCGGCATTTTGTAGAGGAGCGTCCATGTCCTCTGTGCAACAGCCCTCTGCTCACACCCCCTCCGTCAGGCAGAGAGAGTGAGAAAGATAGAGAGAAGCAAACAAGCACCGCGTGGGAAGCATATCTTATAGCATTGAGGAGTTTTAGTTAATATGTAATACATGCTCTGATTGGGTAGCTTCTAAGCCATCCGCCAATAGCGTCCCTTGTATGAAATCAACTGGGCAATCAAACTGAGGAAGCATGTAACCTAAATTAAAAGACCCATTGTCCACAGAAAGCGAACCAGCTTAAAAATCTGTGATATATATTTAGATGTGCTTACATTTAAAATCCGCGATAGAGTGAAGCCGCGAAAGTCGAAGCGCGATAAAGCGAGGGATTACTGTATACTGAGGTACTACTGTATATTGTTACTTGGAATACATACATTTCATGTGAGTTCCGAGTCTACAACGATCATGGATAAATGTAGGATGACAGGAAATGTTAGGCAAGAAATGTTGAACACACGGCTAAAACAGAAACTTCTTTCATGTTATAGTAAAGTCAAATTTTACAAAACTATGTTCAAATTAAGTCAACCCCCTCCTATGAAAAAGAGAGCTAGGCCAAAACAGTGAAACTTTAATAGTAGAAAAGATAAGTAAGTAAATAAATAGAATAAAAAGGGGAAGAGAATCTGCTTCCTCAATTTAAATGCTTATTCCCAAAATATTATTAATTAGATCCTGACAAGTTTTAAAAAAAGTTTTGTATAGATCCTCTAAGTGAGTATTTAATTCTTTCCAATTTCAAGTAGTATATAACATCAGTTACCCACTGACTTAAAAGAGGTAGGCAAGGATTCTTCCAGTTGACCAAGATAAGTCTACGTGCCAGTAATGTAGTAAAGGCCATTACAGTTTGTGTGTCCTTCTCCACTTTAAGCCCATCTGGGAGTCCACCAAACACAGCTGTTAATGGATTAGGAGGGATTGTGATACCAAGGCTGTCTGAAAGGCATTTAAAGATTTTGGTCCAGAATGATGTTAATTTGGCGCAGGTCCAAAACCTGTGACCTATTGAGGTTGGAACTTGATTGCAATGTTTGCAGGATGGATCTTGCCCTGAAAACATTTTGGACAATTTTAAACAAGATAGATGTACTTGATAGATGATTTTAAGTTGAATAATTGTATGTTTTGCGCATATGAAGCTCAAGTTAATTCTGTGCATGGCTGCTTTCCACTCCTTTTCTGAAATGTTGAGTGAGAGATCCTTTTGCCACTGCACTCCTGGATCTTTGAAAGGGAGGGATTTTGAAAATGTTTTGATATGTTAGAGAAATACTGTCTGAATCCTCAGGAATGATTAATATTTTTTCTGGAGAAGTAGTAGGTGATAGGTGAGGAAAGTCGGGCAGGTTTTGTTTAAAAAAGTTCCTAATTTGATGGTAGCGAAAGAAATGTGTTACTGGAAGGTTACATTTGGAGTGTAATTGTTCATAGGATGTGAAGATGTTGTCTAAGTACAGATCTCTAATCCCAAATGTTTTTCAGACATTAAAAGCTGCGTACGTTTGAGAGGGTGAGAAAAGGTGGTTATCGTGCAAAGGTGCCACAGATAAAATCTTCTCTATCTTAAAATACTTCCTACATTGGTTCCAAATTCTGAGTGAATGAAACACAATTGGGTTGTTAGTATATTGGTGATGACTTGTATTTACTGGGGTACAAAGCCAGGAATATAAAGAAGACTTGCAGGATTTTATTTCTATTGTGGACCAGGCCTGTGTATGTTCATCTATTTGTGTCCATGTCCAGGTTTTTAAAACTTGTATATTTGCTGCCCAGTAATAAAACTGAAAGTTAGGTAGAGCCATGCCACCTTCTGCCTTTGGTCTTCGTATGGTCGCCCTTTGGATATGTGGATGTTTTGAGTTCCAAAGAAATGAGGTTATGATTGAATCTAACTTCTTAAAAAATGATTTGCTAATGTATATTGTAATGCTTTGAAATAGAAAATGAAGCTTAGGAAGGATATTCATCTTAACAATGTTAATTCTTCCAGCTAAAGTGAGATGAATGGTGGACCATCTATGCAAATCTTGCTTAAGTTTTTCCAAGCAGACAGCAAAATTTTGTTGATAAAGAGTTTTATGTTTACTTGTGATGTTTACTTCTAGGTATTTAAACTGATCTGTGATGATAAAAGGGAAGGTGTCCAATCTAATATTGTGTGCTTGAGAATTCACTGGAAAGAGCACACTTTTGTTCAAATTAATTTTGAGGCCAGAAATCTTTTGAAATTCTGCTAGTGCTGTTAGGACTGCAGGCACAGTATTCTGTGGATCTGATATATATAATGCCATATCATCTGCATATAGTGAAATTTTATGTTCAAGTCCTTCTCTGATAATCCCCTTTATCTTATAAGCATTTCGACAGTTAACTGCCAGTGGCTCTATGGCGATTGCAAAAAGCAGTGGTGTCTAGTACCACATTCTAGTTTGAAGTAGTCTGAAATAATATTGTTAATACAAACTGAAGCTTCTGGACTGGTATACAGCAGTTTAATCCATGCACATATGTTCGGGTCAAACCCAAATTTTTCCAATGTGGTGAAAAGGTAAGTTCCATTCAACCATATCAAATGCTTTTTCTGCATCCAATGATAATAATATCTCCAGGGTGTTAGACTTTGTGGGTGAATATGTTACATTAAACCAAGGTTATTATAGTTTTTCCTTTTTATATTAGTTTTTATTTCTATATTTTTTCTGACCTTACTTGGAAATTGAGTTTAGTTTTCCTTCATCATGTATTTTTAGTTTTAATTTATTTTTTATTTTATAAAGATATTTCTATTTTATTTTTTATATATATTAGTTTCAGTTTTAGTTTTAGTAATTATGGTATGGTTAAAGAGCTACTATGGAGTTTAGTTTTTGTGTCATAATGAGACAGGACTGTACACATAATGGGTTTGGATATGAGTTTAATGTTAGTAGAAGCTTACTACACTACACAACACAGTTTACTATTTGGTTTTGTTTTTGTCTGATAAAAACCAGGTACTGAATATGAACAATTTTCACAATTTTATAATTTTTTAAATATTTTCTGTCATTTGTGCTGAACAAATCTACGCTGACTGTTGTCACTTTTTTCTTTTCCTTTTATTGCCCAGAGTGGGCCGATTTGTAATGAAATTTAGGTGAAATTTAAGGTGTGAGGGTTTTTTACTCTGTCTACAGCACACAACATATCCTGCTCCAACAACAATGTGCTTATAATTAATGCCTTCAATATTGCATTCAAAAATCTCAAACACTGGGGTTTGTTATTTTCTACCAGCCATATTGATCACTGATTCCATCTCAGGCACAAACAATTTATAGACAGAATTTTGCCACCTGCAGGCCTGAAAAGATCAAAAGTCAGAAAACAGAATCTACTGTGTTCTGACAGGTGTGATCATGAAAATCAAGGGGGCATAGGAAGAACAGGGGTCTTAGGCTTGAATCAGTGTGCAGACCCCACCTAACTGTATTAAGGGAAACAAAGAAAAACAAGCATGTAGTGTCAAGGGAAGTCTCAGTGAGACTTGAATAGCCCACACATAAGAACAGTAAACCCATAATGAGCAGAGCAGGTAATAAGAGTATGGACAGCCACAAAATGACAGAGACATCTGAGATTAAGAACAATATATACAACATTATCTAAACCTGTTTATCCAGAGCAGGATCCCAGGAACCTGGAGCCTACCCAAGCAGGTTTGGATACAAAGCAGGAAAAATCCCTGGTATGCAATATGTATGATATGGCTGATGTTAAGAAAAAGAATATGGTATTTCAACTATCTGTTTTGAGAGAGAGAGAAACATTGGAAAAATGGGGACAGACATTTTAAAACATAATTCTGCTACTGGATTATTTTCACAATATCAGGTATTTTGAGCTGTGAATATTAACTAAAAAAGATAAATTAATAAATATAGAATACATTCAAAAACACATGAGTATGTTTAGCTTTTCATCACTTGGCACACTCTCTTTGTCTATATACCTACCTGTAGTTCAGTGGAGACATTGCCAACTCAGGAATTTTACAAGGTTTGTATCGCTTCATTGCTAAATGAAATTTTTAAAGCAAAAGTGATTGGTCAGCAACAATATGCTGATCTTGTATGATGACCTTGTCAGTCTCTCGATCAGTTCCATTTTATCTCCCCTCGACTTTCTCATGTACTCAGATATGGGGATGGATATTTGAGGAGTAAACCGCAAGACAATGATTACATTAAAGCACCATCAACAACAAATCAAATCAAATCTATACTAATAAAAGGCAAAGCCCTCACTGACTCACTTACTCACTCACTCACTCACTGACTCATCACTAATTCTCCAACTTCCCGTGTAGGTAGAAGGCTGACATTTGGCAGGCTCATTCCATACAGCTTCCTTACAAAAGTTGGGCAGGTTTCATTTCGAAATTCTACGCGTAATGGTCATAACTAGAAGCTATTTTTCTCCATTTACTGTAATGGAGTTGAGCTCGAAAGCCGTGGGGGGCGGAGTTTCGTGTGACATCATCACGCCTTCCACGTAATCATGTGAACTGACTGTCAACGCAGTGCATAGAAAACCAGGAAGAGTTCCAAAAAGAGCTGAAGAAAACATGCGTTATATAATTGAGAAGGCAGCGAAACAATAAGAAGCGAGCGAGTGACATATACAACCATATTCATGAGTGCTGCTACTTCGGAAACAAAGCACAGTGTAAACCTAAAGTTTAAATTAAGTTTATAGACAGGCTGCCGCTGGCGTTTGTAATGCCCACGGGTAATGCGGGATACAAGTTTAATGAGAGGACACAGGATATAAACAAGAGTTTTGATCACTTTGTAACTAAGTTAAAATTGCATGTGAAGGGCTGTGCTTATGCAAATTCCGAGAGACTGTTTGTGGAGGATTGACAGTTAATGCGGGTGGGGGAGTCACGTCATCATCTCCCCTCCCATTCACCTCATTTCGCTCTGAGCTGAGCTCCGCAGCTAACACACACAGTGTTACGGAAGCGACTTTGTGACGCTGATACCAAATACTCACAGAAAAATCCACAAGTTAATACACACGCTGTCTCTAGAGTTTCTCCACACTGAATCCTCCAGGCACTACTTACAAAAGCTTACATTGACAATCGTGTTACGTTATTTTTAAAATGTTTCCTTTTCTTAGCACAAGCACAGCTGAGAAGCTTCGATGCATGTGCTCCATAACGCGTTAAAAAATTACGCATTTAATCACACTTTGCAATACAAACAAAGGGGAAGTTCTGTCAATGCATGATTTCCTGGTACACTGATTACATTGATCAGTGCTTCCCAATTCATTTTACCTTCGCACCCCCTTGGTTTGAGAAGAAGTATGAAAAATTATGAGGTTAACACAGAAAAACAGATCACCAATTGAAGTTTATGAATAGTCGATTCGCCATCAATAATTGTTTTGGTAAAGCCATACTCCGTGTAATCCTCCTTCCATTTTATAATTTTTCCGCCACTAGCCATGATTAAATGAACGGTAAAAAAGTAAGAGCAAAGCGAGGGTGACTTATTCAGGGAGGCAGGCGACAGATCAATAGCTCGAATTTGGATATAAGTAGGTTCTATTTAGTCGCCAGAAATATCTTTGTTAGGAATGGAAGTTGAATTTAGTCTTTAAATTTCTATGGTAAAGAAAAAGTTATGCAATGATGACTACATTTAACTATATAAAGTCAAACGTTTTATATATAAAGTCATTCCCGAGTATATAAAGTCAATCCTTGATTATATATAGTCACTGTAGGAATAAATAAAGTCAAAACTTGAATATATAAAGTCAGCGTCGGTATATATAAAGTCAAAACTTGTTTCTGAATATATAAAGTCAAAACTTGAATATATAAAGTCAGCATAGGAATATATAAAGTCAAGGCTGCAATATATTCTGACGCTGACTTAATATTTTCAAGTTTTCACTTTATATATTCCAGCGCTGACTTTATATATTCAGAAAAAAGTTTTGACTTTATGTATACCGACGCTGACTTTATATTTTCACAAAATCAATGTATTTGCCTGTTTGGCACCCCATAGTATATGTGTGTGTGTATATATGTACACATGTATGTATATATATATATATATATATATATATATATGTGTGTATATATATATATATATATATATATATATATATATATGCCAGCAACACTCATGACAATGACAAAACAATTACATTGTCAAACATGTTGCGTTATTATTAAAATGTTTCCTTTTCTTTTTACTTCTCCGCTGCCAAGCGCGGGTATTTTGCTGTATATATATATAAACTGCTCAAAAAAATTAAAGTAACACTTTGAAAACACATCAGATCTCAATGGGAAAAAGAAATCCTCCTGGATATCTATACTGATATAGACTGGGTAATGTGTTAGGAACGAAAGGATGCCACATCGTTTGATGGAAATGAAAATGATCAACCTACAGAGCCCTGAATTCAAAGACGCCCCAAAAATCAGAGTGAAAAATTATGTGGCAGGCTAGTCCATTTTGCCAAAATTTAATTGCAGCAACTCAAAATTGTACGCAGCACTTTGTATGGCCCCTGTGTTCTTGTATACATGCCTGACAACATCGGTGCATGCTTCTAATGAGATGACAGATGGTGTTGTGGGGATCTCCTCCCAGATCTGGACCAGGGCATCACTGAGCTCCTGGACAGTCTGAGGTGCAACCTGGTGGCATTGGATGGACCAAAACATAATGTCCCAGAGGTGTTCTATTGGATTTAGGTCAGGAAAGTGTGGTGGCCAGTCAATGGTATCAATTCCTTCATCCTCCATGAACTTCCTGCATACTCTCACCACATGAGGCCAGGAATTGTCGTGCGCCAGGAGCCTCTGTACCACCATAGGGTCTGACAATGGGTCCAAGTATTTCATCCTGATACCTAATGGCAGCCAAGGTGCCTTTGTCAAGCCTGTAGCGGTCTGTGTGACCCTCCATGGATATGCCTCCCCAGACAATCATTAACCCACCACCAAACTGCTCATGCTGAATGATGTTACAGGCAGCATAATGTTCTCCATGGCTTCTCCAGACCCTTTCACTTCTGTCACGTGCTCAGGGTGAACCTGCTCTCATCTGTAAAAGCACAGGGCACCAGTGGTGCATCTGCCAATTCTGGTATTCTATGGCGAATGCCAATCGAGCTGCATGCTGCTGGGCAGTGAGCTCAGGGCCCATTAGAGGACATGGGGCCCTTGGGTCACCCTCATGAAGTCTTTCTGGTTGTTTGGTCAGAGACATTCACACCAGTGGCCTGCTGGAGGTAATTTTGTAGGGCTCTGGCAGTGCTCATCCTGTTCCTCCTTGCCCAAAGGAGCAGATACTAGTCCTGCTGATGGGTTATGGACCTTCTATGGCCCTCTACAGCTCTCCTAGAGTAACTGCTTGTCTCCTAGAATCTCCTCCATGCCCTTGAGACTGTGCAGGGAGACACAGCAAACCTTCTGGCAATGACACATATTGATGTGCCATCCTGGAGAAGTTGGACTACCTGTGCAACCTCTGTAGGGTCCAGGTATCGCCTTATGCTACCAGTAGTGACACTGACTGTAGCCAAATGCAAAACTAGTGAAGAAACAGTCAGAAAAGATGAGGAGGGAAAATGTCAGTGGCCTCCACCTGTTAAACCATTCCTGTTTTGGGGTCATCTCATTGTTGCCCCTCTAGTGCATCTGTTGTTAATTTCATTAACACCACAGCAGCTGAAACTGATTAACAACCCCCTCTGCTACTTAACTGACCAGATTAATATCCCATAAGTTTCATTGACTTTATGCTATACTTTGATTAAAAGTGTTCCTTTAATTCTTTTGAGCAGTATATATATATATATATATATATATATATATATATATATATATATATATATATATATATATATATATATATATATATATATACACTGTATATATATATATATAGATATGAGAACAACGCTCATATCAATGACAAAACAATTACATTAACAATCATGTTACGTTATTTTTTAAATTTTTCCTTTTCTTTTTCATAACTTCTTTAACACACTACTTCTCCGCTGCGAAGCGCGGGTATTCTGCTAGTTAATAATATATTGAACAATTATTATAAAAGTAACGTTGAATAAATCAGACTCTGCAGCTGCATGAATAAAAAAAAAGGTAAAGTACCACTTCCAGTTAATGGATTTGGCCCAAAAGTTAATACAGATCTACAATTCTAGTGTAACAACGACATGCCAAATCTCATAACAACAACAACATTTATTTATATAGCACATTTTCATACAAACAGTAGCTCAAAGTGCTTTACATATTAAAGAATAGAAAAATGAAAGACATAATTATAAAACAAAATAAATCAACATTAACATCGAATAAGAGTAAGGTTCAATGGCCAGGGGGGACAGAAAAAACAAAAAAACTCCAGACGGCTGGAGAAAAATAAAATCTGTAGGGATTCCAGACCATGAGACCCCCTGACCAGTCCCCTCTGGGCATTCTACCTAACATAAATGAAACAGTCCTCTTTGGATTTAGGATTCTCACGGAAGGGCTTGATGATGATGATGGTCACGTAGACTTCTTCCTTTTAATCCGTCTATCATTGTTGGAGCATCATGAAGCTTTGAGTAGGTGGAGGTGGCGCAGGCCACCACCACAAAGAAACCGGAAAAAGAAACAGAAAAGAGAGTAGGGGTCAGTACCGATTTTAGAGCCACCATGAATAGTTGTTATGATGAATTGAACATACAGAGTATCAGGATTAAGTTAAATTACGATTAAAATGAATCCATCCATCTATCTAGTTGCATTTTTGAGATATCGTGTTTACACACAAACACATAATTCCAAAAAACGGTATTTTCGGACTCAGGGAGGCCTCAAACGTCAAGAATCATCAAAAAGTTGGTTTATTTCAGTAATTCCATTCAAAAAGTGAAACTTGTATATTAGATTCATTCATTACACACAGACTGTTGTATTTCAAATGTTTATTTCTTTTAATTTTGATGATTATAACTGACAACTAATGAAAGTCCCAAATTCAGTATCTCGGAAAATTAGAATATCAATTAAGACCAATGCAAAAAAAGGATTTTTAGAAATGTTGGCCAACTGAAAGGTATGAACATGAAAAGTATGAACATGTACAGCACTCAATATTTAGTTGGGGCTCCTTTGGCCTGGATTACTGCAGCAATGTGGCGTGGCATGGAGTCGATCAGTCTGTGGCACTGCTCAGGTGTTATGAGAGCCCATGTTGCTCTGATAGTGGCCTTCAGCTCTTCTGAATTGTTGGGTCTGGCGTAGTCATCTTCCTCTTCACAATACCCCATAGATTTGCTATGGGGTTAAGGTCAGGCGAGTTTGCTGGCCAATCAAGAACAGGCATACCATGGTCCTTAAACCAGGTACTGGTAGCTTTGGCACCGTGTGCAGGTGCCAGGTCCTGTTGGAAAATGAAATCTGCATCTCCATAAAGTTCGTCAGCAGCAGGAAGCATGAAGTGCTCTAAAACTTCCTGGTAGACGGCTGCGTTGACCTTGGACTTCAGAAAACACAATGGACCAACACCAGCAGATGACATGGCACCCCAAACCATCACTGACTGTGGAAACTTTACACTGGACCTCAAGCAACGTGGA
The DNA here is from genome assembly GCF_016835505.1 of Polypterus senegalus. Classification (NCBI taxonomy): domain Eukaryota; kingdom Metazoa; phylum Chordata; class Cladistia; order Polypteriformes; family Polypteridae; genus Polypterus; species Polypterus senegalus. The sequence goes on along the minus strand of NC_053171.1, from coordinate 73,550,685 downwards.
TTCTGTGCCTCTCCTCTCTTCCTCCAAACTCTGGGACCTTGATTTCCTAAGGAAATGCAAAATTTACTTTCATCAGAGAACATAACTTTGGACCACACAGCAGCAGTCTAGTCCTTTTTGTCTTTAACCCAGGTGAGACGCTTCTGACGCTGTCTCTTGTTCAAGAGTGGCTTGACACAAGGAATGCGACAGCTGAAACCCATGTCTTGCATATTTCTGTGCGTGGTGGTCCTTGAAGCACTGCCTCCAGCTGCAGCCCACTCTTTGTGAATCTCCCCCACAGTTTTGAATGTGTTTTGTTTCATAATCCTCTCCAGGGTGCGGTTATCCCTATTGCTTGTACACTTTTTTCTACCACATCTTGTCCTTCCTTCTCCTCTCTATTAATGTGATTGGACACAGAGCTCTGTGAACAGCCAGCCTCTTTAGCAATGACCTTTTGTGTCTTGCCCTCCTTGTGCAAGGTGTCAATGGTCATCTTTTGGACAACTGTCAAGTCAGCAGTCTTCCCCATGATTGTGTAGCCTACAGAACTAGACTGAGAGACCATTTAAAGGCTTTTGCAGGTGTTTTGAGTTAATTAGCTGATTAGAGTGTGGCACCAGGTGTCTTCAATATTGAACCTTTTCACAATATTCTAATTTTCCGAGATACTGAATTTGGGTCTTTCATTAGTTGTCAGTTATAATCATCAAAATTAAAAGAAATAAACATTTGAAATACATCAGTCTGTGTGTAATGAATGAATCTAAAATACAAGTTTCACTTTTTGAATAGAATTACTGAAATTAATCAACTTTGTCATGATATTCTAATTTTATGACCAGCACCTGTATACTTTCTGTATACTTTGTGTGCGAAGTGGCAGGTAAATTACTGTCAACAAAAAGCAGGCAGCTGAGAAATAAACTGAAACGTTACTCACTCCTGATTTTTCTGTCCATACAGTAAAGTTTTTGTTAACCAGCACATTCCAATTTCAGGAGTTTGAATTACATTTTGATATACAACAAATGTAAACAAAAGCGACCCTTAAATTCCTTTCTATTTCACATACTTTACTCGTGTATTCAGCTTGCTCTGTTACTGCAAATGCTGTGTGAACACTTGGCCTCCTTCACCAGCCGCCATTCACTGGATGAATATGTGCGGGCGGCTCATGGTGGATGACTTTCAGTTTTAGAGTTAAAAGTTATAAGGGTTAAAAACTAACAGCAAGAATATTCATTCAAAAACAAAAACTAAAATTATTTTTAGAATATTATTATTTTATTTCAGTTAGTCTTTCCAGCTACTTTAATAGTTTTGTTTAGTTTTAGTTTTTCATTTCGGCTTTGTTAATTATTTTATTTCAGTTTATGAAAAAAAATTTTTAATAATAGTTTCAGTTTTGATTTTAGTTTTCGTTAACTATAATAACCTTGCATTAAACAGGCATCGAAGATTGGAAGCTAAGTGTCTGTCTTTAATAAATCCAGTTTGGTCTTGTAATGTTACTGAAAGAAGAATTTTCTCAGTCCTTCTGGCAAGGCCTTTGGGGAATATCTTAACAGTGTTATTCAGAAGTGTGATTGGTCTGTATGATGCATATTGTAATAAGTCCTTATTTTGCTTAGGAAACATGGTAATTAATAATTGGTGAAAAGTTTGAGGTATAATTTTATTGTCTCTAACTTCTGTAAATGTTGCTAATAAGACGAATGCTAACTTATGTGAGAATTTTTTATAGAATTTGGCATGGTAACCATTAGGGCCTGCAGCTTTCCCGCTCTGAAGTGAGTTCATAACATTTAGTAATTATGATAGTGCCAGAGGTTTGTCCAGTTCTTTTGCACTGAGAGTATCTAGTTATGGTGTCTGTAATGCATCCATAAACGTGTTAGGTTGTGTCTTGTCTTCTTTAGTCTGAGTAGAATATAAGACCTTATAGTAGTCTCTAAATGTGTGCATTATATTTATATGATCAATGATTTTGTCTCCGTCTGTGTTGGTAATTGCTGGGATTGCATATCGAACTTCCTGCTTCTGAATTAGTTGAGCTAAGGTCTTAGTACCTTTTTCTCCATGTTCATAGTAATGATGTCGTGATTTAAAAATGAGCCTGCCTTTTCCTATGAAGAGCCTCACTTGGACACCTGGCCTGTTCTTGATCTATTCTGGTAATTTCACTGATTAGCTCTGATACCTTCTTGGTTTCCGATTTATTTTTGTTGGACAGATAAGAAATAATCTGTCCTCTTAAGAAAGCCTTCAGAGTTTCCCAGAGGATTCCTGCAGAGATCTATGAGGATGTATATGTCTCTAAAAAAAAGCAGTTTGCTTGGATATAAGCTCCATATAGTTCTCGTCTGCTAATAACAGTGGGTTAAGATGACATCTGCAAAATGAATATATGGGGCAAAGTGATTCAAGTTCCATGATCAAAGGGGCGAGGTTGGGGATAACAACAGCAATGTACTTAGAAGATTTAATTGTGGGCAAGAAATTGTTACCTATGAAGAAATAATCAATTCTTGAGTAACATTGATGCACAGGGGAGTAGATGGAATATGCTTTTGAGTTTGGGTTTAGAAATCTCCAGGCGTCTGATAAGTTGTGATCGGTTACAAACTGTGTAATTGTCTTTGCAGTGTTAGATGTCATCACCCCTGTGGCAGGATACCTATCGAGGTCTGGATTTAGAACACAATTAAAGTCACCAGCCATTATAATTTTATGAGTGTTCACACTGGGAATGGAAGCAAATATGTTTTGAGACCTTTAACATTCCAGCTCACAAAGTTAACTGTTTGGTGATCTTTTGTTCACATTCTGTAGTCTTAATTTAAGATAGTAGTACATTATTACAAAAAACAGCTTTGACCTTCATTTCCAATTTATCCAGGAGTTATTGCCATGAAGCCTATTGTTATGTTGGCTCTTACAATTAAAAGGATTAATAGGATAGATAAGAAATTGCTTGCTCTCCCACCACCCCCATTTTGCCTCTCCAAGTGAGGCCAAACCACACTTCACAAAGTCCCAGTCCTCTGACATACCTAGAGACAGAACATGTCCAAACCAAAACAAAACCCCTCGGCAGCGGTGTATAAAGATTAAAATAAAGATATCTATTGAACGTACAGTCCAAATACTATAAACATAAAATGTAATCTTAAACAGTTTGAGAAAGTAAACCCAGGGAATGATGTTAAACAGTAGACCTGGATAAGCAGATAATGTTTGATAGTAAGCCCTAATACAGTGAACGAAGGGTATGATGTTAAACAGTCCACTATGAAGAAAAAGAAAAAAAATTCCACATACATACATACACTCATATAATTGTAATTAAAACATAAAAAATGGCATATAAGGAAATAGAATGTGTAATTACAGAATGAGTTTCATTGCAAATGGATCCTACAGCAGGTAAGATCTTCTTTACCATTCCAGGACATGACGCAACTCACGATTGTCTTTCAAACAGTGTCAGGATCAGTTTTCTTAGCTTTTTTTCAGGTTCCTCAATGGAGGCAAAAATGTAGAACTTGCCTTGAATGTCCACTTTCAGTTTGGCAAGATACAAGAGGCTGTATCTGATCTTGGTTTTCCATAAGTGCTGTTTAATGCTGTAAAATCCGTCACTTTTAGCTGCTGTTGAGAGTGAGAAATCAGGGAAAATACAAATGTGGTTATTTTCAAATACAATCTCTTGTTTCTGTCTGAGAAGGAACATCGTATGTAGTTTAAACTAGTTTTTCAAAGCACACGATGAAAAGTCCTAGCCTTTGAGGTATTCGATCCACGTATGAGGTAAGCTGCTGCTATCTCGGTGTCTGATTTTAAATCCTCTACAATTATTTTCGAGAATATTTTATATACAAATTTCACTGGGTTTGGATTTTTGCGATTTTCAGGTAGATCTTCGATTCTGATATTATTCCTTCTCCATCCATCTTCCAGTGCAGCTAATCTGCCTCCAAGCACTTTGCATTTGGAATTTGCAGCCATTGCTCAGCAGTAGATGCCAGTTGATCCGCTATTTCAATACGAGTTGTGAACGTTTGCTTAACGTCTTCAAACTGAACACCAAATGTTCTAAGATTATTCTCAAATTTAGTCGCATTTTCCTGTAGTTTTTCCTCCATCTTTTCTAGCATACCTTTAAAAGCTGATTGAATATTTGCTCATCAATATACTGAAACAGCTTCATGTTTGTCTTGTGTCCTTTAGTTCTTTCCTTATATCATTTATGTCCTTCTTTATATTATCCTTAAGCTCCTTTATGTCTTGAGAAGTGGCCAATGTGGCGATTATTGCCTTTAGCTCGGACAGATCGTTTCAGTCTTCCCCGAACTCCGCAGGTGAAGTAGCTTGCCCAGTTGCAGCCGATGTTGTAGGCTTGCGAGGGGTAGATGACAACGCGGAAGGTAAGGCCATTTTCAGTTTCACTGAGCCTTCTGGAGTCGGTGAATTATCCTGGCCCAAATCACTTGCACACTCGCTCCCACTTTTGCTCTCGGCTGGGGAAGATGCAGCAGCATCAACAAGTCCCAGGAAATTTGTGCTTTTGCCTATTCTGTTTCAGGTCAGTCTCTGGCAGGCCATACCTTGAGCTTGAACTTGACATCTGTTTAGATTTGGAAGAAGCTTTAGCTTAACTTTTCCATTTCTTTTGGAGTCTTTTTTCTGCCACTCATGCTTATATATGCTTGTATATATTGTAATTGAACCCCCTGGGTTGAGAAAATACAGGATACCTCGGAATTATAAACAAAAAATTTAAAAAATAACACTGCTGCTAACGGAGTTCCGCCTCAGAGGGAATAAAAACTGTATAAAAAAATGTAAGTAATAACAAGATACCAAGAAGACATGATTCACCAGCGTTTGTGTGTCTGCTTATATCCCTTCAGCGATATCTTTTACAAGTAGCAAAAATTTACAATGGGTGTTACAGACTCAAATTAAATGTATGTTTTTTTTTTATATAATAGTAATAATAATAGCAGCTCACTTCTCAAAACGGTAAATGTGGGGAAGACCCAGGTTCGAACCTGCAACCTCTTGATTTAGAAGCAGCCATTTTTACCTCTAATCCACCCATGAAATTGATATTAGGGCTTTGGTTTTTACATATTGACTGCAACATGTAAACTGAAAAATTTAATTTTTTCGTTGGTTATTTTCTTAAATAAAGGTACACTTCTTTTATTGTAGCTTTTGTGAAAGTATTTGATATTTGAACTTCAGTCTTCACATATTATACATTTCATGTCAATATGTTATCAATTTTTTTATACTACAGATTGCTGAAGTTGCTGATTGACATATTTGCAAAACAAAGAGACACTGATGAGGAGGTGCAAAGGAATTTAAGGTGGCCTGGCATTACAACTTTTTTGTAGGCTTCATAGATTCTAGTGTTAATACCATATATAATTTATGCATTTATGACCACTTAGACAGTGTGACAGATAGGCGGCAGTATCGCTCCCTTGAACCCCTGTCCAATACGTCAGACACCAGATGAAAGTCCAAAAGTAGACTTTATTCATACAGTACAGTGCACAAAGCACCCTCTCCTTCACAATACTCATTAAACAAACCAATCACAATCAATAGTAAACTCTCCACCACTCCTACCGCCCAGCTCAGCTCGCCGTCTGGGAGCTCCCACAATCCTTTTATAGTCCCTGACCCGGAAGTGTTCCAATTCCCTAGTCTATGTGATCTTCTATCACTTCCGGGTCAGATCAAAAGTCCTTTTATTCACCCCGGAAGCACGTTATTCCCCTTGTCCATGTGACTCGGACGTACTTCCGGGACGTAAGGCAAATAATCATCGTTCCTCCCTGCAGCGTCTCCTAGTGGCCCCCATGGTATCCAGCAGGGCTGTGTATAAAAACTCCAATGTCCATTGTGTCCTGCTGGTCTTGGGGGACCTCCATACTGCAGGGAGGGCTCCACCTGGTGGCTTGGGTGTATTGGCCGGGATGAACGGCCGGCCATACACCACAACAGTTTTGTTTTCTTTACATTATCTAGCCTATGCGCTTCGTCTGTGGGTTTCTGCATCATGTCACAAAACTCACAAATTAACCTCCATTTCATTATTGATGACAAACACGTGAACAGTCAAATCGTAAATCGCAGGGGCCAACTGTTGTTGAACAAAAGTTGTAGGTATCCATTTAATCGTGCATGTACTGAGAGGTCACAGGGAGCCAGAGATCGTCACTTTAGCACTGGGCATAAGCCATGAAGCCCAGCCCTGAGACATGATCAAAGTGCCCTGGAAGTGCCGCCAATTAGTCGGCTCTACTTTTTAGACCCAGCTTCTCCAGATATTCCTGGCCACCTGAGGAGCATCTCCCTCACAGGTCCAGACCTGGGGATGCTACAGTGTTTATAAAATGCAAGAAAATGGTCACATTTGGCTGTGTTTCTGGTGAATTTCCTGAAGGTCGTCAGGTTTATGTTTTTACAATAAATGCTGGCTACTCAAATGTGCAGCTTTTATAAGAGAAGAAAAGTAATGCTAAAGTAACACACTGTTTGAAATCCACTGGATTAAGACCCCCTACAGGCCCCTGAGTGACTTAGCTTCTCACCAGAGAGTTGATCATACTTTTAACAATGCGGTGTGCGGACATTTAATGCAGTGGGGTGATTTCGGCATGCTGATACTTGTTCGGTGAAGGAACTCTGTTATTGTTATTGTGGGCCAGGGGGTTTTATGGTTTCACTCTCCCTTTATTTTGAGAACAGTTGAGCCTTAGTTCATTTTTTGCCCTTTGTAGGCCATGAAACCAGGTTCTGGGTAGTTTTTAGGTCTCATTGAAGCCTAGTTTTTTATACTTAAGCCCTTATTTAGAGTTTTGTGAGCCGAGTTTGGGTGGTGTACTGGTCCTGCTCAGCTGTAGAATCTTGAGTCCCACACATGTTTTGTGTGGAGTTTGCATGTTCACCTTGTGTTCCTATGGGTTTCCCTCCTCAATATCCAATAGACTCCACCCCATCCCATTGTAGACTATCACCTTTGTTGATTCCTATCTTGTGTTCCCAAAGGTGCTAAGACAAAGTGCAGCCCCCACATTTCTGAAGTATCCCATAATGGTTGCTACAGACATCACAGGATGCAAATGCCTTTACATTTCTATCAGATATCCCTAGATAGATGGACGATTGGTAATTTACAATAGATTTTATAGACAGATAGATAGATAGGATAGATAGATAGCTTAGATATAGATAGATAGATAGATAGATAGATAGATAGATAGATAGATAGATAGATAGATAGATAGATAGATAGATTATTAATCTCAAGGGAAAATTCACTATAACTGATAATAACTGATCTCCCAGCCTCAGACTTCCTTAGTCCACAGCTTGCTTCTTCTCTCATGGAAACTCCATTGCTTCAGCAGAGTCATACAGCATTGTGTGAACCAAATGCTTCACTATGTCATGACTGACCAAGCGACCATTGGTTCATTCTTTATGCTCTACAAGCTCCAACATTTTGTGATTGAACGTTTCAGATTTTTTTCAGCAGGTGTGTTTTATGGTCCAATGAGATTGTTATTGCATGTATATAATCAAATATTTAAACTGAATCATTAACTTAGTGATACTATCTTTATGCTTTAGAATGTGACCTCTGCTGACCAACATCTTTTTTGCTTCTTATTTTTTTGCAGATTTGGGACAGTCCATTTTTTATACGACTACTTGTCTCCTTCCCTTTCTTAGCGATGACATTTTGAGCACCTTACCTTATACCATGATTTCTACCTTAGCAACCTTCCCTCCATTTCTGCACAAGGACATTATCGAGTACCTGAGCACGTCTTTCTTGCCCATGGCCATATGTAAGTTGCATCTGTCTTGTCTCTTTTCACTTCTTGTGTTTGCCTTTCACACTCAGGGTCCATTTTCAAAGGAAATCCAGGCTGAGTCTAGTGGGCCATTTATGAGTAAGGGTGGCAGCGTCGTCCCTTCTCTGAGCTGATTTTCCCATAAATGGTCAAATTAGTTGTATTTGTATCTTTACAGGTACACAGCATTATGGTTATGAAAATGACATATTGTAAGTGTGAAGTACAATAAATGTCATCGTTGTCACGTGTACTGTACTGTACTGTAAAATCCTTACTTGCATGCAACACGTTACCAACCTCTGACGCCATGAATGATTGAGAAGATCACTGAGTTTTACGTTTGCCTTAGACTTCAGTGCAGGACATAAGACTACAAGTGGAGTGTTGCCTCCCCACACCTCTGACCCGTTTACCTGTAACTGTCCTGTCATTAAAACTTGCTATTTTGCTCTTATGTAACCATAGGCACACTATAGTGGGATTGTTCTTCGGCCATTTTATTCCATAACTTGACAGTTTCGTGGTCATACGTCATTACATACATAGTAGGAGAGATTGAATGTAAAATTCTACAAACAGCACACCCTGAATAATCAAGCCGTATGGACCGTTAACAAATACACAGCAGCCCTCATGAATGAGGTCTCAGGATGACCACTTTGAGCACTAAGATTGTTAGACTTTTCCAGACCAGACTATCTTTCAAAGACGTGATGGTGGCTTTTTGTTCCAATTGTGTTTTTACTTCTAGTGGGATCAACTAGGAAGGAAGGAGGAGTTCCAGCCTACGTCAACTTGTCTGCTTCTTCAATGCTCATGATCGCAATGCAATACACCTCTAATCCAGGTAAGCAACATCATATTGAGAAGTCTAGCATCAATTATATGTGAGATTCCACATTGTCAGTTTGCTTATTCATCCATCGATCCATCCATCCTTCTGAGTCTTGCCTAATAGAGCTTATACTCCAACAATAATGAGTCTTTGTGTGGGACGGACATTTTTTGCAAATTTCTGCACTGGCTTACAATCCACCGATTTAGTGTCCCCAACCGAGTTACCTACACAGACACAAGGAAGACTGCATAGATTCTCTTGAGATAGTGTCTTCTTCATGAGGTCGATTTCTCTAGTAACAGGTAGGACTACACTTCTGTACATACTGAATTCTCCCAGACATGACTAAAACTTTCTTTAAGGATTCTAGTTGTTGCCGATTTGATGGTATGACACAGTTCCTGGTCTACAAACCGTTGGAGTAAACGGAAGTCACCATCATGTCTGTTTAACCAGTTAAAAAATGATGAGTGCTTTCCAAAATGGTGGTATATCCATTTAAGAATAGTTACACTGTGGGTGCACCACTTAGATGTGCTCTAGAATACCACGTGAAGCCCAGCCTGCTTCATATCTGTAAGAGTTTTTCTCCAAAATAAGGAGTTATTTCAGCTTTGAAGCACTGTCAGATTTTCCATGGTTCAGAAATTTCCATACATCAAGTTAGAGTTTGGTGGTGTTGCCTTTAAATTGCTTAACCAGAACCAAACTCTTACGGTTCCTTTCCACAAACATCTCAAAATATTTTTCCAAAATTTTGGCCAATTGCTCCTGAGGGAACTGGTGTAATTGAGCCAAGCTCGTAGGCCTCCATGCTTGGACACATTTCTTCAGTATGGTCCACATATTTTCCATTGGATTCAAGTCAGGAGTTTATCATGGCCACTCCAATATTGTCCCATGGTTGTCTGCAAGCCATTATGTTAACACTTTGGATGTATTCTTGGGATCATCGTTCTGTTGGAAGACCCATTTGAGACCAGGCTTTAGCTTTCTGGCTGATGTTTTGAGCAGCTGCTACAGAATTTCCATATGATGCTCGTATTTCCTGCTGCCATCTGTTTGAGGAAGTGCCGCAGTCCCTTTACCCCAACAGATAGGGTGGTGTTCTTTGGATTAAAAGCCTCAACCTTCAGCCTCTGTTCATATCCTTGATCATAATGGACAAACAGTTCACATTTGGTTTTGTCTCCTCCAAAAAGTCGTTGTCTTGGTGACCAAAAACAAAACTGTGCTCTTTTTTAAGTTGATTTCGGAGTAACGGTTTCTTCCTTGGTCAGCACTCAGCAACCTTTCAGGCCATGGTGATGAAGTGCTCTTTTTGGACCACCAGGGGGTGTACCAGCTACCCTATCTGACACAGACAGATGTGAGACACAAGTTCTCTCCTGCACACACTTTTTATTTTAACTGGGGCAGCGCTTTCCTTTCGCTGTCCACTACACAGCCCAGTACACAAGTACCAGCAGTAATGCTAAGTCTCTTTTTCTTTCGTTTTCTTTATCTTTCTCTCTTTCTATGCCGCCACCACTGCTCTCCCAGCAAGCTTTGTTTTCCACCTCCGGACTCTGGCTCCTCGAATAGAGTGAGGCAGCCCCTTTTATAGGGCGCCCGGAAGTGCTCCAGCTGCTCCCAGTTCTAGTTCTTCTTCCAGCAGCACTTCCGGGTGTGGCGGAGGTACTGCGACCCAGGACTCGACAACCATCCAGGCGCCCCCTGGCGGTGGCCATTGGCCCCAGCAGGGTTGAGCTTCTGTGCTCCAAACCCATGGCCCCGCTGTGAGTCAGGGGGATTGCCCTCTAGTGTTCCGGGGGTGGTATTGACCTGAATATTCCCTCTTCCCCAGTCCTTCCATCACAGGGGCATCCCAGCCAAGGCCGCACCACATCTTGTAATGGTGGATGATGTCACTTTTGCTCAACTTCTTCACCAGTCCTTTAGCTCTTTTCTTTGGGTTCTGTTGAAACTTTCAAAACAATGTTTGTCCATCGCTTTGAGTGAATATGTGTCTCCTTCATGATGATGGTGCCTATATTTTCAAACAACTGAGTATAGAGTTGCTCATGGTACCTTGAGCCACTTGGAGATGGTTCCTAAGGAAGAACCTAACTTGCGAAGATCCACAACTTTCCCTCTTCAGGTCCAGACTTAGTTTTTTTGATATTCCCCATTGTCCTAACCACAGCAAGGCACTGAGCCTACAGGTATCCACAGACGTCCCACTTAGCCCTTAATGACACCAATTAGCTTCTCAAAAATCATGACATCAGTTCCTGGAGTCCTCCATGCTGTTTAAAGAGATGGGAAACTTTTGACCCACTGAAAATCTGACATAGTGGTTAAAGGCTGAAGTAAATTTGTCTGTTGATCGTTATTTTTAAGGAAATGAGCTGGAGGAAACCACACACCTATGGAGTGCAATGTTACCGCAGAAGGAGAGGGCAATCAGCGAGATGAAGTGCAAATCTTAGAAGTAGCTTGCTTCCCTTTTTAATTCTTTTCTAAAGCGATGTGTGCTCACTTTGTGCAAAGGCACGGATGAATATCTGGTAAACAACATTTGTGCAATCTCCGATAATGTTCTTGCCTTGAAAAATGAACATATTTGGTAAATTTAAGCTCACTTTTCATGTTTGGACTTGAACGGACAAAGTTGTTTTTTTAATTTATAAAAAATGCGTCAATTTAGAATGCAATTTTAGGTATCAAATTAATTTATACAGTACAGCATTTGTGAAGAAACAACTTTCAACTTTAACATGACCAAACTTGTCCTTTAATGTTAGTCCAAAGTGTAGCCATATACAGTGCATCTGGAAAGTATTCACAGCGCATCACTTTTTCCACATTTTGTTATGTCACAGTCTTATTCCAAAATGGATTAAATTCATTTTTTTCCCTCAGAATTCTACACACAACATCCCATAATGACAACGTGAAAAAAGTTTACTTGAGGTTTTTGCAAATTTATTAAAAATGAAAAAACTGAGAAATCACATGTACATAAGTATTCACAGCCTTTGCTCAATACTTTGTCGATGCACCTTTGGCAGCAATTACAGCCTCAAGTCTTTTTGAATATGATGCCACAAGCTTGGCACACCTATCCTTGGCCAGTTTCACCCATTCCTCTTTGCAGCACCTCTCAAGCTCCATCAGGTTGGATGGGAAGTGTCAGTGCACAGTCATTTTAAGATCTCTCCAGAGATGTTCAATCAGATTCAAGTCTGGGCTCTGGCTGGGCCACTCAAGGACATTCACAGAGTTGTCCTGAAGCCACTCCTTTGATATCTTGGCTGTGTGCTTAGGGTCGTTGTCCTGCTGAAAGATGAACCGTCGCCTCAGTCTGAGGTCAGGAGCGCTCTGGAGCAGGTTTTCATCCAGGATGTCTCTGTACATTGCTGCAGTCATCTTTCCCTTTATCCTGACTAGTCTCCCAGTTCCTGCCACTGAAAACCATCCCCACAGCCTGGTGATGAGCGGTGCCTGGTTTCCTCCAAACATGATGCCTGGCATTCACTCCAAAGAGTTCAATCTTTGTCTCATCAGACCAGAGAATTTTGTTTCTCATGGTCTGAGAGTCCTTCAGGTGCCTTTTGGCAAACTCCAGGCGGACTGCCATGTGCCTTTTACTAAGGAGTGGCTTCGGGAAGGTTCTCCTGGACAGAGTGACCATCGGGTTCTTGGTCACCTTCCTGACTATGGCCCTTCTCGCTCAGTTTAGATGGCCTGCCACCTCTAGAAAGAGTCCTGGTGGTTTCGAACTTCTTCCACTTACGGATGATAGAGGCCACTGTGCTCATTGGGACCTTCAAAGCAGCAGACATTTTTCTGTAACCTTCCCTAGATTTGTGCCTCGAGACAATCCTGTCTCGGAGGTCTACAGACAATTCCTTTGACTTCATGCTTGGTTTGTGCTCTGACATGAACTGTCAACTGTGGGACCTTCTATAGACAGGTGTGTGCCTTTCCAAATCATGTCTAATCAACTGAATTTACCACAAGTGGACTCCAATTAAGCTGCAGAAACATCTCAAGGATGATCAGGGGAAACAGGATGCACCTGAGCTCAATTTTGAGCTTCATGGCAAAGGCTGTGAATACTTATGTACATGTGCTTACTCAATTTTTTTATTTTTAATAAATTTGCAAAAATCTCAAGTAAACTTTTTTCACGTTGTCATTATGGGGTGTTGTGTGTAGAATTCTGAGGAAAAAAATTAATTTAATCCATTTTGGAATAAGGCTGTAACTCAACAAAATGTGGAAAAAGTGATAGGCTGTGAATACTTTCCGGATGCACTGTAGATTTATTGATGCTTGCGCTCAATGGTGTTATCAGGGAAGCAGTTCTAAGAAATGGACACTAGGTGGCAGGACCATTGCCTTACTCCTTGATCAGGACGGGGTCTTGTCGTCTGCACTTGTCACGTTTATCACCATTGTCATCCACACTTTCATGTTTTTCTTCCAGGTTTACTCAGGCTGGCTGTTTGCCCCCAAATCTTTATGTGACATGCTCAGTGCTCTCGTAGTGTTTGTGTGTTATGTTGTTAGTACGTCTTTGAATGTGAGGAGTGTGTTCTCAGAGTGTGCTGGTCTTTTTCTGATTTGTAATTGTGTTTCTTTTATGTTTTAGTGTATCACTGTCAGTTATTAGAATGCCTTATGAAGTACAAGCAGGAGGTCTGGAAGGTAAGAGAATTTGTGCTTATATGACATGTTTGTGACTGACCTTATTATGAAATATGGGGTAGTCCTGAACTGGGGCCATTTAGGTCCACACTACTGCCCGATGAGTAACCCTTTTGTGTCTTAGCCGGACGTTCGGCTGGTGGACTTTCACCCCCCTGAGTTGCTCAGTGGGCTGAGGACTGAAGATCATTTGGTTGACATTGGACACCTCTTCACACGTGGGGCCTCATGCATAATGCCCTGCGTAGAATTCACATTAAAACATGGTGTATTGTCAAAAGCGGAAATGTTCGTACGCATAAAAAAATCCAGATGCATAAATCTGCGAGTGCCAACTTCCACGTTCGTGCACTTCTCGGTCAGCGTGAAAAGTAACGCACATACACGCACCTGCTGCCACTCCCCAAACTCCTCCCAAAATTACACCTCTTTGAATATGCAAATCAATATAAATAGCCCTTAAGCTCAGCATTCTGTGAAAAGGCAATGGCAAAAACCATGGGGAGGAATAGAAGAATTTCAGCGAATACCAAGTGGAGGCAAAGAAAAACTTACTATTTGTTGATTTAAACAGTGATGTAAAATCAACAAAAGGAAGTTGATCAAGTGAAACAGAGTGTCAGAGAAACTCGAAAGCTCAAGTTCACAAAGTCGCACAGTGCCCGAAATAAAAAAGAAGTTGTCAGATATCAAAGTCACCGTGAAAAGGCGAGTCGTAGCCCACCGTCTGAGTGTCATATGAAAGCTTATTAGGGTACAGAGAAAATAAAATAAAATAGGGACACAGTGGGGAAAAAAGCTTGAAATGTCAACTTTAATCTCGAAATTTCCACTTTAATCATGTAGTTTATTTTGTCATTAAAGTAGAACATCATAAACTTCATCTTAAAATCGTTTAATTTACTAGTTTCTCAAATCCCATTGTAACTAAAGTAGCACATTAAATGCTTTGTTTTGTATTTGATCTTCTATGTGCTCTATGTGTGTGAATCACTACGTGCTTCTTAAACGGGCTTTCTCTTCCTCCAACAGGACACAGAATCCATTACATTCGTGGTATTGCAGCTCTCTGAATAATTTAAATACTGAGATGTGTACTTGATATCATTTTCATGATGACAGGAATTAAAGCATGTTATTAAACATGGGATCACGGTGGCGCAGTGTTAGTGACGAGCTGGCTCCCTGTCCAGTGATTGTTCATGCCTCATGTAAGATGTTTGCTGCGCCGTGCGCAACCTTTGATGAAATAATTTATTGCAGCAGTTACTGTCTCTTTCAAACGTACTAACCCCCAATTCCTGTCCTTCCTTTTCTTTCTCAAAGTAACCAGTCGCCACACAATCAGCTCTGTAATAGACGTTAAGCCATCTGTAAGCTTAGAACGCCGATTGTTCAAAACTTTTAAGGATAATTGAAATATCTTCGTAGTACATGTTTAATTATTTTATCCATCTATCCATCCAGTGTCGCGCCAGTCCCAGCAAGAATACAGCGCGAGGCAGGAACAATCCATGAACTAGATATCGCTGCGCCACCATGTCCTCACATGTTTATTAACAATATAGATTATGTAAATGATGTTAACATTTTACCTGTATAATGAAATAAACATATTTTGCTGCATTTCATCTTAAAAATGATATCGTCATCATATGTAAATACGCGCTTTATAAAGTGGCCCAGGTTGTGCAATATTATAACTGTATCGCAGGTTTATAGTGAGGTGATTGTACTTATAAGTACAAACAGTTCTACAAGGAGCACTTGATGGACTGATTGAGTGCGTTTAGAGATCTTGGGATGAAACTGTTTCTGAACCACGAGGTCCGTACATGAAAGGCTCTGAAGTGTTTGTCGTATGAGAGCAGTTTAAACAGCACATGGCTGAGGCAGCATGTGCATGATGCTGTATACCAATAATTCTCTTTCCGATCAGCTGCTGCTGTGATTCACACTCAGATACAGTGATATAAATACTCCGAGTGGTGCAGTGAGAGTAATATGGAAAAAGATGATCCGCTGTGGCAGCCCCTAATGGGAGCAGCTGAAAGAAGAAGAAGGTGCAGTGAGAGTAACAATGTTAAAGCAGCTATATTATTTGGAATAGTTTGGCTATTCCATGGACCATTATATTGTTACTGGTTAATTACAATCAGATGCCTTAAACTAATAAACAATATGGAGTTAATTTCAGTGTACTTGATAAAGCCGCGTCAGGGATGTGGATCTAAAAAAGACAGGGAAAGCACACTGGAACAAAAGCACTGCTTTGACGCTGGGTGCTGCCAGTTTGCAAAACCGAACACGGAACTTGCGTACGCCACAGTTTCAGCTAGCATGAAAATGTGCATGGCTTTACGGCAAGTTAAGGTTTTATACATTGCGATGTGAGCGTGGTAACAGGCTTATGCAACATTTTTGTGTGTACGCACCGTTTATACATGAGGCCCCTGGAGTGCAATCACTGTAGGGTTCCACTTCATCACTTATACATAAAAACTTTCTGAAGCACAAGATATTTATTTAACAAAGACATATTCGGAGCCCCGCTTACAAGACGTGTCACTCTTATATATAATCGCTAACAGTACTTTGATAGACAAAGCCTTAACAGTGTGGGGTTAGTGTTAGGGACATTAGATCATTATGTCTGCCTCCTGCTGAAGGTCTGGGGCCAGCTTAGGGGTCTGCAATCTAGAGTGAACTCATCCTACATCGAGCAGTTAGATGATAGAACCGAGAAAGCTTAACAGACTACAAGTGTGACATAAAGCTACGCCTCCTTGGCTTTGTAACGAGAGACACCCCACCAGTGTCTCTCACAAGCAGAGTCTCTGATATCAAACCTTGTGTGGTTATTACCAAAAACAGGGATGAGCCCAGGGAAAGCCCTGATTATCAAAGGAACACACAGGGAAGAGAAAACTCTCTGATTTGAAGGTCTTTGCTATGCTCTCCCACTTGCTATCTTCTCAAGTCCCACTAAGTGCCCTTTCACCTAGTCTGCCTAATCTGTGACTGTCATCATGCAGGCAGTTGGGAGCCGGGAGAAAAGTTGGGTTACCACCCCATTAAAAACAAAAAGTCCAACAAGAAACAGAAAATAAAGTAAAATGACGTGCGTAAAGCACAACTCAAAGGGCACTGAAACGACATCAGCTGGGTGTTGGTTCTTTGTCTGTTCTCACTCGATCAATCACACCGTGCATGGCTCCTGATTGGTTTGAAGAGACCACCTTTCTGGATCTCTTCTTTTTTAAAGCGACTTGACAGGAAGGGGCAGGTATTGTTTGGAAGTCACTGTGGGTGGAGTGTGTCCTCACTGGGTGACTTCTCCGGGCTGTGAAAAAAGATGAGGATACCTTTAGCAACAGCAGCCCCTCTTGTCCTGGAGTGATAATGCTTATTTCAAAAGATGCCTGGGTGCACCATGTTTGACAAATCTTACAACCACTAAGGGCTGAAAACGCACCACCCGGGGGGCAAGTCAGCCTTGTTCATGTGGCATGAGGAACCATCCACTCCATCCCCGAGTCAGTCAGGAAAGGACATGTCCCAAAACAAACATATGGTATGGTACCTATGGGGCGAAATGAACCGCTGGCCCACTCCAGTGTCAGTTTTGCGTCTGCTCTCAGCAGGCTTCTGACACACCCGAGGACCACTGAAGGAGGCAGTGCGGTAAGGTAGCGTTTATGCTGCCCGTCTTCTTTTTATGGAGCACCACTTTCTTACGTATCTTCCTGTTCAGGGTCATTAGTGGGACCTTTTGCCATGTTGGTGCACCTTTTTTCCTGACAGTAACTTTTTTGTGCCTCTTATTCTTATCATTGGTTATGAAAAATTTTTATCAATTTGAAAAAGTTAGCGCTATATTTCTTTTTTTATGTTATCAAATTTTTATTATATAAATATCCGTCCATCCATTATCCAACCCGCCATATCCCAACCACAGGGTCACGGGGGTCCGCTGGAGCCAATCCCAGCCAACACAGGGCACAAGGCAGGAAACAAACCTCGGGCAGGGCGCCAGCCCACCGCAGTATTATATAAATATTCTGTAGTAAATGAAAATGAACAGAGTGGTGGTTTGGGGTACCACCCTGGTAAACCCCATTTTGACAGAGTGCAAAAATAAAATGGAAAAAAAAAATAACAGCAGAAGATACATAACTTTGCAAGATTAACGGCATCCACTGTAACACAGAGTTCCAACCGGGAGCTCCGTCTCCGTCAAACACGGATTCAGATTCAACCCTCATTCCCAGCGGCTGTCTTGGCTATATAGTGGGAGACCAGAAGGAGTGGGGTTTTCTGAAGAGGAAGTGGTGTCAAGTGTCTTTCCACTGATATCCCCCAGTACTGTGGAAGGAGGAGGGGACGGTTTAACAACAACCTGGCGAGAGCTGTTAAGATGCCCCCTAGGCGCCCATACAAATCAAACACTATGACTTTTTTTTTGTCTTTGTTTCAGGATTTATTGTACGTCATTGCCTACGGTCCATCTCAGGTGAAGCCTCCGGCTGTTCAAATGCTTTTCCATTACTGGCCCAATCTGAAGCCACCGGGAGCAATTAGTGAATACAGAGGACTGCAGTACACAGGTGAGGCCTTCATGCAAGTTCTGAGAGCTTCCAGTTCAATTTGTTTTTTGCTCAGTAAGCAGACCATCCTCACTTACTGTTCATTCGTCTTGCCTTTTGGGCTCTTGCCATAGCACCACTGCCTCACAAACCTTGGTGTGGACTCTATGTGTGTTCTCCTTGTTCAGATGGGCTTCACTACACACCCTATGTGGTGTCGTGTTGGTGTTTTTCTGTTGGCACCACCATTTTGTGGTAGCATTGCTGTAACGTGGTGACTTGAAGGTCACTGAAGTTGCATGTGATGACATTACAACACAACTGTCACAACTGTATGAAGGTCAGTGCTGTGGACAACACTTTGTCCAAGACTGTGGATACTCCTTCTAAACTATCCTTACATATGTGTCACAATCGATGATTGACAAATTGTGTGTTGTTCCAGATGTGCTACGAAATAGTGTGAGGCCTTCAAAGCAGGCCACTGGCTTGTCCAGAACATCCTCACCCCAATCCAGTCAGCTGCTAACAGTTTGACTAGGCTCCAAAATGTACATAATTGGTTTAAAGATACAAAAATACCTCACAAGAGGGAGGACCATTGAACTCTGGCTTGCATTGAATAATCAGAACATTAAATATTTATAAAGGAAAGACTTATTAAACAGAAAAATGGGAGATGAAAAGGGTTTCAACAAGAGCAAAAGGGAACCAAGGTAATCAAGTCACAAAAAAGAAAAAAAACAAGAAATAGAGTATAAAAATTGTGAACAACTGGCAAATCCAAATCAAAAAGCAATCCCTGAATATCCTCCAGTGAATTTCAATGAATCACTCCTGAGGCCTCGTCTTGGGGGCGGTCTCAGTGGCAGTGATGTCATGATGGCCCCGCCTCTAGGGGAACAACCCACAAAGAACATAAGGCACAATTAAAGGGACAGTACACAGCTGTTTCAAAATGTAATGAAGACCATAGTACGTTACACATGGAGACCACTTAATGTTTAAAGACAATCCCAATTTCAGGAGCCTTGGGACAAAGTGGAATATGCTAATAAAAGCCAATTCTTTTCACCCTGTACTCTGTTTGAAAGCACAACACATGATTGGAGTGTTTGATTTAACTGTCATTTTGAAGTCTACACTTACGTCAAACCTGGTGACCACAACACGCTCCAACTAGTTGGGCCAGTCCAATGTTCCCCACTGCGTCACACCACTGTTCCTGTTAATGAAACTGATTAAGCATTTGGGCACAAGTTGGTTACGTAAAGCTGGCAGAAATCCTCCCCTATCTATTCATTATGAAGTTGTTCAGTTGTACGGGGGCTTCATTGCTGTATTTTGTACTTCATAATGCATCACACAGGTCATTACTGACAGTATCAGCCCTGCACTCCACTTGTAATCTGGGCAGAATGTGGTTTCTTGGCTTTGCATGTGTTAACAATAGGTTTTTTTTTTTTGTAGCTTGGAATCCCATCCATTGCCAGCATATCGAGTGCCACAATGCGATCAACAAGCCAGCTGTAAAGGTGATGTCTGCATTGCAGGTTTTATTTGATTTCTTCTTCTGAAATGTGAAATGTTACAAAAGGCATCACCTCAAGTGACTGTCATGGTCAAGTTGAAGTTTTGGGGTTGTCCTCACTTCTAATTAAGATTTTCCCACAAATATTTTGGGTCTGTCATTGAGGTTATGTCCTGCATTTCTAGAGATGTGGTCTGCAAGATCATGAATCGAATACCAGAATATAAGCCAGAAAACCAAGAATGAAAATACACAGAAGAAGTACCCAAATGTGGATACTGAAACAGCATAAAATATGACTTATATACAAGTGGTTCTTAAATTTTATTTTTTTTCCCACAACCCAATTTTTGTCTTTGTCACCCATAGTCACCTATTGTTGTCCAGTTTCTCCTTGGAGAATCGCCCGATCGCCGTCCTGTTGGGGGATCAATTACAGAGCAATGACATTTGCTTAAGCTGACCACAGCGACTCAATGAAAGGCATTGGTCAAACTGTTCGCATCTCTTTCCCATTCAGTGCTATTGTGATTCATGACTCAGCGCAACCCAAGTTCAGGTCGTGATCCATAGTTTCAGAAATACGGTTATATACAGTCACACTGATGATGTCAAGTCTGTGTGTTCCAGGGGAACTCGGCGCAGTTCCTCAGCAAAGGCCGATAAGAAACACATGTTTCTTGGCGGTGGCGGTGCGGTGCCCACGGGCCCCAGTGGGTTTGAGCCTCCTTGTTCCATCCCCGTGGTCCCCTCATCATCCAGGTGTCCTGGTTGGGTCTCACCCCCAGCCTCCTGTGACACACACCATAATGCTGTCATCCATCAATATTCAAAATGGTGCTGTGATAAGACATATACATATTAAGATACGACAAAATAGATATTTGTATCAAATTCCTTGATTACAGAAACCTCAGAATAGCGAACTAGAAGTCCCAGGAACTCCACAGTAAAGCGAATGAAATAAAAATCTTAAAGCTCACAATAACCCCATAGTACATTGCCCCTTATACTGTAATTGTTGCAGTTTCTATTTAAAATATTATTGTGGCGTGCTGCTAGTCGTCAAGAGGTTTTGGTTCTACATATGTAAATTGAATGTTATCCAAATTGTGTCTCACAAAAAAACACCAAATGAAAGTGAAATATGTGGATTTGTTGCTCTTATTTTAGACTTACAATTTGCAAGTTTTACCCATGATCGTGCTCATATTTGGTGCTACAGACCTAAAGATGGCTTACAAGACAACTCATAGATGGTGTCCGCCTATAGATCTCCATTTATGTGCTGACTCGTATTTAATGGTCAACGTGTTAGACCAATCCTTTAAGCCATTTTTTGAGTTTATGAGCTACAGGGATTAGGGATGGATTGGTATATATTTGCCATCATTCATCTCTGTAATTATGTATATATTATTTTTGTCACGTTTTTACTTACTGCCGCACCATTTTGTTTTTATTGTGGGCACCACCATTTTATGGTTCCATTGCTACAACATGTCTCCTGATTGTGAAGGGTGTTGCTTCAGACGTCATGCATGATAACTACATTAGCATGTTGCTTTATATACTGCTGCCATAGTCTCTCTAGCCTCCATGATTGTTCATTGAAAACAAAATTTATGTGTGATTCTTAGCTTTTTAAGACTACAAGTTTGTGTAGGCATTTTAGGTAAAGGTTTCGGCTTTCGTTTAAAGGCTTCTCTTCATCTTTACTCAGTTCGTTAATGTTGGCAGTACACTGGTGCATCATCAAGTTATATGCAGACTGTCATGGATTAGGTGGCCCAGGCACTAAAGAGTTCCAAAAGCACTTATAAAAATGCCCACTAGAGGGGGGTATACTGCCAAACCCCAGCTAGAATGATGGCAAGAACAGAACGCCTGTAACAAAACATCATCCCCAGAAAACACAAACCTCAAACAGAATCCAAAGATGCAATCAAAAGAACCGAGTGAGACAGATAACCTGTAAATAATAAAAATGCACCACCAAACATAAGGAAACTCTGTAAAACTCCCATACTTTTTTGAACCACCAGGAGCTGTGGGAGACCCTAAGTGTTTGTAGGGTGGAGGGCAGTGATTGGCAGGTGACCCAGCCTCTTGAGGGACCACCCACAAACCATATGGAACATCAAAGAGGCAGCTTATAAACATACACAAAATCAGGTGGGCACCACCACCATCCACTCGATAAGCAGGTTAGAAAATGGATGGTTGGATCTTTCCACACTGAGCCCCGTCCTAGGTTAATGTCCACTTCTGAATTTACTGTAGGGGCACTTGGAAGGATCAAGTGGACCGCTGTGCATAGATTTCTCTCCAACTCTGAAAACAATCCAGCCACATTTTAGCCGACAACCTGATTGATCAGTTGTGTTTGGGTACGTCAACTTGGTGTGATAGACTCTGGACTCCTTAACTAGCAGAACACAATGAGTGAGCGTTCCTGCCTGTTTCTCAGCACATCCATGAGCTCACCTGTAGCCTACTGCCTGTCTCCTCTTTTGTAGACAGATGACTGCAGGAATTCACACAAGGATAGACCTATCCTAAAAGTGGCAGGTGACTGTCATTGTGAAGCTCCAGCAAGATAAGGAGGACAGCCATGGACCTGTTGTTGATGAGCAGATGAGTAATGGTTCCTTTTTTTACAGCTAAATATCTCTAAGACCAAAGATGTGGCTGAAGATCTCAGGAGCTCCCCTCCTCTCACTGTCTCAACTTCACGTAAAGGAGGCACAGTGGAGATGGTGGAGAACTACAAACCTCTGGGGACAATCATTGAGGACAGACTTAAACTTTGACCTTAATACAGGATAAATTTGTAAGAAGGGACAGACATGGCTTTTCTTTCTTAGGAAATTCAGTGGGTTTCAAGTGGACAAAACCCCAGTGAGACGTTATATATGTCCTTCATTGAACCTGTTGTCACATTTGCCATTATATGTTGTGTGAAATATAGCGGCCCGGACACACACAGGCGGACACCATTTGCTTTATCACCACACGTTTATTAACACAAAGTCACAAATGTTAAGTGCACCGCCACCAAACCCCCTGTTCCCCAAAGTCAACAAACACAGTCCTCTTCACACAACACTCGTGCCTCTCCTCGCCTCCTCTGCCTCGACCTTGTCCTCCTCCTCACCCGACTCCAGCCTTGATTGCAGGGCGGCGGCTCCTTAAATAGGTGGCTGATTGCCGACCATACCCAGCCACCTGCGGCAGTACTCCCCCGCTAGCTGGGACCTCCCGGGACCGGCGGACCATTCCGTGAGGATGAAGACGCCTCAGCACCAAGCCGACACAGTGCAGCGTAGGGCCCGAGCCTGTAAATAAAACGGAAAAACAAGGGGCGGGGACATTGCCCTGACGCAGCCCCTCGGCTTGTCCTCTCACCCGGGCCAACATTCTCCGCTCCGATCAACCCTCAGATGCTCCCACTTTCAGCTTCCCCGTACGGTAAGTCCGTAGTCCCTGCCACGGAACCACTAGTGGGCTCAGGCGTTGTGTCCACCTCCCACGCAGCGGGGTTCTCCTCTACCTCCGCAGAGGATGGCCCTTCGCAGGACGTGCACACCCAGCGACACGTCCTCCCATGTTGGAGGCTTCCCCAAGCCGCTTCCTCCGCTTACTTTGGGATGCCGCGGCAGCTTGGATCTGCTTATTGTAAGAGGGCAGACCCGGCCCTGCTGGCGTCCGGAGCTTCACGGGGTCGGTCTCACCTACCTTCCCCGCTGTACCTCTCCATCCAGGAGCTCCTGCAGTGCGCCGATCCTTTCTTGCCTGCGGCTCTCAACCCGACGCCACTGCCATCCCTCCTGAGTCCAGCGTCTCCGCCCGGAGGGCACATCGCTCGGCCGGCGGCAACAGCACAAGGCGCAGTTCTTCTCGCAGCTCCTGCAACACAGCCGCCAAGGAGAGAGAAGCAGCCGGCGGTGGGCTTACCTTGTGAGTGGTGCCACTGACCGACTGCTCTCTATGGGCCTTTCCCTGCGGCCCACTCGGGTTTCCTGGGTGGACGGGACGGACATTCCCTGCTCTCGCCTTTGACCAACCGCTGTCGAGAGAACAGGACATGCTGTCCAATCCCGTGCCCGTATTGAGGAGGGACTTTTGGTCGGCCTTCACGCGCTCCTCTCTCACTGGAGAGCATCTCTCCGGGCAGCATCACTGCTGCTGCGGCTTCCACAGCCCCAGCCTCACCTTCTCGACAGCCCCCTTCCTGGGCTCCGCGTCGGTGAGCTGCCCCTTAATTACAAAGTCCTTCAATGGACTCCCAATGGTCCATACAGCATTTCGTTGCTGCGGGGTTGTGTGCTCACCACCCCTGCGGCATGTGGGTGGGCTCCTCTGTTGTGCCGGGCCTTTCACAGAAATATTTTGGGATACAGGTCCCCACCTCGACCCAGGTGGAGCATCCTGCCGACTACGCCACTGTGAAATATAGTGGCCCGGACACACACAGGCGGACACCGTTTGCTCCATCACCACACGTTTATTAACACAAAGTCACAAATGTTAAGTGCACCTCCACCAAACCCCCTGTTCCCCAAAGTCAACAAACACAGTCCTCTTCACACAACACTCGGGCCTCTCCTCGCCTCCTCTTCCTCGACCTTGTCCTCCTCCTCCTCATCTAACTCCAGCCTTGATTGCAGGGCGGCGGCTCCTTAAATAGGTGGCTGATTGCCAACCACACCCAGCCACCTGCGACAGTTGGTTTGTAAACCTCAGCCTGATGAAGAATATAAACCATCTTAGCAACACTGCAAGCATTAGCAGTAAATTCTTTGGTTGATGATGATCAGCAGAATGTTCTCCTCAGGTTTATGGACTTCCTTCAGATGTAATCATGCAGATGACCCCCCATGTATGGCTCTTGTATCTCATAGCGATGTTGTGGTTTCTTTTTCAGATGTGCTTAGACCCCACTCTCTCCGTGGCTTTGGGAGACAAACCTCCACCTCTGTACATATGTGAGGAGTGCAGCCAGAGGATTGCAGGGTAATGGCTTCTTCATTGTGGTTCCTGGAACAGAATTGTGGAGCTCAGAAATAACACTTTACGCCAGCTAAGATTATCCAGAGCTGTAAAAGTCAAGATTGTGCTGGTTGTTTTTTTCTCATTTAGGGTTTCCTCCCCTTCTTAGATCTGGGTAGCACTTGTGCAATTCCTGAGTTACCATTGTGTGCTGCACCTCAAAAGGATTTCTACAAAAACAGTAGCATGGAAATTCTGGTGGGCCTGTCACATCATTTGTCTCCATCCATGCAGACATCTCTGACCTAAACATTAACTGGCCCCCTTCATTATGCCTGCCCACCTTTACCTAACAATTAGTGAGACCTCTAGGCCCACGTGCCTTTCACATCACCAGAAATCCATCAAACAATGGCACGGGTATAAGTGGGAATACGCAACATTTTTTGATTGTGTTCACCATATGCATTTTTTTCATTTAATTTTTTTTTTGTCTGCTACTAACCAGTTCTCATATTGGTAGCTGAACAGTGACCTTGGACCCCATGTGCACCACAGCACGGTACTGAGCAGCCACAAAACTACTAAAGGGCTTTGATTTGTTTGCCACTAATTTGAACTGCCGCCTTCTTTCCTGCTTAGGGACCACGCGGACTGGCTGATCGATGTCCTGTTGCCTCAAGGTGAGTCTTCTCTGTTAATCCTTGTATTGTTCATGGTGGTAAAGACAGATGATAGTAAGATAAGTGAAAGGCAATATGTAGACAGATGGATGTGAAAGGCACTCTATAGATAGACAGATAGGCAGTGTGAAAGACACTATATAGAAGAAAGATAGAAAATGTAAAAGGCACTAAATAGTTAGGTAAAAAGATGTAAAAGACACTATATAGATAGACAGAGTGAAAGACACTGTTCATTTTTATTCTATTTATTTTTATTCATTTATATACATATTTTTTACTATTATTAAAGTTTTACTCTGCTGGCCTACTTCTCTTTCTCATTGATGGGGGTCGATTAATTTCAAACCTAGTTTTGTTAAACTAGACTTGCTTGTATGGAATGTTATTTGATTTTAATAAAATTAATAAAATGTTGAAAAAAAAAAGTGTAGTGTGACATGGCACTTATTCTGGTGGACTAAAAGGTCCATTTTGGTCTGATCAGAAATTCAGAAATGTCACAGTACTATGCACTGCTCAAATGTTCTTGTAAAAACACATGACATTAAGTGTATATATTGGAGAGTAATAAGCTCAAACATCTCAGTTATAGATGGGTGATTTGTTAAATGACTTCTTGCCGACGTTGCCCTTTATCGCCTTTTGTTGCTTTGCTCTTTCCTGTGATTTACTTGCCCTTTCTTACCTATTCTTTTGTTTTGTACTTTTTCTCTTTATAGCTGAAATCTCTGCTATTTGCCAGAAGAAGGTGAGTTGTTGGCAGGGGAAGTTCAATCATGTCACAGATACGTATGTAACCTGTAGGGCAGCGAGATAATTAGAATCTGTTCACTGCCTTGTTAATGTGTCAGAGTCTGGGGAGTGTGTGCATTTGCCATTTTTTTCCTTTTCTTTTTTTCCTTTCTTTAGATTGCAATTTTTGTGGCATTCTCTGGTGGCTGTCCTTGCTGGGCAATAGATGACAAATACCTGTCAACCTGTAACACAAACAAGCAGGATACAAACTTTTGCTGGCTTTTTTGGGGGGACATTGCGCCATTTTAGATGACTTGTCCTTGAAAAGTGAAAGAGTCACCACACAAGTTAGAAAGTTCATGTTGTCCTCTCAGTGGCAAATTAGTCTTTGGATTGTGAAAGAATAAACACACAGAAACTCAGGTTAAGAGCTGGGGATCCTCCCCGTATACTGGGTGTAGCGTCCAGTACAGAATAAGGGTCAATATCAAAGCAAAACATTTGACAAATTAAATCTCTCTCTGGTCCTTATATACAAACAAAAAAGGAAGTGCAATTAACGGGAAGGAGGTACAGGGGAGGCTGGAGCTGACATCAAACATAGTGGCCGGAGATGACATCAGGAGTATGGTTGATGGACTGTAGTCATCGGGGCTGTCCAGAAACATGGCGACCCCACGGAGCCAGCCAAGGAGTCTTTTGTGGGAACGGGATGTGATGACGAGTATGGCTGTTTTATTCTGTTGTCTTTCTGTGGAGTTAAGGAAAGAAAAGCATTAGTACCTCGTCTTATCCTCCTGTCATATGTTCTATCATGCACGATCAAGCCTTTTGACTGTCCCTTAAGTGCGCATGTGTTGTGGAGGACTGCTGGCTTCCCATGCCGGTCCTCATCCCCGGGCGGCCAGGAGGAGCTCTCCCGACAGCAGGATCGTGCCCCGAGGTCCAGCAAGGCCTTATGGACTTTATAGTATTTATACACAGCCCTATTGGATACCTTGGGGACCACCAGGAGTCGCTGTGGGGGGACTTATGGGCTCTGTGATGCCTTATGACCCGGGAGTATGTCACGGTTACGTGACGAGAAGGAATGTTGTGCTCCCGGGTTAAAGTAATGGATTGATTGTCCTGACCCGGAAGGAGTAAGGAAGTGTGGACTGCTGGGAGAGCAACACCTCCGGGTCAGGGGCTATAAAAGGATGAAGGCTCAGTTCAGACGCTGAGCTGTGCTGGGAGGGAGAAGAGCAAAGTGTCTGGGCGAGGAGGAGTGATTAGAGTACTGTATTGGTTTATTGTTTGAGTAGTGTGGAAGGTGCTTGGTGCACATTTGTGTTAAAAAATAGAGTCTTGGACTTTTACCTGGTGTCTGGAGTTGTACGTGAGGGTTCAAGGGAGCACTAGTGCCCCCTACTGCCACAGTGTGACAGGATTAAAGAGCTGTTTGAACACAGAACTTGACAAAACCAACTGGCATTGACACTGACAGCAGGATCTCCAGAGCAGACTTTGGAACCACCTTGAAGTAAAATTTAGCTGCAAGAAATTCGGCTGTCATTATGTCTGCTCTGCCAAAATACAGGAATCCACATCCTCCAAGTTGTTTTGCTCAGCTGATTATCTTGTGAAATTGGCATACAAGTTTTTTATTG
Source organism: Polypterus senegalus (assembly GCF_016835505.1). Taxonomy (NCBI): domain Eukaryota; kingdom Metazoa; phylum Chordata; class Cladistia; order Polypteriformes; family Polypteridae; genus Polypterus; species Polypterus senegalus. Next base: position 73,523,105 of record NC_053171.1, on the reverse strand, counting down.
CATCTTTTACCAATTATTGGCTCCCTTGTCGACTGTTGGAATGACAAATGCAGTTCATCTTATTACTACAAATATTTATGATGTACCATCTTTTGGCGTGACAGCGACATACTGTAACACCAGGATGGGCACACAGATACTTATTTGGAGTGATAAAATGCCTTCCTACAAATGTCTGTTTGAATGACTTAGACACAGAAACCGGACAGGCACACAGACAGACGCTTATCCTTTTTATTAAAGTGGGTTAAAAATAAGCCATAGAAATGGAATCCTCATATGGAAAACATTTAAAATACACAAAAATATAGATATGTCAGCTTGTTAATATTACAGGCACATAGTTTCAGGTGTCATAATTGACAGTTTGCTAATTTGTTATTCATTTTCTGTGGCCATTTGAGTTAATGTTTACGTTCATTCTGAAGTGTTCTACCTCAGAGAATTAATTTTCGACATTTTATTTTTGTCTCATGCAATACCATTCTGTTTATAGTGCCTTTCACATTTCTATGTTTAATTGAGGGCACTGCCGTTTATGAGCTTCAGTATGCCCCATTGCTACTGTAAATAAGAAAAAGAGCTGGCACCCCAAAGTGAACCCCGTTTAATGTCCAGAGGGAAAAAGAAACCTTTGGACAAAGAATTGAGCTTTTTTATGAACGTCATGTTGACGCAAAAATGGCAGCTCTTTGCAGACATCCAACCTTCACGAGCTCCAGGTCTGAACTGATTCTGTCCTTACAGGTCAGGAGGTTTTTATTGAAGCAGAAGAGGCAGATTTATGAACAGAAGTGGCATAAGAGTCCCTGATTTTTGATAGATAGATAGATAGATAGATAGATAGATAGATAGATAGATAGATAGATAGATAGATAGATAAAGTCTATTTAGCACGGAAATTGGGTTAAAGCAGGTGTTGCATTCAAGCTCTTCCCCGAATGTTTAACCTATGCCATACAACAACAACAACAACAACAACATTTATTTATATAGCACATTTTCATACAAACAGTAACTCAAAGTGCTTTACATATTAAAGAATAGAAAAATGAAAGACACAATTATAAAACAAAATAAATCAACATTAACATCGAATAAGAGTAAGGTTCAATGGCCAGGGGACAGAAAAAAAAAAACTCCAGACGGCTGGAGAAAAAATAAAATCTGCAGGGATTCCAGACCATGAGACCGCCCAGTCCCCTCTGGGCATTCTACCTACAGTAACATAAATGAAACAGTCCTCTTTGGATTTAGGATTCTCACGGAAGGGCTTGATGATGATGATGGTCACGTAGACTTCTGCCTTTTAATGCGTCCATCATTGTTGGAGCATCATGAAGCTTTGAGTAGGTGGAGGTTGCACAGGCCACCACCACAAAGAAACCGGAAAAAGAAACAGAAAAGAGAGTAGGGGTCAGTAAGGATTTTAGAGCCACCATGAATAGTTATTATGATGAATTGAACATACAGAGTATCAGGATTAAGTTAAAATTAAAATGAAGTTATAAAAGGCCATGTTAAAGTAATGTGTTTTCAGCAGTTTTTTAAAGTGCTCTACTGTATCAGCCTGGCGAATTCCTATTGGCAGACTATTCCAGATTTTAGGTGCATAGCAGCAGAAGGCCACCTCACCACTTCTTTTAAGTTTTGATCTTGGAATTCTAAGGAGACACTCATTTGAGGATCTGAGGTTACGATTTGGAATATAACGTGTCAGACATTCCGATATATTAGATGGAGCGAGATTATTTAAGGCTTTATAAACCATAAGCAGAATTTTAAAATCAATCCTGAATGACACAGGTAACCAGTGTAGTGACATTAAAACTGGAGAAATGTGTTTGGATTTTCTTTTCCTAGTTAGGATTCTAGCAGCTGCATTCTGCACTCGTTGCAAGTGATTTATGTCTTTTTTGGGTAGTCCTGAGAGGAGTGCATTACAGTAATCTAGTCGACTGAAAACAAATGCGTGAACTAATTTCTCAGCATCTTTCAGTGATATAAGCGGTCTAACTTTACTTATGTTTCTTAAGTGAAAAAATGCTGTCCTAATGATCTGATTAATATGTGATTTAAAATTTAGATTACAGTCAACAATCACCCCTAAGCTTTTTACCTCCGTCTTGACTTTTAATCCTAATGTATCCAGTTTATTTCTAATAGCCTCATTGTATCCATTATTGCTGATCACTAAAATTTCAGTTTTCTCTTTATTTAACTTGAGAAAGTTACTATTCATCCATTCTGAGATACTAGTCAGACATTCTGTTAGTGAATCAAGAGAATCGGGGTCATCAGGTGCTATTGATTAGAACAGCTGTGTGTCATCAGCATAGCTGTGGTAGCTCACGTTGTGCCCCGAGATAATCTGACCTAACGGAAGCATGTAGATTGAGAAGAGCAGCGGACCCAGGATAGAGCCTTGTGGAACACCATATCGGATATCATGTGTCTTCGAGTTGTAATTCCCACAACTAACAAAAAATTACCCGCAAGGCTTGAGTGTCTTGACACAACATATCCCATTATCTTCTGGGAGTGTGTGACTGTTGATGTCATTAGTGCAATGGTATATTTAAGCCATTGAGTATTAACCCAAGTTCTCTGCCAAAAACATAGCTCTGGTTTTTTTACTTTGATTTGTCATATCTCAACTAGGCTGGGGTTCAAATCCTTATTCTGGGTCTTTTTTGTACTTTTTTGATTTATTGCTACAGTTTGTGCTTCTATTTCTTTTGTTTCTGATTTGCAGTATTCTTTGTGATTTATGTATCTGTGTCTAAGCCTGTTTTCTGTTACATCTGTTTTGTGGGTGGTCCCCCAAGAGGTGAGGCCACCTGCCAGTCTACTGTCAGGAATTGCCCTACACCCTGTAAATTCAGGGGGGTCTCCCACAGTTCCTGGTGGTTCATTTCAAATGTGCCTAGCAGTGGTGAGTTTTTTGTGAATTTAATGATGACGCTTGCAGACCCACCATAAGAGTTACTACCCAGAGTGGACTAGCATCCTGTTCAGGTTTGGAGCCTTCAGCACATCTATTGCCGCACAGCCAATCGAGAAATTCAGTTTACTTGAAGTAGGTTGTCATTCCAGCGGATGCCACGTCACATTTTTTTAATGCATTTCTGTGATCATCACTATCTTTAACTGATTAAAATAAAAGTGTATGAGATGGCATCATTGTTATTAACTGGCCTCTGCCATGATGTCTTTTATTGCAGAACTGCAGTTCTCATGTCAGGAGGGCCGTGGTCACTTGCTTCTCAGCCGGCTGCTGCGGACATCATGGCAATAGGCCCGTGCGCTACTGTAAACGCTGCCACGTGAACCACCACAGCAGTGATGTGGGTGCCTCAGCAGAGACACACCTCTACCAGACGTCGCCCCCTCCTATTAACACACGGGAATGTGGCGCCGAGGAGCTGGTCTGCACGGTGGAGGCCGTCATCAGGTATGGTACTGACTGACATATGATGCTTGATCTGTCTGCAATGAAAGATGAAAGGGTTTGGAGGCATATTCAATATGTGACTTTGAACTGTAAAAATGAAGAGGTTGGCAGACCATGAAGGGCAGAGCTTCTGTGGGATACGCCATTTAATGTCCAAAAAAAATTGAAAAAAATGGAACAATACAGTACAATTGGTGACTTGCTTTTCAGGCCAGGTGATTAGCTGCCAACTAGAGGTCTGATACCATTGGTAGCTGGCTCTAATGTGAACCCCAATTAGCGATTTGTTTGCATAGGCATGGGGGCGGAGCTACCGACAATTCTCCAGCAGTGACATCAGGGCTCTCTCCCTGTAGGACGTCCTCTACCACAAGTCAGGAAATGGCAGAGAGGTTCATGCTGGTGCCACTTTTTTTAATCTCCTCCCTTTGTTTCCCTTATAGCATTTTCTACACTTGTGTGTGTGTGCGTGTGTGTGTGTGTGTGTGTGTGTGACAGAAGTAAAGACCCACCCTCATGACTAGATGACAGGACAATATTCACGTGGAATGCTTGGAAAGGCACCATGAAAAACGGTTGCTTCATTGATCCGGTTGATGTTAGGTTGATGACTCTCTGTGGACCTGAACAACTGAGGTGATGATATCCTCCATGCCTGTGGTTCTGGTCCTAAATATGGCTTGTGTCCGCTATCGCTCCTTGTGAGTCTGAAATTGGAGTAAGCAGACTCAATAGCGTCTACAGGTGAATGGAAAACTGATGGCTGCAGAAAGAGGTAAAGATCCCATAAACCGCAAAGTCTAGTTGAGACTTTATATCATCCTGCCCAGTGCTGGAAAATATAACAAAAGTGCAGAAAGAGCATTCCATAACTACTGTGCATCTGACACAGGTAAACATGCTTTTATGCTTTATTTTAAATTATATTTTCATTTTTGGCAGTATGGTCCCATGGTATATGTGTAATGATTGCATAGAGTGGCAACAATTTAAGGTAACAATGGAATCAGAAGATGGGTTGTAGCTGAGAGGATAGGAATCAAATAAACGAGAAACTTGGTGAGAGTCGATAACTGAAATATTTCAAATAGCTTGTGCCAATGTATGACACATAAATTAAAGTCGAGGAACTGAGAAAAATTTGTAATCAGAGATTTGAAACACGTGAGCTTTTATTTATATATTTATTTATTTTTTGTTATAATTTATCCAAAAAAATCTAGAAAGCCCGTTGAGCTTTATACTGTCGCGGTAATGATGTCACACTTCACACACTCAACAGCCTGGCACCCCAACATGCCAAACAGCAAAAAATGGTGGCAATCAAAATAAAACCAAAATTTTAAAGTTCACAGACATCCAAAATGTATAAAATACTACATTCCTTTACTCCAAAATCACCCAAAGCTTTTTTTAGAGGCGGGACAAACTGACGAGTCGAATCGAGTCGCTTTATTGTCATACCATTTATACACCATACTTCAGTATACAGTGACACTAAATTACAGGACTACCACAGTGTAACATATACATAAACACAGAACGAGTGCAAAATAGGTAAAGAACTATACCATACTCTAATCAAAAAATAAGTAACAGGTAATGAATAGAAAATAAATAGATAAATAATAACTGTTAATAAATGTCTTTCAAGACCTATTTCTATAAAGTCACTGTTACCATACAGTGTCAGTAGTCTTTACCATGGGCTCACATAAGATAAGGTATGTCTAGAAAAATGACAGAGAGGGCTATGTCTTTTGCAGTTACTCAGTGTCATCACCTCGAAACAGCCGCACACGCTGTAGCTATAAAATTATTGTTCCTCCCCATAACAAGGAACGAATTATGGTGACTACCAGGGTAATGAAATTCAACAACTCGAGCAGGGCTGAAGCTCTCTGCCTCATTTTGTTTCAGGGTGACAACTGTTCCCAAACTCTATTTAAGCAAATTATGTGAAATCATTAAGTTTGGAAGGGCATATTTAAAGTGTTTTTGCGAGAAATGTCCTTCTTATGAGAGGTAATTTAGACTTGTAATGGTTGGGTCCTGGGTCCTGTCCTCTTCAGTCTCTGCACACCTTCTCACTAGGCCCTATCATCCAGAGACAGGATGAGATGTAGAGAATGTATTTAATACATGGAACAGAAGTAAATGACCTGCATTTAGTTTGAAGTAGTCTAATGTGAGTTGCAGGGTGTGGACGAGTTCTTCGGCTGTCTCAGTTTTTTCCACAAAAAACGCAATTTTACTGACATTGATTCGGATGGGACTAGAGACTTTTTTTATAGACAGTGAAAAGCTCCATAATCTTTACTGAGTGTATCAAAAGTTACTGATGTGAGCAATTTAGACAGGTCTAAATTACAGGGGTCCTCCGGTAAGAATTACTTTACTTCATCTTCAGGTTTAAAGCTAATCCCATCTGAATAGAGATTAATGAAATCAGAATTGAAAGGATAAGGCAAGCGTGAAGGTCAAAAAAAGCAAAATAAGAATTTTACCACTAGGGCCTACTTGGGAAATCAACTAACCTCTGCCAAGTTTTTTAAGATGTTATATCCACCAGGGTGTAGGTTCTTAAACTGTGGGTTGAGACCAATTATGTGTTGTCTGAATTTGGATCATGCAGTGACGGGATTCACTGTAGTACTCAGTATTAAATGGTGGAGTACAGTATGCGGATTGTTTTGTGATTGACAAAGTGACACATTACAGGCCCCCTTAGCAGTTCTCCAGCCATGCTAGATATATGATTCTCCTCTTACATCTTGTGTGGTCATTTACACCCAGTGAGCAGAACGCTCTGCCCAGGAAAGTCCTTTCACCAGCCTGCTGTTTTACAGTTGATTACCATAAAGGGTGGCCAAATCTCTGCCTTATGCCCATCACTACTGGGATCTCTCTGTGACACCGGCCTGGAAAAGTGGGTATAGAAAATGTAGGTGTAGTGCTTTGTTCATCGTGATGATCTCCACGTTGTGTTTCCTGTGTAGTTTGCTCAAAGAGGCGGAGTTCCATGCCGAACAGAGAGAGTATGAGCTCAATCGCCGTCGGCAGATGGGTCTGTCCTCGTCTCATCACTCGCTGGACAACACTGATTTTGACAATAAGGATGATGACCAGCATGACCAGCGTCTCCTTAGCCAGTTTGGAATTTGGTTTCTGGTAAGATCTGATAAAGAAGAATGTTACTCATTGCAAAAAATTATTTAGGTATCAGGAAAAATTCAGTTGTCTATAAAGGGAAATCTGACCCCGTGCCAGTATAGCCAGGCTTCCACAGAGACGGCTAAACTCATTGTTGCCAATCCTTTTTGGCTGGGTATAGCAACCGACATGTTATCGTTCCTTATCATTCTAGATTTCTCCTTCACCTTCGACACAAAAATCATCAGATGCTCCTTGTCAACCTCTCTGACATCAGCATCAATGGGACTGCCCTCAGGTGGTTTGAGTCCTACCTCCTGGGCTGATCCTACTGTTTGTCCTGGTAAGGGAAGATGTCAAGGGTGAACCAGGCAAGCATATGTTTCCCCCAAAGGATTGGTGCTGGGTCCTGTCCTCTTCTGTCTCTGTACACCTACTCACTAGGCCCTATCATCCAGTCCCATGGTTTCTCATATCATTTCTATGCCAATGATTGTTTGCGGCAGTTGCTCTCTCCAGAGGACCACATGGTATCCTCTAGAGTCTCTTCATGTCTCACTGATATTGCATCCTGGATAAAGGAGCACCATCTCCATCAGATCCGGGCAATGGTGGTCCTCCTTGTTATCCCAGCTCATTTGTCTATTCAACACCACATCTTATGGTATCAAATCTCAGCTCAAGGTGTTTCTGTAGATCCTTGCTGGTAGGCTAAACTTCTGATTCCTTCGGTATGTCTAAGAAGCCTTTGAAGACTCTCCCTCTTCTTTGGATGTCTGTCTAACTGATGATGCCTTTGATACGTTCTTGAGACTGGCATGATCACCCCTTTTGTGTTCACCTTGACTCATTACTGCTAACATCCACAAACTCTGTACATAACCTTGGGGTACTTTCCTTCACTGACCATGCTGCAATTGCCTATCAATCTTACAGAATCACTCCATGCAACATTCACAAAACTGGACAATATCTGAATGATTATGGAGCACAACTCCTGTTCCAGGCTTTGGTGTTGTGATGGCTGAACTACTGCAACACTCTGTGTGTCAGCCACTGACCTGAACCCTGTCTTGGGTGGTCACCTACCCAGTGCTGCCATACCAGATATTATGCATAGCAAGGGAAAAACAATCAACATAAATGCTGTACATTGATGTAAAGGTATATTAATATTATTACCTTGAAAGATAAGTTGTATTGTATTTGTATATTTGTGTTAAACATCATCAAGTGCTTTTCTAAGCTAGGCAAAACTGAACACCTTTCACTGTTTGACCTTCTTAATCCAAGTGCAGCTGTCTGGATATGCAGTGGATATGCAGAGTATATAGGGATGTTGATCAGATGTCTTGAATGTTCCTGCTGACCCTTTTCTCACTCTGTTGGATGTAGGTGAGCCTGTGCACGCCAAGTGAGAACACACCAACGGAGAGCCTGGCCAGGCTGGTCAGTATGGTTTTCCAGTGGTTCCATTCTACGGCATACATGATGGATGATGAAGTTGGCAGCCTGGTGGAAAAGCTGAAGCCTCAGTTTGTTACCAAGTGGTTGAAGACGGTGTGCGATGTCCGCTTTGACGTGATGGTCATGTGCCTGCTGCCCAAGCCGGCTGAGTTTGCTCGGGTGAGAAATGTATGTGCTATGAAGGAGTTAGGTGCTAAAATGACTTGTAAGTTTCTTGACATGTTTCTATGGGTTCTTGTCTCAACCGGGGGGATTTGGTGGTTCCTGATTCTGATTGTAACATTAGTTTTTTGATTAGAAGTCTTCTCTTGCTTTTCTTAAATTATTTGGTGTGTTAGTCACTACCATTTGGCTTCCTATCATTATGGCTAGATCCTGTGTTGAAAGGTTGAGTCATTTCTTTAAGGACATAATGGAAAAGGAAACCTCCTGTCCAGGTTTATGGATTCAAAACCCTTTTTGTCAAATGTTTTAATGCTCTTCAAGCTCAAGTATTTTTGACTTTTTTTTGCACTCATTTTGGCTTCAGGAACAGTTTGGTAGATTCCCAGTTTCGATTCTCTTTTTAAACTTTTTGACTTTGTCTTTTCTCGTGGTTATTGTCAGAATATTTTTTGGTCCTTTGTAATGTAATGGTCTGAATATAGAGGATATGGATGTTCAGATGGTGAGTGCTCATATGGAAAGACTTTGAGGTGAGCTTTATTTGAGAGATCATTGCATTAATGTACAAACTCAGCAAATTAATGTGTCTTTATTTCATTATAAAAAACATGATCATATTACCCCAGTACCTAAGGCATTACATTGGCTTCCTATTAAGTATAGGATTAGTTTTAAGATTTTTACAATTACTTAAAAGGTCTGGTCCCTGGCTATTTATATGACTTGATTAGCCCCTACATTCCTGTTAGGTCTCTGAGATCCACTGACCAGATCTTGCTGAGAACACAAAGGGCCAGACTAAAACTGAGAGGTGACCAGGTGTTTTTTGTCCTGGCTCCAAAATTCTGGAATGAGCTACCTTTAAATATTAGGATGAATCCATCATTATTGATTTTTAAATCTCGTCTGAAAGCTGTTTTTTTACGGTGGCTTTTAAATTACCTTAAGAGTTGATTGTCCTCCCTTGCACTGTGTTAATTTTTTTATTTTTTTTCTGTCATTATTTTTTATATTAATTTGTTACTAGCTGAAATATCCAGCGTTGCCCAGGAGGAACTCTATTTAATTTGAAAAGCAACAGGGGCGCGGTGCTGCTCAAGAATAATGAATGCTGGAAGTCAGCTGTTGCCGGTGTACTGGCCTCGCTTGCATATCCTCGGAGCTGGAGCCCTCACCTTAACTCTATGACTCACTTCCGGGCCGGACAGACACACACACTTCCACACGTAGAACTCTATTTAATTTCAAAAGCAATAGGGTTGCTGTGGCGCTCAAAAATAAAGAATGCTGGCAGTCGCCTCCAGTTCGCCCTCTGTTGGTCGTTCCGAGTGTCAACTGGATGATAACATGCATACTAGACTGCAAGATCACCCCCCACCCTACCCAGAAGGGGGTGTGTGACGGCTGATTTCACCCTACAGTATTTTCAGTCCACCAATGAGGAACATGTGTACCAAGTTTCATGAAAATCGCTCGGGTGTGATGCTGGAACATACATACACACATTGACTTTTATATATATAGATTGTCCTTTGGTCTCAACTCTATGTGAGTGATAAACTGATTTATAAATATTAAAAAAACCCTCTCTGTCTCTGTAACAAAGCCTTTTCAATAGAACCTTTTGCTCTCTCCTCCCTGTGGCTAACCCTCTTAATTTTATACTAACTGGCCTGCAACTGATGCTAACTGATCAGTTCACTAAGCTGGTGCCCACTTTCACATGCCCGCTGTGCCTGGGCAAGAGCTAAAATTGAGGTGGACTAAACTCATTAACTAAACAAATCAATAAAACATCTTTGGCTTTCGTCTCACAGCATTTATTGTTATGAACGCTCAGATTTTCAAAACCATGTACATCCTAACAGTTCTAAAAAATGGCCACTAGAGTAGGAAATACCGTCAAAACCAAAAACAAAATGAGCTAGACACAAACAGCACCTCAAGCAATCTTTATGAAGTAAAATATCTTGGTTCCAACCCCAGCACGTTTCTTTGACTTTTCTTCTTCTGCTGTTCTATATTTAAAATTACCTGCTCGCAGAGCTTCTCTGAGACACATGAAGGCTCATACTCCTTTTGATTGTACGCCACTTACTTCTACCACACTTGTTCTTCCTATTGAGGGATGAGCAAATGGTGACCTCCCCTTGCACCAGGTCCCATAATATTAATTTATTCCATCAATCAATTGAGATATAATGACAGAGTAGAAATGTAAAATCAATATGGTATTTATTAAAATATAAAAATACCAATAGAAGAAGGTATAACAGAAAGTCAGATAGCATAAACTGAAAATGTCGAGGTAAGCATTTACTGGGTGGCCTTTTGATTTATCAGTCATGTGACATCCAGCTGAAATGGTCACCTTCTCTTTCTGATGTGTCTCAGACTCTGACATCATTTCCAATGTCATTGCACTCGGTTCCTCGGATGGACCGTTATTTATGTCAAAAATCACACATGACCTCTGCAACATGTGACATATAACACACAGATTTGGCTAGCTGTCCTGGTGATGGATGGCTTTGCCCAAAACCTTTGATCCTGTGCATTACCAGTACAATCTCTTACTATTTCCATTCTTTTTGCCATTAAGTTATAAAACTGACTGGCCATTATAAATTAAAATCCCCATGTAACCCTCGGATAACAAAACAGATGCATTCAAATGATGAATTACTGGTACAATAAAGAAAAAAATTTGCAAATGTATTTAGGTCATAAATTATTAGTCCAAAAGAGAGTATGCTTCCAATATAAATTGCCTTTGGACGTGATTCTCTTAAATGACCTGTAAATTCCTTTATAGTTTATCTTGGTTCGTTTGAGGAAAATGATTATAAGCAGTCTGCAGTTTCAAAAAATGAAGATAATTTTTCTCCAAAACAATTGAATTATTATTGCCTCCTCTCATTGTGTGTTCCCCTGGCTGCATTTCTCCTTATTTAGACTACAGGACTGTCTAACCAACAGAACTTTGTGCCTCCTTGCCTTGGTCCAGGTCACCTACTGTAAAGGCACAATGGTGGGGTCTTCTTCATCCACCTCGTAGTGTCAAGATTGTTAGGTACAAGAGCTATTGTTCTTCCATGATTGTTATCCCATTCCAAATATCTAGAACATATGTTGATGCAAAAATATTTGGTTTTCCAAAAGTATGAAATATGATGTTTGTCCATTTTATAATAGATTTGCCAATGACATTCCACAGTTTGTTTTATGGCATAACAATGTCTTGGTCCTTCATAGGTATTAAATACTTTGTTAAAAGTGGATTTTCAGTGTTCAGTGGAATCCCCTATGGAGAAACAACAATAGAACATTGGAAAAATTTAGTCAAGAACAGGCTATTCAGCCCAACAAAGCTTGCCAGTCCTGTCCACTTAAGTCAACTAAAATAACATCAATTCCAGTTTTGAAGGTCACTAAAGTCACTCCTGTCCACCACGTGTCTATAGTTCTCTTCCTTATGTTTGTGCAAAAGCACATATGTCAGGGTACATGCTAACGTGACCTTTCCCTCACCCCCTCACCAGGTTGGTGGCTACTGGGACAAGTCCTGTAACACGGTGACGCAGCTGAAGGAAGGCCTAAACCGCATCTTGTGCTTGATTCCATACAACGTGATCAGTCAGCCAGTGTGGGAGTGCATCATGCCGGAGTGGCTGGGAGCCATAAGGACCGAGGTACCCAATAACCAGCTGAAGGAGTTTCGGGAAGTGCTCAGGTGCGTTTGTGCCATGTGACTCCGTGTTGTGCATCTTGTTTATCATTTTCACATGTATTTTCAACACATGTTTATTACTAGACCGCTGTAACATAAAGGAAGAATGAAGTTTCTCATTAATTAATTAATGCAAGCAAGATTGTTGTAGAGACTGAAATTCCTTGTATTAAATTTATTCATGTTGTTCATAATTATGCTTGCTTAGCGATGTCCTGTCCAGAGCAGCTTACAGTAATGATTAGGTTTGTGTGATTTTATTTTGTAAATTCTAACGTTTCAACAAGTATTGCTAGGTCCTTCTATCGACACCATTCCAATTTTCTCGGGGTGTGGCCTTTTGGGTTCGGTAATTCTTACGACAAAATAAAAGGTTGACTGGGGGCTCCTTTTGTTATCCAGTCTTTGGATATAACCTCAAAAACAGTTCTTTGCAGTTGTGCTTCTCATACGTTTCCTTTGATTTGACCTCTTTGCCTGGTTTCTCGATTTCGCTACGTTATGATTTGGTAGCTAGATTTATTTCTATGTGCTTTGATTTCATGTTTTTAATGTGCTTCTCCCAGTTAGCTCCATAAAACAACCACCTGCTCGTTCCTCAGCAGGACACTTAAGTTCCCGAGTAGGCTTCACCTCCCCACAACTTTTATTTAAGAATGCGACTAACAGATAGATGAACTGCTGTATGTAGCACCCAAGCAACAAAAAGAAAATGTCAGAAAGAGCTCAGAGAAGTAGAAAATAGTCCAGTGTTTCATAGTCATGTGCCATTTTGTAAGCTGTAACATTCATAAAATCCCTCACTCAGGTCATTCCAGAGCCAGGCTAAGATAAAGAGTGTACAGTACGAGTGGCCTCACGCTCTTGAATATTAAAGTTTCATCCAACCTCATTTTCTTATCCGCTTTCCCTGGTGAGTGTTATGGTGGTAGCAGACCAAGTTGATCAGCCCAGACTTCCCTGTCCGCAGCTACAGCTTCCAGTTCTTCCTGGGGAATTCGCAAACCAGCAGAGAGATACAATCCCTCTAGCATGTCCTGGTTCTGCTGCAGGGTGTCCACCTAGTGGGACCTGCCGTGGGAGCCACTGGGGGGCATCCTTATGATGTGCCCAAACCACCTCAACTGGTTTGTCTCAATCTAAATGAGCAACAACTCAATTCCGAGGTTCTCCGTGATTTGTTGAGCTTCTCACCCTGTCATGGAGTGTCAGCCCAGCAGCCCTGTGAAGAAGCTTCAGTTCTGCTGCTTGTACTCATGATCTCATTCTTGTAGTCATCAACAACTCATGACCATAGAAGAGGACAGGGATGTAGATCAGCTGGTAAACTGAGAGTATTATCTTTAAACTCTGCTCCAGCTTTACCACCATGGACTGGTGCAACATCCGCAGAACAGCTGCGTGATACGCTTCTAATATCCCAAACTGCAGATAACTTCTTTGAGATTTCAAGTGAAAATTTTTTCTGACTATTTTCTCCTGGCAAATGAACACCAGCTACAAGATTGGACTTCGATGTAAGCTTTTATTTTTGGTTTGATGACAGTGCATTTTGATCTTGCAATACTGACCTTTGAGTGATTGCTGTGACTGTGTTGTATCTCCAGGCCCTTTGCTATAGTAAGAACAGTATGCTGCTATGCTAACAACAAGCCATGGGTTACAAGTGACATCAAGGGCCTTTTGAACCAGAAGAAAAGGGCTTTTAAAGGTGGTGATAAGCATGAGCTCAAGTGCGTGCAGAAGGAACTCCGAGTCCAGCTCAGGGCGGCGAAAGAGCAGAAGTTGCAGAACAACAGCATGAAGGAAGTGTGGGATGGGATGAAGATTATCACTGGCTGCAGCTCGAAGCGGGGTGCCGCCATCGAGACAGACGTGGAGAGAGCAAACCAAATGAACAACTTCTTTAATAGGTTTGATCACAGTAACCCACTCTCACCTCGGAGTACTGCATCCTCCAACCATCCTTCTGCTGATACCAGCATAGGTGAGACATCCCCACCCACAATTACAGCAGCCCAGGTGAGCAGAGAGCTGAAAAGACTTTGTGCCAGCAAAGCAGCGGGTCCAGATGGTGTATCGCCACGATTGCTGAAGGCCTGTGCGTTGGAACTGGGGAGTCCTCTACAGCGCATCTTCAACCTGAGCCTGGAACAGGGAGAGTCCCGAGGCTTTGGAAAACATCTTGTATCACCCCTGTCCCAAAGGTATCACGTCCTAGTGAGCTGAATGACTTCCGGCCTGTTGCTCTGACGTCACATCTGATGAAGACCATGGAGCGGCTGCTGCTTCACCACCTGAGGCCACAGGTCCGCCACACCCTCGACCCTCTGCAGTTCGCATACCAGGAGAAGGTGGGAGCAGAGGATGCCATCATCTATATGCTTCATCGATCCCTCTCCCACCTGGACAGAGGCAGTGGTGCTGTAAGAATTATGTTTTTGGACTTCTCTAGCGCCTTCAACACCATCCAACCTCTGCTCCTTAGAGACAAGCTGACTGAGATGGGAGTAGGCTCACACCTGGTGGCATGGATTGTGGACTATCTTACAGACAGACCTCAATATGTGCGTCTTGGGAACTGCAGGTCTGACATTGTGTTCAGCAATACAGGGCGCGGGGGACTGTACTTTCTCCGGTCCTGTTCAATCTATATACATCAGACTTCCAATATGACTCGGAGTCCTGCCATGTGCAAAAGTTCGCTGATGACACTGCTATTGTGGGCTGCATCAGGAGTGGGCAGGAGGAGGAGTACAGAAAGTTAATCAAAGACTTTGTTAAATGGTGCGACTCAAACCACTTACACCTTAACAACAGCAAGACCAAGGAGCTGGTGGTGGATTTTAGGAGGCCTAGGCCCCTCATGGACCCTGTGATCATCAGAGGTGACTGTGCAGAGGGTGCAGACCTTTAAATATCTGGGAGTGCAGCTGGATGACAAATTGGACTGGACTGCCAATACTGATGCTCTATGTAAGAAAGGTCAGAGCAGACTATACTTTCTGAGAAGGTTGGCATCCTTCAACATCTGCAGTAAGATGCTGCAGATGTTCTACCAGACGGTTGTGGCGAGTGCCCTCTTCTACGCAGTGGTGTGCTGGGGTGGCAGCATAAAGATGAAAGACGCCTCACGCCTGGACAAACTTGTTAAGAAGGCAGGCTCTATTGTAGGATTAAAGTTGGACAGTTTAACATCTGTGGCAGAGCGACGGGCATTAAGCAAACTCCTGTCAATCATGAAGAATCCACTGCATCCACTTAACAGTGTCATCTCCAGACAGAGGAGTAGCTTCAGTGACAGACTTTTGTCACTGTCCTGCTCCACTGACAGACTGAGGAGATCGTTCCTCCCCCACACTATGCGACTCTTCAATTCCACCCGGGGGAGTAAATGCTAACATTAATTTTATTTTAATTTTTTTTTCATTTTTATTACTATTTAATATTGTTTCTTTGTATCAGTATACTGCTGCAGGATTATGTGAATTTCCCCTTGGGATTAATAAAGTATCTATCTATCTATCTATCTATCTATCTATCTATCAATCAATCAATCAATTGGTCCTCTCCCATTTATAGTCCTCTCCCATTTATAGCAGGATAGTCTTGTGCCAAAATGATGTTTAGGTTGTACAGAATGAAATGATGTGATGTTCTCAAAATGATGAGAGGTTCACGACCCTGCGCATGTGACTTTGCCTTTCTATGACTGTGTCAGGTGATAGCAGTGAGCCATGTTTTATACAAAGAGAATGCTGCAGTTACAAAAGAGCCCCACACGCTCACGTCACCACAGCTAGAGAGAGGGCTGTGTGTGCTTCATGAGATACAGTGGGCCAGGATCCTATGAAGTGTGTGTTATTTTTTTATTGAGAAGGGATACAAAATAACTAATTTTGGGAATGAGGCAGCAATCTAAACAGAATGCATACATTTATAAAGGAAAAATATATTAATTGTAACAGTTGTCACTTAAGAGTTAAGTTTGGTGTTTTATAATTCAAAGTTATTTCTTTACAAATATGGTATATATGCATTTGCAGCACAAACTTGTGTTCTAAAGTTAAGCATCCATCCATCCATTTTCCAACCCACTGAATCCGAACACAGGGTCATGGGGGTCTGCTGGAGCCAATCCCAGCCAACACAGGGCACAAGGCAGGAACCAATCCTGGTCAGGGCGCTACCCCACCTCAGGACACACACACCCACACCCACACACCAAGCACACACTAGGGACAATTTAGAATCGCCAATCCACATAACCTGCATGTCTTTGGATTGTGGGAGGAAACTGGAGCACCCGGTGGAAATCCACGCAGACACGGGGAGAACATGCAAACTCCACGCATGGAGGACCTGGGAAGCAAACCTGGGTCTCCTAACTGTGAGGCAGCAGCGCTACCACTGCGCCACCGTGCCGCCCAAGGTTAAGCATTAACTATTAATTTAAAAAAGTACATAGCTGGTCCCGGTGTTTAAAAATGGAAGCTATGAGGTGTAACCAGAAAACAAAAGCCTTAAATCTGACCCTTTTTCAAGCCAAGGCATTTGTTGAGCATTCATCCATGTTATTGGATTATACACACTTTGTTAAAATAGTTTGCACAGGTCGCTTCTGAATGAAAAACACCAATGTTATGAGATTCAGCCCTGGGGGCGGTGCCAGCATTGGTCCCGGTAGGGCCTCGGCCCACCCACTTTCCTAATTGGCCCGTCTTATACCTCAGGCTTTTATTTTCATTTTCTTCTTCAAATGAAATTTAGCCTATACTGCATACACGCATCTTAATACATTTATTAAAATACCTTTTGATTATAAACTTACACAGCAAAATTACCGGTGTTAACCTTATCACTAGAAAAGTTTATAAAGCATATTTGGAACATGCATATATGTCCAGCGAATATACAGTGCACATCTACATAACAAGGTCTAGAAAATAAGATTGACTTAAAATGTAACCAATCAATTCTGCGCAAAGCACAAAACTCTGACGGGAGGCTATCGAGTAGTAATGTAAACCGAAGTTAGATTAGCACTCCTATTGAGATCCACTGAATCGACTTGTTGTGGTAATATGCACTACTGGCATTACCATTAATTAAATGAAATTAGTTTAGCGTCCTCTGCTGTGTAAAGAGGGAGGCTTTTGTTTGGAGGAAAAAATGTATAAAGAAAGGAAACTTACCTTTTTTCATTTATATAGTGCAGAAAGACGTCTTTGTTGACGATATTAGCGTCTTTTGGGGAGTGTCACAGCGGGTCTCATGTAGACTGGAGAGACAGCCTTGCCATTGACCGGCCGGGATGGCATTGTCGGTACCCCACTCCTACACGCGTTTCCCGCAACCTCATTAACTCTAAAGGAGTAAAAGAAAGTGCAAAGCGTCGTAGTATTAGTTTACCGCGGTCTAGTAAAGGGATCCCTTATTCGTAGTTGTCTGGGCTGTAGCTCAGGGGAAGGAGGAAAAGAATAGAAAGTGCTTACTTTCACTTTATGGCAGAAGTGCCGTTGGCGTCTCAGAAGCCGGCACAGCTATACGCGCGCGCCGGCAGCTCCATTTTATAGTAATTGTGTGGGAAAGTAGACGCCGCTTTTCGCAAACGTGTTCACGTCATCGCGTACCTCGGGAGGGATGACGTACAGCGGTTTAATTGGTCAGCGTAGGGGCGCCGAATACAAAAGGGAATCGTGGCCTCTAGAGGGGGTTCTTTCTGAATAGATCTTCTTAGAGAAAGGTACCTGACAGAACAGCATTACGGCTTGTGCTTTGTTTTTGTAAATATTTTTTTCATATAAATATCTCTTGAATAACTTTGGTGGAGGTATTTATTGGGTTGTGGTTAGTGGTGCACTGTTTATTTTTGTATATACACTTTTTCTATATTTTTGAATATTTTTGGGTGAATCCTGTATTATACACTGTTTGGAGGAGCAGCTTCCTGACTTGGATCACTGTGGAGGAAGACAGCTTCACATTTTGTTTTTGTGTATATGTAGCCCAGGTTAAAAATGTGCTTAACTAACTAACTGATTTATGTAAATAAGTTACTGATGTAAAAAAAATGTAAATGTTATGTTTTAAACTGTTCGTTTTAGTGTAGCAGTTCGTTACCTGGTTATGCAGACTTTTATTTTGATAACCGGATGGGTAGAAAAAACGGAAGGTAGTGGAAGAACCGCGAGAGAAAAAAGAAAAAAGAGGGAGAAAGCAGGACGGCGAGTTGGTGTAGCAGAAAGTTTGGGGAGACAAATTATCAGCACGATAATTTGCTGGAATATGAACTGCTGATATAAACGGAGAATTTCGATTAGACGTTCGCAGTGTTTATCCGGCAATGAACCACTCGTTAACTCAGCGAGGAGAAGTAGCAAGGTGAAGAGGCAGTAGCTAACGCAGCTCAACACGCTTCTGGTGGACGTTCGTTTATTTGGAGACGCTTTCAGGATTAGCTCAGCAGCGGTTCCCTGCTCGTGGATAGAGGCGGAGAAGTCGGAAGGATTTGATGGACTGATAACCACATTGCCAAGTAGGGTACTTTTTTATTTTGTTTTGTTGCTCCTGGTGGAGTGAAGGGACCGTTAGGTTTTTGGTCGCAACGCTCACAAGCTACGAATCAGGCCTGCAACGTTTTGTTTTAAATAGTGTGATAAGAGTGAATGTGTTTTTATTATTAATAGTGTAATATAGTTTTTGATTATTTCCAGTTTATTACTTGTGTTTTGTTGGTTTATAATTAAAAGGGGAGTTTACCATTGTTTTATAACCCAGTTTCTTGGTGTTTTTCTATAAGTTTGTTTAGTATAAACCATTGAGTTGGGAACAAATGTAACAGGTAACTTAATCTACCTTTATTTATTTGTTATTACCTGACCAGTGTATTGCTATACTTAATTAATAATGTTTTGTTCATAGTGACCCGAGACTCAAAATATTAAAGTAATTAAAATTATACTAATTTAGGCATTGGAGTGAAGAACTCGGGGCCCCTTTCTACACACTGTTAGAGTAGACGGGCTACATAAAATGGAGGCACCGCTGGGACAACTGTGTCTTGGGTAACCAGTGAGTTTTTTTGTTTGGTTTAGTTTTGAAAAAAAAAAAAAATTCCGCTAAGTAATGGCTGAGAAAACTGAGTTAGTTTCTGAGTTAAAGAAATGGTGCAGGGGTGAAGGATTGAGTGAGGCTCATGGACTGTTAGTTATTGTCCCTGAAGATGTGGAAATAGCACATATTGAAGAGACTCTTGGGACTATTAAGTGCTTGGGCAGAGTACGTGTTAGGGAAGGATTTTCAATTTGGAACTGAACAGCCTCATGGTCTTGTGTGAAAGCAAAAACGCCCTAACTGCCGAAAGTGTCCCACCTGAGGTGCATCCTCCTGAGGGTGGAGAGGCATGGCCATTAGTTATCATAGATAGAGCCCCAGCTGCAGATGAAAACTTTCATACCAAATTAAAGTTGCTAATGCAGGCTGAGGGAAAACTATGGAGGACATTAAAGCTCTACTGCCAGGTGCACAGAAGCCCACTGGCTCAGCTGATTCAGTGATACAGGCATTTGGTGACTTCTTAGAAAAGACCCATAGACCCTCGTCTGAAGGTGGATATCGCTACGCATCTTCTCAGGAACACAGCCTGTCCCAGCAGGAGAGGAGCAGTTTGACCACTGGCTTGAGCAAGCATGGCTTATGGTGGAGGAGAGTGAATATACAGCTAAGGAGAAAAAACGCCGTTTAATGGAGAGTTTAAAAGGCCCAGCACTAGAAATAGCAAAGGCTGTACGAACCAGTGATCCTGATGCTAACCCTACAAAGTACTTAGAAGCTCTTGAAAGTGCCTTTGGGACTGCAGAATCAGGGGATGATCTGTATTTTGCTTTTAGACTGATGCAGCAGCAAACAGGGAGAAATTGTCAGATTTCCTCAGGCGTTTAGAACGGTCTCTCTCTAAGGTTGTTCAGAGAGGTGGCCTTCCCCATGCTAATATGGATAGAGCACGTTTGGAGCAGTTATTGAGAGGTGCCGTTGCCGCAGACCTAATGCTAATTCAGTTGCGTTTAAGAGAGAGAAAGACTGAGCCACCCACCTTTCTACAACTCTTGAGTGAAATACGCGCTGAAGAAGAATATGAGGCTTCCAGGAGGAAACTCACGCTTTTGTGCATCCGGTACAGCCAAAACAGACAAGTGATTTAAAACAAGCTGAGATTCAAAGCTTAAAAGCGGAACTTAAGGAGCTCAAGTCTATAGTTACATCTGCTGCAATTTCATCGACTGAAACTCAGAAAGAGTGCTCAGATAGTATGTTTTCAGCCGATACACACGTAGGTGAGCTCCGTGCTTTACAGAAACAAGTAAAGAGACTACAGATCAAATTAAATAAGAAAATGACACCAGCCGATAGTTCAGCCAACCCAACTACGGTGTCAGCAGTGGAAGTTTCCCCTAAAGTAGTAAGCTCTTCCCCTAGAATCTCCAGACTAGCTGAGGAGCAATTCTGCTACCGGTGTGGGGAAAATGGACATTTTGCAAATAAGTGCAATAATCAAGAGAATCAGAGCAAAGTCATTAAAAGACTAATTCATGCCCTGAAACCGTCTAGGGAGAGTCAGCCTAGGACTAACCCGTCAAGGGATGAAAAACACTGCATAGTTAAAAGAAGTTTTGCAATCGCACCAGAACAGGCAGGAATACCTGATGGTTTGATTGGTCCACCTAGCATAGTACAGTTAAAAGTTAATGGTCATTCCTGTGATGCTCTGTTTGACAGTGGCTCCCAGGTTACTATCATCTTCGAGGCATGGTATCAAGAACACCTGTGTGATGTCCCAATACATCCTGTGTCTGGACTGGCTATTTGGGGTTTGAGTGAATCACAGGATAGTTACCCCTACCGTGGTTACATTGTAGTGGACCTTGAGTACCCAGCTGAAGTTATTGGTACCTGTAAAACTGTAACTGTTCTTGCACTCATTTGCCCCAGTCCTAGGACTGCGGACCAGACCCCTGTTATTGTTGGCACAAATACCAGTCATGTCAGGAGTTTAGTAAAGCAGTGCAGAGACCGTGGATTTGATATCACACAAACTCTAGGAATACAGGCTGACTGCATCAATGAGATTGCTGTTACTGATCCTGTCTCACTCACCTGTGATGAAGATGACAAAGTTGGTGTGGTGACATGGCAGGGCCCCGGATCTTTGACTATTCACCCGGATGAGGACCAGCCAATTGTCTGTAAAGTTGATTTTAATCGTCCATTAGGGAAAGAGATACTGATGGTTGATTCATCTCCCTTAGCTCCACTTCCTGCCAGCGTGTTACTGCAGTCCATGGTCGTGCCAGCCCATGAAGTGAATGTTAACAGTTTCCGAATTTTGATCCAGAAGACTTAGAGAGACTGAGTCACGTCCCAAAAGAGCAGTGAAACCAGTAGTTAAGTTAACATATGATGAGCCAGGGAAAGGCAGAGATCAGCCTATTACAATCATACACAGAGGTGTTGTAATTAAAATTGGGAACAGTTAGAAATGTGAATGTTTGCCACCTTACCCATTATTATGAGTAAATAGTTAAGTCTGTTGGGGACACCAGACATTTAAAAGGGGGAGGGTGTAGCCCAGGTTAAAAATGTGCTTAACTAACTAACTGATTTATGTAAATAAGTTACTGATGTAAAAAAAATGTAAATGTTATGTTTTAAACTGTTCGTTTTAGTGTAGCAGTTCGTTACCTGGTTATGCAGACTTTTATTTTGATAACCGGATGGGTAGAAAAAACGGAAGGTAGTGGAAGAACCGCGAGAGAGAAAAAAGAAAAAAGAGGGAGAAAGCAGGACGGCGAGTTGGTGTAGCAGAAAGTTTGGGGAGACAAATTATCAGCACGATAATTTGCTGGAATATGAACTGCTGATATAAACGGAGAATTTCGATTAGACGTTCGCAGTGTTTATCCGGCAATGAACCACTCGTTAACTCAGCGAGGAGAAGTAGCAAGGTGAAGAGGCAGTAGCTAACGCAGCTCAACACGCTTCTGGTGGACGTTCGTTTATTTGGAGACGCTTTCAGGATTAGCTCAGCAGCGGTTCCCTGCTCGTGGATAGAGGCGGAGAAGTCGGAAGGATTTGATGGACTGATAACCACATTGCCAAGTAGGGTACTTTTTTATTTTGTTTTGTTGCTCCTGGTGGAGTGAAGGGACCGTTAGGTTTTTGGTCGCAACGCTCACAAGCTACGAATCAGGCCTGCAACGTTTTGTTTTAAATAGTGTGATAAGAGTGAATGTGTTTTTATTATTAATAGTGTAATATAGTTTTTGATTATTTCCAGTTTATTACTTGTGTTTTGTTGGTTTATAATTAAAAGGGGAGTTTACCATTGTTTTATAACCCAGTTTCTTGGTGTTTTTCTATAAGTTTGTTTAGTATAAACCATTGAGTTGGGAACAAATGTAACAGGTAACTTAATCTACCTTTATTTATTTGTTATTACCTGACCAGTGTATTGCTATACTTAATTAATAATGTTTT
The DNA here is from genome assembly GCF_016835505.1 of Polypterus senegalus. Classification (NCBI taxonomy): domain Eukaryota; kingdom Metazoa; phylum Chordata; class Cladistia; order Polypteriformes; family Polypteridae; genus Polypterus; species Polypterus senegalus. The sequence goes on along the minus strand of NC_053171.1, from coordinate 73,500,600 downwards.
GTTCATAGTGACCCGAGACTCAAAATATTAAAGTAATTAAAATTATACTAATTTAGGCATTGGAGTGAAGAACTCGGGGCCCCTTTCTACACACTGTTAGAGTAGACGGGCTACATATATATTTGGATTTCATTAGTTTGTGTGTATTTTACTTTTTCTTTTGGGACTTTCAAGTAGCACTGTAAATATTGTATACAGTCATTTCTGGGCTCCATTTGATTGTTTTTGTGTGTCCTTTGCGGCATTGGACTGTGTTTTAATATATAAATTCCAGGGACATTATTTTGATTATTTTCTTTAAGTGCACCTGTAAATAAAACCTCACTTTATTTTTCAAAACCCCAACCCTTTTTGTGTCTGTGTCTCCCTGTCTTACACCATCATCCTGGTCACGCTCGGTCCCACATACTAGACACCTAGAGTGTAGGCTGGTGATTCCAATTCCCACTACACGGGGTGTCACACTTGTATGATTCGCTGAGATGAATCGTTCAAAATGAATAAATTGTTTGCAAAGCGCCCATCACTACTATTGACTTATTGGAGGGATATGTGAAACAATGTTCTCCACACACCGCTAGTTTAGGGTCTATTAGTTAAAGAAGAAAAACAGAAGTGTAAATCATGCTAGAGTTTGATGTTTGATTTCAGTGATCCACCCAATGGCGAGTAGAAACTTGGCCGCTAGCTGTGGGTGTGCAACCAACTTTATTACCGAGTGTGCTAGAAAATCGACACCAACCAGCCGGCAAACGCTAAAGGATCGGCCAGGTCACGGGTTTGTCTGATATCCATGAGTCACTAGCTTAGTCGGACTTAAAGTTTCCAACTTCTGTTAGATGCGTGCAGCTGTGTAGCTCATTCTTACAACAGGTAACAGTTTTTGGCCAGAATATGGGATATCAAATGACATGATAGTGGAGGACAGACTCACTCGTGCATTCGGAGGCTGGAAACAGACAGTTCAGATATGCAGACACAAAATGCAATGGCGAATGGCGAAACGGTAATGGGACTGCTTGCTGTGATACACCTGTAGTACTGAACTGATCAAAATGATAACAGATGTTATTTGCCGTTTGAGCCTTGCAATGCACTGGTATGTCACACCTATCAACAAACCGTATTTTAACAGAGTATTGTTCACAGCGCAAAGTGGTGAGCACTATACAAAAATAAGTTATATTGTGTTATTATAAGTTAAGCAGTCAATTTATCTTCACTATTTTTAAGTACTGCAGATGTAAATTAGAATTACCAAAAAGCAAACTAGTCTTGCAAAAAAAAAAAGCCATTTACGTTGGTATGATGGGACTAATATTTTTTTATGAATGTATATTGTGACAGATAGGGGGCGCTATCGCTCCCTTGAACCCTTGACCAAGACGTCAGACACCGGGTAAAAGTCCAATAATTGACTTTGATTGATACTGCACAGTGCACAAAGCACCCTCCTCTCCACAATACTCATAAATAACAATAACCAATACTCAATAATACAATCCACCACTCCCAGACGCGTTGCCACCGTTCCACCCAGCTCAGCTCACTTGTCTGGGATTTCCCAGAGTCCTTTATAGTCCCTGTCGTCTACTTCACCCTGGAAGTATGTCATTCCTCTTGTCGATGTGACTTGGATGTTCTTCCGGGGCGTAAGGCAAATAATCGCTGTTTCTCCCTGCAGCGCCTCCTAGTGGCCCCCATGGTATCCAGCAGGGCTGTGAATAAAGACTCCAATGTCCATGATGCCCTGCTGGCATTCGGGGCACCTCCATGCTGCAGGGAGGGCTCCACCTGGCGGCATGGGGGTATTGGCCGGGATAAACGGCCGGCCATATATCACAATATTTAGCAATAGTAAAAAGAACTGCACACCGACCTCTGACAAATTTAGGCCCTCCCTAATATGAAATCCTGCCGCCACTACTGATTCAGCTATTTTCAATGAATCTCGACGCTTGTCTTCCTCTGCAACAACCTTTACGAGGCTGTGGTTCCTTCTTTAAAGTCAAAAATCACACTAAACTAGTGATGAGCAAACCCTGAGTTTGCTTCACCGTGAGTTTGGTGAAATCACGGAAACATTTGAAAGCTTCGCAGAACTCCACGAAGTGCATTGAAATCAATGGAGGAGGGGCTGAACTGATGTGGAGCGGCATATAATGGTTCATTTTTCTTTCTAATGTCCCAGACAGCTAGAGAAGCATCTGCTAACTATGCTGGACTGATTTTTGTGGCCAAACATGTGAACTGAGCTGTGAGAATACTGTGCTAAACAAACAGCAAAAGTCATAAATGGAATGGTAATCGCCAACAAATTACAACAAATGCCCAGAAACTAGCAATACATTAAAAAAAAAAAATCAAATCAAATATCATTGGGCCCCCAGAGTTCCAATCTTGGGACACAGATTTGCTAGGCAAAGAGGCGGCCGCTTGTTCCATCGTTTAAAGTCCTGGCACTGGGTGTCGCTCGAATTTTATTTTTTTTTTAAATTCCAATTTCTATGCTGGCACTGTAGCAAAGGACAACTGTACCTGTAATGTGTTCAGGACTTATAGTGTTCACTCCGGAGTGTCGGTCAGGACACTGGTAAATGATGTAGATAATTACACACAGCAGCTCAGAATGAAATTGACTTATTTATTCAAAGATATACACCTATATTTGAATAGGTGTATATATGTGTGTGTGTGGTCTACAACATAAAGAACTAGGGGGCTTTACCCCCTGCTCACATTGCTCTCCAACCCCTGTGCCTGCGCTACACGCTAGCCTCTTTGCGGTTCTGTCGCTCTCGTATGGGGATGTGGATGTACAATTTAAATAGTTTTTTTTATTTTCATGGGAGTTGTTGCATGTGCCAAATAAAACTATTTTACATTATAGCAAGTAATTAAAAAAGTAAAACGTAATAATTTGAAAGTGAATTATGTTTCATGTTGTGTTAGAGTTATTCGTTGTGTAATACAATTTAATTCTGTTTGGCTTTGAAATGAACACTCAAAAACGTTTTAAACTTACACTTTAACTGTAAATCTTTAGTAAAAACAATTTTTTGATTTAATTTTTGGTCCGTGTACTTTTTGGTATTTGAGATTTCATTTTACAAACAAAAACGAAAAAACGAAAATGAAAGGAATTTTCAGATTTTTATTTTTGAGTAAAGAATAAAATGAGGGAAAATAAGGTCTTTTTTAATTCTGTGGTAACAAATAGCAGTCACAAACTTAAAATTACACATACTATTCTGGATTTATTTGTGATGCAAATAATGAAAGTGTAATAGCTCAAAAACAACAAAACAGACGCATTTTCGTTGTCTGAAACCAGAGGCATTTCTTCTTCTGCGCGATTTTTGACGACACGTGCGAACAGTCCTCCCTCCTCACAACTCATCGACCGACGGCCTTGAAGTTACACTGCATGGCATCAGCAGAGGATGGACCATCACGTTGTTTTTCGGAACAGTAAAAGAGTGACACTCCGGGACGAGGACATGACTGCAGAAAAACGGAGTCGCATCTTTCCGGTAAAGAAATACAAGCTTTGCAAACTTTGCTTCATTGATGTTGCAGTTGTTTTTTGAACTTTATTGTTGTTACTTACTGTGAAACAGCTAACACTTGGTGATTTCATTTACTAACACTAGGTCTGGCAATTTTTATAGTGCTAACATTTTGAATGGTTGCTCATTGACAAGTGTAACACATGTTAAGAAAACTTTCTGTACATCACGTTGCTTTCCTAACGTGTTACACTTCTGCGGATTGTTAATACTCGAAACGTTTGACTGTGAAACAGCTAACACTTGGTGATTTCATTTACTAACACTAAGTCTAGCAATTTTTATAGTGCTAACATTTTGAATGGTTGCTCATTGACAAGTGTAACACATGTTAAGAAAACTTTCTGTACATCACGTTGCTTTCCTAACGTGCTACACTTGTGCGCATTGTTAATACTCGAAACGTTTACTAGCGATAGCACTATAAAAATTGCTAGACTTAGTGTTAGTAAATGAAATCACCAAGTGTTAGCTGTTTCACAGTCAGTAACAACAATAACGTTCATAAAGCAACTGCTACATCAATGAAGCAAAGTTTGCAAAGCTTGTATTTCTTTACCGGAAAGATGCGACTCAGTTTTTCTGCAGTCATGTCCTCGTCCCGGAGTGTCACTCTTTTACAGTTCCGAAAAACAACGTGATGGTCCATCCTCTGCTGATGCCATGCAGCGTAACTTCAAGGCCGTCGGTCGATGTGTTGTGAGAAGGGAGGGCTGTTCGCACGTGTCGTCAAAAATCGCGCAGAAGAAGAAGTAGTTCTGGTTTCAGACAATGAAATTGCATCTGTTTTGTTGTTTTTGAGCTATTAGACTTTCATTATTTGAATCACAAATAAATCCAGAAAAGTATGTGTCATTTTAAATTTATGACTGCCATTTGTTACCACAGAATTAAAAAAAAACTTATTTTCCCTCATTTTATTCTTTAATCAAAAGTAAAAATCTGAAAATTCCTTTCATTCTCGTTTTTTCGTTTTTGCTTCTAAAATGAAATTTCAAATACCAAAAAGTACACGGACCAATTTTCGGCAATATCGCATTGAATTTTGATTCTGTGTTTGGACAGTGCAATGTATAACTGCCCTTGATTGAATTTTTTGTTTCTTTCTCTCTATTAAATAAAACGACTTTTTCAAATGTTTGGCCCTGAGATTTGTTAATCGTCTTTGCAAAAGATATCCTAATGGGAAACTGTCGAATGGCATATCAAGATCTCCTTTGGTGTCTGTTGTTATCCGTGGAAGATGTACTACATCACCTTACTTACATACATCTTTCTTTCTACAGTAATTCGGCCAGTGGAAGACCGGACGGTGTTAATGGTTGTAGATATTCTTTGTGATATTGTAAGTTGATGTTCTCATCTTCCACACAACCACCACCAACTGTTTCATCATAGTCAACTGATACGCATTTAACCAATCTGCTGCATAACCGATTGACAAATTCCGCGTTAATTCATTTGACTTTGTCGTTTCTTGGTGCTAGGATTGCCCGAGTACTCATTTCTTCGGTTGATAACCCTTCATGATGAAATTCTTCAATAAGGTTTGGTCATAATACGCCTTCTTTAATTGGGAACTTAAAGTGAGGAAAATGTTCAAATTTATAAGAGCTGAGAGAGCAGAAACTGTGTCTCTCAAAAGCATTCACACAAATGAGAGGTGAGAGGATCGTTTGTGTTGTTGAAAGTGGTTGAGAGGAGTGCCGGACTTGAAAAAATTTCACGGCCAAATTCTTGTCTCGCGGAACTTGAAAAAATCTTCCAAAAAGTCTGGTCTTGTTCAAGGATTTTTTTATATAATAGAGAGATATATAAAACTTATTGGTAAATTACACAAAAGTCCACTAGATGTCAGTATTACTCAAATTTAGCACTCGCTTTACGGCAGTATCAAATCCAAATCAATAAAGTTTATCAGTAAACAGTACCAACAAATTTATAGTAAAGTACATTGATGTAATACCATAAACTATTATTAAATAATATTGCGGCATGTAAATTACAATAAGGCACATTCCCAACTAAACAGTACACTTTAAACAACTTTGCATCTTAATGTATAACAGACATACAATACAAGTAAAACGCAAATGAACCCACCTCTGGTCATTAACACACACTTCTTATTAATTCAGGATGCTACTAACTCTTAGTTATTACAGACAAATATGTCTCTTTGCGGAAATTACTACTGTAGTACATGTGCATCTCTTTCGCTTTTTGAACATCCCATAATATGTGCTCTTGTGCATGCTGGGAGGTGCACCTTGAAATGTGAGCCATGTCTCTTAATTATTGCTGTCTCTCTAACAGGCTATGTGATTTTTTTCTTCAATGAAGATTTCTGAAATGCCTTGTAAAGAGTATGAAGTCTTTTGTTATTATTATTATTATGATTATGTCACAGGGCCACGTGTGTTTTCTGTCTCGGTGGGGGGTGGCAACTCCTTTTAATGCTTATTTTGAGATTGTAGCTGCGCACATGACTAATTATGCATGCAAATTAGCCATGTGGTGCTGTGCTGCCAGGACACAACAATCAGTGGTAAATACCCGATGGCAGTACTAATAACATTCTCGTTATTGTCACCTAATATACCCCACAAATTAAAATACTGCAAGTTTTTATTTACTGTATTTTGCATGCACGATGGAAGGCTGCAGCACCGATTGGGTGTTGACAACAGGCAGCAGTGACACATACATGAAGGTTCTGAGTATGGCTGCTACAGGTCTGTGATGTCACACAGATGGCCTCACAAAACATCATGAAGCGCTGGGAAAAAACTGTTGGCCTAAGCAAGCCACAGAAAAATATTCGTCAAAGATGGTCACCAGTGAATAGCACATTCGCTGCAAAAGAATGCTTTGGTGAATTTTGGCAATCAACACTACACCATACTGTTTGTACCCCGTGCTTGGTACCACATTCATTTACTTCCATATTTATGTGAATAGTACATCTATCATCTATCCTTACCTTCTGAAACAAAGTACCAGGTAAATGCGATGAAACCATTATTTGAAGATCCCTTTTCGTTGTCACTAACATGCATCAGAAACGTGAAAGGGATATCTTCTTTTATAAAAACTTTTCTCGTTTTGTCGTTTGACATATTGGGGAAGTTGCTGACCGTTCCATGCCCCATTATAAAATTGGGATTGTATTTATAGAAAATGCTTAACTTTAGAGCACAATTTTGGGTGAAGAGTGCAAATTTACAACGTACTATGTTTGTGCAGAAATAACTTGAAAAATAACAAACTTATCCTTTAGGAGTTTTTATTCACTCCCGCTCTGAAATGTTTTGTCAGAACTGAAGGTCAATTTTATTGTATTGGAATTTGTTTTCAGGTGTTTCAAGATATTTTGCCTTTTTATTTAAACACAGTTGCTTTATTTATATATATAAATAAACTTATTTTTATCTTTTTGGTAGCAAAATGTTTGATATCGAGCTGTGCCCCCTGCCCTTCTCGATGGAGGAAATGTTCGGCTTTATTAGTTGTCGTTTCACTGGGTACCCGGCATCTGTTCAAGAGCAAGCCCTGCTCTGGCTCCACGTAAGTAAGCAGTGAGCGTCACCATCCCACGTCTTTTCATTTCACCGTGTTTGAAGAGCTCCATTATGAGCATGAATTGTGATGCCCATCTTCACAGCATGGTGCGAGTGCAAATCCTTTAAGGCTTGATGAAGTATCACGAACATTCCAGTGCAAAGAAATTAATGAATTGCTGGAAAATGGATTCAGATTTTGTCTGAGGAACCTACTGGTGTTCATGTTAAATAGATGACTGTGTCCTTATTGTCATATGTGCTGAGTTGAATGTTTCCAGGCTTACTACATACGTTATGTTTTAATGTAAAGACATGACCTTCCATTAAGATTTCATGTGTTATTAGGTTACCTAATCTGCATTAAGTCTGTGCTCTCATGAGCAAATTGCACGAGCAGCATACAAATATGTCAGCTACCATTTAGTTATGAAAAACCTGACACATAAAAAGGAAAAGAGCCTAACAATTTGTCCCATTTATTCAGGCATTACCTACAGAGTCAATAATTAACACATCAAAATTGTGTTCATTGTTGCCTATGATAGCTGTCTAAGGTGGACTCAAATTCAAGTCTTCAGTGTAGACCTCAGCATTAATGTGTGCAGTGTGCCATCTACTGGAATGTATTTTGTAATGGATGGAGTAAAAAATGCATTGCATCTGTCATTCCAACAGATGGTGCATCACAAACATGTGTAGTAATAAAATGCATTGCATCTGTCATTCCAACAGATGGTGCATCACAAACGTGTAGTAATAAAATGCATTGCATCTGTCATTCCAACAGATGACGCATCACAAACATTAACACTGTTGTTTTTTTTTTAAATCGACACAATGCTCTTCACTATAATCTTGACACTTGACCCTGAGCTGTTTCTGATTGCTTTTCAGTTAAGACCACAGATGGCCTATCCAAAGAGTGTTAAGCCTTTTAAGACAAAGTTAATAGTTACTTGGTATTAATACCCAGTTCAAAGCACTTGAATAGACCCCCTGAGAAAGACACAAAAACCCTGCACATACAGCACTTAGTGAAGGCCAAGAGACAAACCAGAAGAGGATGAAGAACACACATCACAAGGGCTCATGCATACTCAAAGTCCTACTGTAAAATAAACACTTGAAACAAATTGTCTCCCCACTTCCTTGTTTTTGGATCAAATCTTTATTAAAAGACACCACAAAGCCAGTATCTTAGTAGTAACAACTGTTGCTTTTAATGTGTTCCCACTTTTTGCATTGTGTCTTATTACCGATGAGGAGATATTTAGCTAACATCAGGGCTTTGCATGGCTTCTTTCATCATATCGTCTCTCAGGAAACGCACATACACACATGAAGACCACCCAGCCAACTTTTAACATCAATTTTCCACCTCAATCAAAGGAGAAGTGTCTGTGTGACTGTCTGGTTGGTATCTCTATGTCATTCCAACAGATGGTACGTCATAAATATTTGTAGTAAATTGTAGCTTCCGTGGACGAAGCTGGCCTAGGGAGTCGCCAAAAATCAATCTGAACAGACAAATCAATTAATGAAAATATGCAAATTGCATTTTTTATCAAATGTATTTTACAAACTTAAAATTGTAGCCAAGTTTGAAAATGAAGTTACATGCGCGTTTATTATACGTGGGCATATAAATTACTGTGAGAACCACTGGCACCAACATTGCAACATATGAAGGTTACCAACCATGGACTGTGCTATTAGTACTCATAACTTTAGATGGTGGTTTGGTCTTCACGTGTTCATCTCTGTTTCTGTCTGTGGTCCAAGGTCCTTCAATGAGGTTGAACGAGGACACCAACTGTCCTGGCATGTGTGAGTATGAATTTGTGTGTGATTATGGCCCTAATTGGGCTGGTTTCTAAGTCATTCCAGCATTGTCATCAGTACTGCTGGATAGGCCAGTAATGAAAAAAGAAAGTGCACAAAATGGAAGGATGGATAGATGGATGATGGAGAGACAGATGGCTGATGGACAGATGGATGGATAGATGTAGAGATGGATGAATGGATGGATAACTAAGTATTAGCCTGTGTGAAATGGCTGTGCCTCTGTATTTTATCTTCTTGCAGGTCTTATCAGAGCTGGACATTGTAGTACCCTTGCAGCAGCTAATTGGCATGTTTTCCGATGGGGTGAATTCTGTGAAAGAACTGGCTAATCAGAGGAAAGTCCGAGTCAATGACCTGGCTGGAAATCTTGCAGCAAGGCGGGTAGGTTGTGCCAATGTTCGCTTGATTGGCGCTCTTCATTTTTGGAGTAGATTTTGACCATTTGAAAGGAACTAGGCACCATTTCTTATCCCAGTGTGCTTCATGTTGATTAACTTCCAAAGTCTGTTGAACTTGTGATGCTCAATTGAAAATTTGGAACTATGCTGAGAAGTCATCTCGTAGTCATGTAATCCATCCCCCGGACATCCTCAAGGCCACAAGCTTCAGCAAAAATAGTTTTCAGGAATATCAACTAATGGGAAACGTCATCTTGATGACCCTTTAGTCACACATGACACTGATCTGCCACGCCCAAAAAGACCCCACACTAATGGACTGTAGTGGTTTAAAATTGTGTTCTTGTGTATTTTGGGTTAAATTTGAGACCCATTGTTGCTTTTTTCTTTCTGTTTGTCTCCTTTATGAGTCACAAGCCCACTTACTGGGAACAGCACCTTACATCCCCCAGATTGACCTTGTGCTTACCCCATAAGCTCATTTGCATGGCCTGGACCCCTGAATAACTATATGGTACGCAAGGTGGAGTAACAATAGACCAGAGCCCACCTATCTAAATGTGATCAGTGGAGTTAGGCAGTAGATGTCTCATAAACTCGAGCAAATCATGGCACTTCATCAACAAGAGCTGGTAAATATTTGAAGATACTTTGGAAAAGGATACACAGAAATCAAGAGAGAGACAAACGTCCAAACACAGGCTGTGTCACGGGCCCATTGCTTCGGAACTTGGCTTTCAGCTTGTTGGAAGGCCGATGAACTGTTGTCTTGTCAAGGCCAATTATCTCTCTTTGGCTGCGGTCATGTCATTGCAAAATGTGTATCTGCCATTCTTTCGAAAAATACTAAACTACACTAAAATGTTCTTGATTTCATGAAACTCATTAGGTTACAAAATATGTGAATATGTTAATCAACCTCCTAAATGTGGGGGGCACACCATAGGCCATCTCAAATGCAGGTGCCAGCGTGTCGATGTGTCAGGTAGGAGGCTTGTCTACCAGCCAATGAACATCTGCAGCATGCTGATTGCATATGCATGAGCTTCATTAGCATAGTCGATGTGCAGTTGTTTCATGATGGCACCTGGACAGGGTTCAAAGCACATTCGCGTTCACACATTTACTGTACATGACGACTGTGATTTATAAAGCTAAGTTGTGAAGGAACGTCATGTTTAATTAATCAGGTTATTTTTGGCATGCATATTTTCCTGTGGGCGGCACGGTTGTGCAGTGGTAGCGCTGCTGCCTCGCAGTTAGGAGACTTGGGTTCGCTTCCCGGGTCTTCCCTGCGTGGGGTTTGCATGTTCTCCCCGTGTCTGCGTGGGTTTCCTCCCACAGTCCAAAGACATGCCGGTTAGATGGATTGGCGATTCTAAATTGGCCCTGGTGTGTGGGTGTGTTTGTGTGTGTCCTGCGGTGGGTTGGCACCCTGCCCAGGATTGGTTTGTGCCCTGTGTTGGCTGGGATTGGCTCCAGCAGACCCCTGTGTTCGGATTCAGCGGGTTGGAAAATGGATGGATGGATATTTTCCTGTTTTTTTGATGTATACATATTTTCACAACTGAATCCATTCAATGTTTTACAAATGAGATCTCAGGTGTCTCCTTTTGTGGATCTTCAACCCTGACAAAAATAGAGACTTACACAAAGCAAGAAGGACAATCACCACACATCTAAATTCCACAATCACCACACAGACAAAGTGCACTTAATTTTGTGTACAAGAGAATATGTCAAAGGAGTTTGGGTTCTTCTAGACGCAACGTGACACCAGTCCATTCCACAGAGGATTCTTTAGGTAGAGCATTTTTGTGAACTCTTGAACCAAATGAACCCAGAAGATCTTTCAGTCTTCGAGGAGGTCCCCACGCTTCCCCTGGTCCCTGAACTAAATGAGTGTCCAACACTCCAGGAAGTCCAAGACAGTAAACTAAAACATCTGACCCTTGTGCCCAATGCTTTCTTTAGCTCCTGGAGCAGCTGATTTGGGCTCCCCGCACACAGACATCATACTTGATGTACATTTCCTTGTTCTCCTTTTTAATGTAACCTCCATTTTTAGCAGTCAGTGAGCTTTGGCCTTCACTCACTTCCCAGCTAAACCTCACCATTTCATGGTAACCGGTGTCCCCTTATGGATGACTGTGACATGTTTAGGGTGAAAGGTTCCTGTTCCAAGACCTGAGCCTATTATTATGTCCTTTATGTTAGTCCTAGCTGATGTCATACTATAATCAGTCAGTCAGATGCTCATGAAGTTCCATGGTGACTTGTCCTGTGATCCTACGAGACTTGAAACTACTTGGGTCTGCCAGTTGAGCCAATGGCCATGGGTCTCCATGAAGAATGTGCCTTAATTTTCATCCTTATTTGAAAGGGAACCTGATTTTGGGTTGTCAATGAAGTCTGATTGAGTTTAGCAATTGTCCACAGTAGAAACTTCTGCCACTTTCACTGATGCTGTTGTTTGTTTCTGCCCATTTCTTCCTCTACAGGTGAGTGTTGTGTCAGATCCAGGACGCCGTGGTCAGCATAATACGCTCAGCCCTTTCCCCAGTCCCTTTCGCAGTCCCTTTCGCAGTCCCCTGCATTGCAGCCCCTTCCGCAGTCCGTTTAAGCACTTTGGCCATGCCGGAGGACATCATACCATCGACTTGGACTGTGATGAGGAGGACATGAACCTCAACTGCTTCATCCTCATGTTTGACCTCATCCTTAAGCAGGTATTGAAATTCAGTGTTTGAGTGGCAGTGAATGTGAACCAGCCAAAGATTAAATGGCCACCCTTAAGAGTTCTGTTCCTTATTGCTGTATGGAAAAAATATCTGGGAACTCCTGACTGCATGATGGCCAGCAATACTACCAGAGAACCCTAGAGGCTTGTGTTCAACTCAAGCAATGTTGATATTGTTGCTTGTTCTTTTTCACCTCAAAGCTGTCCTCTTCTAGACTTGAGCTCTTGCTCTCTGACTTTGGGCTCTTCCTAGCCTTTGTAGAGTGTCGTTGTGAGGCCTTCACTTGACTCTGCTTTTAAATCTACAAGTCCGGTCCCAACAACTTAAGACTACTAAGGAAAATTCTAGCAAACTGACTTGCATTTCAACACAAACAATATAAACACAAGGGATGTCATGTTGTGCCTGATCCACAGCACTGTTTTTGAAGCTACATGTTTATTCTGAAAATTGATGCTCCAGAAAAGTCAGGACAGGTTTAGTTTAGGACTGAAAACATTGTGACAAGTTGAAATAAGAAGGTGATGTGAAGCAGGTGGGCCATTCGTGTTCAGGTAATGGTGGCCAGAAGCTTGCCAGTTTGCTCATGGATATGTCAGTAGATAAACTGAATGAAACGGCTTTTGACCCGCACTGTTTTCCGTTCCCTTTACCATTATGTTATAAGCCAACTGAAACCAATGCATTAAAGTTAAACAGTAAGAATGTATAGAGAGGATTATGCCCTCGGTGTAAATTACCTTGCCTGGTTAGTTTGAGCAGATTTAAAACTTATTATGAGCAGTCGGCAGTTTCAAAATATGACGATTTTATACTCCGATGATGCCGACATCAGAGGATATCTCAATGATCTGATGCCAGTCAAGACAGCATCTCATCATTTGATTGATTTTTTGTGATGTGAACTCATGTGTTTCGTTGTTCTTTAACAAAACATGGAGAGACATAACTAGTGAGGTGGGTTTGTGTAAACATTAGAGAAGTACTTGGAACTGTGTCTTCAATCCACATATTTCATATACAAAGGCCAGTACTACAGGTAGAAACATGGGTGTGCCATGGGTTCCTCAGTTTCACCTATTGTGGCTAATCTGTATATGGAAGAAGTGGAAAAGAGGGCGCTATTATCCTATCCTGGAACACCACCGAGCCATTGGTTCAGGTATGTGGACGACCCCTGGGTGAAAATCAAATCTTAGGAGGTACCACAATTCACTGACCACATCAACTCAGTGGGCAAACACATCCAGTTCACCAGGGAGGACATGAAACATGACTTGCTAGCTTTCTTAGATTGTGAAATTTCCATCAGCAATGGGAGACATTTGAAAGCCAACACATAGAGATCGGTATTTAAGGTTTGACTCTCACCATCTGCTAGAGCACAAAATAGGTGTCATCAGGACTCTACAACACAGAGCAAACACCATACCCACAAACACAGCGGCCAGGGAAGCAGAAGAACATCATATCAAAAAGGTCCTGAGTAAATGTGGTTATCCCAGCTGGATTTTTGTCAAAGCAGGGAAGACATCTAAAGAATTCTCTAACCAATTTAGGAAAGAGGAAGGACAACTGCTGCCTAAGCAAAAACCTTTGGTGATCCCTTATGTGTCAAGAGTATCAGAACAGCTGAGACACATTTTTTCAAAACAGCAGGTCTCAGAGGCTTTCAAACCCCAAAACACGATACGGCAAAAAAATCCAAAACCAAGGATCGGGTGCCCCAGCACAGACAGAGTAATATAGTTTACGCAGTTAAGTGCCAAGAGGATTGCCGTGAATCATATATCGGGGAAACCAAACAACTACTGGTGAACGGAGGGCACAACACAGAAGAGCTACCTCGTCAGACCAGGACTCTGCAGTCAATTTACATCTACAGGACAGTGGCCACTCTTTCAGTGATGAAGAATGAACATCCTGGACTGGGAGGAATGCTGGTTTGAGCGAGGAGTCAAAGAGGCCATTTACATGAAAAAGGAACGACCATCTGTGAACCGAGGAGGGCGCCTAAGGGTACATCTTTCACCATCTTACAATGCAGTGATTGCAGCCATTCCGCAACTCTCTGTGAATGCTACTCATGGCCATTGATCAATGGACAATTTGCATATCATTGATCACATAGCCCATTGTTAGTCAATGGTGCTAGTTTGGTCATTAGACCAAGGTACTGTTTAGTGATGAAACGTATTGGGGAAAAAAATTATGTCCAGATGAACAGAATCAACTTTCTAGAATGAGAGAAGTACACTCACACACAGAGGAAAATTCAGGTGTTTCTCCACCATAGTTCTCATACCAAAAACACCACTCTGCCTTACATGTGTGCTTCTTAACACCAAGGGAGTAGCGGGGATGTCTATAATTGAGTGGTATGTGTTATGTCACCCTCCATTTATGACTCTGATCCAGCAGACGGGGCCTTCCAGAAGCTTCAGACCTGTTTACACTGCTAATTGAACAACTTGTGTGTGGCCTTTTGAAAAGTCTGCTGGGGTTCTCCAAGCTTGTACCATCAGAGTTCTTGTAGCATCAATGTAGAAGTCTAATGTCACAGTACCATAGGTTTGTATTGCAAGTAACGAACCTCTAAAGCACCGTTCCAGGATGCCATGGTCAACATGACATGCTAAGACATTTCCTCAGGGTGTTCTTCATCAGAAAGGCCCTTACAAACTAATTTATAAATGGGACACACTACACGGAAATACTGAGATGTTGAGTTGAATGTACACAGGTGTAGCATATTGGGAAGAGCTGGCAGTGGGGTACAGCAGAGGGGAGATTTCAATCTGCAGATGGTCGTACTTAGCTACGCAAGAGATGAAGGAAACACATACAATAAACAGAAGGCTAGAGGATGAATAGGAAGTGAGTTTGATGTTCTGTCTATTTCTGGACTTTGGTCTTCTCATCTGAAAGATAATGCTTTGATGGCATCGCTAAAACCACTTACAATACTTCTCATTACAGATGGAGCTGCAGGATGACGGTGTGACTCTGGGGCTCGACAACAGCCTGTCCAAAGACATCTTGAGTATCATCACAAATGTTTTTCAGGCCCCCTGGGGTGGTTCACACACCTGTCAGAAGGATGAAAAGGCGGTCGAGTGCAACCTTTGCCAGTCAAGCATCCTCTGCTACCAGCTGGGATGTGATCTTCTCGAAAGACTTTCGCCCAAAGAAGAGACCCGGCTGGTGGTGAGTCTGAAGTGCAGTTTGATTATTTTGTGGTGGTGGGTCAACCTGAAGTTGCATCACGTTGCGACACTCATTAAACTGACATCACCCAATGTTGGGAGTATTCATGCTTCAGGTGTTTTTCAGATATTTTGTGTCGATATTTGGAACTGTTTATTATTTTAGGGCTCCCGTATATTGAATTCCCATTGTTTTTCCACACATAGTTGGCAATTGGCGTGTACTTGAAGGCCATGACCCTGATTTCACCAGTTCTTCTGGGGTGATCCTTCTCTATCTGAGCAGGGACAAAACCCTTTTCAAATCGTAGAAATACATTTTGTGTGTTAATTCTGTTGTGTACAGACCTTAGTTACTGCTGTCTGATTCTGAGTTTGTCCTTCATTTTGGCTTGTCTCACAGCTTTTCCCCATTTACCTGGTTTTGTCCCCTTGCCTCTTTTTGTATGTTTGTCTCCTGGCTACTGTCAAATATCATCTGCTTTGCAGTCATTAGACCCTGGGCTTGTTGTCCAAGGTTGTGGATTCTTGAACAAAGCTAATACCGTGTAATAGTTTGCTTTTTGGTTACAGTTTATGATTTTTGGTTATTTGATCTCTAGTTCTGGTTAACTTTGATCTCCCCTTTTTTGACTCTGCCTCACATGTTTATCTCCTGGTCTAATTTAATTAAAAGTGGGTTACCGTGTGTGCCAGTCTTCCACTCACTTTATTTCCTCTGTGGGCTGTCACTTCTTTCATCACTAAGCAGAGCAGAGACAGACCAACAAAGCCATTTGTCCCAAGACCTGAGGTCAGTTCCTCTCATAATTCTTAAAGCCCCCTGAAGTGTTCCAAAATGCAGACGGTTATTTTTGGCCTTGTATACTTAGTGATCTGATTTACTAAAGGATGTAGGAATAGAAATGCATACCAAGTAAAGAGAGCATTAGTATAAAAATTCACATCCCCTATAAAGAAACTGAGGTCCGTGGCAACACCAGTGTTTGAGGATCAGTGCGAGTTGGGCTCTGTGGGTGCGTGTGTGGCTCAGGAGCTGGATAGACACAGGGTGTTCAGTCATACTATTTGTTTAATTGGTCGAATGTTCCACATCAGCAATCCTTGGATTGTAATTATGATGATAATATAAAGCCTCGGCTGGAAAACAGGAGGAGGAGAGGAAAGAAAAAGAGAAGCATGGTGGGTAAAATGGAAAGAAACCAAGTGAAGTGCAGAGACAGGAACATGGCAAAGCTGGTGCTGCGGGGTGAAGATAGGCTGTCAGGGTTGGACCCAATAGGAGCACGTGGCAGATGCTCAGGAGGCAGGGTTGCTCCTGCTGAGTGAACAGGAAGTCAGAATGGCTCACCGCTGTGAGTAGACTCCCACCTTAAGGCCATGTAGTGGCAGGGGTCGGGAGATGGAGCAGGGCTTGTGCAGTATCTGAAGGCAGCAAGGGACATAAGTCGGGCTTGGGGCACCTTACCGATGATTGAGTGAAGTGGCGGAGTTGCAGGCCCATAAAATGGTGGACTGTGCCAGTTGATGGACGTCTTCTTGGGATGAGAAAGCACCAAGGCCAGCTAGAGTTTTAGAAAACGTCAGACCCCGTTTGTTTTAACCACTTGACTTTTTAGCCACCATGGTTTATTTCTTTGTTGGAGCTCTGCACGTTTGAATACATTGTGTTGTAATAAAAGCACTGAAGCACATTTTGCACATTATCCTTGTTGTTGGTGTCCACAATTGCTGGGCCTATCCCGGGCATGGTATTGACGGTTCCGGCTTCAGGGACGTAGTGGCAGCTGGAGCCAACCTGGGCCGTCACAGGGCTAAGCCACATCAAAGAATGCTGTAGCCATGGAGTGCTTTCAGTCTCAGTTCAGTATTTTCATTTCAATTTAATTTAATTAAAACTGTCTGGTTTGGTGTGTGCCAGTCTTCCACCCACTTAAACGCTGTAAAGGCTCATGGGCAGTAGCCCCAACAACCGGCACGCCCATCCTGACTTTCAGAGACCATTTGTTCTCATCTGTGTCTCATTTGTATATCACTTTTAATCCACACATGCTGTATTGCAACAAGTACAGTATATGCAAATTTAACTTCTACTTCCTCTTTAGTCTGCTCACATTAGGGGTCGCCACAGTGGATCATCTTCTTCCATATCTTTCTGTCCTCTCCATCTTGTTCTGTTACACCCATCACCTGCATGTCCTCTCTCACCACATCCATACACCTTCTTTTAGGCCTTCCTCTTTTCCCCTTGCCTGGGAGCTCTATCCTTAACACCCTTCTCCCAATATACCCAGCATTTCTCCTTTGCACATGTCCAAACCAACGCAATGTTGCCTCTCTGACTTTGTCTCCCAACCTTCCAACTTGAGCTGACCCTCTAATGTACTTGTTCCTAATCCTGTCCATCTTCGTCACATCCAGTGCAAATCTTAGCATCTTTAGCTCTGCCACCTCCAGCTCTGTCGCATGCTTTCTGTTCAGTGCCACCGTCCCCAACCCATATAACATAGCTGGTCTCACTACCGTCCTGTAGACCTTCCCTTTCATTCTTGCTGATATCCGTCTGTCACAAATCACTCCTGACACTCTTCTCCACCCATTTCACCCTGCCTGCACTCTCTTGTTCACCTCTCTTCCACAATCCCCATTACTCTGTACTGTTGATCCCAAGTATTTAAATTCATCCACCTTCACCAACTCTACTCCCTTGCATCCTCACCATTCCACTGACCTTCTTCTCATTTACACACATGCATTCTGTATTATTCCTACTGACCTTCATTCCTCTCCTCTCTAGAGCATATCTCCACTTCTCCAGGGTCTCCTCAACATGCTCCCTTCTATCGCTACAGATCACAATGTCATCAGCAAACATCATAGTCCACAGGGACTCCTGTCTAATCTCGTATGTGAACCTGTCCATCACCATTGCAAATAAGAAAGGGCTCAAAGCTGATCCCTGATGTAATCCCACCTCCACCTTGAATGCATCCGTCACTCCTACCGCAGACCTCACCACTGTCAAACTTCCCTCATACATATCCTGTACATCTCTTACATACTTCTCTGCCACTCCCGACTTCCTCATACAATACCACAACTCTTCTAGAGGCACCATGTCTTATGTTTTCTCCAGGTCCACAAAGACGCAATGCAACTCCTTCTGGCCTTGTCTATACTTCTCCATCAACACCCTCAGAGCAAACATTGCATCTGTTGTGCCTTTTCCTAGCATGAAACCATACTGCTGCTCACTAATCATCACCTCACTTCTTAACCTTGCTTCTACTATTCCTTCCCATAACTTCAAGCTGTGGCTCATCAATTTTATCCCCCTGTAGTTACTATAGTCTTGTACATCCCCCTTATTCTTAAATATCGGCATCAGTACACTTCTTCTCCACTCCTCAGGCATCATCTCACTTTCCAAGATTCCATTAAACAATCTGGTTAAAAATTCCACTGCCATCTCTCCTAAACACCTCCATGCTTCCACAGGAATATCATCTGGACCAATGACTTTTCCATTCTTAATCCTCTTCATACATGTCTTTACTTCCTAATCCTACTTGCTAATCCATTGCACTTCCTGATTCACTATCTCCACATCATCCAACCTTCTCTCTCTCTCTCATTCTCTTTATGCATCAACCTCTCAAAATACTCTTTCCATTTGCTCAACACACTCTCCTCGCTTGTGAGTACGTTTCCATCTTTATCCTTTATCACCCTAATCTGCTGCACATCTTTCCCAGCTTGGTCCCTTTGTCTAGCCAATCGGTACAGGTCCTTTTATCCCTCCTTAGTGTCCAACCTCTCATACAACTCATCATACGCCTTTTTCTTTAGCCTTCGGAACCTCTCTCTTTACCTTGCACCTTATCTCCTTGCACTCTTGTCTATTTTCTGCATCTCTCTGACTATCCCACTTCTTCTTTGCCATCCTCTTCCTCTATATACTCTCCTGTACTTCCCCATTCCACCACCAGGTTTCCTTTTCCTCCTTCGTCTGTCCAGATGTCACGCCAAGCACCCTTCTTGCTGTCACCCTTTCTACTTCTGCTGTTGTTTCCCAGGTGTCTGGCAACTCTTCACTGCCACCCAGTGCCTGCCTCACCTCCTCCCTAAACTCAACCTTGCAGTCTTCCTTTTTCTACTTCCACCCTTTGATCCTTGGCTCTGCCCTCACTCTCTTCCTCTTCTTGATCTCCAACGTCATCCTATGCTGCTTAACTACACTTTCACCTGCCACCACTTTGCAGTCTTCAATCCCCTTCAGATTGACTCTTCTGCATAGGATGTAAACTACCTGTGTGCATCTTCCTCCACTCTTGTATGTAACCCTATGTTCCTCCCTCTTCTTAAAATATGCATTCATCACAGCCATGTCCATCCTTTTGGCAAAATCCACTATCATCTGACCTTCTTCATTTCTCTCCTTGACACTATACCTACCTCCTTGTCTCCTCTGTTACAGTATACTGTATGCAAATTTAACAAACAGCCAAATCCTTATTTCCTTTTTCTTATAAGAATGGTGCCACAATGTGTTCCATTTCCATATAAATCGTTATTGCTGTGTCGCATGGCCATTTCTCTGCAGGTTTCTCCTGATTTTTGACTTGCCTTTTTTTTCCCAGGAGCCAACAGACAGCCTGGAGGAGAGCCTGATCTTTCCTCGACCTGAGTTTTCTATTGGAATGGAAATGGAGGATGAGGAGAAGCCAGGGAACAAAGAAGAGGACAACCCAGGCAACAAAAATAAATCGCCTGACAATGTCTGTAAGCATCTAAAGAAGCTGCACTAAACCGAATTATCGTGACTTTCCATCTTATATCCTATTTAAAAAAAAAATGACGGGTTGACATTGAATAGTTATACAGACTCACAGAGTGAGAAGGTTTAGGCACCACCTCTGTTTTTGCTTTTCATTGCCGTGACGCATTGCACGATGCCAGGGGTGGGTGGATAACCAGAAGCCGTGCTTTGTGATGTCACCAGCAAGATGGTTGATAAACAGGTGCACACTCACTGAATTATTTTGTGTGTTTCTGGCTTCATACCTTAGCAGTTCCATTAACATGTCATGAAGAATTCATGTTTTGTGTCTCTTTTTAGTTCATTTTTGATTCTTTTACTTATGCCAAGTGTGTGTACCATTTTGCATTTTTTAGTTTTGTCTTTATATTTAAGCTGCCTTAGCTTATGTTCTACAGTGGGTACGGAAAGTATTCAGACCGCCTTCAATTTTTCACTCTTTGCTATATTGCAGCCATTTGCTAAAATCATTTATATTAATTTTTTTCCTCATTAATGTACACACAGCACCCCATATTGACAGACAAAAAGATTTTTGAAATTTATTTATTAAAAGAAAAACTGGAATATCACATGGTCCTAAGTATTCAGACCCTTTGCTCAGTATTTAGTAGAAGCACCCTTTTGAGCAGTGCCTGGTTGTCTCCACACACTGAGGAGAGGCAAGACATGACAGCCCGCATTGAGTTTGCTAAAAGACACCTGTAGGACTCTGAGATTGTGAGAAATAAGATTCTCTGGTCTGATGAGACCAAGATATAATTTTTTGGCCTTAATTCTAAGCAGTATGTGTGGAGACAACCAGGTACTGCTCATCACTGGTCCAATACAGTCCCCACAGTGAAGCATGGCGGTGGCAGCATCATGCTGTGGGGGTGTTTTTCAGCTGAAGGGACAGGATGACTGGTTGCAATCGAGGGAAAGATGAATGCGGCCAAGTACATGGGATATCCTGGACAAAAACCTTCTCCAGAGTGCTAAGGACCTCAGACTGGGCCGAGGGTTTACCTTCCAACAAGACAATGACCCTAAGCACACAGCTAAAATAACGAAGGAGTGGCTTCACAACAACTCTGTGACTGTTCTTGAATGGCCCAGCCAGAGCCCTGACTTAAACCCAATTGAGCATCTCTGGAGAGACCTAAAAATGGGTGTCCACCAACGTTTACCATCCAACCTGACAGAACTGGAGAGGATCTGCAAGGAGGAATGGCAGAGGATCCCCAAATCCAGGTGTGAAAAACTTGTTGCATCTCTCCCAAGAAGACTCATGGCTGTATTAGCTCAAAAGGGTGCTTCTACTAAATACTGAGCAAAGGGTCTGAATGCTTAGGACCATGTGATATTCCAGTTTTTCTTTTTTAATAAATCTGCAACAATTTCAAAAATTCTTTTTTTTGTCTGTCAATATGGGGTGCTGTGTGTACATTAATGAGGAAAAAAATTAATTTAAATGATTTTAGCAAATGGCTGCAATATAACAAAGAGTGAAAAATTGAAGGGGGTCTGAATACTTTCCATACCCACTGTATGTGGTTTATGGGTGGTCCCCCAAGAGGCAGGGTCACCTGCCAGGGACTGTCTTCCATGCTATAAATCCAGAGGATCTTCCACAGTTCCAGGCAGTTCATTGTGAATGTGCTCTTGAGTTGGTGTGTGCACTTGTTGCTTATATTGTTAGTGGGTGGCCACTATAATAATCGTGCTCCTGTTTTAGCAATCGTGCTCGATTTACCAGTTATGACCCTCAACGCTCTGACAGTCACACTTGATTAGTCACGAAGACTCTAATATGGGAAATAGTGGGTCAGGACACCAAAAAGGTTGAGAAACACTGGTTTATTGAATGAATTCCAGGAAAAGCAGCATCCAAAATGTTGTTTTCATATGCTTAAAATACTACAGCGACCATTAAGATGATCCTGAGTGTGACCTTCAATGACCTCACATCAATCAGTGAGACAGCTACCTGCACCCGATCCTGCAGGGGTTGGCGCCACGTCCTCATGGCTCATTAAGACATTATGTCTGTTCCAAAACGCAACGGAAGGATGAATAGAATTAATATTTTGGATTCAAAGATTTTTAAAAACTAACCTGCAAAAACTATCCCCACCCCCAGATATGAAGAATAATTCTGGGAAGAAATTCTGCTACCAGCAGCTGCCTGTCAGTCTGAAACTTATCTATACAATTCTACAGGTACATTTTGTGTTTTATTACGTTTTTTCATTTTAATAATATGAACAAGTACCTTAAATGTTTCCTTCTTCTGTGAACCTGCAGGAAATGCCCAAATTCGATGAACCAGATATTCTCTTTAATATGTTAAACTGCCTGAAGATCCTCTGCCTTCACGGTGAATGCCTGTATATTGCCAGAAAGGACCACCCGCACTTTCTGGCTTACATTCAAGACAAAATGTTGATCTCAAGGTATTTATTCCACCCAAGTCTTTACATTGCATAATTCTTACAATTGGAATATTAATAGAGGTGTTTTCTGTGCAAGCTATTGGTCTATTCAGCGATATCCTTGTTCATTTCTGCCCCATTTTGGGGTTTATTTATATGCATTAATAAATTTGTGCTTGATGCAGTTCTTTTATTTATTGAAATTAGTTTAGGATTCCATGTTGTTTTTATTATGGAATTTGCCAGTTTGTTGCCATGTTGTTAATCTCTGATATCAGAAATGTGCAACACCTTGTAAAAGTTAGTATCACAGTACTATCTGGTGTCCGAGATAATGGATATTACAATGAGAAGCCCTCTACATTTTAGCATATTCTTTGTTTCAATATTTTTGTCACTTTAATGTTGTTATACCCGGATACCAGAAGTGTGCAACACATGACGTGAGTCGCTCGACTGTGTAAAGATCAGTGTTACATACAGTACTTCCTAATGCCCAAGGTTATGGATTTTACAAACAGAAGCTCTTTTTTTAGTGTGTATGTTTTTTTTCTATATTTTTATATCTAGAATGTCCTTAAACTCAGGCAACGGAATTGTGTAACATATGACATGAGTCACGTGACTATATAAAAGTTAGTGTCTCATACTTTCTGGTATCTGAGGTTAAGGACATTACAAAGAGATTCTTTCTTCGCTGGTGTGTATTCTTTGCTTCTATATTTTCATATCTACAATATCGTTAAGCTTGGGTACCAGAAGTGTTGAATACATGACACTTGATGATTTGCTTGACCATGTAAAAGTCAGTTTAGAGTTCTTTCTGGTATCCAAAATTAAGGATTTTATCAAGTAAATCTGTTTTTTCTGGTGCATATTCTTTGTCTCAATATTTTTGTCATTATAATGTCGTTAAACTTGGCTACCAAAAGTGTGCAACACCTGACGTGAGTCGTAGAACTGTATACTGTCCAGTGTCTGAGATTATGGAGATTACAAACAGAAGCTCTCTTTGTTGGTGTGTATTTTTGTTGCTTTACTGTTGTAGAGTGTTCATGGGTACCAGAAGGATGTGACACATGAGGTGAGTCATACAACCATATAAAGGTCAGTGTCACAAACTTTCTGTTGTCCGACTCAAAGTTATGAATATTATAAAGTAAAGCTCTCTTAGCTGGCACATATCCTTTGCCTCTGTATCGTCATTCCTACAACGTTGTTAAACTCTGGAACTGGAAGTGTGAAACACATGACGTGAGTTACTCAATTATATAAAGGTCAGTGTCACATGCTTTGTGGTGTCCAAGATTACGGATATTGCAAACAGAACCTCTCTTTGTTGTTGTATATTCTTTGTCTCTATGTTTTTGTCACTTTAATGTTGTTATACTCGGGTACCAGAAGTATTCAACACATGCTGTGAGTTGCTCGATCACATAAAGGTTAATGTCACATACTTTCTGGGTTCCGAGATTTCAGATATCACATGGAAAAGCTCTCTTCATTGGTGTGTATTCTTTGCATCAATATTTTCATATCTACAGTGTTGTAAATCTTGGGTACCAAAACTGCCCAACAAATAGCGTGAGTTGTATGGCTATATAAAGGTCAGTGTCACATAATGTCTGGTATGCAAATTTAAGGATATTATAAAGTGAAGCTCTCTTTTGCTTCTATATGTTTATATCTATGGTTAAACTACTGGAAGTGTGCAACACGTGACGTGAGTCGCTCGATCATATAAAGGTCAGTGTCACATGCTTTCTTGTATCCGAGATTATGGATATTACAAACAGAAGCTCTCTTTGTTGGTGCATATTCTTTGTCTCTATATTTTTGTCCCTTTAATGTCATTATACTTTGGTACCAGAAGTGTGTAAGACTTGACGTGAGTGGCTTGATAATATAAAGGTTAGCGTCATGCACATTCTAGAATGTGAGATTATGGATATTACAAAGAGAAGCTCTCTTTGCTGGTGCATATTCTTTGCCTCTGTATTTTAACATCTACAATGTTGTTAAACTCTTGTACTGAAAGTGTGCAACACATGACGTGAGTCGTACGACCTTTTACAGATCAGTTACATATTTTCTGGTATCTGAACTTACAAATAGAAGCTCTCTTCATTGATGAGTATATTTTCATCTCTTTGGTAGGTGATCCCTTATTTAATTTTGTGGTTGTTGTTTTAATACTTAAACAATGCTAGGATGGATTTTTTGGAAATGAACCTTAGCTTTGTTTAACATCCATCCCCTGCTTGTTATTATTAATATTATCATCCTCTACCCCTGCAGTGGCATATCAAGAAGACAGTTACTCTCCTTAATAGTGACCGAGCACAAGCAATAGTTTATTTTTAAAAAGCCCATAAATTTATCATTATGTCTCTCTATTGTAAAAGAAAATCTTGGGATGAGACTTTCTGTGAGATAATTTTAAGTCCCGTGAGAGAACATTTCAGGTCCCGCAAGACGAGATTTTTTGCCAAGAGATACAACAATGCCCACGGTCCACTTACTTCTCATTCGTGTGAATGCTATTGTCAGACACAGTTCCTGCGCTCTCAACTCCAAGCAGGGTCGGAAATAAAAGTCAAAGAGTAGAAGACAAAGTAGAATGTCGTAAAGAGGTTCAAACAACGTTGACGCGATACACATGCAGAGCAGGTTAGAGATTATGAAAGTACTAAAATTCGAAAGTCTCAAAAAACTGAGAGTAAAGATCACATTAGCGCTAATAAATCAAAATTATTACTCGGTGAAACAACGGAACAACAAAAAGAGATATTTGGACATACGTGATATGACAGAGAATGTAGATATTGTTCGGCTTTAACCTTTAAGTCAGAGACTTGTAGATCATCCAATTCATGTTGCCATCAGGGAAAAGTAGTGTTTCTTCCCAATGTAGAGGCGTATCTGCGAGAATTAAAACATTTGTTGTTTGGTGAATGTGAAATCCATATACGCGAGTGGGGGGGTTGGCAAGTAAAGCGAGGAGGGGGCAGAGCTCCCTAGTCTTTAATATATTTCACTGTGACAATAGAAAATGGCTTCCAGGTGATTGTTCCTCACAAAGAGGTTTGCTAACTATACTATGTGCTGCACTTCATCCTTATGTTCTTAATGCCTTACATGTTGCATGTTTTATTTTCTTTTCACCATCAGCCTTTGGCGGGTGCTCAAGTCCGAATTCTCCCATTTGGCATCACAGGCAGTGCCTCTGCTCCTTCACGCACTTTCTCTGCCCCACGGGGCTGACATATTCTGGACTATTGTGGACAGCAGCTTCAACAACAAGGAATGGGAGATACGTTTTGAAGCAGGTGAGCTCTTAAGCATTTTAAAAGTTTGACATTTTGGACAATGCACAGATTGTTACAATAAGAATAATGCAAGATGAAAATATAGTTAACAAAAACAAACATTAAATGACAAACAAATAATAGTACAGATTTTTCATGATAAAACTGTCGGTTGCTTTTGCGGAGCACACCAGAAACGTTCTGCACGTCAACTGGATGATAACATACATACAAGACCACAAGACTGTTACAGTCTGCTTTATACATGTATACTGTATAAGACAAGGTAGGCCAGTGAGGAGAACAGGCACGCGCCATCACTGCTCATTCGCACTACACAGTGAGGGACCATTACTTCATCAATTTAATTCTTTCTTCCTCGGTCATAGTTTTATGGGACTACATAAAGAGGTATAAGCTTAATAGAAGAATTCGTGAAGAAAGTATGAAAAATAATAAAATAAAAAAAGTATGAAAATCAAAATCCTCAAAAAATTGCTTTAATATACCTTGGAATAACCTAACTAAATTATTTTAAAAAGATAAATAAATGGCAAATTATAAACACTTTGTGGAAACTCAAAAATATCAAAACAAAACTTGTACTCTTCAGAAAAATGAAAGTATGTTTCATTTACTTTTAAGAAATTTATTTTAGAAAGAAATAGAGTGAATGGGTATAAAAATCTATAAGAAATTACATACTTAGACCACGAAATTTTTTAAAACCGTTTCTTACCGAACACCTATGGGCCAAGGGTAACCTACATTCCAAATTTCAAGTCCCAAGTCCTCATGGTTTCAGAGATTTTGTGATGACTGAGTCAGTGGTATTTGGCTTTTATATACAGGTGCTGGTCATAAAATTAGAATATCATGACAAAGTTGATTCATTTCAGTAATTCCATCCAAAAAGTGAAACTTGTATATTAGATTCATTCATTACACACAGACTGATGTATTTCAAATGTTTATTTCTTTTAATTTTGATGATTATAACTGACAACTAATGAAAGTCCCAAATTCAGTATCTCGGGAAAATTAGAATATCAATTAAGACCAAAAAAAGGATTTTTAGAAATGTTGGCCAACTGAAAGGTATAAACATGAAAAGTATGAGCATGTACAGCACTCAATATTTAGTTGGGGCTCCTTTGGCCTGGATTACTGCAGCAATGTGGCGTGGCATGGAGTCAATCAGTCTGTGGCACTGCTCAGGTGTTATGAGAGCCCATGTTGCTCTGATAGTGGCCTTCAGCTCTTCTGAATTGTTGGGTCTGGCGTATTGCATCTTCCTCTTCACAATATCCCATAGATTTTACTGTGTGCAGGTGCCAGGTCCTGTTGGAAAATGAAATCTGCATCTCCATAAAGTTCGTCAGCAGCAGGAAGCATGAAGTGCTCTAAAACTTCCTGGTAGACAGCTGCATTGACCTTGGACCTCAGAAAACACAATGGAGCAACACCAGCAGATGACATGGCACCCCAAACCATCACTGACTGTGGAAACTTTACCCTGGACCTCAAGCAATGTGGATTCTGTGCCTCTCCTCTCTTCCTCCAGACTCCATCCATCCATCCATCCATCCATCCTTTTCCGCTTATCCGAGGTCGGGTCACGGGGGCAGCAGCTTAAGCAGAGAGGCCCAGACTTCGCTCTCCCCGGCCACTTCTTCCAGCTCTTCCGGGAGAATCCCAAGGCATGCCCAGGCCAGCCAGGAGACATAGTCCCTCCAGCGTGTCCTGGGTCTTCCCCAGGGCCTCCTCCCGGTTGGACGTGCACGGAACACCTCACCAGGGAGGCGTCCAGGAGGCATCCTGATCAGATGCCTGAGCCACCTCATCTGACTCCTCTCAATGCGGAGGAGCAGCGGCTCTATTCTGAGCCCCTCCCGGATGACTGAGCTTCTCACCCTATCTTTAAGGGAAAGCCCAGACACCCTGCGGAGGAAACTCATTTCAGCCGCTTGTGTTCGCGATCTCGTTCTTTACCTCATCACTACCCATAGCTCATGACCATAGGTGAGGGTAGGAGCGTAGATCGACTGGTAAATTGAGAGCTTTGCCTTACGGCTCAGCTCCTTTTTCACCACGACAGACCGATGCAGAGCCCGCATCACTGCGGATGCCGCACCGATCCGCCTGTCAATCTCACGCTCCACTCTTCTCTCACTCGTGAACAAGACCCCGAGATACTTGTACTCCTACACTTGGGGCAGGATCTCTCCCCCAACCTTGAGAGGGTACTCCACCCTTTCCCGGCTGAGGACCATGCTCGGATTTGGAGGTGCTGATTCTCATCCCAGCCGCTTCACACTCAGCTGCGAACCGATCCAGAGAGAGCTGAAGATCACGGCCTGATGAAGCAAACAGGACAACATCATCTGCAAAAGCAGTGACCCAATCCTGAGTCCACCAAACCGACCCCTTCAACACCCTGGCTGCGCTAGAAATTCTGTCCATAAAAGTTATGAACAGAATCGGTGACAAAGGGCAGCCCTGGCGAGTCCAACTCTCACTGGAAACGGGCTCGACTTACTGCCGCAATGCGGACCAAGCTCTGACACCGGTTGTACAGGACCGAACAGCTCTTATCAGGGGTCCGTACCCCATACTCCCGAGCACCCCCACAGGATTCCCGAGGGACACGGTCGAATGCCTTTTCCAAGTCCACAAAACACATGTAGACCGGTGGGCAAACTCCCATGCACCCTCCAGGACTCTGCTAAGGGTGAAGAGCTGGTCCACTGTTCGCGACCAGGATAAAACCACACTGTTCCTCCTGAATCCGAGGTTCACTATCCACGGACCCTCCTCTCCAGAACCCCGAATAGACTTTTCCAGGGAGGCTGAGGAGTGTGATCCCTCTATAGTTGGAACACACCCTCCGTCCCCTTTTAAAGAGGGGACCACCACCCCGGTCTGCCAATCCAGAGGCACTGTCCCGATGTCCATGCGATGTTGCAGAGACGTGTCAACCAAGACAGTCCTACAACATCCAGAGCCTTAAGGAACTCGGATCTCATCCACCCCGGGCCCTGCCACCAAGGAGTTTTTGACCACCTCGGTGACTTCAGTCCCAGAGATGGGAGAGCCCACCTCAGAGTCCCCAGGCTCTGCTTCCTCATTGGAAGGCATGTTAGTGGGATTGAGGAGGTCTTCAAGTACTCCCCCACCGACCCACAACGCCCGAAGTCGAGGTCAGCAGCGCACCATCCCCACCATATACGGTGTTGACACTGCACTGCTTCCCTCCTGAGACGCCGGACGGTGGACCAGAATCTCCTCGGCCGTCCAAAGTCGCTCTCCATGGCCTCTCCAAACTCCTCCCATGCCCGAAGTTTTGCCTCAGCAACAACCGGCCGTTCCGCTTGGCCTGCCGGTACCTATCAGCTGCCTCCAGAGGCCCACAGGACAAAAAAGTCCTATAGGACTCTTCTTCAGCTTGACGGCATCCCTCACCGCGGTGTCCACCAACGGGTTCGGGATTGCCGCCACGACAGGCACCACCACCTTGCGCCACAGCTCCGTCAGCCGCCTCAACAATAGAGGCACGGAACATGGCCCATTCGACTCAATGTCCCCACCTCCCTCGGGACGTGGTTGAAGTTCTGCCGGAGGTGGGAGTTGAAGCTACTTCTGACAGGGGACTCTGCCAGCCGCTCCCAGCAGACCCTCACAACACGCTTGGGCCTACCAGGTCTGACCGCATCTTCCCCACCATCGGCCAACTCACCACCAGGTGGTGATCAGTTGACAGCTCCCCCCTCTCTTCACCCGAGTGTCCAAGACATATGGCCGCAAGTCCGGCGACACGACCACAAAGTCATCATCGACCTGAGGCCTAGGGTGTCCTGGTGCCAAGTGCACATATGAACACCCTTATGCTTGAACATGGTGTTCGTTATGGACAATCCGTGGCGAGCACAGAAGTCCAATAACAAAACACCGCTCGGTTCAGATCGGGGCCATTCCTCCCAATCACCCCTTCCAGGTCTCACTGTCATTGCCCATGAGCATTGAAGTCTTCCAGCAAAACGAGGGAATCCCCAGAAGGTATGCCCTCTAGCAACCCCTCCAGAGACTCCAAAAGGGTGGATACTCCAAACTGCTGTTCGGGCGATACGCACAAACAACAGTCAGGACCCTTCCCCACCCGAGGCGGAGGGAGGCCACCCTCTCGTCCACCGGGGTAAACCCCAATGCACAGGCTCAGAGTCGGGGGGCAATAAGTATGCCCACACCTGCTCGGCACCTCTCACCTGGGGCAACTCCAGAGTGGTAGAGAGTCCAGCCCTCTCAAGGAGATTGGTTCCAGAGTCCAAGCTGTGCGTCGAGGTGAGTCCGACTATATCTAGCCGGAACCTCTCAACCTCGCGCACTAGCTCAGGCTCCTTCCCTTCAGAGAGGTGACATTCCACGCCCCAAGAGCCAGTTTCTGTAGCCGAGGATCAGACCGCCAAGGTCCCGCCTCGCCACCACCCAACTCACACTGCACCCAACCTCCTTGGCCCCTCCCATAGGTGGTGAGCCCATGGGAGGAGGACCCACGTTACCTCTTGGGCTGTGCCCGCCGAGCCCCATGGGTGCAGGCCCGCCACCAGGCGCCCATCGAGCCCCACCTCCAGGCCTGGCTCCAGAGGGGGCCCGTGACCAGCGTCCGGCAAGGGAAAACGTTGTCCAAGTTTTATTCTTCATTGGAGGTTTGTTGAACCGCTCTTTGTCTCATCCCTCACCTAGGACCAGTTTGCCTTGGTGGTTCTACCAGGGGCATAAAGCCCCGGACAACATAGCTCCTAGGATCACTGGGACACGCAAACCCCTCCACCACGATAAAGTGATGGTTCAAGGAGGGGTCCTCCAGACTCTGGGACCTTAATTTCCAAAGGAAATGCAAAATTTACTTTCGTTAGAGAACATAACTTTGGACCACTCAACAGCAGTCCAGTCGAGACGCTTCTGACGCTGTCTCTTGTTCAAGAGTGGCTTGACACAAGGAATGTGACTGCTGAAACTCATGCCTTGCATACGTCTGTGTGTGGTGGTTCTTGAAGCACTGACTCCAGCTGCAGTCCACTCTTTGTGAATCTCCCCCACAGTTTTGAATGGGTTTTGTTTCACAATCCTCTCCAGGGTGTGGTTATCCCTATTGCTTGTACACTTTTTTCTACCACATCTTGTCCTTCCCTTCGCCTCTCTATTAATGTGCTTGGACACAGAGCTCTGTGAACAGCCAGCCTCTTTAGCAATGACCTTTGTGTCTTGCCCTCCTTGTGCCAGGTGTCAATGGTCGTCTTTTGGACAACCTTCAAGTCAGCAGTCTTCCCCATGATTGTGTAGCGTACAGAACTAGACTGAGAGACCATTTAAAGGCTTTTGCAGGTGTTTTGAGTTAATTAGCTGATTAGAGTGTGGCACCAGGTGTCTTCAATATTGAACCTTTTCACAATATTCTAATTTTCCGAGATACTGAATTTGGGTCTTTCATTAGTTGTCAGTTATAATCATCAAAATTAAAAGAAATAAACATTTGAAATACATCAGTCTGTGTGTAATGAATGAATCTAATATACAAGTTTCACTTTTTGAATGGAATTACTGAAATAAATCAACTTTGTCATGATATTCTAATTTTATGATCAGCACCTGTATATACTGTAGATTGGAAACATGAAAGCAAATCATACCATACCATTGTTTAAAAGTCCATCCTCGACTGTAGAGGTGACACGTGAAACCAGGAGACACCATGCCGCTTAAAGATCTCCACCTTTTGTTATTTCAGTGGAGAGAGTAGCAGTGCTCTGCCGATTCCTGGACATCGCCTCTCTGACCAAGAACCACCTGCTCAAGTACTCGTTGGCCCATGCCTTTTGCTGTTTCCTGGCAGCTGTGGAGGATGTCAACCCGGCGGTGGCGACCAGGGCCAGGCTACTGTTGGACACCATTAAGAAACCTGCTCTGCAGGTAAGTCACTTGTGCCACAAGAATCCAGAGGTCATACAGAATTTTGCAGGGTTTTTTTTTGACTTGCTATGCCCCTCACCCCATGGTGCTGCACTCAGTTCTTGGCTTGGTATCTGCTTGCGGTTTAATCTCAAGTTATACCTCATGGATGTTCATGTTAGGCTGGGTGGGTGTGCTACTGTGATTTGATGTGAGAAAGGGTGGGTTGGTTTGTGCATGAATTTGCCCCCGAATGGACTAGTTTGCGCAAATGGGATTTGTGAATGGATAGTGGAAGGGTAGGCCTCAATCCCTGGTTCAACACTTCTGTCACTCACAAAGGCTCTTCAGATTCCAGCAGTGAGCAAAACATTTCATTGAACTGTGATGCATCCCAGGAGCATAACACACAGAATTACATCTGTTCTGTGCAGCAACTGCCGCTATGCTGGTGTTTCTTCATTAGATGAAGGCTTTTATAGGGAATTCTAATTAAACAGACAAACAATTTAACATATTCCAGACTGAGGCCCATAACATACATGGTGTTCTAAGACAGTCTCGGCCTACATTCACCCTAGTACAGCTTCATTTAAAAATGTGAATGTTATTCTCTGTTATCTCCTCTCTGGAGTGC
The DNA here is from genome assembly GCF_016835505.1 of Polypterus senegalus. Lineage (NCBI taxonomy): Eukaryota > Metazoa > Chordata > Cladistia > Polypteriformes > Polypteridae > Polypterus > Polypterus senegalus. The sequence continues at coordinate 73,468,154 of NC_053171.1, read as the reverse complement.
ACAAGCGAGAGAGAGAGTGTGTGAGCAAGCAAGTGAGAGAGAGACAGCGCGAGTGAGAGAGAGAGAGCGTGAGCAAGCGAGCAAGAGAGAGAGAGAGTGCGCGAGCAAGCGAGTGAGAGAGAGAGAGAGAGAGTGCGCGAGTGAGCCCAAGCAGAAGTAGTAAACATTCCTCGTGTATGACTCGCACCTGATTTTCTAATGCTAATTTTTGGGAAAAAATGTGCGTGTAGGTACATGCGTAAATACGTTATATATATATTGTGGCCAGTAGGTGGTGCCACACAGCCCCAAACCTCAGATACAGTTGCACCAATTCAGTCCTGGTTTCAAATCAAAGTGCTTTTATTATATACAATTCCTTTTACAGGCACATACTATTTATCCTCCCCTCATTCTTCACTTCTCCTTACTGTTTTTAATATGCCGTGTCCCCCAGTCCATCCATTATTTCATCACCCCCCCTGGCAATGGGAACAGGGATGAGCATCCAATCAAACTGAAAGGATCTCCTGTCTGTGCCAGTCGGGGTGCCAGTCATTCTTTCTTTGTTCTCTTGTGCATCTGTAAAGTGTTAATTTCCCCTTAAAGTATATCTGATCAAATCTAGCCCTAAAGCATTGTCATCCCAAACAAAACATTGTTTTTTTTTTTTGCTTTTCATACTCTCCATTGCTATTCTCCACATTTAAAAGCAAACTTCAAATGAATGTCTAGCATGGAGGACATTTCCTCTTCCTGTTTCCACTGATGTGCACATGTCCAGTGTAGGCGAGCATCCACATTGTATGCCTTTTTGTTCATTTTGCTGCGGGTGGAGATACTTTCATTAGCAATGGGAAAATGCTAGTGTGGTTGGAGATTGTTTTCTTTTAAAAACATAGTAGTTTGGACGTGGCCTCAGCCTTGGTTATCTGATAAACTTCTGCCATTGCTCAAGGACAAGGGCTGCATAGCTGCATACTAGAACAATAAGAGCCCAAGATGCCAAAATGCCATAGTGTTACAAACATGGTTCCTTTTAGAGACTCCCAAACCACCTCACCTGAATATCTGTGCTTCTCGCCGTATCTCTAAGGCAGAGCCTGGACACCCTGCAAAGGGAACTCATATCTGCCTCTTGTATCTACAATTCAGTTATTTCGGTCACTATCTGCAGCTCGTAACATAGGTAAGGACAGAGATGTAGATCGAGTGGTAATTAAGAGCTTCACCTTTTGGCTTTGTTCCCTCTTGACCACTGACCTGTATAATGTCTGCATGACTGTGGACACTGCTCCGTTCCACCTGACAATCTCCTGCTCCTTTCTTTCCTCACTCATGAACAAGACCCCAATATACTTGAATTCCACCGCTTGAGGCATCACCTCATCCACAACCCAAAAGGAGCCGCACTCCATCCTTCCAACCAGGAGGAGAGCGCAGGGCAGAACCAGGACATGATTAGCTTGGCCTGGAAATGCCACGGTATCCCATCAGAGGAGTTGGAGAAGGTGGTGGAGAAAAGTAACATCTGGGCTTCTTTGCTTAGGCTGCTGCCCCCTGTGACCCAGACCAGCAGCAACATCAACAACAACAACAACATTTATTTCTATAACACATTTTCATACAAATAATGTAGCTCAAAGTGCTTTACATGATGAAGAAAGAGAAAAAATAAAAAATAAATAAGAATTAAAATTAGGAAACACTAATTAACATGGACTGCGACGGGCTGGCGCGCTGCCTGAGGTTTGTTCCTGCCTTGCACCCTGTGCTGGCTGGGATTGGCTCCAGCAGACCCCTGTGACCCTGTGTTAGTGGGTTGGAAGATGACTGATGACTGATTAGTTAACATAGAATAAAAGTAAGGTCCGATGGCCAGGGAGGACAGAAAAAACAAAAAGAACTCCAGACGGCTGGAGAAAAAAATTAAATCGGGAGCAGGAAATGGGTGGATGGATTTCTGTTACAATTAATAAGTGGAAAGTTAAAATTCCCATAATAGTCTTTGGCTCTCATTGTGAACGTTATTCCTAGGTAAGATACAATCATTTTGGCAGACCATGTTGGATGCTTTACTGTAGACAATGCAGTCCCATCAATTGCATGATCTTTTGTTCTCACCAGAAGCATCCCAGCATGCCTCATCCTCACCTCATGCCTCATCCTCATCTTCACAACAGCTACATTGGCATTGGGTGCCTACCTCAGTTGAGGCTACTGTCCCTACCAGCTGTTCGGTTACAGGCCTCTCTCCTCATAGCAGGTTGTATCTGCTTATTGGCATTTGCACCTTGAGGCAGTCTTGGGTGCCACACGCTGACTCGCTTGTATTTCTTGACTAAAAACTTGATTTTGCTTGTTTTTTCTGATAAATACTTCTTACCTCTCCCTGTATATTTTTCATATTGGCTCAATAAAATGTCCTTCAAGTGTTGCTCAGTAAAACTGGGGCAGCCAAAGCAACTTCCGACTTTAGAGAAATAAAAGACTGGGGATGGAGTTATAGAGGCAGACAAAAGACAAAGTAAAACAAGATGAAGGGCAAGAGGAGACAGGAAACCCTGGCATGCTCAACGAACCATCTATCCATGTTCTTTTCAAGCCCATTTATCCTGAGCAGGGTTGCATGGGAGCTGAACCTATGCCAGCAAGCAAAACTGGAATAGTCCCCGTAGAGGGAGTGAGCCCATCACAGAGTAGTGCTCAAGGAACCAAGTTATACATTCAAAGTACAAGCCAATAAATTCCAAACAAGAAAGAAAAAGAGCATCAGAACAGACTCAAAGAGTTAAATGTTTGTCTTGTGATGCCATAGTCTCTTTTTCCTTAGGTTCTCAGAATCCTTGTTGTATGCCTTTAACTCAAGTCCACCATAAACACCTAATTAATCCTTCTTAATCCTAATAAGTCCTGCTGAGATGTTTGTTCTTCTGGCAGGTTCTTCCATCTCAGCAGAGGACTTCTGAGGCTCTGTTAGAGTGACTGTTAGGGTCTTGGTCACCCCCCTGACCAAGAACCTTCTTGCTCGATCACTCGGTTTGGCCAGATGGCCAACTCCAGGTTGAGTTCTGCTGGTTTAAACTTCTTCCATTTCACGTAATAGATAATCAAAACAATCCACAAAGGACGATAAAATTAGTCTGATTTCAGACAGCAATGCCATCTTTGCCAATCTCCTGATATAATCAAAAGCAAGAGAAGTATCTATCAAACAGGTAAGGAATCAAAAAAGACATCCAACTAATCCATTCCATCCACCCATCCATCTATCTTCTGAACCCGCTTATCCATAACTTGGTAGCAAGAATGATCCTCAGGCAGAGTACCACTCCATGGCTCAGGTGCGTTCCCTCTTTCTGCTAGGTTTACTCCTGCTCTCCTGTGGCTGAAGTTTCTAAGACTCATTGCTTATCTGTAGCATTCCCTTGTGTAGATAATCCCATTTTCTTACCAGCCTTTCATCTCGTTGCTTGTGCTCCTCAGGGTCTGTGTCTTTGCTTGGATTTCCAGTTTGACACAGTAGTGAAGGACAGGCCCACCATCCTCAGCAAACTTCTGCTGCTCCACTTTCTCAAGCAGGATGTCCCAGCTTTGAGCTGGGAGTTCTTTGTCAGCCGATTCGACACGTTGTCCCTGGAGGCACAGCTTCATTTGGATTGCAACAAGGAGTTTCCATTCCCAACAAGTAGGTTTGTTCTCTCGTGTCCTCAGTTTGACTGCTAGATGCTGGTGTATTTGCAGTTTCAGTACACAGCACTTGGAAATCAATACAAGTGTTGTGAAGTAAATTTCATTTTTGCTTTTTCTCACTGTTAACATGTTTCTTGTCTTTTTCATAGCCATTTTGGGTTTTGAAGGACAGTGGATTGCGGAAGTCTTCAGGCCCCTTCACTTTCTGTGTACTCTTTATTGTGTCATAAATTTCATTTTAATTTGATACATTTTCATTTTTCTCATTAATCTACACTCATCAACCCATAATGAGAACGTCACAACACGCTTGCAGAAAGGTTTGTTTATCAAAAATCAAAAACTGAAATCTTTCATTCATAGAAGAATTCAGACTCTTCATTCAGGGCTTTGTAGAAGCCCCTTCTTAGGTGACGTTTCTACAAGTTTTACCCACTGGATTTGGGCAATTGATCTCATTCTTCCTAGCAGATCCTCTCAAGCTCCACAAAATTGAATGGGAAACGTGTGTGAACTGCTATTTTCAGGTCTCTCCACAGATCTTCTATGTGGTGTCCTGAAGTCGCTCCACAGTTGTCTTGGCTGTCTCTTTGGTCCATTGAACCATCATCCCAATAAGGAACCAGGTTTTCTTCAAGGCCCTCTCTGTATTTGGCTGCATTCATCCTTCCCTCTTTCGTACCAGTCTCCCTGTCCCCATAGCATGATGCAGTCACCACCATGCTTCACCATAGGGGTGGTATTAGGCAGATGATGAGCAGTGCCTTGTCCTCACCAGACGTACTGCTGGGACTTCTGCCCAAAGAGTTACAGACCAGAGGACCTTTTTCTCCAGCTCTCTCAGAGCCCTTTAAACTGGTATATGCCTTTTACTCAAGTCTTCCATAAACACCTGATTGATGGCGTGCTGCCGAGATGGTTGTTCATCTGACATGTTCTCAAATCTCAGCAGAGGACTTCTGAAGCTCTGTAGAGTGACTGTTGGGTTCTTGGTCAACTCCCTGACCAAGAACTTTCTTGCTCAGTTACTCAGTTTTGGTGATTCCAGTGCTTCCTGGTGGTTCCAAACTTCTTCCATTTCACAATTCTTGAGGCCACTGTACTCCTGGGAGCACTCAAAGCTTTACAAATGGTTTTAACCTTTTGTCCTGTTCAATGCATCAGCACAGTTTGATCACGGAGGTCTACACAGAGTTCCTTGGACTTTATGGTATGATGTTTGTCCTGACATGTAGTGTGAATTGTGGGACCTTCTGTACACGGGGACGCATGTGCCTTTCTAAATGATGTCCAGTCAATTCAGATTGGCACAGCTGGACTCCAGTCAAGTTCTAGAAACATCTCAAGGTTAATGAAAGCAAACAGGATGAACCTAAGCACACACCAAAGGGTCTGAAAACTTCCAGGAATAAGAAATTCAGGTTTTGATTTTTCAGAAATTTACAAAATGTTCTGTAAACAGGTTTTCATGTGTCATTATGGGTTATTGACTGTAGATAGTTTGACACAAATAGTAAATGTATCCATTTCAAATTAAATCTAAAACACAATCAAGTGTGCCAAGGGGTCTCAATACATGTGCAGATTTCAATGTTGATCATTCTTTTCAATTTTAAAGTTTCTTCAAAGTTGTTCAATCATTTTTACATCATTTCCCGATGCCATTTTGTTTAGTACGCTTGCCGCCATTTTGTGGAGTGGTTGCGATGTCATTGTTGGGAGGTTGTGGCTGTTCAAAGGTCAGCGCGGTGCACTTTCTTGTACCTGAGATTTTAGATAATTCCCATGAAACTTTGTTGCCAGATTTCTTTAGTTTTGTGCATCCTGGTAAAGGAACTTTAGCTTCAAGTTTTGAATTTTTTTTGCCATTTGGATATTCTGGAAGCAAACTTTCCATGAATTATTGTGACTATATCTCATCTCCTGGCCCCTTTACTGTTAAATTTACATTTACATTTATTTGCATGGCAGATGCTTTTTTCCAAAGCTTACTTACTTATTAAATCTGCCCTCTCTCAATTATAGCAGAACACAGAGAAGAACGAGTAGTTAACAAGTGCTCAAGAAGGCAGGGAGTTGTGAGGAACATGAGATCCTTATGTGTCTTTTAGATTTAGTCTAATGGGTAAATCTGCTGAAATTCACAGAAGAACGTTGTCTCGGTATGGAAGTGAAGACAGCAGGACTCAATGAAATGTTTATGAATGGATAAGAAAGAGGAAAGAACAAGCATAACTGAAGAAGCTTGATCTGCACGACCATCAATATTGTTCTCACAAGCCCACATCGATATGGCGAATGCCTTCACCAGAGAAGGCTGATGGATTACGTGCCACAGTGCAGGATGACTTGCGATATTGTAAAGTATGTGTAAGATGGGTACCCAGACAGCTTACTGATCTGCACAAGTCAACACCATTCAGTGAATTTCTGCAGGCTTCACACCTTCTGCCCAAAGACATCTCACTACAGCATTTTGTTCAGCTATGGTGCAGCAGAGCGTCCATGCTCATTTGACCTTGGCTTTAACTAGACTATTGGCAGAGTGCAGTGTGGTGTGTGTTTGAACTACCCATAAGCCATCATGAATGTGTTTTATGGTGTCAGCTTCTATCTGTTGCAGTTGCTGTGTCATTTTCGAATTGCCTTTACTTTTTGATTTACCTTCATAATAATATGTCTTCATGTTCTGCTCACTTCAGCATTTTATTCTATAAAGGAATAATTGTCTCACGTCAACCAATAATATCTTTACTATTCAGCTATTACTGCAGTCCGGACCAATGTCGCAAACCTGAGTGATGCTGCCATGTGGAAAATCAAGAGGGCACGTTTTGCACGAAACCGGCAGAAAAGTGTGCGCTCACTCCGGGACAGCGTGAAAGGCCCCGCTGAGTCCAAGAGGACCCTGTCATTGCCCGAGACGCTGAGCAGTCGAATCCGTGAGTAGCCCTCCATTGTTGTTGTTTTTTTTTAACCTTTTCTTCCTTTTGTATTCCTTGCTCTCTGGAGATCTTTTTGTTCTTCTTCCTGTTTAAACGTCCTGGCAATCACGTACAAAATGGCTTTACTCCTATGTGATTCCTGAGCAGAGCACAGGTTCACAATCTGTAAACCTTGGCTTATTCATTTTGTCAAGAGTGTCCAAGTGGTGAGATACGAGCTCCAAGATTTGTAGTCGTGCTTCTCCCTTCTTGTCTGTTCCACTACGTCTTTCCAAAAATCATTGTAGATTAAAAATTAAATTAAATTGCACAGTAAAGGAGTTCAACATGTGAAAGCTGCTGTAGAGCCGGCATGCTATGTGATGTGTGTGTCTGAAATCCCACTCTGCAGCCTGCTGGCTGTAAACTAATGAAAAGTTCTAAGGTGAGAGGTAAAGTCTACAGAATCTGTCAGGGCTCTTAGACCCTTTGGTTTGAAGCAAGTCGGCATGTATTAAAAACACAGGAGCAAAAATTCAGATTATATAACTAATTGTAACTAATTTTATTTTTTATATTCCCAGCTGTTAGACTTACAAGGCACGAGCAGTCCGCACCGACTCTGGGAGAGCTGATAGAGCAAATGTTACCTGGTAAGTGTGCAGAAACCGCAGTCCAGTGTGCCTCCTCGCTTCAGCCTTGCAAAGAAAGTTAGAGGAATGCCCGTAAAACTCAGTGTTGTCCCGATTATAATTTCTCCTTGATGTCAAAAAATGAATGACAGGGTTTTAGAGCTCAAGGAATCTCATGTTTTACGTTTGTTCTTGTGCTTGATAACGATTTGAAATGATGTTGAATGACAATCTCCCACAGTGCCACATTGTTTTTTTAATGGACACTGCCATTTTGGGGGTTACTATGCCGTGGTTGGATAAGGTCGGCTGGAAGTGTGCGGCACATGACATCAACAGATCAACAAGATAAAGTTCAGCGTCATGTACATTACCTCCTACTTGTCCAAGACTCAGTTTTCCTAAACCTTAACACTCCTACTCCATTGCTGTTTAGAAAAGTTCTGGTTAACAAATTACAGCTACATTTGTTGATTTCGATTTAAGATTAATGTTCTTGGCTTTGTGTGTGTTTACTACACATTTCTGGTCTACTACTTGACTACGGTTTTTGTTACACATATTGATCTCCTGGTTATGACTCACGGCTTGTCATTTTGGTTACAATTGATCTCCCAATTTCAGTTCTAGTTAAACTATATGGCTGCCCCCGTGCCCAATTATATGTCTGTCACTTATTAGATATAGTAAAGCAGTTGTTTTTGTAGCTGTACACTTGCACAACAGTAGGGAAGGACCTGGAGTCTCCATTATAAACATGGATTTCAATGCAAAAGTATGAGTATGCCAAAAAACAGGAAAATACATTAAAGAAGTCTGATTTATAAAGCCTGCCATTCGCACATATTAATATAATTTACACTTTATGGATTGTGACCACTAGGGAGCGTAACAACGCCCCAAACCCCAGACACAACTATAGCAACACAAGTCTGGGTTCAAATACAAGGTTTTATTACCACAAGTACCTTACAAAGGCCTCTTTCAGTGTTGCAAAAACAGAAGGATTTTCCTTTCTGTCTCATTTTCCCTCTCTGTCCACTCTTTCAGATGATCTTTGTCTGTTTTCCCCCCAACTTCAGCTCCCCTGGGTGAGGCAGAGCGACTCCTTTGATCTCAGCCCCGGGGTTACTTTTGGTGCTGGGGGCATAACCCACTGGTAGCACTCCCGGGTCAAACAAAAGTCCCCTGAAAGCAGGGATCAGGAATCCTAGCAGCTCCCCCTGGCACTCCCCAACAAAACCCAACAGGTGTACCCCCATGGGACTACAGGTCCCAGCATGCTTTGCGGGCATCCAAGAGTGAGTCCTGACTGAGAGATGCTGCCTGGTAAAATATCAGGGGAAACAATAACTACATCCCATTTTCTCTGCCTGTCTTTCCACTGTGCTGGCATGCTGGGCATATAACTGTCAAAATGGTGTCGGGAAAAGTCACAAGTATATTTCAACTATCAATGAAACTGAAACAATACGTCCAGAAATGAATTCAGCAGCTCAAAAAAACACAAATCCACCATAAAAAAAACTCCACAAAAACCTATTTCATAAAAAAGTAAAAAAAAGTGTAACACAATCACAACAGGTGTCACAGTAAATCCTGTACTAATGTAAAGCTGACCATGAGAATGGAGAGACAAAACAAGATTGAGAAACGAGTCAAAGTCATGGACAGAATTAGGATCAAATCCAGAAAGATTGGAATAACCAATTGTCTTTAGCCAAAACGTAAAACAAACTCGTAGTCAAAAAGGGCAACACAAAAATTAAGAAAAGAAGAAATGAAGCACGTGTTTAGTCTATAGTCGGAGTTCACTCCAGAGATGATGCACAGAAGGTAAGACGTGGTTTTGCAGAAGCTCAATGTGGCCCATGTGGTTCAAGTGCGTCATCACCTCACTCAAAGGATCTATTTCGTTGTAATTGAAACAACCCTCAGAACATCAGAGACTCTCCTCCTGCTTGGATAGTACCTTGCACACAGTCCTCATGGAAGGGTTAATGCGGTTTCAAGCAGAAATGCGACTCAGACAAGATTCCTGGGTGTTTGTGGCTCTACACCCACTGTAACCATGCTGCTTTGTAAACAGCTGCTAGCGAGTGTCTGTTCCACAGTACCCTTCTACAGATATCAACAGCATGCAGTTCCCTTATGCGCGTTCATTCGGAAATGGCGTGTTGACGGTCTGCAGCAATTCTTGCCTGGTGACCAAACAATTTGCTGTCACGATGTGTGACACACAATGACAGTTCCCCATCTGAGACCACCTTGTTTCGACTGCAGTTCTGGTGATGATTAGCAGTTGACTGTGGTGCATGCCACTACTCTTTGAAACAGCTGCACAGTGATTGACTTCCAGTACACTGTGCCCTTTGACCTGTTTTTGCCCATCATTCTTGTTGGTTGCACAAACCATTTTTCATGAACTTGTTTCTTGTGACTCTTCCTCGTATCACACAACACAAATATTTGTAGGATGGTATTCACACTGGGGTGCCCTCTGTTATTGTCATAAATGCGTGTGTCACTTCTTACATGGTTGTTGACTAACTTTTTGTCTGGTGAGCTTACCCCCTGATTTTTTCAATTTTTACTTCAATCCTTTTTTAGGACAACAGTCTGTGGAGGATGACACCATAATCAAGGATCCCCTTCCTGAAGATGCTGGCATAGACCATCAGACTGTGCACCACCTAATTACTGTGTTGATGAAATTCATGGCAAAGGACAAGAGCAGCGCTGAGGCGGACATCAGCAGTGCCAAAGCGTTCAACACGGTCAAGCGGCACCTCTATGTGCTGCTGGGCTATGATCAGCAGGAAGGCTGCTTTATGATCGCCCCTCAGAAAATGAGGACTTCCACCTGCTTCAATGCCTTTATCGCTGGCATCTCCCAGGTAATCATTCCAATATTCTATACAATGCCGATGAGAAGTCATGGAATGTTAAAGACAAATTGTACTTAAATGTAGGTTATGACATGCTGTTTATGTTCTTGGTGTGTGGTGCAGCCTCAAGTACAGTTTACTGTCTGGTCCATCCTCAGTAAATGTCTGTTAGTTGGCTCCTTAAAGGATCATTGAGTTTGAGCAGGGGTGGCTGCTGAGTATCGCATTTTGGCTGTCCTCAGAATGCTTTGAGTAATCAGAAGTGTTTGCAGTACTGGATAACCTTCAACGTTTAATTAAACCAGTGTGTTTGCGAGAAGAGAACAACACACGGTACCATCACATTGTCATGAGTTTGTTATACAAGATCTGTCTAAAAAAACTCAACTTCCTAAATAAGGCACCAATGAACTAACACAGCAGACTTGCGACAGTGGTGGTGTGTCCTTGACCTTTAAAATCCCTGCTTGCTCAATCATGCCACATTATCTCATCATCGAGTACATGCAGTAGAGTCAACTGAGTTTCCTGTGCTTTTTGTGAATTTTTGCAAGTTGAAATTTGATGTGTCTTGAAGAGCAACGTGCTTCTGCGAAATTCTGTGTGAAATTGTCAAAAATGTTGCCTTTCATGTATTGCACCAAGCTTATGGAGAGCATTGTTTAAGTCACACTCAAAGTAACGGATGGCACCAAAGTTTCAAATCGAGATGTCAATTTGATTTAAATCTTGAAGACGATCCCAAAGCTGGACAGTGATCACATTGGAAAAGTGCATGTCTTTGATTCGTGAAAATCGTCACCTGTCTGTGAAGTTGCTGAAGAAGTGGCCATCAGTAAAGGTTTGTGCCACATAATTTTGACTGAAAAACTGCAGATGAAATTTGTGCACTGTCTCTTGATCGATGAGCAAAAAGTGAACCGCATCACAGTCCGTCAAAAGTTGTTTGATCTTTCAAATGCCGATAAAAACTTTCGAAAACAAATCATAACAGATGTTGAAACATGGGTGTTCAGCAACTGTGGACTTTTTTTTTTTTACTCTCGATGTTGAAATCCTCCCTGAAAGGTCGCTGATTTCATACGATAGAAAATCCACCACATGAGATTCCACCAAACGAGTTCACACGAGAAATGATATATCTCAGATAATCTGTTGGGAGCAGTGCAAAAATAGAAGAGGGGACATACTTTGAAGGAAACAAGTCTGATTAAGTTGTAAGCATAATAATGATTTTTTTTTTAAATAACAGTTTGATTCATTTTCGGACAAACCTTATAAGCATTCATTTTTTGATTTGCTTGAACATTTTTGTTGCATTTGGTAGAGTATTTTTAAAATTTCCTTATGGCTTACTTTTTTGCCAAGCTGAGTTGAGATTTTACTGTGATATTCACCAGTTTCACGTGAGATTTACAGCAAGGGCATGGCATGTGATGTCATTGGAGATGACAGCCTGGTAGTCTTACTGTCCAAGTTTACAGATTAAAACTATCAAACAAGAAATCAAACATTTACATTACTAGTTACAGCCTTAACGGAAAACGTTCTTGGCAGCTTCAGATATTAGAAACTGTAGTTTGTCATTTCCCTCCAAAGAAAGGTAGCAGAATAAATTTAAAATTATTTGATACCTCTTGTCGTAGAAGTACAATCTGTGTTCGTCGGGCCCCACTCCTCGTCATCCACATGAGTCTGAACTTCTGTTGCCTGACGCTTCCCCACTCAATCGTCTTCATTTCAGACTCAATGTCATTTCAAGACATCTCACATGACCTCCTGCCCACTTGCTGACTACCAACAATGGTAGATATGACCCGTTACCCACTGTAAAAACATCATTTGTATTCTTCCTGTCTTTGAAGGTGACATGGATTGTACCTCTTTATTGTTTAGTGACAGTGTTGATGGGTAATTTGGGCTCCTCTTATGCCTTTTCTCTGTGTCCACACATGTCTCAGCCTCTGTTGACCAGTCCTACCTCTCTCAGTCACTGAGCCACCACAGTCAACCTGAACAATCATATCAAAGCCAAATTGACCTGTAAGTTTGATCAAAGGGACCAGAGACACACGCGCGCACGCACAGATTAGCGTTTTATTATATTGTAGAAAGGTTCAGAGCCACAGCTAAGAGAGAACATAGCTTTAATTCAAAAGAAGACACCTGTGTTTAGCAATGACCATTGTCACACTTTCGCGTCAGAGGATCACCTTAAGGGCTCTTATGAGGTACTCGATACCTTGCCGAAATGAGAGGGAGAACTGTTGCCAACATTCTTGTCTCCTTTTGTTTTCCTCACAGTGGCGAGAAGACACCCATTAAGGGCAATTAAGGCAGAGACGCCCCACCCCTTCCAGACTAGACATGCACAAAAGGTGGCATCACTTTTTGCACCAGAGCAACAACCTGGGGCAGAGTTCCTCCAAAGCCCCACCCAAACCTTAGAGACCAATTTTAAGGCTGATTTTTAAGGCGGTTGCCTTTATTTGATTTGCTCCAAACCTCGAGTGCCTATCATAATTATTTTTTGTTTTGTGCATTAAATGGGGTGGTCAGGTTGGTGCCCCAAATTTTTCTGTGGGGATCTGTCAAATCTGTTTCATAGGTCACACCATCAACAACAGCCAAGTCAGTTGGAAAAGCAGGAATTGACCTCATGCAGTAATGTTGTTTTCCTGGACAATTGTGGAGAACATTTTCAAGAGTTCCAGTGACCTCATAATATTTTTATTACTTATTACTTTGCCCCCTTCTCGCTTCGCTCGCCAACCCCCATGCCTGAGTTAAGAGCAAGCCCCTTTGCAGTTCTGCCACTCGCGTATGGGGATGTGAATGTACAATTTAAGCAGATTGTTATTTTCATGGGAATTGTTACATTTGCATAATAGAACTAACAATTTTACATTACAGCAAGTAATTAACCATATTAAAAAGAGTAAAACGTTATAATTTGAAAGTAAATTATGTTTCATGTTGTGTTAGGGTTATTCATTGCGTAATACGATTTTATTCTTTTTGGCTTTGAAATTAACTTCAGTAAAAACAAGTTTTTGAATTACATTTTCGTCAATATCGCATTGAATTTTGATTGTGTTTGGACTTTCATCATGACAACACAACCTATAACTGCCCATGATTAAATTTAATTTCTTTCTCTCAATTAAACAAAATGTCTTTTTCAAATGTTTGGTTCTGAGATTTGTTAATTGTCTTTGCAAAAGCTATTTTAACAGGAAACTGTTAACGTTTTAATACAAATGGCATATCAAGATCTCCTTTGTTGTGTCATGTTATCCACGGAAGATGTACTACATTACCTTTCTTGGATACATCTTTCTTTCTACAGTAATTCATGTGGTGGAAGACCAGATGGTGTTAATGGTTGTAGATATTCTTCGTGATATTGTAAGTTGTTGTTTTCATGTTCCGCACAATCACCATCAACTGTTTCAGCATAGTCTATTGATACGCATTTAACCAATTTGCAGTTTAACCGATCAATACTTTTTTGCATTAATTCGTTTGACGTCATCATTTCTTGGTGCTAGGATTGCCCGTGTACTCATTTCTTCGTTTGATAACCCTTCCAGATGAAATTCTTCAATAAGTTATGGACATAATATATCTTCTTTAATTGGGAATTTAAAGTGAGGAAAACGTAAAAATTTATAAGAGCTGAGAGAGCAGGAACTGTGTCTGTCAAAAGCATTCACACGAATGAGAGGTGAGATTACCGTGTGCATGGTTGAAAATGGTTGAGAGGAGGGCGGGACTTGAAAAAATCTCATGGGCACGGTCTCATCTTGTGGAATTTGGAAAAATCTCTTGAAAAAAGTCCTGTCTCGCCCCGGGATTTTTTTTATATAATAGAGAGATATGATTGACGTCTTTATCCAAGATGACTTGGGACATTTGAGATAAAACTAGTTCTTTTGTTTTTCCAATTGGCAAAGAAGCAGGTGAAATGACTTGCTCATAGTCACACAGGTGTTAGCAGTGAGATTTAAACTCACAACATCAGGGATCGGACTGAAGCCTTAGCCACAACACCACACTGCCTGTTAATAATATTAGCCCTTTGTAAAAAAATAAATAAATAAATAAAAGGTGCAAATATTGTATACATAAAAGCACTTAGTACTCGTACTTTAGATACACCTGTTGCCTGTTGTTTAACAAAATTTCCCAGGCAATGTGAGCAACACAATTAGTGAGCTTTTTAAGAAAGGTCAACAGCTATCCACGTCGGCAAGAGAGGCTGCGGGTTTGTCAGGGCACTTGTGTGTTCCTTCTGTGTTTTCAATTTTATAAATGCAACATGTTTGTCCCATAGACCTTTTTGGTGTTATTCTGGGTGGACAATGCCTCGTCCTATCCTAACATGTAATGTGCTGTTGGGGCAAATCCAATGCAACTCAGTAACTTAAAGAGTTAAAGAGAGGTCTTATGTTTCAGGTGATGGATTACAACATAAACCTGGGAAAGCATCTCCTACCTCTGGTGGTGCAAGTTCTGAAATACTGCACCTGCCCCCAGCTTCGCCATTACTTTCAGCAGCCGCCGCGCTGTTCCCTCTGGTCTCTACGGCCACACATCCGGCAGATGTGGCTCAAGACTTTACTGGTGATCCTTTACAAGGTAAGAACTATTACTGGTCCTCAGAGGTTTGCCTGCTTACACGTCAGGTGCAACTGGGGCACCAATCTGATAAAAATGCACAATATGGATGGATTTAGAGGTTAAAATGTATCCTGAGCATTCATCTTTCATCAAAATCAATGCAAACTGTTCTTTTTAATGGTCAGCCATGTTGCTTTCAGCATCTTTCCATTGCATTTTTGTCTCATAGTACCTTTTGACACTGATTGGTCATTTGATTACATTCAGTTTCTGCTCAATGAATGCATCTTGATCTCAAATTAAAGTGCAATTCACTTGGAGTTGCTGCTAAGTGAAACACAATACATGTGCTTTGCTTTTAGTTATGAGACACAATGTCATGATCAGGGATGAATTTTAGGGTCTTATGGCCTTTATGTATGTTAGACGCCATTTTGTATCATCATCGTTAGGGTCGTGTTTCTAGGGCATGACAGGATTAAAGGTCAAAGTTTACACCAGGCTTTATCTGATCTGCAGATAAAGGCTTTAAACACTAAAAGAAACTCTCTTTCTTTGATAGTGACTTGCCTGATTTTTGAGTTCGCTTCTTGCCTCAAGTCTGGGTTTTGGCTGCTTCGTTTATATTTTATTTATTTTGTTGTGCCTTTTGCACGCATCACCTGATTTGTCTCAAAAAATTAGCTATTAACTTCATGCCGACCCAAGACACGTGATCTATGGACAAAATGCAGTCAGCTTTTGTATTGCATTTTGAACCAACGCGAAAATTTAGTGCCATAGTGAAAAGCAGTCAGATTGATTTTATGATGTGTTTTTAATTACATTACAGTAAAGCCGTGCCAAAATGACATGCACCATGTACATATGCATTACATTGCAATGTAGCTAATATGTTAGATTACATTTAATTTTAGTTTGAATAGTCATCTGCACAAGGGTGTTACAACTATGCTATCATTCCTATTACAACAAAATATTGACCGTAGCAGCAGGAGACTTTGTAGAGTGCTAAATGGGTGTGTGACTCTTCACATCAAGGAGGCACCCAGTCTTCAGCGTTTTTATGCAGGCACCAAAGACAGCAGCTCATTTGGTCATCGCCGAGGAGGATGAAGCTGGCATGGGAACCGAATGTCTAAGTGAGATCAGAGCAAGTAACATTATGCTGACTTTAGAGCAGTGTTTGTCAACCTCGGTCCTGGGGCACACTGTGGCTGCAGGTTTTTGTTCCAACCAGATTCCTAATCAGTGACAACACCTGATAGCACTGATTTCATTTAATTAGCTGGAATTATTTTTCTTTTATTCTACATTCAGAAAAGCACAGCAGCATGATTTTTACATTTAAAAGACATCTAGAAATATTTTTGCTTTTGCTATAGATTTAAATGCTTAACTCTCTATTGTTGATTTCATTATATTTGACCCTTTCTCTGTGCAGTTTTTCCCCTTTGTTGTATGTTATTAATGACAATTAAAAATGAGCAGAGCAGACACGCTGGCAAACAACACTGAGTAATCAAAGGCTGCAATTACTTTAGAGTCAGACCCACTAATTAGTAAATAATGGATTAATTAAACAATTAGAACACCTGGAAAAGTAGAATGAAAATCAAGATGAAAATTTTGTTAAAAGGAAATAAAATAAATTATTCCCATTTAACTGCTTGGTACATTATATACATATATATATATATATATATATATACATATACTGTATATATATATATATATATATATATATATATATACATATACTGTATATATATATATATACATATATATATACATATACTGTATATATATATATATATATATGTATATAAATAACACATCACTTAATTAGCACAGGAGTCCAATTAAATACAAGAAGCTGATTGGAACAAAAACCTGCAGCAACAGCAGGGCCACAGGACTGACGTTGGGAAACACTGCTTTAGCAGAATTTCCGTCAATCAGTAAGACATACTGCACCACTCACATACAAGCCATTGTGAAGTGAATTTCAATGTACAGGTCCAGGTATGTCACTTGCTTTCTGGAATATCAAGTTTTTTAAATCGGTGCTTGCAGGTTTTGTCGGACACAACAGAGATGAATGCTTCTCGCATGCTTTTCTGCTTTTCATTTCTTCCACTCGTTGCTCTTTGATGTCTCTGTCAGCTCCTATCTGCTGTTCTTCACTTCTTTTTTTGCTTTCCTTTCACAGTACCACTATAGAGAAGCGGATATCAGTAAGATTGTGCTTCATCTGATCCACATTACCATCAACACCTTGAATGCTCAGTACCATAGCTGTAAGCCTCATGCCACAGCTGGACCCCTTTATAGTGACAACAGCAATGCCAGTCGCTACAGTGAGAAGGAAAAAGGTAAGTGAGTCCTGTTCACTGATCCACAGCCCCAACACAGTTATCTGCAGCATCGTCTGCGCTATAGATTTACTATACATACCTTTATGTTTTCTTCTCATACACTCCATCTCTAGTTTAATGGATGACAACCAGCTTCACACAGGCTAGCTGCTTGACCCCAAATCTTTTTCTGTACTAAGTGACACAAGGCAGCAGCAGTGAAGAACAATTGAATATGTTATGCAATGTAGGAAGGGATTTTATGAAAGGAGCAAGAGATAGAAATATGGTCAAAATAACAAGCCAGGTTCAAAATACCAAAAAGCCTTGCTGATCTTCAAAGTTCAAAAATATGAAGCAGATGATCAAAAAGCCAGTAAGCACAAAAATAAAAGTAATAACACGAAAAAACAGTTTTGTTTATCCAATCTTAGATAAAGTGAGTTTGTACTGTGACAGGAATGACAGGTCGTGGAAATGCCAAAAGTTGGGACACCAACTGATTGGGTTGTCCCATTTAATTGAACAAAGTTGAACAAAAACACGTCTCTTGGTAGCCCTTGAGTGAAGTAATAACAAAAGTAAGCGACTCTTAGCCATGGAATTTAGGGTCATTTACTGGAGTTCCATCCTGGGGGTCACTTCTAATCGCAAAAGTCAGCTCCTTGTGGACACCCGGGCTTCTTATAACAGACAAACTAGAAGGGGGTGGGTAAGTGGCCTCACTAGCTGGTTTCTCAAAGTGTTGGGGAGAGAAGGAGAAGAGAATGTTAGCAACAGCACCCCCTCTCACCCTGGTGAGGAGTTACATATGTCTGTCAAGCCCAAGAAGAGATCCTCCGACACACATGCGTGACAGTAACATGCCGATTAAAATACCATTAAGCGTTTTGACATCAGATGTTGCACTCTCCAAGTTACTTGGGGGAGAATCGCCATAGTGGTTTGAAAGCTTCAAGCTTCAAATATGAAATATAGCTGCACCTATTCAGAAACAAAATGGTGTCATAAAATAACAAAAATAAACTTAATTAAAGAAATATAAAAATAAATCAACCTCAGAAATGAATTGTAAGGGTTAGAAATTCTGCAAAAGATGTAAATAACCTCTGTGAAGACTCCAGGAAAAGAATAATAAATGAACAAAAAATCATAAATCCTGACGGAATGGAATTGGGAAGCAGACTCGTAGCATGGCCCGTAACCACGAAGGCAGGGATCACATAAACAAGCTGAGGGTGTGAAACCAACACCGAAAGTCAAACGCATAATCAGAGGCAGTAGTTCTAGAGTACCAGATATCAAGTAGAAACACTCAAAGAGACTCAAACACTAAGTCTTGGATGGCTTGGTTTATCCACAAACTTGGACATCTAGGCAGTGCACGGTGCCAGCCTTTATACCAATGTGGTATTGATGTCACATGTCACATACTCCTGGTCATCCTGTCTAGCTTCAGCCCGGTAATAATGTAACATAAGAGTTGCAAGATGTCAGTACCCATAACAAAAACAAAATGGCCACAAAGGAACATTTTTGTGCTTTCAACGTCATCAAAACATCTTTAAGTAGAAAGCCAGTTTGACCACTTGATTCTGTGGCCTCCAAAAACATTAATGTTTTTTTGAGACCAAAGAAACAGTATAAAAAATGTAAAAGTAAGTCCAGCTCGTAACTATTTCCTTTACTCTCCACAGTCTCCTGCATCCTTTGACCGAAGCTTTTCCTGTCATCTGGCAGGACCACTAGCCATGTCTTCTTTAATCTCCCTCTTGGTTTTATCCCCTCCTCATCCATCTTTGAGTTCCTCTTCATACAATCATCCCCTTCCTTTAGCTCAACATGCCCCAAAAACCACCTTAGAGTGTTTCTCCTCCACACCTTGCCATTTCCCACAATTCACACTTGAGTATGTGGCTTGTGCACAGTGTCCTCCTTGAGCAGTTTTTCTTCTCAAAAGAAGAAAGGGCAGACCACAATCTTTTCAAAGGACTGAGGGAGTACGCATGTTTTGCTAGCAAGCTAGCGAGGACAACTTTTGGAGCAACCAGGAGAAAAAATGTAGTCAAGAATGAAAATAAAGTTCAAAAGCTGGAAGTCAGCCACACTGTTATCAACACCTAGATGACAGACTAATATTTCAGGCATGAATACAAAAAACAAAAGAGACCACAGAATTAGAAACTTGTTGAAAGCATGTAAGAGTTTTAATTCCACAAACTCGGATAGAGAAGTGAGCCCAGAGATGACCTATTACATTGTTAGCTAAAGGTCACAATCTCTGAGAACATGCACCCTGACGATGCAGGAGCTGCACTAACAGCAGGGCGACAAAATAGTGCCAAACGTGAATAATTCAAAACGGGACAAAATATTTAACAGAAACAAAAGTGAGTAAAACCAATTTCTCAGTTCGATTTGGACTTGTTGTGCCATCGCCTTGTCCTTTAGTTTTTCCACATCAATGGGGCACAAACTCTTCTTTCATCACTGGCTTTTCTTAACACAGAGTTTTAGAGTGGTTCTCACAAGGTTGTTATCAGACCCAATGTTTGCACCTCACTGCACCTGCACATCCTGCAATGTTGACAGCAAATGTAGTCAATATCGTTTTGCATGATGCCATCATGTGATCTCATTGTTTTCTTGTGGATGGTATTGTGTTGGAAGTAGGCATTGCTGATAGAGCAGCTGTTTGTGCCACAGAACAGCAGTAGGCTTTCGCGGTTATCGGTTGTCTGTGTCGCCAAGCTGTGCGGTCCCATCACGTGTTCCTGTCCTTTGGTATTGCCATTGATTTGCAGGTTCATGTCACCGATGAGTAGGACTTGATCCTGATTTGGGATATTTGTCAAGACATCCTGAAGTTGATCATAGAACACATTCTTTTCTGCATCATCTGTGTCTTTGGTTGGTGCATAAACTTAAACGATGGTAATCTTCGTATGCCTCAGCTTGAGCCGTGCTGAAACGATGCACTCATTGACAGGTTTCCATCCAATTAAGTGCATTGGCTGCCTCTTTGCTCAGAACCAGGCCAACACCACAAACGTGTTGCTGGTCGTTGCCAACTGATCGTCTTCCCTTTGCTAATCACTTTCCACTTCTCGTCCATTGCAAATTCACTAATGCCCAAGATGTTCAATCGGTTGGTATCCATAACTGGTAATATCTGCGCTAGCTTTCCACTCTGATATAGAGTTTGAACATTCCACGTTCCAATTTAGGTGAATGTCTTGGCACTCGGCGTTGATTGCTCATGTGGGTTTCTTCCAGTGCCATCATCGAGTGGTCGTTGTTTTTGTACTGATCATGATTCCATAGATGACAATCATTTCTTGCTATTTCTGTAGCAATCGGGCGTTTACAGGAAAGGGCTTGTGGCCCTGCGCAAAACTCTCCTCTTTTTGCAGCTGGGCTTGGGAGCATCCGTGGTGGAGTTAACTTCTAGAGCACAACACAAAAAACATTTTTAGTATTCTGTAAAAAATGGCAAGGAGAAAATACAAAAAAATAAAATTAACGATTCAGTCATAACACAATGTGGTTGAGAAAGCAAAATGGCATCACAGAACATGCAAAAGTGTTATGTTAATTAAAAATCACTGTGTTGTAAGGAAATTCTAAATGGCAGTTGTTGGTAAAATTCTTTAAGCAGCTCAGGAAAAAAATGTTGTGAACTAGGAGTCCCAAGCACTACCAGTAATGCCCACTAGAGGGGGAATATCACCCTCAAACCCCAGCTAGTATTAAAGGAACGCACCAAATCTTTATAAAATAAAAGAGTTATTCTTGGGAAAAAGGTATTCCAATCACAGTGAAGCTCCTTGGAGTACAAAGATAAAATGGAATTGCCTGAAACATGAAGGCAACTCAAATCAAACAAGTCCAAATACAGAGTTGAAAAGCAATGTCTAAAATAATTGTAAATAATTCAAAAAATCACAAAAAACACTGGTAAACTCACCAACTCTGTAGCCTTGTCCTGCCAGGAACTATGGGAGATCCTCCAGATTTAAAGGGCGGAGGGCAGTTCCTGGCGGTGATTGGCAGGTGACCCCGCCCCTTAAGAAATCACCCACAAAACACATGGAACACAGCAAAGGCAGCTTATATGCAAACACAAAACTAAAAATAATGAGTGATGTACACAATCAACAGAAATCCAAGGAACATAAATGAGGAAAAGAGACATCACACATGATATCTGAACCCCAGCCAAGTGAGAAACCCTAGCCGAGACATGACAAAAATGATCTAAGGGGACATCCATTTTTCAGTTTGAACACATCACTTTGTTTTGCTTTTACTTTTCATAGTAATTTGAGCTTCAAGATTTAAGGATGTTCTTGATGTCTGCTTGTAAAGTTGAGCTGTCACCAAGCTGCCTTAGTGAGTTACCCTAAATAGATGAATGTCAAAGCACCTACATGTCCTCCCAGTTTCACACATGCTCCAGTTCATACACTTGTAGGCCAGATAGCTTTACACTCAAGCTGGTCCTCTTCTGATTTAGGGGAAAAAAATCAAATAAATAGCAGGTGCAGATATAGGACCCACTAGTGAGCCCAGAACCCAAGAACAAAGCCTACAAGGATTCAATGTTGTTTGTTTCTCCCAGAAGAAGACAGCGTCTTTGATGAATCTGACATACATGACACCCCTACTGGAGTCAGCAACAAAGAGTCACAGACCTTTTTCGCCAGACTCAAGAGAATTGGTGGGAATAAATCAGTGAAGTATCAGCCTGTGGACACGAATGCCCAGAAAAGTAAGACTTCTCTTTTAAGTGCATTTTCAAAATGTTTGTGACATGTTTTTGTTATTTTACACATCACTTTCATAGCCAATTTGGAAAACCAGAGACAGAGTTGCATGGAAAAGTTCTGCCAGTGGGCTACTTCTGTTGATGACGTCTTCTCTGCATAGGATTAAAAAAGTGCCCAGAGCATCGGCAACTGGACAGCTCACTGAAGCCGCTTTATACTTTCATTAGGCCCTTCACCATCGCTGTTTTCCCTTGGACTTACTTTGACTTTGTTTGACTGGCTGGCATGTGATTTCAGACCACGTTCAGCTCTGCTTTAATTGTTTTGTGCTCACCATTGTAAAGTGGGTGTATGAGCACTCAGTTAATTAAACAACAGTTTAACTTTGGCATTGCTGGTAATGAATTCAGACAATCAACAGGGGGCTCCAGTTTAGTTGCGGGGTTAGTGGGGTGTCTCAGTTTCACTTTCCAGCCAGAAATATGATGCGGTGCGTACAGTTTATGAACAAGGTTCAATCATTATCATCTACAGATTGTTAAGGAGTAACATTTGACATTTTAGAGAGAGAAATCAGAACTATGTGTGTTTTAGAGGTTAGCTGCTGATTGCCAGAGATATTATGGTCACGTTCTTTTCTCTCCACGTGGGGAACGATCTCCCGTCAGAGCTGGACATGATCAGATGTAGTGCCAACGTCTATTGATTTTTAAAGTTTGTCCTTATATATATATATATACTAGCAAAATACCCGCGCTTCGCAGCGGAGAAGTAGTGTGTTAAAGAAGTTATGAAAAAGAAAAGCAAACATTTTAAAAATAACGTAAGATGATTGTTAATGTAATTGTTTTGTTATTGATATGAGTGTTGTTGTCATATCTATCTATTTATATATTTATATATTTATATATATCTGTATATATATATATATATATATATATATATAGCAAAATACCTGCGATTGGCAGCGGAGAAGTAAAAAGAAAAGGAAACATTTTAATAATAACGTAACATGATTGACAATGTAATTGTTTTGTCATTGTCATGAGTGTTGCTGGCATATATATATATATATATATATATATATATATATATATATATATATATATATATATATATATATATACAGTTATATATATATACATATACACACATACATATATACATATACATATATATACATACTGTATATACACACACACATATATATATACATACTGTATATACATATATACATATCTACATATATACTGTATATACACATATATATATATAAATCTACATATATATATCCACATATATATATATTAGGTGGGACTCGATTAAAAAATTAATCCAATTAATTAGAGGCTGTGTAAGAATTAATCTTGATTAATCGTATGTAATCGCACACGAAATTTGCCCCAAATCGCAAATGTTTTTTTTTTAATTTAAAAGTGTTTTAGTGGGCTTACAGAATCAAATAATAGACATGGACATGAATATTGTAAACTGAAGCTGTTTTAATTTCTGAAAAAAAGCCTTTAAACTGCATTTGAATTCAAAACAGAAACAAAAATATCATCCCTGGTTAAAATTGGGCAGACTTAAAATTAAAGTGGTAGTTTAAGTACTTTAAGTACATTTTCAGAATAGTATTGTCTTTAAATAATAATAACCAAAATTTCAACATAAAGTGCAGTTTTTCTTCTTAAAAAATAAGTCAGAAACTTAAAAGGTAATTTGACCAGCTTACTCTTTAAACTCTGAGTAACATTAGCCAAAATTATTTTGTACATTAGGCTAAAACAGTGTGATCATTGAACATTTTGTAATTAGATGTATTTAGAATTACTAACGGTCACGGAAGTCCAATGATCCCCAGTAAGAGCCACAAAGTCCGCTTTCTGTAATGCATCTAATTTTGCTTGCTTTTCAGTGTGCACAAAACCATGCTTTTATCAAGGCTTCGGGTAGTCGAAATGATCAGTCGTAGGAACGCTTTATTCCGACTCTAACATTTTTGTAGCTGTGATGTGTGCATCAGTGTAATGGATGTACCAGGAAATCATGCATTGACAAAAGTTCCCGCTTGCTTGGAATTGAAAGTGTGATTAAATGCGTTATTTTTAACGCGTTATGGAGTACATGCATTGAAGCTTCTCAGCTGTGCTTGTGCTAAGAAAGGGAAAATTTTAAAAATAACGTAACATGATTCTGCGTTAACCTAATATTTTTCATACGCCCCAAACCAAGGAGATGCTAAGGTAAAATGAATCGGTAGCGCATACATAGTCAGTACATCCCTCTCGAATCGAACCTCAATGTCGGCATTAGAGGCTTAAGACTCTACAATTAGCCACAGCGTGTGGCTTGTCTATGCTAGTATGTACTGTAGATCGGGTATATATATACATTTATATATATACCCGTATCGCAGTGGAGAAGTAGAAGTTATGAAAAAGGGAACATTTTAAAAATAACGTAACATGATTGTCAATATACAGTAATTGTTTTGTGAGTGTTATTGAATGTTGCTGTCATCAAGGATTTGATTATCATTATTTCTTTCAATCAGGTCGTATTTGTAGGATGTGTTGTGTTCAAGTTACATTCCGTGTTTGTCAATCGTTGTAAAGATAAGAGGTTTCATTCATCGATTAGTTTCTTACTGCATCAATAAACAGCTCGTCTTCCTCTTTATCTGAGATGTGACAAACTGCATGCACGGGTTTTTTTTTTTACACTGTCTTCCTTTAGCGGGACATTCACTTTTTCCACCGTGTGCTTTGTTTCCGCAGTAGCTGCACTTATGAATATGATTGTATGTATAAGACGCTTCATATTTTTTTGCTGCCTTCTCAATTGTGTAATTCGGTTTTTGTTCAGCACTCTTTGGAACTGTTGCTTTTGTCTGTGCACTGCGCCAGTTCCGTGAGCCGCTTGGTGTTCTTGCATCGAAGGTTCCCAGCTGTGCTGGTGCCATCTCGTGTAATGTCAGCTAAGACCCGGCACTTAAAAGTTTCTCTCGCAGTTTCGCTGAGTTTGTGCCAAACACCACCCTGACCATCTCATCTTCCTCTGCATAAGCACAGTCCTTCACCCGTGAATATTTACCGGCAGTGTTTGTATTGGATTGCCGCTGATGGACGGCCTTATATGGGCAGGCACTAAATTACAAACGCTAGTGGCAGCCTGTCTATGAACTTAATTTAATATAAACTTACGGTTCACGCCGTGCTTTGTTTCCGCAGTAGCTGTACTTATGAATATGCTTGTATGCATCATTTGCTTCATAATGTTTTTCTGCCTTCTCAATTGTGAAATGGCGTTTTGTGCTCATCGCTGTTTGGAGTTCTTCCTTGTTCTCTACGTACTTACGTAGGAGGCGTGATGATGTCACACGAAACTCCGCCCCCCACGGCCATCTGGAGGGGTTCCAGGCCACAAGACCACCGAGTCCCCTCTAGGCATTCTACCTAACATAAATGTCCTCAATCAGTCCTCATGGTATTCAGGGTTCACATGGAAGAACTTGATGATGACGGTCATGTGGACTTCTGGCCTTTAATCCATCAATGTAGGGACATCAAGGTGCTTTGATCAGGTGGTGGTGGCATAGATCACCACCCCAGAAAACCGGAAAAAGAACAGAATAGAAAGTAGGGGTTAGTACGGATTTTGGAGCCACCATGAATAATCATGATAATTAATTGAATATACAGAGCATCGGGATTAAACAAAGATGAAGCTATGAGAAAGCCATGTTAAAGTAATGTGTTTTCAGCAGTTTTTTAAAGTGCTCCACCATATTAGCCTGGCGAATTCCTATTGGCAGGCTATTCCAGATTTTAGGTGCATAACAGCAGAAAGCCGCCCCACCACTTCTTTTAAGTTTAGCTCTTGGAATTCTAGGCAGACACTCATTTGAAGATATAAGGTTACGATTTGGAGTATAAGGTGGAAGACATTCTGAAATATAGGATGGAGTGAGATTATTTAAGGCTTTGTAAATTATAAGCAGGATACACAAGTAAGACATTTGTAAATTATAAGCAGGATTTTAAAGTCAATTCTGAATGACACAGGTAATCAGTGTAGTGACATCAAAACTGGAGAAATGTGTTCGGATTTTCTTTTCCTAGTTAGGATTCTAGCAGCTGCATTCTGCACTCGTTGCAATCGATTTATGTCTTTTTTGGGTAGTCCTGATAGAAGAGCGTTACAGTAATCTAGTCGATTGAAAACAAAAGGGTGGATTAATTTCTCAGAATCTTGCAATGTTATAAGGGGTCTAACTTTTGCTATGATGAGATCAGATAAATGGCCGCTGTCTGCATTTACCCGCAAGTTATTTACTACTTTAATGAGTGCAGTTTCTATGCTGTGATTTGTTCTGAAACCCGACAAACTTATCAAGAATAGCATGTTTATTGAGGTGGTCATTAAGCTGCATGATGACTGCCTTCTCTAGACAAAAACATCCCTCTCCTCGATCATCCTCCCTATTCGCCCGATTTATCTCCCTGTGATTTTTACTTTTTCCCGAAAATCAAAAGTCGCCTGAAGGGAACACTTTTTTTTCAATGGATAAATTGAAGACAGAAACGGCAAGCCTGTTGAAGAAGCCTCAAGCAAGAAGACTTCCAGCACTGTTTCAGTCAATGGAAGATATGTATGGAATGGTGTAGAGATTGGGAAGGGAAGTATTTAGAAGGTGACAATGTTTAGAATACTGTAATTCATCAATAATTTTTTTTTTACCAATTCGGTTATTTTTGTGTCTCACCTCATATAGACCTGAACCAAATCAACAGAAAAAAATCAAACATTATTCCTAAACATCCATTTTGAAATGTTGCCTTGACATATTCAATACATTTTGCCAGCCAGCACTTTTATGTTTTCACCAGAGGACTGAAGGAAACTGAGGGAAGGTTTTTAGAAAGAACCCCGGAGAGCGGATTCTTCTCAGATTTCACTGCCAACATTTTATCAAGTCATTTGCAGATGTGTGTTCACATCCAGAGAATCACATCTGGCCCTCAGGACTAGTTTGCACTTGGCCATGTGTACTTTGTCTCTACCAGTCAACCTCCCTTATAATTCCTACATTTTTAACAGTGACGACAGTTGCATTAATCACCCCGTACTCTTCCATATTTCTTAATGAGTGCCTGCTCAGGGGTGTTTGCCATGACTGGTGAGAGGAGGGCAGAATGGTGTGAGCCCTCACATGTTGTTAGTTTTGGCTAGCACTGTTTCCCCTTTACATTGCATTACATTACAGATTGTCTTTTTTCCATTTGTTTTAGGTGAAATCGAGTTGTCAGAAAACAGAGACGCAAGTGCCCTCCAGGACAGTATCCTACGCTGTGTGAGGGAAGAAAGCATAAAGAAGAAAAGACTGCAGGCCTTCAAGCAGAAATCCTTGGATATCAGCAATACTGATTCCATATTGTTCAATCTCGATGATCACAGAAGAAAATCCTGCATCGAGCGATGTGATGTTGAAAAATATGGAGGAATACCCTCGTCTTCTAACGTCCAGCAAGGTGACCATTATAACAGATCATCTGGCCATCCAAATGATAAAGCCAAACCCAATGATTCTTTGGAAAAACCAGCACTGGGCGATGGCTTCACTGAAACCAAGAGGCCCATAATCCCTGAAGTAAGACTCAGCTGTATGGAAACATTTGAGGACAAACTGGAATCCCCAAATGGAGATCAGCTGTCCAAGGAAGACCCAGACCTGATTGATTTGTCCTCAGATTCAAATTCCTGCCCCGAGAAGCACTCGATCCTCTCAATGTCGGACAGTGATTCCTTGGTGTTTGAGCCTTTGCCCCCTCTCAGGATTGTGGAAAGTGATGAGGAGTATGAGATCCCAAGCTCCTTAAACAAACTTAACGGCAAGGTCACTCCTTCTCCTTCAACAAGCAATACCCTCAGTTTGACCCCAGTGGTGCAAGTCAGCATTGACGATGGCTCCATCTCTCGTGAACTCAAGGATGCCCCAGGAGAGAGCCCAGTCTCACATGGTGTAAGAAGAGGATCAGTATCTCCCACAGCATTGCTTGACTGTAAAGATCTCATAAAGCCGGCGCAATTTAAAGACTTTTCCAATGACAGCCCCATGACACTGAAGCAGAAGAGAGATCTTCTCAGGAAAACCCCAGCGGTACCAGAGCTTTCCCTTGATGACGTCTGTGAGGTGAACACCAAACTGGAGGGGGAGTCTGCCGGAGGACAACCTGTGAAAAGCGTCTTCTTGAATGTCCCAGAGAATTCGGAAGAGTGCGCTCACAGTGATGTCCAGTCTGACTGTGAGAAATCCAGCGATCCAAAGCCAGAGGATGAGAATGAGGAAATGGAGTTCAAAATCCAGATTGTGCCACGTCAAAGGAAGCAGAGGAAGATCGCCGTCAGTGCCATACAGAGGGAGTACCTGGATATCTCTTTCAACATCTTGGACAAAATTGGGGATCAGCAAGCAGGAGAAGCAGGTAAGGGGATGGTAACATAAAGGTGTATATTGAATGTATTCAAAAGTGAATGAGAGTGAAGTGTGTAACAGTGGGACCCCAATAGAAATGAAGATGTTGCATCCCAGTTGACTCAGCATGATTTGTGATGCCACTTAGACGCTTTTTGTTTTCTGTCGCTAAAAGTTTCATCCTCCCGTAAACTCCTCCTTGTAATATTTTCATTAAAAGTTCAGGTCAGGTGTGGCTTTTGGAAATGTTGGTGTTATTTTCCATTTTTTGGGCTCCTCCTCACTATGACATGTAGTAATCAAGGATTGGTTTCTTCTCCTATATGTCTCCCCATTGCTATGCCATGTTTGCTTTGAAGTTTCAGAATGCCTTTGCATAACAAACATTTGCCATGATTATTCACACATGGAGTAACATAAATGTATGCCATTCAGAGTCTTTGCATGTTGCCTTTTAAAGTAAATTCATTTACTTCATGTCCAAAGGCTTTGATTTTTAGAGATCTCTAAGTACTCCTTTAGTTAAAAGAAAAATCCTCTGGACTTCAATGGATGCCTGTGTGTTTCAAACTGCAGTTTGTGTTTCGCAGAACACAGCTCAGCGCCCCTGTTATCTAGGTTTATTTTTGATTGTCACTCATTAAGGGCACTAGTGTTGGATTGGTAATAAAATTTTGACTTTGGTATAGATACCTCCATTCAGACCGCAGTAGCTACTCAGTTAGGTCCTGAGTAGCAGTTCCAAAGCAAATAACTGAAAAATCCAAAACATTCTGTCTTACTGGAGCCTCTCTGGTGTGGCGCACAATTACTGCACTAAGAAAGACTTTGCGCTTGACAGCTATGTAGTCCCGATACAGTCAAAGCTAGTTGGGGGTCCCCTTTCAAGCCTTCGATCACGACAGAGCAATATTGTTCCCCCATGAAGTTCTGACCACATTGAAGCGTAGGGTTTTACTTTGTTGGTTTCACTCCCTTTGCCCACTATGGCACTTAATGCAATCTTGCAGCAGAACATCAGTGTTCATTTGACCTTGCCATCCACTAGACTGACGGCAGAGTGCTGGATTGTACATGTTCAGACTGCTCGTAAGCCATCATGGACGTGTTGTATCACATCAGCTTCTCTCCTTGCGGTGTAATTTAGAAATTGCCTTTACTTTTTGATTTTTCCCTCATAAAAATCAGGAATAAAATCAGAGCGAGAATTGGCTCCATTCCCTCTTGTCTCCAGTACTTCTCTCTCTCTCTTTTATGACTCTCCTGTTCACCTTTAAAGCATCCTCAGCATGGCTGAGACACTGAAGGGCACAGCTCTAAATTCACCTCTTATCCCAGGCACCTCCCTTGGCACCTAGTTCCCACTTCCTAAATCCTCCTTTGGCCTCCACAAGACCCGTGGAGTCTACGATCATCAATGTCCCACAGCTCCTGAAATGCCTTTGCCGTCACTTCACTTTGGGGCTTTCCCAACAGTGTCACCTCCTTCTCCCACGCTGACTTAACTGCCCAATTCATCTTTCCCCTCTCTCCTTAACCACTGTTTCCTTCCTCCATTTTTGTCTTTCTTGTTTTTCTTTTCTGCTTACTGGCCTTTTTTCTAACCTACTCTGACCTTTTCATATCCTCATGAACATAGGTGCTTCCCTAACGATCCACAGATAAGCTAAATTACGTATTCATGCACTTGAATTCCCCCCTTATGCACTTTATGGCCACTTGTCTCCCCTTTACACCTAACCCTCACGACATCTGAGCTGCACCATTTCTATAACAAATCCTACACCTCTTTGGTCCACCAAGGAGCCCAGACATGCACTGGACCACAAACATCCAAAATGTTTTTCATGAGTCTGAATTTTATATGTCACCATGTGTGACTTCTCTGACTCTGCCTAGTAGTGATTAGCCAACAAAATGACGGCACCCTTTACAACACAAAAAAAGACGTAAGACAATAAAAACTGTCAAAATGAAACAACAAGTAACAACTAATACAAGACATTTGTACTCTATGAAACAAAACCTATAAATGAAACAGCATTTCATGAAACCACTAGAAGAGAGTTGAGTGCTAAATAAAAACTAAACCTAATGATGAGAGTGGAGGGGATGACAAGGGTCAGCACAAGGTGCTGCTGCAGTCTTTGATTCTAGAGGATCTGGAATGTTCTAAATATTATTTTAAAAGTTTTAGGTGCCTGGCCTGATGTCTTTATTTATTTATTTTTTGTTGTTTTCTGGATGCCATTTTGTTATCGGTATTTGGATGCAGTGCTGCCATTTTGTTATTTCTTTACATTGGCAGCCACTTACATTGCCATTCTATGATGGGTGACATTTGTATTCTGCTGCTATTTAAGTTGGATTGAATACAAATCAAAGTCATAATTGCTAGCTTACATATTTTGGACTTTGGCATGCGTTATTTAATTGGTTGATACATCGAGCTCTGACAATCGTTGTCTTTTTATCTTTTTAATTCTGATGCTCCTGGGCTCGTATTTATCAAGCATCTCAGAATTACTCCTAGGAACTGCATTAAAAGTAGGACTAGGACAAGTAGGACATGAGAAGTATTTATTAAGTATCCTACTCCCACTCATTAGTTAGATATAAGAATTTGCATTTGAAAACTGAATAACATCACAATGTTACAGCAGCTTGAGCCTCAAAAGCATTACTCATGATGACATTTTGTAGTTTCCTTGAAGAACATGATGATGTTTTGAAGTTTCCTTGGAGATCACGATGACGTTTTGTAGCTTCCATGGAATTTGTGATGAAGTTTTGTAGTTTCCATGGAGTCCATGGTAACGTTGTGTACTTTTCTTGGAGATTATGATGACTTTTGTAGTTACCTTGAAGAACATGATGAAGGTTTTTAGTTTCCTTGCAGATCATGATGACTTTTTGTAGTTTCCTTGAAGAACATGATGAAGGTTTGTAGATTCCATGGAGTTCATGGTGACATTTTCTAGTTTCCTTGAAGAATATGATGAAGTTTTGTAGTTTCTTTGGAGATTATGATGACATGTTGTAGTTTCCTTGGAGATCATAATAAAGTTTGGTAATTTCCTTGACGATCATGGTGACATTGTGAAGTTTTCTTGAAGATCATGATTTTTTTTAGTTTTTTGATATTAAACTTATGGCTTCACCATACTAATAATCATATTAATAACAATGTTAAAAGAAGAAGAAGGAAAACATAATAAGGCAGCAAAGCTCCACATAACTTTGCAACAACATCTAAATAATAATGTATCAAGCACCAAGATGGAAAGACTGTAACACACACACAGACACACACCCCGATAACCAGCTTGTTTATTTAACAGTGAGTGACCCATAGCCATAATTTCAGAAGGATCACCTACCCACTGTTATGGCCACAGTTAATGCCTTATAAAATAACAATTATGCAGAAAGTAACTCCAGCTATAAGTCACGTTCACTCATCCAATGTACTGTGGTGCCATGCCCCTCTCCATGATCCCCCCCGATCTTCGGTGAAGCTCTATTTATCCAGTGCCCCAAGAGTCTCTACCTGCCTTCTTGAACCTTTCCCAGTTTATAAAGTGTAACGAGAATGTCCCAGTTGTTCGTGGATTGTGGAGCTCGGCGTACCTGTGTGACATTTCACTGAGCACATCTCTGGCACCAGTTGGGAGTGTTGGTCAAAAATCATTATATAGATTGTTAGTAGGTTTAAAAAGATATCTTCTCAGGCATGAGTCCATTAATTGACTGTTGACTGAATAGCAGGCTGATCCTTAAAAGATTTCCAGCCCAGATGTAAAAGGCAGAAGTGAAAGTGACATCATGGAGCCTGGGCTTTTGGACCTTCTGGCCTGCAGATGAAGGAGAACAACATGTGAATATCAGCGCCACCTCTCGACACAGGGTGGATTTACTGTCACTACACCAGTCCTTGGAATGCTCAGTATTAACACGTGCGTGACTCCATCAATCACCCATCCCTGCTTAACTGTAGTGTAATATACTGGCTACTACAGTACAGTTTGCATCTATGATCACCCGTGTGTTGATCCTGTGATATAATTTGCGCTTCACATATACAGTACATGGTTATCCACTCTTCACATGTGTGCCGATTTGCTTGACTGCAGCCTGCTTTAACATCACCTTACGTGGAGTCGTGGAGAAATGCGTCAATCTGTTTATTACCTCACGCATTATAAATGTGATCAACTTGAAATTTGAGGAGCAGTAGGTGGCAACAATCCCAAATCGTGCTATTGCAAAGCTGCATTGTACATGTAACATTATCAGCTGACAGCACATGGCTTCTCCATCTAGATGGGTCGATCATGTAACATACAATATTTTTACAAATATCTCTGTCGTATCAATATCTTTTTACGTGTTAATTGTAGTCCAGCATTTCCAAAACCTTTAGCGAGATATGCGTGCTGATCTCTGCCTGAATGCCATCTTCTGGCAGCTCTTAGTTTGGACAGCTCATAAGCACTTCTAAATCCCAGTGTACAGTTGTGCTTGAAAGTTTGTGAACCCTTTAGAATTTTCTATATTTCTGCATAAATATGACCTAAAACATCATCAGATTTTCACTCAAGTCCTAAAAGTAGATAAAGAGAAACCAGTTAAAGAAATGAGACAAAAATATTATACTTGGTCATTTATTTATTGAGGAAATTGATCAAATATTACATATTTGTGAGTGGCAAAAGTATGTAAACCTCTAGGATGATCAGTTAGTTTGAAGGTGAAATTCGAGTCAGGTGTTTTCAATCAATGGGATGACAATCAGGTGTGAGTGGACACCCTGTGTGATTTAAAGAACAGGATCTATCAAAGTCTGCTCTTCACAACACGTTTGTGGAAGTGTATCATGGCACGAACAAAGGAGATTTCTGAAGACCCCAGAAAAAGAGTTGTTGATGATCATCAGGCTGGAAAAGGTTACAAAACCATCTCTAAAGAGTTTGGACTCCACCAATCCACAGTCAGACAGATTGTGTACAAATGGAGGAAATTCAAGACCATTGTTACCCTCCCCAGGAGTGGTCGACCAACAAGGATCACTCCAAGAGCAAGGTGTGTAATAGTCAGCGAGGTCACAAAGGACCCCAGGGTAACTTCTAAGCAACTGAAGGCCTCTCTCACATTGGCTAATGTTCATGTTCATGAGTCCACCATCAGGAGAACACTGAACAACAATGGTGTGCATGACAGGGTTGCAAGAAGAAAGCCACTGCTCTCCAAAAAAAAAAACTGCTGCTCTTCTGCAGTTTGCTAAAGATCACGTGGACAAACCAGAAGGCTATTGGAAGAATGTTTTGTGGACGGATGAGACCAAAATAGAACTTTTTGGTTTAAATGAAAAGCGTTATGTTTGGAGAAAGGAAAACACTGCATTCCAGCATAAGAACCTTATCCCATCTGTGAAACATGGTGGTGGTAGTTTAATAGTTTGGGCCTGTTTTGCTGCATCTGGGCCAGGACGGCTTGCCTTTATTGATGGAACAATGAATTCTGAATTATATCAGATAATTTTAAAGGAAAATGTCAGGACATCTGTTCATGAACTGAATCTCAAGAGAAGGTGGGTCATGCATCAAGACAACGGCCCTAAGCACACAAATTGTTCTACCAAAGAATGGTTAGAGAAGAATAAAGTTAATGTTTTGGATTGGCCAAGTCAAAGTCCTGACCTTAATTCAATCGAAATGTTGTGGAAGGACCTGAAGCGAGCAGTTAATGTGAGGAAACCCACCAACATCCCAGAGTCGAAGCTGTTCTGTATGGAGGAATGGGCTAAAATTCCTCCAAGCCGGTGTGCAGGAATGATCAAAAGTTACCGAAAACATTTAGTTGCAGTTATTGCTGCAAAGGGGGGGTCACACCCGATACTGAAAGCAAAGGTTCACATACTTTTGCCACTCACAAATATGTAATATTGTTTCCGATGGGAGTGTTAGCTCCTTGGAAATATGTTCTTTTATATTGCGGCGTTTTAATAAACCTATATTTAAATAATTATATATAATAACGGCAATATCCCTCTTTTCAGCGATAGGCGGCAACAAAGTCACAGAAAAGACAGAATATACTTAGTTTGTTTAATGCAGCTTACGTTGCTATACAGACAGGAGAAACAAGTCAGCTTCATTTCACCAAAGATTTCTTTTTCGGGGATTCGATCGTGTAGAAACTGCTCTTTTTTGTCACAACGGAGGTGGATTTTGGGCCAATATCTTTCACCCACACAGTTTCTCAAAGTTGGCAAAGCTCCAGCTTCTTTTATATTGTTTTCTACATGACCAAGCTCCCATTACATTTCCAAACAAGGCAGACAATTTCGTGCTGAACATTAAACAGTCGGTTCAAATGACACTTAGTCCTTCTCTGTCCCTGTCCGTCTTTATGCTTTGCTTGGCCCAGCAATTCTAAATGCTGACACTCTATGGTAAATCTGGCTCACCTCTTCATGGCATGTTACACAGAAAAAGAATGAAAAATACATATAAAAAGATCTAAAACAGATACAGTGACACAATTATAACAAACTTATTATAACAAATATTCAGTCATTTTCCTCAATAAATAAATGACCAAGTATAATATTTTTGTCTCATTTGTTTAACTGGTTTCTCTTTACCTATTTTTAGGACTTGAGTGAAAATCTGATGATGTTTTAGGTCATATTAATGCAGAAATATAGAAAATTCTAAAGGGTTCACAAACTTTCAAGCACAACTGTAGTTAGGAGAAGTTGACTGAATTAGGAAAATGAATAAAATATTTTTAACTCCTAAGAGTTGGACCAAATTTGTGTCATTCTGGGATGTTTCAGTTAGGACGGTTTTCTTCTTCTGTGACGCTTGATAAATACGGCACTGGACTTTCACCAGTTATTCTTAATTGTCTGCCAATTGAATAATCTGTTTATAATGACAGAGGTATTTTTTAAAACTATTTTATGAATATAATCCACTTTTGTTCATTTTGCTCCCTTGATTATGGTTGCATCATTATTGGATTTATTGAGGATGTTGCACAATTATTTTCTTTGTTTATTTGTAGTTTTTGCCATTGAATAATTTGCCGTTCCCTTCTGCCTCTTTGATGTACGCAGCTCCACCCTGCTTTTTGTGCGTGGGTCAAGTCTACTTTAAAGTTTCAGCACATGAGTACTGTTATAAATAGTAGTTTTATTTCATTTTTTGCATGAAATCCTCCACCTTTTTGTGAGCTTGTGGACTCGTTTTGTGTTTTTGTGCCCCCGATTTTAAAATCTTCCATTAGTTTGTCTGTTGGCAGTTTGGTTTCAGTCCTATAAATTTATTTGCTCCATTTTCACTTCCATTTTGTTGTTTCATGTTTGACACCATTTTATGTTAGGAAGCATCCCGGATTTGTTAGTCAATGATGCGGCTGGCTGAAAAAGTCATGAAAAGGTCAATTCCTGTCCGAGTTTATGGGTTCAAATTACTACACGTCTCTTAGGCTTCAGATTTTCTGCTTTTGTTTTTGACCACGATTTTTCTCAGGTTTTTGCTTTGTTGCATTATTCCTGTCTTGTCCGGTTTTGTTTTTTCCGGTTCTTGACTTCACCTTTTCTCAAGGTTGCTATTCAAATGTTCTATACTTGCTAGCCTTTAATAGCAGTTGCTTGTTTTAGCCAACCTGTTTTTTTAGATTTGGGCCTCCTTGTTATTCCGGAAAGGTGGATTTCTTCAATTTCTGATATCCCCTTTTTGCGGTGCAGTACGGAATCCGTCCCATTGTAGTATGGAGTAGAAGCATTGGGACTTCATGATAATTTCAAAAGTCTAATAATAAAGAACTGAAGACCGAGTTGCTCTCCTCTCCTTTCATTGTCCCGTTTCCCTCAGAATTTATATGATTACATTGTGAAGTTAACTGGAGTATCTGCTGGTGTCTGAAATAGAGATGGAAGGAACTGGAGGAAAGACTGAGGCTATGTCCACACTACTACGATTTTGTTTAAAAACTCTGACATTAGTCTCTATTTTCTCCCCAAAATTTGGAGTCCCCAAAAACGGAATCTTCTGGAAATGCTCTCCAGAGCTGTAATCATCTGAAAATGATGGCTCCACATTGTAATGTGGGAGAGAAAAAATGCA
The DNA here is from genome assembly GCF_016835505.1 of Polypterus senegalus. Taxonomy (NCBI): domain Eukaryota; kingdom Metazoa; phylum Chordata; class Cladistia; order Polypteriformes; family Polypteridae; genus Polypterus; species Polypterus senegalus. Next base: position 73,431,676 of record NC_053171.1, on the reverse strand, counting down.
GTTTTTCAAAAATGCAGACTCTACTTAAATTCTAATTTGTTGGTGCTTATTATGTGGCCTTTCCATAACTAGATCCTGCTCATTATAATACCTCATTGGTCACACTCCTGCTCATCTGAGGGAATACCGGGCTTGAAAAAGAGAATATTTTGGTTCCAACCCACCTATCTCAGTTTACTTATTTTGTGTTCAAAGTAAAACAAATGCGTGATGATGTAAAAAGTAAACAAAATAATCACCACACAAATAAAGTAACTGTAATTAATCAAACTCTCTGGTCAGTCTTTGGATATTCTTGGGGCTCTTTTGCTGTGGTAGTTTCATTGTAGAAGTGATGCCTCCTTCCAGGGTGGCTGCATTTTTATAGCCCAGGGACTGGAAGGGGCAGAGTCAGTTGCCGTCAATGGGCGGTTTCTCTGGACTGTGGAGAAAGACAAGGACAGGATAGTCCTGGGCTGTTACAATATGCAGTACCTGGGAAGAACCTGGAGGGTGATCCTCTGACATGCATGTGTGACACCCTTCGTGGAAGAAAACCACTGGATAAAGAAAAGCTGCTTAACCATATGAGACTAGATTACATATTGTATAATATGAATCCTGCCTACACGCACAAAGGCAAATAATTTACCGGTCGCTACAGTTTTACGATAAATCCCATGTCCGTCAATGTTGCCATCCCTTCAAGGAGGACACTCCTTTTTCCTGTTTCCACCAATGTAGATAAAGAGCTGTGTCATTTACATTTTTGGTAATCTTATTGTGGTCAGAGAGATTTTCATAAACAATGTGAAAACACCAATGTGGCCAGAGAGGTTTTTTGTTTGAAAATGCCGTTTTTAAATGAAAATGGAGCAGTGTGGATGTAGCCTAAGAGATGTGATGTGTGGGTCAGAAGGTGGACAAGTGAGGAAGCTGACCCACCTGACAGAGGAATAAAGCCTATGAAGAAATGGTCAGTAGAGCTGTCTCTGTCTGCTTTTTATTTGTTACTCAACCCTAAGCCTAACCCTAACCCTTTTGTTCCATTTTGTTGTAATCAAAAGGTTATTTCTAATAATTCCTTTCCTTTTCACTCCAAGCTGAAGGAAATCTGTTGGTACTCTAGATGATAATGTTGAAGGAACACCATGGGAGAGAATTCTGTAAAAGTCACTAGTTTAAGACTTGGCCGTCTAAGTTTATACTTTTGAGAAAGTCCCCCGGGATCTTACTGACAATGAAGGAGGGGATCAACCAAGAAACGTTAAGTAAAAAGATGGGTTGTGGATGTTTCCAAGGACCCCTCCAATGGCTACAGTAATTTTATAGAACCATCTTCAGCTTGGACATGTTTTTTTTTTTTAATTATCCTCAGGATGGTTCCCTCTCAAACCCCTCTGTGCTTCTTGTCAGGAGATGAGCTGAAGCCAAGTGGCCAAACTGGCAGGGAGGTAAAAAGAAAAGACGTGGACTGCAGTGGAAGTGATGATTGATTCTCTTTTTGGAAGTGGAAGGCCTCACATGGCCTTCTAGTCATTCTTGTAGCAGTGTGCTGGGTGTCAGGTCATTCTACTGGTCGACCATCATTTCATAGCTTGTTTGTGAGAAAGTCTTCTGATACAAATGTATATACCTGGAATAATATGCAATTCCAGAAAGGATGGGTTTACTCTGCAACCGTGTGCTCAGCTCACCAGGTTTCCTAACGTGCACGTCATTCACCAAAATTGCCTTGCAGATCAGAAAGGTCTTCCAACTTTGGAACTGCCACGGGAGTCTGCCTCCGTTCCAACTCTTCAAGCCACAATTCCTGAAACGAGCAGCTACTCCTCGATGACAAGTATGATTTGCATATTTTCTTAAATTGTGGGGACAACCTGTTGATTGCAATGTATGCTGAATGTTTTCTTGTTTGTTTCTTTGTTTCTTTGTTTGTTTGTTATTTGCCGAGTTGACAAAAGGCTGATGTAGACAGTCAATTACTTAAGCAGAAAATGCATGTCCAATCTGTTCAACATTCAGGAAAGAGCAGAATTCAACATCTCTTTGAGAAGACTTTATTAAACTGCTCACAGTGACATATAGTGTTCTTGTCAAAGAGCTTAATAAGTCTGGCTAAGGCACAAGTGCACAGTTGAGACAGCGACATGTCACTGTCGCAGAGACCTGTCCTCAAAGCCCGGCTTACTGCATTCCAGTTCTCCTTGTGTTGCAACTGAAAACCCCCTCATTATGGAGCAACTGCTAATGAATACATTGTCTCATACAACAACTAGCATCAGGAGCATTTCGCAGGTTTCTGTTAAGGGAAATAAAGTGTAAAGATTGATAAGATGACCCTCAGCACTAACCTGTGTTCTGTTTCCTCACCTAGAATAAAAGGAACACCCACAGGAAGAAATATGACATCACTTCCGGAACACCCAAATGTAGCCCCAACCCTTCTTGATCTGTCTATCTTGTTCATTTTACAGTGGTGTAGTCATCAGGATTCCTGGGATGATATCCAAATAGGTAGACATTCTTTCCATTATGCAACATCTGTTAGAATAACGGCAACAATTATGATGACTACGCCACTATAAAATAAACAAGTTCACAGATCATAAAGAGTTGGTGTCCTGAAGGATTCCCCTTGATTGATGTCTGTGTCAAGGAAAAAGAAAGCATAGATAAACACAGCCAAAGCTGTGCATGGCTTATCAGTTGCTTTGCCTGCCAACAGGCCTGACCTCAGTGACAGCAGGTCCCAAAATGAATGCTGACCGATCAACATAATCATAAAAAAGAGAGACATGGTGAAAGGGGCGTGGCTTTGTTGGGTGTCTCTTAAGTGACATCAGATTTCTTTCTGTGGGTGCTCCTCCATTCTAGGAGAGGAAACAGAACAGAGGGTACTGCTGGGGTCACCTTATAAATCTTTCCCCCTGTTTCCCTTGACACAAACCCATGAAACATCATTGATGCTTGTGTATGTGACAACAGTTATGAATCTGAAAAAGAAGTCTTGGATCTACTGATACTAATATACAAGTAAGGCAACCCATTAACTAATTTATTTAGAATGTCTGAATAACTGTTACATACATACACCGGCTTTCTGTCAGCTAGTTTTCTTGCCCATCACTAGTGCAAAATGTGATGCCGGTTGTGTGGGATTACCAGTCTGGGTTTTAGCCACTATAAATTTGTATTGCAGGTCTTCTGCTAAATAGAAAATCCTGCTGACTACGCCAATTGTGACCACAAGGGTGTTCCACTGATCTCCATACCCAAGACACAGTAATACACCACACATTATTGGAATAAAATAAAGGATTTTTATTTTCCTAAAGCTCTTCTTCACAATCTTCTCTCCAGAATCAGCCACACTAAATCCAACAATTATACAAAAACACAAAATAATTCTTCCTCCTCTCTATCTCCATTGAGTGTTGACAGCTGCCCCTCCCTTAATGTCAGACTCGGGAATTCTTCCAGTGTCACACTTAACCTTCAGGAAGCACTTCCATAGAAAAAGTAGGGAGTTCCTCCCCCAACAGTGCCCTCTATCGATGTGCAGGAATCCCAGCAGGGCTGCACTTCCGGACTCCAACTCCCAAGCACCCCTGCGGGTGTCTTGACTGGGCTATCATGTGAGGACTACTGCCACCTAGCATATGGGGGCTGGAACCACTCCCGATCCTTGGCTTTAAAGTGGCAGTTCTCAACCTGTGGGGAGCAAAATAACAAAAAAGGGGGTGCGAAGATGTGAAAAAAAGAAAAAAGAATCGAAAATATGAAAAATACATCTATTGAAGCCAAAACAAATTAACTTAAACTACATTCTGATACTAGAAAAATAAATACAATTGAACCTCGAGATACGAGTTTAATTCGTTCCAGCACTTGAGCTCGTATAGCGAATTTCTCATATCTAGAACAAACTTCCCCATTGAAAATAATGGAAATCCAGTTAATCTGTTCCGCACCTCCAAAAAAATCAACATAAAAATCAATTTTCCTAACAAATAACACTGATAAATAATATATACTGTAGTTTACCTTTAATAAATAACACTGGTAAATAATTCCGTCACTCTTACACCATGCTAATGTTTATCTATGATTTCTTTCTTAATTTCAACGGCTATGGCTTTCTTTTTTTTTCTTTGCAGCACCATCTGAGGCAACAATCTTCTTGAGAGGCATCGTGGAATAATAATTTTTATGTTAAATGAAAAAAAACAATGAAATCACAAGCGCACAAACACGTAGATCCTCACACTATGGGAGAACAAGGAACACTGAGTGAGCTGACGGGCGGGCAGGGTCAGCTTGGGTGAATCCCCGAGTCGAGGCGGATCGGGAAACGTGTCACGCATACCCACAGCCTGGCTCGTGGCTCGTTACGTGAGCCAATGCTCGTATTTAGATCCGAATGTTTCGCTCATACTTTCCTCGTATCTTGAATTTCTCGTATACAGAGCTGTTTGTATCTCGAGCTTCCACTGTATAGAGTTACATAAATGTTGATAAAAGGTAAGTAGGTTGTGAAGGGCAGCCGGGTCCCATGCCCGGTAGGGACGCCTCTGTTGCTTATGCTCCGGGGGAGCCGCCATGGGAAGTCCAATACCTCCCCGGGACGCTTGGTGGCAGCCTCCTGGCGTCAGTGACTCCCCAACCACCCGCAGGGCTCCATGGGAGATGGAGTCCTCCACAGCTTGGTTGGGGCCCCGGCGTGGCCGCTATGGGGAGCTGCCTGCTTCCCACAGCCCAGCTGGACGAGCTTTCAGCCCCACCCGGAGGTGCAATCGGGACCAGGTGGTTAATCACGTGGAATGCTTCCGGGTGGGCTATAAAAGGGCCCAGCCACCACCACTCGGCGAGCCAGAGTTGGGAGGAAGAAGGAGACGAAGCTTGCCTGGGAGGAGTGGTGGAGAATTGTAAGATTGTGTTTTGGGACTGTGTTTGGGACTGTGTTGGGCCTGTGGGACACGGGGAAGGCGTGTGCCCACGGCTGAAGAAAATAAACCTGTCTTGTTTTATACACGTTGCCTCTGCGTGGTCTGTGCCGGGTCGGGCGCTATATAGCGCCTTTCACATCTGGCGTAGTCGGCAGGATTCCGGGCCGTCCATTTGGACCGGGACCTGCATAAAAATTGTGTGTAACGGCCCGGCACAACACCTGGGGCACGTGTAGCTCAGCGCAGGAGCGCACACCGCACCGCAGTGCGGCGGCTCCCGAGGCAGAGAGCGTGCTCTATTGTGAGTACAGCGCTGAGAGCGCCTTTGGACTGCAGCAGGGCACGCTCCCGGCGAGGCGCCACCGAGGCCGAGCGCGAGGCACGCGCCTCGCACGACTTGCCGGCGGACACGCGCAGCACAGCGCTGAGAGAACGCTCGCAGCTGCAAGCAAGCCAGCCAGCGCAGCACAGCACAGCACAGCAACTGAGGCCGCAAAACCCACCTACAGGCACCGCGCCATGGGAAAAGAAAGCCGGGCGGACACAGAAGCCAGCCTCCAGACGCCGGCATGCCGGCCCGCTCCACGGGTCACAACCGGAGGTAGGTGACGGGCTCAAGAGGGAAGGGCCACGGGAAGGGTTTTCCGCGTTTGCGTCAGCCTACCTCCTGGACCCGAGGGACGAACCACCTGTTGGTGGGCAGATGGCCTTGTTAGGTGGCGTGGCGGCGCAGAGAGCGGCGGGAGAGCGAGGCTGGGCTGTGTCTTCCCTTTGGGCGGCCAGTGAGCCGGAGGAGGAGAACCGGAGGAGTTTCCCGATGCGGTGGCTCAGCTAGAGGAGCAGGAGCTCCTCTCGAAACAGGTAAAGGGGAGTGTGTCAGCCGCCCGCGAGGACAGTTCGCAGGCGGGGTGACGGACCTTCTCCCGAGCCTCTCGGACTCCCAAGCGGACCTGCGGAGGGTCCGCAGGGTCTTGTTGGCTCGGTCGGTGGGAGGAAACAAGGGGACTTCAAGTCCAGCGCCGACCGACGCATTAACTTTTCTTGGGCTGTAGAGGAGTTGAAACATGTTCTCCTTCCTCTGCAGTCCTTAGTTAAGGTTTTCAGGTCCTGCAGGAGACGAAGGAGGACTTGGACAGGAAGATCGGCGCCGATGGCGGCCGTTGTTAAATGGCTGGAGAGCGGGGCGTCAACCTCCTGCCTGCAGGACACAGCGTTCAGGTAGGTGAAGCCTGGGCCGTAGAGGAAAGGGGGGAGCGCAACGGCTGCGGATATGATCAGTGCTGCTTGCCAGGTCGCCCGCCCACTACACAAGACGCCGCCGTGTGGACCGATCACGGTGGCAGAGGAACGTGGAGAGGCAGCTGGTGGATGTTGGCTGCCAGACAACCCCGTCCCCTCTGCCTGCACGGTCTCATGGTCGTCTAAAGGGGTGCAGGCGGCACAGGGTCTCTCTTCTTCCCATAAGGGGACCCAGACCGTCCGTGCACCCCAGAGGAAGAGGAGGACCGGACAAAGAGGTGGGGACTCCTGACAAGGTGCAGCGTAAGCCCGTTAGTGTGGCACTGCAGGAGGGCTACGCTGGGAGGGGCTTAACACGTCCACCAGCCCTCCCGGAGTGGGCGAGGGGCAGGAGTTTCCTGCCTGCTTCCGTTCCCGCAAGGGTCGAGCTGGAGGGGGTCGGTTGTGCTTTTCTTGTGGTCACGCTGGTCATGTCTGGAGGGTTTGTCCAAGGAGGACGTCCAGTGGCAGGGGCGTCGGGCAGCACCCCAGACCTGTTCATTATGTTTTACAGGGCGCAGCCGTGGAGCCAAGGATGCCGACTCCCTGTCCTGAGAGGACCGGCCCTGTGGGCAGGCCGATGATCCCCACAAGCCTCATCTGAGGGAGGGGAACTGTGAAGGACAGCCGGGTCCCATGCCCGGTAGGGACGCCTCTGTTGCTTATGCTCCGGGGGAGCCGCCATGGGAAGTCCAATACCTCCCCGGGACGCTTGGTGGCAGCCTCCCTGGCCGTCAGTGACTCCCCAACCACCCGCAGGGCTCCATGGGAGATGGAGTCCTCCACAGCTTGGTTGGGGCCCGGCGTGGCCGCTAGGGGGAGCTGCCTGCTTCCCACAGCCCGGCTGGACGAGCTTTCAGCCCCACCCGGAGGTGCAATCGGGACCAGGTGGTTAATCACCTGGAATGCTTCCGGGTGGGCTATAAAAGGGCCCAGCCACCACCACTCGGCGAGCCAGAGTTGGGAGGAAGAAGGAGACGAAGCTTGCCTGGGAGGAGTGGTGGAGAATTGTAAGATTGTGTTTTGGGACTGTGTTTGGGACTGTGTTGGGCCTGTGGGACACGGGGAAGGCGTGTGCCCACGGCTGAAGAAAATAAACCTGTCTTGTTTTATACACGTTGCCTCTGCGTGGTCTGTGCCGGGTCGGGCGCTATATAGCGCCTTTCACAAGGTATAATAAAACTTGTAGCAGTGTATCGGCAGCAAAAATATAGGAGTAAATTTTATTAGGGTTTCAAAAAACGTTAGGGGGGCGCGATTAAAACTGTTATGAAAGCTCGGGTCGCAAATACTTAAAGGTTGAGAAACGCTACTTTAAACCATACCGACTGAGTACAAATTTATTTCCTTGCACCGCCGGCCAATTCACTCATGTAATTTCACTGGCTTCCTGTCTGGGTAATGAATCATGCTCGGTTCTTGCCAGGATGCCTATTCTCCTCCCACAGCACACTCCATAGAAGAAGAAGCTTCCAGAAGCAGTTTTCCATGGTGACTTGAAAAGAGCTCCTAAATAATCATTTTTATTTATATAGTACCTTATCAGAAACTTGTGGTCACTTTACAAGGATAATCGAAACAAAATACATAGAGCAAACCTGGAGATAAAAAACCAAAACAAAATTAGTTAGTACAATATGATACAGACATAAAATTGTTCAAATATCCCAGAATGTTATAAAACAAGTAAGCATGTGTAGCATCATTCTCTTTATTATTGTAAAAGTTCAACTGATGAGTAGACACTGACAGATTTGAATGAAGGAATGAAAATGTTGGAAATAAAAGATACATTCTGAGTCCGGACTTAATTGCAGATGAATTTGTATGTTCAGGGATATCCTGCAGATGATCGTTCCATAGTGTGTAGAGCAGCCAAGGCCTGGGGAGCCATGTATAAACGGTGCATATGCACAAGAATATTGCATACAAACGTTACCACTCTCAAATTGCGATGTATAAAACCTAAACTTGCCGTAAAGCCACGCAAATTTTCACGCTAGCTCAAACCTATGCGTACGCAAGTTCTCAGCTTGGTTTTGCAAACTGTTGGCACCCAGCGTCAAAACAGTGCTACCGTTCCTGTGTGGTTACCCTTTCTTTTTTAGATCCACATCCCTGATGCGGCTTTATCATATACACTGAAACTAACTGCATATTGTTTATTAGTTTAAGCCATCTGATTGTAATTAACCTGTAACAACATAATGGTCCACAGAATGGTCAAACTATTCTAAATACCATAGATGCTTTAGTGTTGTTACTCTCACTGCACCTTCTGTTTCTTCTTTCAGCTTAGGGTTTGCCACTGCAGATCATCTTTTTCCATATTACTCTAACTGTACCACTTGGAGTATTTATATCACTGTATCTGAGTGTGAATCACAGCTGTACAGCAGCTGATCAGAAAGAGAATTATCGGTATACAGCATCAAGTACACGCTGCCTCAGCCATGCTGCCTATTTAAACTGCTCTCACACAGCAAACGCTTCCGAGCCTTACCTGTACAGACCTCGCAGTTCAGAAACCGTTTCATCCCAAGAACTATAAACGCACTCAATCAGTCCATCAAGTGCTCCTTGAAGAACTGTTTTTACTTATTAGTACAATCACCCCACTGTAAACTTGCGATACAGTTATAATATTGCACAACCTGCGCCATTTTATAAAGCGTGTATTTACATATGATGACGATATATTATTTTTAAGATGAAATGCAGCAAAATAAAACTTTAACTTAATTTAAATAATCTGTATTGTTACTAAAAAAACATGTGAGGACACGGTGTCGCTGCGCTAGCAAGGAGCTGGCGCTCCGTTCACGGATTGTTCCTACCTCGCGCTGTATGCTTGCTGGGGCTGGTGTGACACTGGAAGGATATAATAATTAAACATGTACCACGAAGATATTTCAATGTTCCTTAAAAGTTTTGAAGAATCTGCATTCTAAGCTTACATATGGCTTAACATCTATTACAGAGCTGATTGTGTGGCGATTGGGTATTTGGAGAAAGAAAAGCAAGGACAGGAATTGGGGGTTAGTACGTTTGAAAGAGACAGTACTACTGCAATAAATTATTTCATCGAAGGTTGCGCATGGAGTAGCAAGCATCTTGCGTGAGACATGAACAATCACTGCGCGACTGTGTTCCCATGTTTAATAACATGCTTTAACTCCTATAATCATTAAAATTATATCAAGTATACATCTCAGTATTTGAATTATTCTGTAATATTACGAGTGTAATGGATTTTGTGTCCTGTCGGAGGAAGAGAAAGCCTGTTTAAGAAGCACGTAGTGATTCACACACATAACGTGCTACTTTAGTTACGATGGAATTTGAGAAACTAGTAAATTAAATGATTTTAAGATGAAGTTTATGATGTTCTATTTTAATGACAAAATAAACTACGTGATTAAAGTGGAAATTTTGAGATTAAAGTTGACATTTCATGCTTTTTCCCCACTCTGTGCCTATTTTTTTTTCTCTGTACCCTAATAAGCTTTCATGTGACACTCAGCCAGTGGGCTATGACTCTCTTTTTCACGGCGACTTTGATATCTGATAACTTCTTTTGTATTTCAGGCACTGTGCAACTTTGAACTTGAGCTTTCGAGTTTCTCCGACACTCTATGTCACTCGATCAACTTCTTTTTGTTAGTTATATCACTGTTTAAACCAACAAATAGTTTGTTTTTCCTTGCCTCCACTTGGTAGTTGCCGAAATTCTTCTATTTGCCCCCCCGTGCTTTTGCCATTGCCTTTTCACAAAATGCTGAGTTTAAGGGCTATTTACAGTATATTGATTTGCATATTCAAAGAGGTGTAATTCTTGGAGGAGACGGGGCAAGACAGCAGGCATGTGCACGTGCATTACTTTTCACGCTGACTAGGATTTATGGAGCGGAAGAACGTGGAAGTTGGCGTTCACACAGATTTATGCATCTGGATTTTTTTGTGCATACGCACATTTCCGCTTTTGTCCGTACTCCATGTTATAGTGTGAATTCTACGCATGCCATTATACTTGAGGCCCCTGGCGTGTAGCGTTGACAGGTTGTCACAGGAACGGAAAGTAGGATGGTGCCGGAGGACCTGAGTAAGTGTATGGACTTGTAAGGACAGAGAAGTTCAGAAATGTAAGAAGGAGCCAAGCCATTAAATAAGAACAAGTCGTTGGTGTTCAGTAGGAAGCCAACATACTGTAACAGACATAGAGCATATGGGATAGGTGCGGATTTCTTATTGTGTGTGAGTAGCCCAGCCACTGAAATCTGGATATTGTGACCGGTGGACAGATTAGCACGAGATGATTCAGAATGTGTTCTGTTTAGTAAACAAGCAAACGAAAATTTTGCCTCAAGGAAAAAGATGGCGCATCAGCTTAAGAATGTTAGGGAGGCTCAGGTAACTTGAAGGCATTTGCTCCAGGTTGGATTTTGGGGTCCAAAATCATATGCAATCCCCCGGGGACAATTCGGTTTTATAGTTCCCCAACAGGAAAGGGCGTGACCTATTCTTGGCATCATGGCTGGATTAGTTGCCCTTACTCGGTGGCTTGTTGGAGCTGTGGATGGAAATGGAGATGACCAAGAACGTGAGCCACTCCCAGCCCCAAACCAGACATGACAGTAAATTGCAGTCTATTACAAGATTTGGCTGGCAGACCTAGAAATAGAGAATTACATGTGAACCATGAATGAGAACTTCTGCATCATGAAAGCTGACAAAAAAACAGACAAGTATCTCGAGAGTAAATCATGACTTGAGAAAAGCTCCTTAAGAAATCTGATTTTTAGTTCATATCGGCATGGTTCATGAAGCGGCCCATTTGATTCACAATCAGTGTAAAGTAAGACCGGGTGTGATGCAACATCTTGTTTTCAAGGGGTTTCCTAATGCTTTGCGCTCGGAGGTTAAAGTGCTGTGATCCAGTGATTTGTGATGTTTTATAGCACCTGGTGGCACTAAGTGACAAAATAGACCTGCTAAATGAGTCTTCTTTTTGACCAGCACAATACAGACAAATGAAACGTGGCAGCCTGGGTGCCCTGACCATGAGTCAGCTGATGAAGAGGCAACTGGAGCACCAGTCTAGCGCCCCACACAACATCAGCACCTGGGACACAGGTAACCATTTTGAATCTTCAGTGATGGTCATCTGGCTCCTTGCCAGGAATGGGTGTCACAAAAAGCATTTTAAAAAGATAATGTGTGGTAAGTTTGGACTGTTAAAATAGCAGACCTGAACCGTTGACTTGTGCTAGTCCCAGATCTTAATGACACTGCTGCCTAACAGATATACTGATTTTAAACCCACTGACTGTTGGAGAATGACAGTCCATATGTCAATATACTAAATGCCTCACAGCCTCTTGAATTTTCCATATGTTTGTATGGGCTCTCCTCCCACATCCCAGATGTTCGACTGATTGATAAATGCACATGTGACGGGTTTAAAAGCAGGGGTGTCAGACTCCCAGATCTCCCTACACTGTACTACATTGCCTCGCTATTAAGTTCAAATCCTTGATTCTCACCTCCAGTGGGGTGCATCTACAAATATGGAGAGTCTTGTGTAGTCCTCTGCTCCTTCTTCCACCTGCCACCTTTGCATGATTTCAAATCTCAGACCAGACTGGTGGATCGAGCTGCCCACTTTCATTTGAAAGTTCTAACTCCCTCAGTGTGTACAAGAAGTGTTTGAAGCTTTGTCAAACTGATGGTGGCTTTGATAGGTTCTTGTAGCTAACAAAGTGTATCTTGCTTATATTTTTGTTCTGAGCTGAATTTTGCCCCTCCCCAACCTGTAACACTTGTTCCCAGGCAGTCCCCCTGATTGATGGTTACTTGATTATGTTGCTGTCTTTTTTGTAAGTCACTTTGGATAAAATATAAATCCGGCCATTGAACTTTTAAAGAGGCCCATTTCATCGATATTCAAATATCTTGCCATACCTTTTTCATATATCGGTTATATCCATATAGAATTTCCACGTATGCCTGCCACTAAAATGCGTCTCCAGTATCTACTTGAGATCATCTACTGACCTGTAGTTAGAAGAAATGAAAAGAAGTTGATGTGCCACACTGCGTTAAATAGCGTTAAGGTTTTTTACGTGGCAACAAAGATGAGATGGTCTCATGAAGGAGGTGATATGTAGACTTCACACTCCATTTTTTTAAAGATATCAGTGCTGTCCACCCTTCAGCATCTTAACTGGACCACTGCCTTGCATGTTGCTGTGGTTTTTTTCCGCTACCTCAATTATTTTTATGTGGATGGAAGATGCATTTGTGTTTCGTGTTAAGTGTGATCGCTACCTGTTTGTGATCCATCACCAGTGCGTTGATCTGATCTGATCGTGGCACACGTTCATGCAGGTGTAAATGGATGCCCCTTTACGTTAGCTGCCACTTTTTGCCTTTGTCTCGACCGCCACTCTCACTCAATTTGATACAGTGACGTAATGTCTTTACATTCTATGCCAATTTTGGTCCTGTAGTTGCACACAGCTTACCTAACCTGCTGCAATGTCCAAAAAAGAAACGGGGAAGACGGTGCGAGGGTGAAGAAGTGTTGGAGTCCTTGTGTTGAGTTCCCTGGATTGTCTCGAGAACGTGTTGTTGTACCTGCTGTGCTGTTTTCACAGGATTGTCATTTGTTGATTGTCCCCCATTTAATAGTAACAATTCTTAATTCCCAGAACAAATCAGATGAATGCAAAACATTCACCAATTATTAACAATTCATCTATGAGGTGCTTCTACTGGCAGTGTGCCTCCAACAGTCACAGTCCCTAGTATGAACACCAACTTCTGGTTGTGTCGTTTCTTTTATAGCTGCTTGACCGGATGGGGTGGGACTTCCTGGAGTGAACTTCGGAAGGCTCCTCCTCCACCGTAGGGCTGGGAGTGGAAGAAGGGTTAGTAGCTGCGTCTCATCTTCATCTGTCCTCGAGTTTAGCTCGTGAGCTAAGCCTTCCACATGTTCTTGTAGCAGGCGTGCATGACCACCACCTCAAGTGAGATGCGTTGCTTAATATAAGATTGTGACGAGCAGGGAGCTACCCGTGTGTCTTGTTTGTAAAGAAAATGGGGCAGCATTTTTTTTTTTTATATGTTCTATCCCACGTTGAGTGCATTTTTGGTAATCAATAAAACCGAGTTTGACACCCCTGCTTTCAAAGGTCAGTACTGTCACGCCTAACATTTAAAATGGCTGTGAGTTTGTGGCAATGGCCTGCTACCCCATCCAGCGTTGATTCCTTAAAAAAAACAGCCAGTGCTGTCAGGTCTGACTTCAGCCCCTGTAATCCCAATTTGGATTTGTCTTGTCCTAACAAGCATCCTGCTCGTCTTTGTACCACACCTTTTGAGGTTTTGCTGCATCATGTCAAAGGATTGCAACTCAAGATGGGAGAATGTTTGGGAGCTGTGAGGAGACGGGAAAGAAAAAAGGTCAACTAATTTTGTTATTATTTTACAGCTAGCAAGCTTTAGCAGAAGACAGATGTGCAAAGTGACAATAAAGTTTACATTTAAAAAGATGCCACAGTTTTTCTTTAATTTTCTAACATTGGAAAATGGCTTGCTTGCTCAAATGGAAGCTGTTCTGCCATGTTCTGTCTTATCTTTGATTTAAAATAAAAACAGATCAAATTTACATTGCGAAAATCATTTCAGAATAAATTAATGCAATTCTACGATAGGCACGCCAGTGGTGTGCTTTTATTTAATTGGATTTTGTTTCTATGATATGTGAAGGACCATTTGATTCGACAGAAGCCTCTCTTGTAGTGTGGCACTCTGAAGCAGGCCTTGTGTTGAGTTCTATGGATTGTCTCGAGAACATGTTGTTGTACCTGCTGTTCTGCTTTCACAGGATTGTTGTTTGTTGTTGTGTTTTTGAAATAAAGAAGACAAATATAAAAGTTAGATGTAATCACCTCTATATGAACTGCTTTAGATTAGTTTATTTCACGGGCGAAGGAGCCTCAGATCAACATAAAGACTTTAAACTACACCCCAGGACGGAGGAGAAGATGTCCTACAGTAATGAATAAAGTGGACTCTGAAAATATTAGCACCACTTCACGTTTGCACACCTTTTTGTGTTGTAGACTTAATTTGAGATCGATACATTTGTCGTTCGTGCCTAACAGTCCACATTCAATAACCCATCATGACGAAGTGACAAGATTTTTTCAAAAAGGTGTGCAAATTTATTAAAAGTCAAAGCCTGAAATCTCTCCTTCCGAGATGTTTTTAGACCCTTTGCTGTGGCAGTCCAGATGGTGCTCAGGTCCATCCTTTGGTAACAGTTGTCTTGAATATGTGAGTGTGTCACTGTCAGTTTGCACCTTTTCCCATTCCTGATAATGGTGGAATGGCTGAATTTGTAAGACCGGCCAATGGTACATGGGGAGGGCTTGGAAGGCCCAATAGACTGTACAAGAAGGAGCCATGCTTATGTAAATGCGTGGCGGGAAAAAGGTGAGGGGAGAGAAGAGAGGGCAGAGCCAAAGGAGAAGCAGACGCCATATAAGGAAAAGGCAAGAGAGAAAGGTGTTCGCCCCGCATGGAAAAAATTAGGTGAACCCAGGTTCATTTCTGGACAAATTAATTTCCTGTTCTGGTGAATGAGGTGAAGGCATTCGGGAGGGGAACTGGCAGGCCAGCACAAGGGACTGTTTAGCAGGACGTTTCCCTGAACAGGAGGTATGGTTCGGTGCATCATTTCCCCCACAGATTGTAGATGTTTATCCCTAACAGTGAATATTTATATTTAAGGACTTCCAATGCATTACATTTTTCTTTTCTCTTTCTCTTATTTATGTATTAGTGGTGTATGTGGTTGAGTGTTTTGTGCCATGATTTTTGTGGGATGGGAAATGCTGCAGCGCGATAATGTGTATAGTTTTTGTTAAGTGTGTTATTTCTTATAATAATCATTTTTTAAACTTAACTCTGCCTTTACTGGTGCTTTTCTGTACTTGGAGTGGGGTAGAAGGGAAGTAGTGTTGGTCGTTCGCGCCCAGGATTATTTCTTTCTCTTTTTTTTTCTTTCTCTTTGCACATATTATAATCGTGACGGCTCGGGGAGCAGTACACTGTGTACTTCAGTTCTTATTGAGATGTGACTAGAACTTGATTGAAGTGACCTGACGCAAATAGCCAAGACAATGCTGGAGTGGCTTCAGGACAGGTCTGTGAGTGGCCCCAACTTAAACCCCATAGAATATGTGTGGTGTGACCAAAAAATGGCACATTACAGATGCTTCTAATGGAGCTCGAGGGGATCTGCCAAGAACGATAGGATAAACCTCCGAAATCCAGGGGTTCAAAGCTTGTTGGGACTTACCAAGAAGACTTAAAGCTGGAATTGCTTCCATCTAATGGTCTGAATATGTCTGTAGAATAATTCTCACCATAATCTGTGCCTCACCACAATTTGATTGTGGTTGATCTTTCAAAAGGTTGTTGAACTTCATGGTTTGGTTTTTGTCCCAATATGCAGTGTGAATTGTGAGACCTTCCATACACACTTTTCTAAGTGATGTCCAGTCAATTGATTTTGCCACAGGTGGGCTCCAATCAAGTTTTAGGAACATCTCAAGGAGAATTAAAGCAAGAAGGATGGATCTGAGCACAATGTGGAGTGCCACAGCAAAGGGTCTGAATATGTCTAGGAAGGAAAGTTTTTAGTTTTTAATTTTTAATAAATGTGCAAACCTTAATGAAGACATGTTGTCACTTTGTCATTATGGGTTATTGAGTGTAGATTGATGGGCAAAAATAGGAAATGTAAGCATATAAAATGACATCTACAGCAGTGTGCAGAAACTGAATCCACTATTAGGACATCTTCTGCTCCGTTACAGGGAGTAGTTCAAAGTCTTTATGTTGATTTGTCTATCTTTAAACTCCTTCGTTTGCGAAGCAAATGAATCTAAATTCTCCAGCATATCCTACTCCTTCCCAAATGTATTCGTAGGTTTCCCAAGTTGGCTGAGCTGCTTCATCTTTTAAGGGATCTTTGAGTGTTGACTTTTGTATTGCAGGTATCACCAAGTCCAGTCTACTGTCTGCTCCCAGCACCGTCAGCATGTTTGTTCCTGCACCAGAAGAGTTCACAGATGACCAGCCCACTGCCATGACCGACAAGTAAGTTCCTTTACCAGTCTGAGACTGTACGTGTCAGCAATTACTGTGTGGGAGAGTGAAAGATCAAATTCAGGACCCCCTGCCTGTGACATGGAGGATCGGCTCATCAGTAGGGCTGGCTGTGGTTTTGTTGCTGCCTTTGGCAGAAGTAAAAATGTCACACCCAAACCACAGAGGTTTGAAGGCAAATGCTATCGACCTAAATGAAGATCACTTTGAGATATTGCACAAGTCTTACAGGGATGTCAGAAGTCAAATGGAAGATAAAAATCACCCCCCTCATTGTTTCAGTGAATGGGAGTTTTAGGGGACCATTGTTCCTCTTGGTGATTTTGGCATGCAGACACTAAATCGTAGGTGGGAGAATTGCCTCTATTTTCAGATGACTAGATGGCATCCTACAAAAATTTTCCACCCTAGGCGATCACCTAGTTTTGTCTTTATGGTAGAGCCGGCCCTGCTTATCAGGGTCAGTAGATGTGTTGTCCCATGTATGGGGTGAATTGAAACACCTCAGTTCAGAAGCATCTCCTTAATGCTTTAAACAAGAGAGAACCTCTCAAACTTCCACATGCATGAGTGGCCTATGCACCATTGTGATCGGTGAACTTTCTGGTGACATCAGCCTAGCTCTTAGTCAACCACCACTCCTCTCAGAGCACTGACCGACCACTATAGGGAGTAACAGATCAGCTACTGACCAAGTGGGTGGAGTGGGCTAAACATCAGGATGGTTTGACCACTAACTGACTTGGGCATGTGCTGAGGGCATCTTTGACTGTTCTCAGTAAAAATGTTCTCTCTAGCCATGTTTTTGGAATCTTTTTGAAAACTGTGAAGAATCTATTTGTTTTATTTTACCAATTGAGTCCTAATTTGCTTATGAAATAACACAGACTAATGCTGAAGTGAAGTTTGTCAGATTTCATGCTTTCTAACATTACCTGTGTGGCCACTCACTCAATGCTGTGGTCAAAATATATAAAAAACGATTAAAATATAGGGAGTTGCTTGATGTCTACTGGGTTACTGTTTCCATAGAAAAGAGACGAGTTTAGAGATCAAGAAACAGAGGAAGATATTTGAACGTCCTCACAGAAAGTAATGGAGTACTTTACCTCCACTTCAAAACCATGAGAACACTGTCAGCATGATGAAGATGCTCATGCTCAATGACATCAAAGTGATGAGCAGAGACAGAAGGGAGGAAAAAATAGGCAGTGTCCACTAGACTGAAAAATGGAGATACCTGTAGACATAGCAAAAAGTGAGCATAGATGACAATTAGTTGCTCCTTATCATCAGGGTCTTTCCTTGGTGGGCAGATGTTTCCATATGTGCCATCCAAGTTCATCTTCAGTTGAACAGACCAACAAGCTGGAAACACAGTGGCAGCAGTGCCACAAATGAGGAATACGTCAAGCTTGGTGCCCTTCAAAACTGGACGATTTCCAGGGCCAAAGTGAGTGCAGAATTGTAAACCCGCGATTTGCAAGGGCCAACCCCTACTTTATTTAGAATTACATATTGAAATGCTGGACTTGCCCAAATCTCATCTTCATATCAACAAATCCAAGTTCTTCCTCTCCTTTGTCCACGTACGCCTAACATGGTTTAATGCAAATGACACTCATGTGCCACTCTATTCTTGTTCTACAGGTGCCACGACTGTGGAGCCATCTTAGAAGAGTACGACGAAGAAACTCTTGGCCTGGCTGTGGTGGTGCTGTCAATGTTCATCCACCTGAGCCCAGACCTTGCTGCCCCTTTACTGCTGGACATCATCCAGTCGGTGGGCAGGTACTGCCCTCATTTCAGAATGTTACAGAATGTTATGTTATGTCCACCTCATGAGTGTTTTGAACTCGTTCATCTATGTGAGTGCCATTCTGTGTGACCAATACACAGTGAGTTGATGCTGGTTGGCCTCGTGAATTCTTCAGAAATGCCTCTGGAGACACGGAGTGCTAGAATGTGCTTGACATTGGTGGAAGTAAAGAAAAGAGGAGCTGTGTTCTAATTTTTTTTTTTTTTTTGTAGATTGGCAGCAAGCACACATTTTTCTGGTCAAGCAGAAAGGTACAACTTTCCATTTCTTTTTAAGACGAAACTGATGTGCATTTCAGTGTAAATACTTATAGACCTGAACCAGCGTTATTAGATTTTAATGTACTTAGAGGGAATGCGAAACCATCTGCACTAAGTATTATTGTTCAGTAATTCATTAATGGACAAGTATTGTTGGTTTCCATTTATGTTAATCAGTTCCTAATTAAATTACTGTGTGTTCTGTACCTTTATATGAGCTAATTCTTTTAGTAATTAGTATAATCTGTATTGTCATTGCTATACCAAATCAGATTGTATTGCATTATTATTATCATTTGTTTAACAGAACATTTCTGAAAAAGGTAACTTGGCAAATAAACAACAACAACATTTATTTATATAGCACATTTTCATACAAAAAATGTAGCTCAACATAATGAAGAATAGGAAAATAAAAGACATAGTAAGAAATTAAAATAAGTCAACATTAATTAACATAAAATAAGAGTAAGGTCTGATGGCCAGAGAGGAATAAATAAATAAATAAATAAATAAATAAAGGTATATGACTGTGATTTCTGCATACATTGGATACCACCCCATCCATAGATTCAGTTTCTGTGGCTTCAGATAAGCCCAAAAATATTAAATGGCAAATTCCGAAAACATACGATCTTCACATTCTGTGCGCAGCATGCAGAGTTTGCATGTGTGTCTAAGGTCATTTTCACCGCCCTGATACTTTAGGTACAGTGTAACCCAGCCTTTAGTCTCTAACATTCTTGCTGTTCACATTCATTACCACGTTATCACAGTATTGCGAAAATAACCCTTTATTTTGCTTAATAATGGTGCAGAAGTATGTTGTGATGCTAAGAGAAGTCATGAAGTGCTTCCCATCAGTAAAACAAAAGAAAAACAGAGAATCCAGTGAGTACCCACAATAGACTAATGTGTTTTTAAAGAAATGAATGTAAAAATGTGTAAACTTTGTGTATGTGTGTATATGGGAGATATTTTTCATTGCTCCATCGTCCTGTGAGAGTTAAGCTAAAAAGTCAGGATTTTGTTCATTTGAGAGAGAGGGAGAGAGAGAGTGAGAGCACAAGTACAATATCGTTCAGTGTAGGGCAGCATAGTAGTTGTGGGCCTGTCCTGTCAGGTTCTGTGGGGTCCGTCAGGGTGAGCTGTTGGATAATGACAGCACAAGGACTGCTGGGGGTCCTGTCTGACCAGGAAGTCAATGGATTAAGCACCGGAAGTACTCCCGAGTGTTTGGAGGAAGTAGGAGTCGGATGTGAAGAAGAGGAGTTGTGCCATATTGATGAGTTCTACAGAAGGTATTGTTTAAATTAAAAGCACTTTAATTGAACTGGGACTGCTATGGTGCAATTGTCTTGGGGGATTTGTGGTGCTGGTATGCCTGCTAGTGGCCACACATGATAGGTGTTGCTTTTCTGGGCATAGCACCTGCATTTTCACCAGCAGTCCCTTCTTTTGTAATTTTCAACTGGTAGGAGATCCCAACGGGCTTGGAATTTGTTTTGTTTAATGAGACCTGCTCATCCCAGCACAAGTGGCCTAAGTTCAGTAAGTTCCACCTTTAGCATACAGTATTTCTGCTTATATCTCGTGATATGTGCCTGCTTTTACCTGCCCACTGTCAGTAGTGAGTAATATTTTAGGACTGATGCCTCTAGTTATAGCTCCTGGTGAATTGTGTTGTGTAATATTTTGCTGAAATTTGCGGGTTAATCACCATCATCGATTGTTTAACAGTCATTTCTTAGGTTTAGTCAGGTGACTCAGTTTGCCCACTGCCTTCCAGATCTTTATCCTCTGTCTCTCCATCTCCCCAAATTATCTGAAACCATTTGCAGTCGCATCTTCTTTGGATGACTTCTTGTCCTCATCTTTCCCACCTCCATCATTGTACATCTGTTCACCCAGTCATTCTCTGTTTTTCTCTTCATCTGCCCAAACCACGCAATTCGGTTTCTCCTATCTTCTCCACATGAAATCTTTCTTCTATCTAGTCATTCATTGTCTTGTCACTCCAAACATTTTCCTAAACATTCTCATATCTGTCATTCAGATGTTTCTTTATGTTCCATCTTCATAAGGTTACTTCCATTCTGTTCCTTACACAGCTAATTTTACCCCTTAATGAGAGAAGTCAGAATGGTGGTCAGCTCCCAGGATTTGTTCTTTTCTTCTTTTCTCCTGGCTTTCATTGCTTTGCCTTTACGTTTGTCCATTTCTTCACTCAACATGTCACCTCAGCAGCAGAACCTCTCAAATATCTCCAAAACAACTTCATTTCCAGTGTCTCAATTTCTCCTGACTGCATCAGTATTCTGCATCCCTCTCACACACTTTGTACACACAAAGATTCTGGTCAGCAACTCTTGACCACTCTTCCCACCACTACATCTTTTATGAACTCATTGAGCTTCTCTGAACACCTCTGCTACTCATGCCATATCTTGTAGGTGTCGGGGCAAATGTTTCTGTTGCAGATATGGAAAAATAAATAGACCTTAATGTAAATTCATCACATTCCATGTAATCCACGTGTCTTTACATATTCATCATGTAAATAGACATGACATTTGGCAGGATTATCAATGACTAGCATGTAGGTTATAAATATGAATAATTGTAAGATCAAGGGATCAAAGTGAGGTACCATATCAATACAGAGGTCTCTATAGGCTTTGGTTCCATCAAGCGTAATGTTCTATATTTGATATACTATATGCTGGGGCAATGTGAATCAGAGATGATATCCCACAGGAATAGTCGTTTCCCTCTCCATTTTGCTTTTGTCATTAGTTGCATTTGAAATTTTTCCCTCCAGCTCTGAATAGATTCTTCTCCTTCTTCTTGGACTGTTCTCTCGTCTTCACATTGGTTTACACTTTCTGACTTCAAATTTGGGAAATCATCTGCATGTTATGTTCTGGTCTTCTCAAAATAATCCTAAAGAGGGATATAGAGAGAGAGAACCACAAGAAACCTATGGCCCACAAAAACAAAGTTCCTTTAATATATAAAGATTTATTAACAATATATTAATTATGCAAAGCAGAACACAGATATGAATACGTAAAATGGAAAACAAAACTTTGCCAGTGAACAAATCAAACTAAAAAAACAGAAATGAAATCGGGTAATCCAAACAAAATCGCATAGTCTCGAGCCAAAGAGTAGAAGGTAAATGCAATGCTGAAGTAAGCAGGGTCACACTGGGGGTTGATGGGGGTGGATCAGATGGATGAAGCCCTGGTCGTAACATAACATTGGCTCTGTGAGTGTTGCCTGCCATCAGCTGGCATCTCATTCTGGGCAGCTTCCTGCTGTTTTCTTGCTACTGCTATAAATGTGGAGTTTTATTGTCAGTTAGAGAGGGATTCAGAAATAGACCTACATCTGACTTTTTCAGCATATTTTAGTTCAAGTGGACATGATCTGGTACTCTTTTAGAGCTTTGCCATGACACTGGAGTGATGATTTGTGTCTGGTAATTATTGTGAAATTTATGGAAGTTGGAATGCCACGTGGCTCCTTTGTTTAGTTTGAGGATCTCTCAGTGTAACAACATGGCTGTAAGTGACTACTGTTATGTCTCCCTTTTGTGTTTGTTCCTTGCAGTATTATGATTCCTGGCAATGCTGCCGGCGTGGCAAAGCAGTTTGTTCGCTGTCTTTTTCATCACCTGGCACCCAATGGCATCCTACCACAGCTTTTCCAGAGCACCATCAAAGGTTTGGAATGGCCCAATAATTATCTACAGTAACTTCTAAGTGATATGCTTTTCACGCATGTTTTCTCTTCTTGCTCTGTCCAGATGGCAGTTTCCTAAGAACGCTGGCGTCTTCACTGATGGACTTTAATGAGCTCAATTCCATAGCTGCTCTGAGCCAACTGTTCGAGGTGAGATGATTAGGCCATTAGAGCCAGCTTGCATGGTGTCTTTGAATGGTTGTGGTGGTCACACTGATTTTATATTGATGAGAACATCTTAAGAATGTCCTTAAACTGGCTAAGAAAACTGAAAAAAACAAAATAATCATCAGCTGTCTGCTGTGAAGGAGACCTTGCAAAAAACAGGGCACACCTGAGGACTCCTCACAGAGGGCAGTAAAGTTAAAGCTGTCTTTGGTTGAGTTTGAGACCCACCATCAGGCCACTGTGTGCCTATTTTATTTCCTATCATATGATTCCAATTGAAATGTTCTTCATTAAGTCATAGTGTTGGTTGTATGTGCCATCTGTTGGAATTACAAAAGCAATACATTTCATTAGGAAATGACCATGGAATGAGCATGTCGAGAGTGACCTTGTAGGTATGGCAGACTGCAGTTCCACCCAATTGAATTCATTTGAATTGACTATGCTTCTGTGCATGGATATATCCCTACACTGATCAGCCACCACATTCAAACCGCCTGTCTGAGATTGTGAATGTCCCCCTCATAATGACCCATCAAGGCATGGACTCCACAAGACCTCTAATGGTATCCTGTGGTACCTGGCACCAAGACATTAGCAGCAGATCCTTTAAGGCCTGTACATTGCAAGGTGGGGCCTCCTTATTTTTCAAGAACATCCCCCAGATCCTCAATCACATTGTCATGTCAACACAAGGAACTCTTTGCCATGTTCTTCAAACCACTCCTGTACAGTCTTTGCAAAGTATCCTGCTGAAAGAGGCCCCTGCCATCAGGAATGTACATGGTCTTCAACAATCTTTAGGCATGGTCCTGATTTGATTCCACGTTTCTTATTTGCAATGTTCTTGATTTGTTTTGCAATGTCCTATACTTCATTTTTGAGCCGTTGCTAGGTCTGTTTTCCATGTTTCTAGGGGTGTGGCCTCTGAGGTCATGACCTGTGATTATCACCACAATGGGATTAAAGATGTCTTTGAGGTTATTTCCTTATCCAGTCTTTGGATATCAAAATCCTTTTAGAAAAAAAATAGAACAATAAACTGTGCTAACTCTACTTTTGGTTTTGACCATTTTTTGTTCTTTTGACTTTGATTTCTGGTTCTTCTTATTTGTTATGTGTTCTTTCTTACCCATATCTTGCAGTCGGGCACTAAAGGTTATCTGTCAGGTCAGGTAGATAGGACGTGTCAAAATAACATCCACATGAATACCAGGTTTCTCAGCAGAACATTGCCTAGAGCGTCACATGGCCTCCACTGCCTTACATTCTTCCCATAGTGCATGTCTTCTCCAGGTACACAACGTACATGCATCTGGTTGTCCATTTTATTTTTTAAAAGTCCAGGAGAGATATTAAAACCTGAGTTCCCAGGACGTTATATTAGAAGGGGAATAACGGTCAGTGTGTGCCAGGTACCTGAACCTGCTAACAGCTTGGTGTGTGCATAGTAAGCAAAAATGTCACAGTTAAAGGTAGACATAGATCCCCTAGATCTGTGCTAGTAATCCATGCTAGTAATTTAATTGATCAGCGCAATATTATCCAGTGAAATTCCTTGAAGTTCTCAAATTTGAAGTTGGTTTGAAATCCAGTTGTGCATGTCCAGTGCGTCAAAGCAGACTTCCTTCTGGCATGTGACACACATTTCTGTTTGTTGTTCCTAAACAGGGTTTAAATAACAAGAAGAGCTTGCCAGCTGGGGGCGCCATGCTTAACTGTCTAGAGAACACTGCCACGTACATGGAGGCATTGCCCATGGACTCGCCCAGTAATCTTTGGACTACCATCTGCAACCAGTTTCAGACCTTCTTGACGAAGCTTCCATCTGTCTTACCACTCAAGGTAGAGGGGACCAGTTTGATATGATTTTCTTCTTATGCACCTGGTGCTATCCTAGTGTCATGCATTTGTCTCAATTGCCAAAGAAGACTTTGAAGAAGTCAACCCATTTAAAAAAGCAGAATATTGTGTCAATGACTATCTTGAAACATGTGGGCAGCACGTATTTGGCTTTACATCCTGGCCCAGATCACAGGCAGTTAGGCATTGTGTTGAATGTTTTTAATAAATGTTACTAAATGTTCAGCTTTACAGACACCATATGTGTCCTGTGGAGACTGCTTCAGTTATTTGTATCATGCTAGCAACCTGAGTACGAATGAAATTTTGAACCCTGTCTTTAATTTCATTTGCTTTTTTCTCTGAAGTGCTGTCTCGACTCCAGCTTAAGGATCATCATTTGCCTCCTGAAGATACCAGCCACAAATGCTACGAGGGTGAGTACTACACCGATTACCCAGGAAGACAGTACTTTTGTGAGCTATCAGAAGTAGAACATGGCATAGACATGTCAGAATTCAATTGAAGGTTGTCACTAGAAAGATTATTACAATGAAGTGATCAAAACTCTGGACATGTAACTAGAATCAAGGTGTGGGATGGAGGTCGATGCTTTACCCATACATGCTGGACATGTGGATGGAGGCACAGCCCAGCCTGTGACAATGCGGGTTTGCTCCATACTCCCATCTTGCCTCTGGGAGCCCTTGAACCCGTCACCGTCAGAAATGTTACCGATGAGCTAAGCAGTGAGGCAACAACATAGCAAGGGGATGGTGAAAAAGCGCAAAGTGCTTTTATTAAAACAAAAACAATGTTCAAATTAAATAAAGTGCAGTGTTTATGTTAGGTAGATTGCCCAGAGGGTACTGGGTGGTCCTGTGACCTGGAACCCCTGCAGATTTTATTTTTTTTCTCCAGCCGTCTGGAGTTTTTTTTTTGTTTTTTCTGTCCACCCTGGCCATCAGACCTTACTCCTTTTCTATGTTAACTAATGTTGTCTTATTTTAATTTCTTATTTTGTCTTTTATTTTTCTTTTCTTCAGTATGTAAAGCACTTTGAGCTACTTTTTGCATGAAAATGTGCTATATAAATAAATGTTGTTTATTGTTGTTGTGTCCAAAGTTCCAATAAATAATCCAATAAAAACTGACGTGAAGTGGAGGTTAAAACCAATCAATAGAAAAAGTCTTAAAAACAACGAGGTTCAAATACTGCAGGAAAACAGTCTCCTTTAAAAACCAAAACACAACACAAAGCCCGGTGTCTTCTTTTTACTTGCGGTTCCCCTGCTTCTACCGTGTGGGCTTCTCAACAGGGGAGTCACCCTACTTGCAGGTGACCTTCACTCTGCCTACTTCAGCTGTTCAGTTCACTTCTCCGATCCCTGGCTCCAGTAGGCTCCTCCTGACAGCAACTTGGGATCCACAGCGACCAGGGCACCCACGCTAGGGAATACACTCCCCAAGTCCCAACTCCCGCTGCCTTCCGGGTCCTTACGCGGAGAGCCATCCGCCTTCTGGTCAATCCTGTTCCATGATTACTCAGCGGGAGTGACAACTACTATTCCCCGGGTGTCGGCCCAACACCCAGGCTCACTGCTGAGCTGCAGCGCGAGCCTACACTCGCTCGCTCTCCTGCACCGACTTTCTCTCTCTGTCCACTGCTTCCTGCTCTTTTCCTGCAACCTCCATTCTTTCCTTTCTTCTTTCTCTCCCTTCTAACCAACTCGTGCTTCTATTTATCAAGAGGGCATGGCAGCTGTGGCAAATCAGCGGCCCCAGGAACAATCACGGATGTGGACAGTTTCTCACCTGTGCCCTTAGGTGAGAAACACCCACACCACGAATTGCCCCAAGAACCGCTTCAGCCACACTACCACGTCCCCTCGCTAAGCCGCGAGCACGGTGATTATTTATTTAAAAGTGGCCCTTTTTACATGAGCTGTGGACCCACTACACCACACAGCCAAGGTGGTTCCCAGTTCTTGGCCCAGTCAGGGAGACACAATAATGGATGGAATGGGGGAGTCTGTTTACCAGTACGATAGGTGGCAGTGCTCCACTTGCATGGCTCCAGTTTGGACACCTGCAGGACTTCCCGAAACGTAGTCCTGAAGAGCATACCTGTTGGTGTCCATGGGTGTTAGCAGAGGATGAAATTTCCCTGTTTTGTGGGGCTTCCAAAAGGCCCATTAAGTGTTTCCACCTTGCAGTGCCGTAGGACTGGAAATATTCCCACATCCGGCAAAAAAAGGAGGCCGTCGCCTTCATTTGGGGGGCTGGAATTTGGGAGGTAGTGGACAAGGATTAGGGTTAGGATTCCATAGGGTAGAGAAAGGGAATTGGAACTGTGATTGATTTGAATGCGTGATTACATTATTTGTGGATGAGCCTGTAAAAAGTATTTTTGTATAATAAAATAGTCTGCATTAGATCACATGACTGTGTCTGGAGCTTTGTGGAGCCCCCTAGTAAAGTATTTCTCTATCAGTCTATCAATCTAGTAGTCACAATAGTGTGGAGAAGTCAGTTGTTACAAAGTTACACTTAACAAGGACCAAAGTGCTAGACTTAAATCATAGTTAAGGGGCAAAATATACAGTTATAACCAGAAAACTCTGAACTAATAATAACGAATGACGCAAGAGTTTTTGTCTTTTGTGAATCCATCTTTGGACAACCAGGGCACTGACCTTGAAACTGTTACCATAATAAGGTCACACTTTGCACGCTCCCAGTTATCTTGCTTAATAACAGCATAGCATCCTTTTACAAAATTATCCCAAAGTGACATCGCACTTTGATAACTAAGATAACAAGATGTGTTAATGATGTGTGACCAAGGTATAAACCAAGGAAAACCAAAAAGGGAATGTTGGGGCACCAACAGTTGGAATATCCATCCATCCATTTCCTAACCCGCTGAATCCGAATACAGGGTCACGGGGGTCCGCTGGAGCCAATCCCAGCCAACACAGGGCACAAGGCAGGAACCAATCCTGGGCAGGGTGCCAACCCACCACAGGACACACACAAACACACCCACACACCAAGCACACACTAGGGCCAATTTAGAATCGCCAATCCACCTAACCTGCATGTCTTTGGATTGTGGGAGGAAACCGAGCGCCGGAGGAAACCCACGAGACACGGGAGAACATGCAAACTCCACGCAGGGAGGACCCGGGAAGCGAACCCGGGTCTCCTAACAGTTGGAATATTTGTGAACAATTAGAAACTTGTTAAGGGTAAATTTCACACATACATTAGATGAAATAATTGACCAAGTAGTGTGGTGGACAGTAAAACTTTAGGGACTTTCAAAACTTGTCTTGATATAATTTTGGAGGAATTCAGTGGATAGGATTGGTGAGATTTGTTGTGCTGAATAGCCTGTTCTTATCCAGATTGTTCTACTGTTCCAACCAGGCTACTCTTTGTATTAAACTAATAGCACTAAACAAAGTAAATAAGATCAGCCAGCTTCTCTGTTAAAATCCACGGGAGCTCAAATCCACAAATGGTTGGTGGTTCCTAGGCACGCATGCATAACAAATGTTAAGTACTGTATACAGTATAATATGGTGTTCACAAAATTTCCAAATTTCACAGAATGTATCGTGGCAGATACTTTTATACGTTGTTATTATTAGAGACCCAGGAACTGTACAGAATAATTAAAAATAAGAGTTAGATTGTGACAATTGCCACAACACATACATTTTTGTCACTCATGTCTAGAAGTACTCACAAAAGAAAAAACGGGCAAAGGGGGTGAGCAAAATGAGACACAACACCATCTCGCTGTCAGCTGTTATTGTATCAGGTCTATCAATCAGACATTTGAGATTTATGTGGTGTATGTCTGAGGTGGCTTTTAGGGTACTTCACTCTTCAAGCAGGAATCAGTGTCCGTCCATATGTAAAACAAGCAGTGCCACTGTAGCATCCATATGCTGTGGACAAACTCGATTACTGGTCATCTAAGATTATGGAGAGCTCCTTGAAGTTTATTTTGACTCCATATTTGGACTTGGTGTTGTAAGTTCAATTAGGGTTTGACAACTCTTAGATGTGACTTTTTGGTGGATGGGCTTGGCTTGGCACAGCTAGATCTTGCATCTCATTCTCTGATTCTTGTCTAAAATTTCATCTGCTGTTCTCTTGAGCAGAACATGGACTCCAGCATTTCTGGGCTTCCCAAAGCTTGGTGTGAAGATGGCTTTTGTAACTTTAACATAATATTGTTTTGGTACAATAAACCAGTCAGTGTGTACATAGGAGCATCACATCTCCCATACTAGAAACAGTGAGTGTTCTGGACAGTTCTCCATGATGAGGGTAAGTAATACTCATCTCACAAACCAATCCTGCAGAACAGTGAAATCAAAAAGCAAAAATGTATAATAAAAAAGGAAAGGTTAAGTAATATAACATTTTAAAAATGTGTAATATATAGAAATGAAAAAAACTATGAAGTGTAATAAACTAGAGGAGACAAGATGAAGTGCTTGGGTCTGTGATGGAATCCCCATTTAGTGGATCCTTCATTTTAACAAAGAGACCATCACGGTCCTGGTCTGCCAAGCCAGCTCGTTAGAAAGTCGCTTCTGATTGCTCTCAGTCACAAGTTCATGCATGAATGCTGACTTCCATTTTCCGTAGTATTTAAACAGTGATTGGGGCGTAAGAGACAAGACTTTTGCTGGTGATGTCAGAGCTCTTTTTGGGCTCCTTCCGACATTTTAAAGTCAAAGAAGGAAAAAGTTTCAGCCGTCTCTACCTCCTGGATGTTACCTGAGAACGGCCGCTGAAATGCTCCTGTAGCTTGTCCGTGTTGGACAGCAGCAGTGACACTTATTAAGCAGGGCGTGACATCACCCAAGCAGAGTGTCATATGGGATTTCACTACTGCCCTCACAAAGAGCAGGACCAGGAGGTGAAACAGTCACACTTATGGTGCACAAGGCCGCACCAGTTGGACTGTATCAACTCAAGGACAGGTCCCGTGTGGTGGCATGGCTTTAGCATCCCCTTTGATTTCATTTTACACATTTGATTGCTTCCTTTCTTCATTCCGGTTCTTTTTAATAAAAGTCACATGTTTGTTTGTTTGCAGATCTTTTGCCTTTCACTATCAGAATATTTCCTTTCTGTAACACAGACCCACACACAGATGTCTGGAAGTTGAGAAGCAAAAGACATTTTCTAATTTGTTTTTCTAATCCCTTGTAATTTCAGAGCCTGCTGGAGCCATTTTCCAAACTCCTGAGCTTTGTGATTCAACATGGCACCTTCAGCCTACATTACCTGGTGGAGCTTTGCGGGTTGTGCTATCGAGCATTTAATAAGGTATGTGTGTGCAATGAAGTGGCGTTTCCTTTATTTGTCATCCATGACTTTTTCATTCAAGACTTTGAATTGCAGTTGCTGGTGACTCTGTCTGTCAGTCCCCACCTTCTCTGCATTGAGTCCCACCATATGCAACCCACCCAAAGTACTGAAGTATAGCAACAATGTGTCCATTCGTGCCTCCAAATGAGACTCCTCCACCCCAATAAACCTTCTTCCACATTTTGATATAAATTGTGCAAATCAGTCCACCCTTGGACGTCCAACATGATACTCCATCCTTCTGTTATTCAGCCACAGAAGAAGAAGTATCAAAGTTGTCTCAAAGCAAGTTCCAAACACACTTACAAACAGTGCCCACCAGAGGGGGTTATCACTGTCAAAACCTGGCTAGTAATAAGGACAAGCAACAAATCTTTGTAAAACAAAGAGTTTATTCTCACAAAAATGCTCTTCAATAACAAAAGCTCAGTGGAGCACAGGAAGCAAAGAAATTGTCCAAATACATTAAGGTCAAAAATTCTAAAAATATACCAAAGGCACAGCTAAAACACAAGTAACTCACCAAATCCAGAGCACATTCACAATGAACCACAAGGAACTGTGGGAAGCCCTCCAGATTTATAGGGCTGAGGGCAGTTCTTGGCGATGATTGGTGGGCGGCACTGCCTCTTGGGGGAACCACTCACAATACAAATGGGACAGAACAAAAATTAGCTTACATATATATATATATATATAGTTTGTGGCTAGGTTGTCCTGTTTAAATAACTGGAATGTCCAACAAAAAGGAATTCCTCTTTTCTCTGGGTTTCTTGTCATTAGGCAAAATGCAAACACAATTGATTCGGCTCTGTTCATAGAAGTTGGGGTCTCTCACAGGAGCTCCATCCTGTGGGTCGCTTTGTTAGCAAAAGACGTCTCCTTCCATGCAGTTGGGTTTCTTATAGCTGGGAAACTGGAAGGGGCGGGGCTAAGTGCCCTCACTGGGTGGTTCCTTGGTGCTGCGTGGAATAGAAGTAAGAGAATGTTAGCGACAGTGCCCCCTCTTGTCCCTGCTGGTTATTGCATACCTCGATCGAGCCTGTGAGGGGATCCTCCTACACCAAAAGTAAAGAATAATGCTGATAAGCAACATAAGTCAAATAATCAAAAATGGAGACACGAAACAAGAATTTGAACCCAAGCCTGGTGAGAGATGACAACCGGCAGTTCTTTTTTTTCCCATTTAAGGCACAGGGTAAAGAAAGGTGATTTTAGCCCTGTCCAAGTCTCTTAACCGACAGAATTTTACTGTCATGTTGATTTGCACAAGACTAGTTTAATCTGGGGTGTGGACATTTTATAGAAGGCTAATGGCTCTTACTCTTTAGTGAGATGCGCCCGCACATTCTGTAACAAGTTACAAACATGAGCGATTCGGACTGGACTAAAATGGCAAGGGTCTTCCAGTACTGTACTATAAAACAACACCTTTTATCAGGTAGTGCTCTAAAATATAATAAAATGACTGTCCTAAACATCTTCAATGTGTACTTCACACTAAGGATTTTATGGTCCCTCTGCTTTCCCTTCTCCATTGTTCAGCCCTCATGGGGTAGCCCAGCTGATCTTTTCTGTGAAAATGTTAACACTGAAGCAAACAAAATGGATGTTGACTACAAAGCTCCAGCACCGGCCGTGTCTTGTGCTGATGAGGGTTATGTGAACAGAGTAGAAATGTTCAACAGATTTCTGAAAACATTACTACTGTCTCAAGGACATAAGACCAAATAAATCTGGCATTTGTATTTCTATTTTTATTTACAGGCTGTTTTTTTCTCCTTCTTTTTTAAATGTCCCTCACAGGAGCGTGATAAATTCTACTTGTCACGGATTGTTGTGCTGGAGCTTCTGCAGGCTTTGAAGTTTAAATCTCCTCTCCCAGACATTAACTTGCTGTTGCTGGTGCAGGTGAGTCTGGGGTCATGGCAGTCTTTGCTTGTTTTGTTTTCTTCTGTTGCAGTAAATCCTCTCAATCAATCAGAAACCAGTATTAGGCTAAATTATTATCAAGAATATTTTTATAGATATAATTATTACTACTGTGGTGTGCCTGTGCCCTGCCTACAATGGGTTCCTGCTTTCCACCCCATGTTGCTGGGACAGACTGCAGCCCCCTGTCTTAAAATGATTATATTTTTTTTTCTAGATTTCTGTCTATAAAGTTTTACCCATTCTTGAGTTCAAATTCTGCATTGATTTTTTAATTAATAAAACTATTTGAGACAGTAATTGTTATTTTGAGTAATTTCAATGGCTACTGCTATTTCAGAGCATCTGTTTAACTGTTGTCTGAGAAATGCATCAGAAGAGCGTGGGATGTAACATCATCGAAGCAACGTGTTTAAAGGTCAGCGTTGATGTCTCTTCCCCATCTGAGACTGCAGATAAAACAGTGACTCTGTATGCAATTGCTAATGACTTTGGTTTCTGACTATGATTTTGGTTTTAGCAACAGTATGTTTGATTACCCGGATTCAACTATTGCTTTTGTTCTTGACTTTGTATCATCTTCTGGTTACTGCTTCTCTTTTTGTGCTTGTGGACTTTTGGATGTTACGTCATATTGTTAGCATTGTTACGTTAAAACCAGACAGATTGATCGCTTAGTTATTTTTAGTTATTACTATGCTAACAGCATGAGGTGGCAGCGGCCTTGAGGGGATTTGGAATCAGGCAAACCCTAACTCTAACCCTAACTGCAAGGATTGAGTTCCGAAGAATAGCCGTTTTCCAAAGCTAAAAAAAGTTAACCTTAATGTTGAAAATTTAAACATTCCAGAACCAATAAGACTAAGAGTTATGCAAACAGAACTCATAATGTGTTTCACATGTTAGTCAGTTTGCTAACCTAAAAACAGAAAGGAACATGTAACCAGAGCCAAAGTCGTAAATCGTAGCCAAAAAATAGGGCAAAAAGTATCCATATCCATGGATTCCAAAACAACAAACAATAAACACAAAAGTCTTTTGGAATGAGACGTTTGTACTTGTGTAGTGTTATAGGGTGAATTTCTGCATATCATTTGATTCTGTTTATAATTTTTACTTTGAGTATCTCATTTTCATGGATAACATTTTTTACTTTGAGTTTGGAATTGAAAATGTTTATTATTATTAACATCTTGGTTTTGTTGTTTGCACAATATTCCAGGCAGCATCATGTGACCAACTCAGTTGCACCCTTGACATCCTCAGATAGCATGCCACAAACACGGCAGCATTCGTATCCTTCGTGATCCCAAGTGAATATTCTCGACAAATCTCTCATAGGATTAGCACCCATTAGCTTTCGATTCAAGTTGGCTTCCGGAAATCCTTTTGGTTTCTCGATTTTGTTTTTTGCTTCACAGTTAGTTTTATTGGTTTCTCATGTTTCTTGGCTTTATGGTTCTGACATTTTCTGCCTGTTTTTGCCTTTGGGTCTGGTGTGCATTTGGTTTCTTGTGTAATTTGTGAGTTGATGTCTCACAATTATAATTTTCACCCAGAAATGTGACACATCACACACTTCTGTTTCAGCATAGCAACTGTCCAGAAATACTCCTCAAAATGGCAGGGTGGGAGGACACTACTTAATTTTGGCATTGATTGATAGGTATCTAGCACCAGAATAGATGTGAGCATAAAATTCCCCAACATCTAAGACTAGAGGAGAATTTATCAAAACTCAAAAACAAACTAACAGATTTTCACTAAGATGAATACATGGCAGCTGTCACTAATGCTAAGATAGAACTGTGTTGGTATGGTATGGTATAATTTCCAACGATGCTGCATTTTCATTTTTGTGCGTCATTGAATGTGGATAAGGACAAAGTCCCACGGGATTATTATGAGCTGGGAATACCGGGAAAAGCAAACTTGATGTCGATGATTGAAAACAGAAAACAAAAGAAATTATAAAAAATCCAGAAACGCCACTTCGCTGGCTGATTTTTGTCCATTTTCACCATTGAGTATTTTGCGCAAGTAGGTTTGTTTCAGAATTATTCACCAAGGGACACTGAACATTGGCAACACTACCATATTTAACCCAAAGGTATTTGTCTTGACCCCCAGGTTGAGCCATGGGGTCAAGCCAAACATTTTTCTGCTGAATTTTCCATTATTAAACGTTTTCAGCGTAAGCACTGACGTCCATACAAATTCAAGCTACAAGTGGAACTCGTCTGTGAACTGAGCTTTGCCTCTGCTATAAATTATATTCTCATCAGAATGTATGTATTAAGCATTGACCTAACACCAAATTATTAATATAAAAATGTTCAGAAAATCGAAAATTAAAATGAAGAGCAGTATCTTTATCACAGACTTCATATCTGCTGTGGCTATCAGAGCGAATAATAGACCTGAAGGAGAGAAAATATTTGGGGAGCCAACTTGGCCATCCCCATTTACTTCTTAGTCCAAACAAAAACAAACACACAATGCGTTAAAGGAAACAAAACTATTGTCACGATAATAAAGTGGCTACAATCAATTAGGTTTTCTTTGTCTTCCTCCAGACAGTCATGGAGATCCTTAGCTCAGGTCATTCTGTGTAGAAGTCATTCTTCCTTCCGAACAGTCATGTTTTTATAGCCCACTGACAGGAAGGGGTGGAGTTAGATGCCCTCACTCAACGGTTTTTCTGTACTGTGGAGGAAGAAAAAGACAGGACAGTTAGCAGCAGCACTCTCTCTCAGCCTGGGAAGAACTTGGAGGGTGATCTAGAGTGAAAGTACTTATTTATGAGCAGGCTTATGAAGTGGATGCCGGAGCTGTTAGAGATTGTGCATGTGTGTGTTGTATAAAATAATGTAATTAAAAAATTTTAAATGGAAACAAAATTAACACTTCTTCACAACTTTTCCTCCAGTTTGTCTGTGCAGATTCTGGGACCCGATTATCTGAGTCGGCGATGCTGCAGAAGCACATGATCACCTCAGTTCCTGGAGTGAGTATTGACAATGTCCGCCAAAAATCACAAGTTGCTGTATGAAATGTGAATGTGGAGATGGCTGTTTGTTTACCACATGACCAGCTAGCATGGCATGGACTGCCGGACATGTGGCAGTGAATTTGTCATTTCAGATACACCTTGTTAGAGAAGGAGAAATCAAAATGGTTAGTCAACCTTTCATTTTTCTCAACTAAAATAAGTTTTTAAAAAAAAATTTTGAACTGGTGTAAGCTGCCCTAATTTAGGGTGTTCATAAGAAATATCATGATTTACTTCATGAGGTAAAAACACATAATAAACAAGAATATTTCTGCCAGGTGTTTACAATATTAAAATGTGTTCTTCACTTTAAAAGTCTAAATATTTGAACATTAAACATTTTACGCCCTCTGATGGAGGTCCATAGAAGGCTAGTCCAAGGATCAAAAATTTAAAATAATATCAAATTCATATCACTGACCTTGAAATAATCTGAATGATACCCCACATGCATATATTTGAAATTTGTAATTTTGAACCTTCTGGGAGTGGCTCTAAGGACCACCTGGAAAGAGTCAAATATCAAAATGTAATCATATTGGTGATCAGTAATCTTGAAATAGCAAACAACACAACACATAACAATATTACTGACCCCCATTTTTCCTAGTTTTGTGACCCCTCAGTCCCCATTAAAAAAGGGGGTTGGCTAATGTTTCCTGCACAACTTCAAGTCCGTCTGATCATTTTTGCTGAAGATACCTATTGGTTTATTCTTTGTCACAAGGGTGTACAGAATATAGTCCAAAGGCCTTGTAAGGGTCAAAAATAGAGCAGAAGCCCCAAAAGCATGACAGCTTGTATAATCAGACATCAAGACAAGTCAACAACAACATTTATTTATATAGCACATTTTCATACAAAACATATCTCAAAGTGCTTTACATAATGAAGAATAGAAAAATAAAAGACACAGTAAGAAAATAAAATAAGTCAACATGAATTAACATAGAATAAGAGTAAGGTCCAATGGCCAGGGGGGACAGAAAAAACAAAAAAACTCCAGACGGCTGGAGAAAAAAATAAAATCTATAGGGATTCCAGACCATTAGACTGCCCAGTCCCCTCTGGGCATTCTACCTCACATAAATGAAACAGTCCTCTTTGTATTTAGGGTTCTCACTGAAGGACCTGATGATGATGGTCACGTAGACTTCTGGCTTTTAATCCATCAATGTTGGAGCATCATGATGCTTTGAGTAGGTGGTGGTGACGCAGGCCACCACCACAAAGAAACCGGAAAAAGAAACAGAAGAGAGAGTAGGGGTCAGTACGGATTTTAGAGCCACCATGAATAGTCATTATGATGAATTGAACATACAGAGTATCAGGATTAAGTTAAAGTGAAATTATGAGAAGGCCATGTTAAAGTAATGTGTTTTCAGCAGTGTTTTAAACTGCTCTACTGTATTAGCCTGGCGAATTCCTATTGGCAGGCTATTCCAGATTTTAGGTGCATAACAGCAAAAGGCTGCCTCACCACTTCTTTTAAGTTTTGTTCTTGGAATTCTACGGAGATATTCATTTGAGGATCTAAAGTTATGATTTGGAATATAAGGTATCAGACATTCCGATATATAAGATGGTGCGAGATTATTTAAGACTTTATAAACCATAAGCAGAATTTTAAAGTCAATCCTATCCTGAATGACACAGGTAACCAGTGTAGTGACATCAAAACTGGAGAAATGTGCTCAGATTTTCTTTTCCTAGTTAGGATTCTAGCAGTCAAATAATATATCATATGTTGGGGTTTTTCCATAGCAATGAGTCAAGTGGCCCGGAGAAAACAAACTGAGGTGATTTCAAAGCCTTCAGAAGTCATTCTTATCAACACAATGCTATTGAATAGAGTCCTTCAAGATGGTCCAGGCATCTGATTAAGATGCCTCCCTGTGAAAGTGTTACAGACATGTCCTAATGGGGGGTTGGGGGGGGCACACCCAGGACATGCTGGAGAAATGATATCTCTCAGCTGGCTTACAAGTGTTGTGGTATCCCCTTGGAGGTTTTGGAGGAGATTACGGGGAAAAGGGACATTTGGACATCTTTGCTTAGACTGCTATTCCTGTAATCCGGACCTGGATAAGCAGTAGGAAAATGGAATGGAACAAAAGAACAAGAGAAATAAGTTTTTAGTAAATGTAAACAAAGTGCTGTTTGAATCAGGTGGCCAACAGATGCCTGCAACCCTGAAGGCAGGGTGTACTAACCAGTGAGAGCACAGGATCCCAACCTGGGGAAAAAAGGAGTAAGGTTTTCCCATTCAATGCTCTTGTCTGAGAGGGTTTGTAGAAGACCAGTTCTCTCCTGCCTAAGTAAAAGGGGTATGCAGACATCCCCTGGTATGAAAAACAGAAATCATACTTGTTTATGATATTTCAGCTCACAAAACTCAAAAATAGGCTTTTGATCAAACAACTAGGCCCCATGAGGCCTAGAAACAGAACCTTTGTTTTAGCCAGGGTTCAAATCCCTCTTTTAAGCCTTTTTTGCTCATATTTGATTCATACTGTATGTTTATGTTTGTATTGTTATTTATGTCAATTATTTACATTATAATTACATTATTCTGTTTTTTTAGTTTAGTTTATTAGTATATTATTTTCATTTATACAGTATATGTCTATACATTTTCTTTTATGTTTCATGTGTTTTGTGGGTGGTACCCCAAGAGTCATGGCCATATGACCATCATTGTCATGGGACTCCTTTAACCCTATAAGGGCTGAGTAAACCTAGAGTCCCTTGTGGTTCATTGAATGCAATATGTGGTGCTGGTGAGTTCTTTTGTTTTATTTTTTGATTGTATTACTGGATTTGTGACCGCCATGCTCAGTTTCTTGACCTCCCTTTGGATTTGTGTTTTTTTGGACATATTCGCCAGTGGATTGATTGGCTATTATGTAAGGCAACTCATCCTAATCTTTTTCTCCTCCTTGGAGCATTTGTGGAACGGAGCATTTTTTATAATAAATCTATCATTTTATAAAGATTTGTTTGTTTACCCTTTTGTCATACAAGCCAAAGGCTTACAGACCCTTCCTTTTGCAAGTCTTTTTGCAGTGGTTTTTGGGACTTTGTTTTGAAGGAACTCCCTAGTTCAAGACAAAAATAGGTACACTTGAATTCTATACAATGAAGGGAGAGGGAAACTGTAAAAAAAAAAAAAGCCTGACCTAAAGACAAAATAAAGTCCCTTCAAATTTTGAATGAATTTATTTGTTATGTTCTGTCAATCACACTCTGGACACATCTCAAGAAGTCAAGCAAGCACCTGAGCACAATGTGGAGGGGTCTGAATACTTTTAGAAAGGAGAAATTTCAGTTTTTGATGTTTAATAAATGTGCTAACCTTTCATGGAGTATGGAGTGTAGGCTGATGGACAAAAATGTCAAATTTATCAAAAGTCGAAATTTGCAACACAGGAAAGTGAAGGTGTCTGAGTGCTTTCTGAATCAACGATACATTTACATCAAATTGAGTTTTGTGCTGTGGCCTAAAATGCCTAGTCCTATTTAGTTATTTTCTTTTTAACTGACTTTTTATGATAAGTTTGCAGTTTTAATTGTATCTGAATACTGACAGTAAGTGATGAGCAGAGCAGACAAGGGTGCAAATTAAACAACACTGAAGGGCAGCCATTACTGTAGTGCTATTCACTGATGTGCTTAATAGTAAAGAAATGACTTGAATAAAATTTGAAGTAGTAAAATACAAACAGAGGTGGAAAAAGTTCTGAAGCAGAAGTGTTACTATGTAGACAAGGTTTTACTCAGGTGAAAGGAAATGTAACTTACATTGACAATACTCAAGTAAAAAATTTTAAAAAGTAAGCATGGCAAAAAATGTACAAATGAATATACAATTTAGTTACTTCACAAAATAAATTAAATTAGTAAATATCATCCAATAATCCTATTGTGTAGCAGAAAATATAAGAAGAATATATATAGTAATAAAAGAGAAAAAAATTACAGAAAACACAACAGTGCAAGCACATAAAAACCACTGGGACTTACCAACTCCCAACAGCAATCATATGAACCATCTGGAATTGTGGGAGATTGTGACACCAAGACTGTCTGAAAGGCATTTAAAGATTTTGGTCCAGAATGATGTTAATTTGGTGCAGGCCCAAAACATGTGATCCAGTGGAGCTGGAACTTGATTGCAGCGTTCGCAGGTTTGATCTTGCCCTGGAAAAATTTTGGACAATTTTAAATGAGACAGATGTGCTCGATATATAATTTTGAGTTGAATAATTGTATGCTTTGCATATATGGAGCTCGAGTGAATTGTCTGCATTGCTACCTTCCACTCCATTTCTGATATGTTGAGTGAGAGATCCTTTTCCCATTGTCATCTTGGATCTTTGAAAGGGAGGGACTGTAAAATGGTTTTATATATTACAGAAATGCTGCCTGAGTCCTCGAAACTGATCAATATTTTTTCCAGCATAGAGGGAAGTGGGAGGTGAGAAAAATTGGGTAGGTTCTGCTTAACAAAGTTTCTAATTTGAAGGTAGTGAAATAAATGTGCTGCTGGAAAGTTAAATTTGAATGTAATTGTTCGTAGGATGCAAAGACGTTGTCTATGTACAGATCTCTAAATGATTTAATCCCAAATGTTTTCCAGGCATTAAAAACTGCATATGTTTGCGACGGTTGAAAAAGGTGGTTCTTGTGCAGAGGTGTCACAGATAAAAGCTTCTCTATCTTCAAATACTTCCTACATTGGTTCCATATTCTGATTGAGTGAAGCACAATTGGGTTTTTAGTGTATTGGTGATAATTTGCATTTATTGGGGTACAAAGCAAGGAATATAAAGAAGTGCAGCAGGATTTTATTTCTATTGTGGAGCAGGCCTGTGTATGTTAGTCTATTTGTGTCCATATCCAGGCTTTAATAGCTTGTATATTTGCTGCCCAGTAATAAAACTGAAAGTTAGGTAGAGCCATGCCACCTTCTGCCTTTTGTCTTTGTAGGGTCGCTCTTTGAATACGTGGATGTTTTGAAATCCAAATAAATGAGGTTATTGTTGAATCTAATTTATTAAAAAAAGATTTATTGATGTATATTGGAATGTTTTGAAATAAAAAGAGAAGCTTAGGAAGGATATTCATCTTAACAATGTTAATTCTTCCAGCTAAAGTGAAATGAAGGGTTGACCATCTATGCAAGTCTTGCTTAATTTTTTCTATACAGACAGCAAAACTTTGTTGATAAAGAGCTTTATGTTTACTTGTGATGTTTACCCCTATATATTTAAACTGATCTGCGATGATAAAAGGGAAGGTGTCCAATCTGATATTGTGTGCTTGAGAATTCACTGGAAAGAGCACTCTTTTTTTCAAATTAATTCTGAGGTCAGAAATCTTTTGAAATTCTGTTAGTGCTGTTAGGACTGCAGGCACAGTATTTTGTGGATTGGATATATACAGTACCATATCATCTGCATATAGAGAAATTTTCTGTTCCAGTCCTTTTCTGATAATCGTCTTTACCATTTCAACAGTGAACTGCCAGTGGTTCAATGGCGATTACAAATAGCAGTGGTGACAAGGGGTATCCTTGTCTTAAAGTAATCTGAATTAATGTTGTTAATACAAACTGAAGCTTCTGGATTGCTATACAGTAGTTTGATCCATACACAAATGTTCGGGCCGAAACCAAATTTTTCCAATGTAGTGAAAAGGCAGTTCCATTCAATCATATCAAATGCTTTTTCTGCATCCAACAATAATAATATATCTGGGGTGTTTGACTTTACAGGTTGTGGAAATGAGGCTCTGATCCACCTCTTGAACCCTCAGGTATCATGCTGGACTCTAGGTGAAGATATCACTAGTCTTCTTTTATTGACTTTTACATGCACCAAGCACCCCCCTCTGCAAACTATTCATACCTCAAATAAACTATTAAACACAATTATCACTCCTCCTCGCCCAGACACTTCGCCCCTCTACCTCCCAGCTCAGCTCAGCGTCTAGGTTTTCTCTGTGTCCTTTTATATCCCCTGACCCGGAGGTGTTCCTGCCCAACAGTTCACAAGTCCTTATTCCTTCTGGGTCAGGGTAAACAATCCATATCTTCACCCCGGAAGCACGCCGTCTCTTCCTGTCCTGGGATTGTGACGCACTTCCGGGGTATAGGGCACATACGAGTCCAGAAATGCATTAGATTGTGTCTTGTCTTCTTTAAAATTGTGAATTTCCCCTTGGGATTAATAAAGTATCTATCTATCTATCTATCTATCTATCTATCTATCTATCTATCTATCTATCTATCTATCTATCTAAAATCAGTAGAATATATGGACTTGTAATAGTCTCTAAATGTGTGCATTATATTTTTATGGTCAATGATTTTTCTGGGATTGCATTGCGAACTTCTTGCTTGTGGATTTGTTGAGCTAAGATCTTATTAGCTTTCTCTCCATGTTCATAGTAATGATGTCTTGATTTAAAAATGAGTTGTCCAGTTTCTTTAGTTGTTAAGAGGTTGGGTTCTGAATGCAGAGCCTGCCTTTTCCTATGGAGAGCTTCACTTGCACACCTGGCATGTTCTTCATCTATTCTAGTAATTTTGCTGGTTAGCTCTAACTTCTTGGTTTCCAATTTATTTCTATGGGAAATATATGAGATAATCTGTCCTCTTAAGAAGGCCTTCAGGGTTTCCCAGAGTATTCCTGCAGAGACCTTTGAGGATGTATTTGTCTCTAGAAAGAAACTGATTTGTTTTGATATAAATTCTGTACAGTTCTCGTCTGCTAATAGAAGTGGGTTAAGACACCATCTGCGAAATGAGTATGTGGGGCATAATGATTTTAGCTCCAAGATCAAAGGGGCATGATCGGAAATAACAATAGCATTGTCTTTCTTTCCTCTTTTTCAGTGTTCAACTGCAGCGATGGAGTGCATGAGGCAGTATGTGACAGAGATACTGGACTTTGTGGCAGACATGCACACGTTAACAAAGTTGAAAGTAAGTCTTACAGCACATACATTCTGAATCATTTATTTTTCCAACATTTTTAATAAAAATGCCACTAATTGTAAAAGTCAGGAATAAAGAGTCAGAGGGACTGGATGGAAGCAGCCACAACAACAACAACATTTATTTCTATAGCAACATTTTCATACAAATGATGCAGCTCAAAGTGCTTCACAAGATGAAGAAAGAGAAAAAAGACAAAATATATAAGAAATAAAATTAGGAAATACTAATTAACGCCACGAGACCACCCAGCCCATCTAGGCATTCTACCTAACATAAATG
This sequence comes from Polypterus senegalus, assembly GCF_016835505.1. Taxonomy (NCBI): domain Eukaryota; kingdom Metazoa; phylum Chordata; class Cladistia; order Polypteriformes; family Polypteridae; genus Polypterus; species Polypterus senegalus. Next base: position 73,389,792 of record NC_053171.1, on the reverse strand, counting down.
ATCTCAATCAGTCCTCATTGTATTCAGGGTTCACATTAAAGAACTTGATGATGACGGTCATGTGTACTTCTGGCCTTTAATCCATCAATGCAGGAACATCACAGTGCTTTGATCAGGTGGTGGTGGAATAGATCGCCATCACAGAAAACCAGAAAAAGAACAGCAGAGAAAGTAGGGGTTAGTATGGATTTTGGTGCAACCATGAATAATATGATAATTAAATGCATATACAGGGTATCAGGATTAAACTAAAATGAAGCTATGAAGTCCATGTCTGTCTGGAAGCTCCTCATTGTGTTGGTCCAGCCAGGTTTTGATCCATGGCTGAAGTGTGTTTTCTGTTTATTTCACTTTTTTGTTGTCTTTTAGGTGTTATTTTGTACGATTGGTTTTGTCATTTCTCTGTTGTATGCTTTGATTCATATTTTGTTTACTAATAATTTTATGTTTGTGAATTGTGTTAGCTTTCTATTCTTCTAGTTATGTTACTTGTTGTTTCTATGTTGAGCTCGGGGGGCCAGACCCACCTGATGCTGCTGCTTTGCTATTTAAGGAGAGGCAGCTGTTATCATGGCTGCTTTGGCATTGGTGGTGTTTGTCAGTCCTGTGAATTGTGCTTTGTATGATTTTTGGTTGTCCTGCTCTCATTCAAGGTGTAATGACAGACATGAAGTCTTAGGAATATTGTGAGAAAAGCAGTATTAACCAGGAGGTGATTGACGCAAAATGAGAGAAGAGTAGTATGAGAGAGAGAGAGATGAGGATGTAACCAAAATAGAGAAACCAATAGCGTCCACATTTTGAGGTGGCAGCAGAGTAGACATCAAAGGCAGAAAAGAGACATAGGGCATTGCATCTGATTTTGAGTGTTTGGATTTGTTCACCTGGGTTGTGAGATGGAGTCTCAAACATGGTGAAATGGGATGTGAGGCCTCCGCAATGAGTCCCAGAAGTGGAAGAATTTTGATAAGGTACCTCAAGAAAGGCTAGTGGGCATTCTGTGGGTTGGTACCAAAATGGCTCAAACATGGGAAGAAAAGGGTTGTGATGAGGGAAACAATATCAGAATTAGGTGGTTACAAGTGGTGTCCAGCAGGGGTCAGTGTTAGTGCAGGTGCTCTTTTTAAATGAACGATAAGATTGGGATATCATCAATAAGCCGACTAAGTGTTCAGATGATACCAAACTAGGTGGAAGGGCAGATAATGGAGAATCAGTCAGATCATCACAGAGGGACTTGGACATCATACAGGCATGGGCAGATTTGTGGCAGATGAAATTTAATGTCAGTAAATGTAAAGTTTTACACGTACAATACACAATAGGAGGTCTGAAAATCGAAAGTACACCTTATGAGAAGGACTTAGGAGTTGTAGTGAACTCTATGCTATCAACTACCTGACAGTGTTCAGAAGCCATTAAGAAGGCTAACAGAATGTCAGGTTATATAGTGCCCTGATGTATGGAGTACAAGTCCAAGGAGGTTCTGCTCAAGCTTTATAACATACTGGTGAGGCCTCATCTTGAGTACTGTGTACCGATTTGGTCTCCAGGCTACAAAAAGGACATAGCAGCACTGGAAAAGGTCCAGAGAAGAGCAACTAGGCTGATTCCAGGGCTATGGTGGATGAATTATGAGGAAAGATTAAAAGTGCAGAGCCTTTTCAGAGATTAAGACATGACTGAAGTGTTTAAAATTATGAAGGGAATTAGTCCAGTGGATCAAGAGCGGGACTTGAAAATGAGTTCAATAAGAATACAGTTGGAAACTTGTTATGGGCTGACTGCACAAGTCTTAGAAAAGTAGTGTGATGGAGAGTCAGACTTTAGGGACCTCTAAATCTCAGCTTAATGTTATTTTAGAGAACCTGGATCAATAGGATGGATGAGTTTGTTGGACTGAATGGCCTGTTCTGATCACAACTTAATGTCTTGCCTACACAGGCCCCAAAAAGGTTAGCTGGCTTTTAAAGTTCAAAATATATCAAAGGGGCACTGTTCAGGGAATGGATGTAGAGGTGGAGTACTGCTACAAGTATTTGAGGGTCCACATCAATGACAGACTGAACTGATCTTGTAGCACCAAGGAACTAGAGAAGAAAGAGCAGACCAGACTCTGGGCCGGTCATATCACTTCGAGAGAGGTCCACTAAATCAATCAGCTGATTAAGAAGGCAGGCTCAGTTATGGGAAGCACTCTGGACCTGCTGGTGGTAGCAGGGAATCAAATAAAAACTGATGACCATTATGAGCAATGCAACACATCCTCTCTGTGACACACCAGCACTGAGGACTTTTAGTCAATGACTTATTCAGCAAAATGTGCCAAGAAATTAAACTGGGGCTCCTTCATGCCAATGACAGTATAGTGCCTTACTGTGACTGCTATCTTATCTTTAGCCAAGTTAGTAATCTTTTTTTGCATTTAAGGAGGGAGTTGTTGTTTGTTTTTTATAATCTTTTTTATTTCTATAACTTCCATAAAATCTAAATTTCCCCATGAGACAAATGAAGTACCATCTATCTGTTTATTGATCTATCATATCTATTTATTTATGGAAAGATAACCATGTACTGTATCTTCATATCTTGGAACCTCAGAGTCACATGAAGACCTGCTCACAGCCACTACATGAAGATACATTTGGAGGGAACCTGAAAGTAGGATTATCTCAGATAGCAGCGATGGAAATCAGTAGGGGGAACCACCGCGACAATAAGGCAATCATCCGGTATCTGCCATGGCTTTACCACCCTCCATCAACAATGCAACAAGGGTGAGAAACACCTTTTTTGCCAAATTTGATGATCCAAAGCTGGCCATTCGGTCATCATTAACAAGAGAAAGGAGTCTTGAAGGGACTTGTATGCTTAGTTGAACCTCACAACGGTCAGCTCTAAACTTATGAGAGCACTTTAATATATTAGACTTTGATGATGTGAATATGATGTGAATACAAAATGTAGCTGTGTATGTAGGCTCCCTTTTGACCCTTTTCTTCTGGAGAAGTTCCCAACTGACCGCAACCATTAGAAAAGAACCAAAACCAGACAATTTGTGTAACGTTCATGTGCAGTTCACAAGATGAACAGGAAATAGAGTTACTGCTTAAATGTTGTGTCTGAGTATAATTATGCTCCTTGCTCAGGCTTGGATGTGCTGTTTGCTGTAAACTGGAACCGCCATATTGGTGGTACAAAAGACAGAGTGGGAACGTGGAAGGGGCCATCCATGTCTTCTTATTATGCTGTCACCTCATATTGATAAACTTCTTAATCCTGGGGGCGCCTTATCAGAACGTGATATTGGAGCGGCAGTGGGAGGCCACATCTTCCTGGGATGGCCTACATAATTAATGTAAAACATTTAAACTTTCACAGGAAGCCTTGCATGGACCCGTCTCCACCCTTCTTTATTCTTAAAATTCCAGGATCTACAATCTACACTAAGAGTATATTGCATGTGATGTTGTCTCATGATTTATTTGTTTTCTTTACAGGCCTAAGGAGTTTATCGAGTGTGTGTCCCACATACGGTTACTCTCTTGGCTTTTGCTTGGGTCCTTGACCCATAGTGCCTTGCACCAAGGATCAACATCATGTATGCCTATACCCCTGGATGCTGGCTCTCAAATTGCTGACCACCTAACTGTTATTTTGATTGGTTTTCCAGAACAATCCAAGGTAACACACAACTCTCTTTTTTCGATTTAATGATCAGTTGAATGATTGCACCAGTGAATATAGTAGACCACAGGGGTCCGAATGTCTAGCTGCTCACCATCACTCTGTAGTTTGCATTTTCTCTTTTTGTCTGTGTGGAATATTGACCTGCCATATTAGGTACATTGGAGACCCTGTATGGCTGGGTTGGTGGTGGCACCTCATTCCATGTTGATTTCTCCCTTGTGTCCAACACAGAATTTGATTAGGCAGTGTCTGAATAGTGCGGTTATAAGGTGAGATTTGTTCAGCCAAATGCACTTCGAGGAGTCCCAAAACCTATAATCCCAAAAAATGCCCACTAGAAGGGGATATCACTTTGAAACCCTGGCTAGTAATAAGAGTGAACACAGAGTGTTTTGTGGACAATTTGGAAGGACACTTCTCACATCTAGAAAGTGTTTGTGTGCCAGCCAAGGCAGTCCCTTTTTATCCAACACAATAACTTTAAACAAAAAGAACGCTCGTTGGCGTTAAAATGGTCTGAAATTGATGCTGTTAACCACCTTACCTCGAAACTTGTGTCCTCCTTATATAAGTGCATATATATAAGTCTGTCCTTGTGTTAATCAGTATTTTATCGATTCTGCCAGTGTTGATTTTCTGCTCTCCTGCAGTGGCACAGATTGGAAAACTGGAAAGATGGGCAGAAAGAATTTTCAGTTGAAATGTTGTCACTTTCTTCTTTGCAGACCTCCGTCCTGCACATGTGCTCCCTCTTCCACGCCTTTATGTTTGCTCAGCTGTGGACGGTCTACTGTGAACAAGCAGCCGTCGCCCCATCACTGCAGAACCAGAATGAATTTTCATCCACAGCGATTCTCACCGGCCTAGAGTTCTGGAGCCGGGTGACACCTGGGATCTTGCAGCTCATGGCTCATAATAAAGTGGTAAGGATGAAACATGGCTGCACTTTGGAGTGAGGAGTCATAGCACTCTAGTTCTTTTGTATCACTGTATGGTTTTTCAACCAGATGGACACACAAACACTTCCATTTTTCATAGGGTCACTAGCTGTGCTACCTACCTAAGACGGGTTGATACCAAAGTAATCAATGTAAACCTCAGTGTTAACACTTGCAGGACACCATCTATCAGAATGTATTTGGTAAAACATATAGCAATAAGACACATTGCATTTGTCCTTCCAACAGATGATACGTCACAAACATTTCTAGTAATACAATGGATTACTACAAATGTTTGTGATGCACCATCTGTTGGAATGACAAATGCAATCCATTTTATTACTACAAATGTTTGTGATGCATCATCTATTGGAAAGACAGACACACATGCAGATATACAGACACACTGAGACTTATTTGTAGGAATAAAATGCGTTACTATTAATGTTTGTAATGCACCATCTGTTGGAATGACAATGACATAGCAACCAGACAGACACACAGACATTGATCCTTTTATTAAGGTGGAATAGCTATGCTACTCGTCTTAAGACAAGCTGAAATCTAAATAGTGAACATAAACTTCAGCGTAAAATGTTTGCAGTGCGACATCTATTGGAATTTATTTTGTGATGCATGTAGTAATAAAATGCATTGGATTTGTCATTCCAACAGATGGCCCATCACAAACATTATCACTGCTTTTGCAAATCTCATACCAAACGGCATAACAGAGACATGTCTCAGATGGTGCATCACAAACATTAACACTGCCTCTATGAATTTCATACCAAATCGCATATAACAGAGACACGTGCGTTGTATTTTTCATTCCAATAGATGGTGCATCACAAACATTTGTAGTAATAAAAGGTATTACATGTTGTCATTTCAACAGATGGTACTTCACAAACACCGATTTTTATGAATCCCATACCAAATAGCATATAACAGAAGTGTATGCATTGCATTTGTCATTCCAACAGATGCACATCACAGTTTTTTGGAGTACTAAAATGTATTGCATTTGTCCTTTCAACAGATGGTGCATCACAAACATTAACACTGCTTTTACAAATCTCATACCAGATGGCATATAACAGAGACATATGCATTGCATTTGTCATTCCAACAGACGGTGCATCACAAACATAAACACTGCTTTTATGAATCCCACACCAAACGGTATATATCTGAGACATATGCATGGCACATCACAAACATTGGCAGCAATTCATTTTATTACTACAAATGTTTGTAATGTGCTGTTAGAATGAGAGACATGACAACTGGATGTACACACAGACATGTATCCTTTTATTTAGGTGGACAACATTCTGTCATGTCCAACTTAATATTTAATATTATTGTTTTTCAGATATTTTCAGAGCAGTACTTACTTTTTCCTTCTGCTTCACATTTTTCAGATGATTGAAATGGTTTGTCTGCATGTCATCAGTTTAATGGAAGCTTTGCAGGAATGCAGCTCAACAATTTTTGTGAAGGTAATTCTTCTGCCCTTGACAAGTGTGTTTGAAATCAATGGTTTTAGGGTTGAGGTGATAGTTCTGAGTAGTGACAGACACAAATCACAAAACCATAAGACAGCAAGCCAAGCTGTGGACTGTCCTGCTTGTGTGTGTCGGCAGCAGTTTAGAGACAGAATGGAATCATAAGAAGGCACGGAGTAGTCATAATTCATATGGGTCGCAACTGGGAAGATATCAGTTAAATATCAGACCTTAGGATTTGTAGCCAGAATCAGGAGCAGCAGGAGCCATTAAATTCCAAACTAGGAACAAGAAATTAATCAAGTCTTAGAAGAGTAGTAACATGTGATGCCAGCTTTTAAAACATCACGCTTCTGACATCATGATGCACAACCTTCAGGAACCACATCACAGCAACAGGGGGCCACATCCTCACAACAAGACTTCAAAATAGCGGGACCCATAATAATTAAGCTGACGTACACATTGTTGGAGGCCTGGGTCATTTTTATCAAGCATCCTAAAGTTGTACCGTGCAGCCTGTTGGGCACCTCCTCTAAAATGTGACTCCACATCTCAATGACAGAGACCCTATGCAGACCCTTGCAACTCTGATTGGCCAGTGTGGTAATTACATATTTCCTGAAGGACATTTCTGCTCATTTTCCACTATTAACGAGGAGCAGACAAAGGAAAGACTTGTCAAATGAAGTTAGAAAATATACACATTTATATGATTCCTCATCACAGCACTACGACAAGAATCAGATGGAAGCCAGTTTGTGGTGTGAAATATCGGTTGACATCGGTTTGGAAGGCACCGAATGTGTCAAAACCATGGAAAATGAGAGGGACAAACATAGAAGAAAATATTTAGTAAGAGAACCAGTCGATCCTGGAGGGCAAAAACTTCATTTTAATGGATCATTTGCTTTTCTTGCACACATGGTGTGACACAGAAGTATAAACTCCTTGCTACAGTGTGGACTCGATGAGGAAGAATAAATCAGCCTTCACAATTACTCTGAGGAACTGCAGTAAACGTCTGGCTAGGTTAAGAATTAGTTCAACCTCAGTTACGAAGCCCCATAGTCCTAGTTAAGAGTTCATGTTTGAGAATGAATGACATCACAACTTCACAACACCCTGTGGCGCAAATTGGAACTCATGACATGATGACAATTAGTAGTTTTCTGATACTAAAGCTAGAGCTGCACCACAAAGTTAAAATAATAATAATTATGTTCAAAATAGTAGTAGGAGGAGAAGAATTAAAACATAATACATCCAGAAAGAGTACAGAAGCGATTAAATGGACTTACAGTATAAGATATCAGGTTAGATTGAGGAGTCCCGAAGCATGTAAGTTCCAAAAGAACTTCCAAAAAAGCCCACTAAGGGGGATTCACTGTCAAACCCCGGCTAGTGATGAGGGCAAACACAGGATCTTAATAAATTAAAAATGTTTATTTCCACAAAAAAAAATACATCATCAAACTATGCTGTGTGAAGACCGGCCTTGATCACGAACGGACACCAAGACAGCTATGTCTGAAACACACTCTTTTATTGTGTTTTTCTCCTTCCAGTACAGCACAATGCACAAATCACTCTCAGTCCTTATTATTTTCTTCTCCTGCCGCCTCCACTCCTCTCTCGTAAAGCTCCGTCACACTACCTCCCAACTCCAGCTCCCGGAATGGAGTGAGGCGGCCCCTTTTATACAGTACCCAGATGTGCTCCAGATGCTTCCTGACAAGCTTCCTGCAGCACTTCCGGGTGTGGTGGAAGTGCTGCACGAGCACCCGGAAGCACACCGGGTGTATCTGTCTTCGGGCTTAGTAGCACTTCCTGTTGTGGCAGAAGTGCTGCAGTCCATGTTGCCTGGAACGTTTGGCCATCCCCTGGCGGTGGCCATGTGCCCCAACAGGGTGGAGCCTCCCAGCTTCGATCTTGTGGCTACCCTGCACCCCAGGGCGGTAGCCCTCTCATGTCCCGGGACAGGTTTTGGCGCTGTCCCGGTCCTTCCACGTCCAAGGCCTCACGACTGTGCAGCCGTCTATCACAGAAGCTATGAAGAGCATAAAAGGCATAAAGGAGTTGCCAGCAAGGTGATCCAAGATGAACAAAATCCCAACACAGAATCCAAATAGAGTGGTCAAAAAACAGAGCAGGAAGTCAAAATCCAGAAATCCAATATATCAAAGAAAAACAATAAATGCAAATAAACTCGCCAATATCTCGAGCACATTCACAATGAACCACCAGCAACCGTGGGAGACCCTCCGGATTTATAGATGGAGGGAAATTACTGGTGGTGATTGGTAGGTAGCCCTGCCTGTTGGTGGACCACCCACAACATACATGGAACATCTCCAAGGCTCTGAAGCAAAAACACAATCAATAGTAAATAAACATAAATAAAACAAATACATACAAAAGACCCCAATACAGTTAGGTCCATAAATATTTGGACAGTGATATAATTTTCATAATTTTGGCTCTGTGTGCCACCACCAATACTTTTGAGCCTGTCATTCTTAAAAGGCTCATACAATATTTCTATTAAACCCTTTGAATTAATACTGAAAGCCTACACTTCAATCATGTAATGACTGCTTCATTTCAAATCCATTGTGGTGGCATACAGTGCCAAAATTATGAAAATTGTGTCCCTGTCCAAATACTTATGGACCTGACTGTATGAACAAGGACGACCTAAAACCCCAGGCGTGGCAATGTGCAAGCCTAAGGAGGTGATGCCTAAGTTTTATAATGCAATAGTGAGGCCAAACCTGGAGTGCTGTACTCAGTTTTGGTTTCTGTTTTACCATGAAGACATAACCGTACAAGAGAAGATCCTCAGAAGAGTGACCAGGCTGACAGGTCTGAGCTATGAGGAGACATTGAAAGAGCTGAACCTTTTCAGTTTAAACAAATGGAGATTAAGAGAAGACATGACTGAAATCTTTAAAATCATTTAAGGGATTATGACTATGGAGTACTTTAAAATGGTACATTTCACATAAACGTGAGGAGTTTTTTCTTCCCACAGAAAACTGCAGACATCTGGAGTAAGTGACCAAGTAGTGTGGTGGAGAGTAGGACTTTAGTGACCTTCAAGACTTTAGTTTTTTAAGATAAATACAGGAGTCAAGCTTGTTGGGCCAAACGGCCTGCCCTTGTGCATGAAGTGCCACAGGATGATCTTCACAGTGGCTGATACATGAAGACAATGCCGATTTGTTGACGTTTCCGTAAGGTCCCATTCTTACCTTCTTGTGTCCTTTCTGTTTTACAGCTTATACCAATGTGGCTGCCCATGATTCAGTCAAATATAAAGGTAACAGTGTTAGATCTGTACAACTTCTCTTTCCATCTTTCATCTCGAGTGTCTCACTGGTTCTGTTTCTTGTTTTTAACAGCACTTATCTGCAGGACTGCAGCTGCGGCTACAAGCAATACAAAACAACGTCTGCCACCTTTGTTTCCAGGGGGCTCAAAGTGGCGGGCAGGCAAGCGCTGTGTCCTCTGCAGTCCGCAAGTGGCTGCAGTGCACTCAGTTCAAGATGGCCCAGGTAGAGATCCAGTCATCTGAGGCAGCGTCTCATTTTTACCCAATGTAATGGCCGTCACTACCCACTACCCTGGTTTGTACAAGTCTGAATGCACCCCACAGCAAGAGGTTATCAGACCTTAGATTTGAAGGATGGTTGATCTTTCCCTTTTTTAGATTTGATTTTGTGTTAATCCATTTGAGGCCATGTACCCCCTTGGAGTGAGTGATATTCCTCTCAGACGGTGCCAAATGAGCTCCTTACTTCACCATCCTAGATGGAAGTCTAGGACCATTGACTATTGAACATCCAGAACTTCAATGGCAAGACTTCCTGGGATTCTGTTATTATCAGTGAACAAAGCCATGATAGATGGGACCAATGGCTGTCACCCTCACAGATTTGCCATATGTACATTCTGTATGAGGCTCTTTAATAGGTTGTGTCAGGAATCAGCTAGGCACAGGCTGTCGGGATTGTTCAACATAGAGTCATCATCTAAAGTTTGGCAGGCTCCTAGTGATGCCACACCAGCCATTGCAAAATTTGGCCCTGCCTGCCCAGCTCTATGATTCATGGTGTTCTTGTTAGAAAACAACATACAGCACGCCAGGAGGAGCTGCTCCTAAAATGGCTGACAGGTGCAGTATCACCATGACTCATGATACACCATAGAAGTGCCAAATGAGTTCAAATTGTATTCTCCATTTTCTGTTAGCACACCATCAGTCCAAAGATATGCTGTCAGGTACACAGAAGGGAATGAGTGTTGACTGACATTCCTTCTCAGGATGGTACCTGGCGTGCCCACAGCGCCACCAGAATATACCCTGATATGCACAAATGTCTGTTTGTTTGTATTCAAGTATGGCTGTCCTTCTTTTAAGCCCCCCTTTAATGAAAAGGTGCCATGGAACGGCTCATTTCATTGCCATTTGTGCCCGTGTTTCACCAGCTGTACAAGAGTGAAATCACAGAAAGTGGTAAAATAATTTTACTGATATTTAAAATGCCAAGTGCACTATTTAGCATTTTGCAAACAGAAGCAAAATGACAGAATGAAACCCAAGTGGTGTGGGAATTTCCAACCAGTTGCAAAATTGGTTAACATGAAAATTGCAGCCACAAGGGGGTGCTGTAACCCTGCTGTGTATGACCTGGTGCTGTCAGTGTTGGCTGCTGTGGATTCACATCACTTGACTGCACAATTTGTAGCCATAAATCCAAACATTTCAAGTGTCATTTTGAGGTAGCCATGTCACATTATGATATCTCTGTAATGGTAGACTTTCATCTGATGATGGCGGATAGCAAAGAATTATTTCCTTTAGAAGTCCTCGATTTTTGTACACTGGGCCATGCGAACGATGACAGTCAGCATGGTATCCATCTCTTCAACAGAGACAAGCCTGAATCCCAATATCTCTCCCTTGTTTTAAAAGATGTCCACTCACCAGTCAGTCAGTCATTTTCCAACCCGCTGTATCCTAACACAGGGTCACGGGGTCTGCTGGAGCCAATCCCAGCCAACACAGGGCACAAGGCAGGAAACAAACCCTGGGCAGGGCGCCAACCTACCACGGGGCACACACACACGCACACACCAGGGACAATTTAGGATCGCCAGTGCATCTAATCTGCATGTCTTTGGACTGTAGGAGGAACCCCACGCAGACACAGGGAGAACATGCAAACTCCACACAGGGGCGACCTGGGAAGCAAACCCGGGTTTCCTTACTGCAAGGCAGCAGTGCTACCACTGTGCCACCATGCCACCCTGTCCACTCACCATTTACTTTAAAATGAGGTTGGTGCTACTGCAGGCCAAATGTACTCACCACCTACTTGGCTGGGATGCTGGGAAAAGTCTACCACTAGTTAATGGGGTCTAGTGAGCCACCTAAGGGCTAAGTGAGCTTCCCCGCTTCTGACTCCATCTGCGACCGTGTAAGGAGCCAATGGTGGATTGGTGTTTGCTGGCACCTCTCTGGTGAGCACTCGGCAAGCTTGTATCCTGGCACTTAACGTGGATCAGTAGCACATTTCATGCACTGAGATATTAGGATTAAATCAAGTAAAGTTGAAAAGGCCACAACTGGTTAAAAAAGTATGCAACTGGACATTCGCAGCTCTTTGAAGTTCTCCTTTGCTCAGGACGCCTATGGCCACATTCCAGAATGTGGCATTGCAACTTGGCTGATATCTGTATGCTTGAAGTTAAACTCATCCAGCGCAGTTCATAAGTGGACGACTCAAGAAGGTTACCCCCGTTGAAATTGAACAAACTGGCAGCGTTCATCCACATTAATGGAATATTCCTGTTAATGTTTTTTTTGTGTTATTTATTTACTTTTGTCCAGCAATATATGCATTCTCTGCCAATTTATATGTCTTTCTTTCATACAAATAAACGGAGACCATCCAAGGCCAAAGGAGAGCAACATGGTGGACTTCTGGGGTGGATGTACATGACTATGACTTTGACATGACTGTGTAAATACGTACACCCCCATTTGTAAAAATAGATTATTTTAGTTAATTGTAACAAATTATTTATAATGTTTCTGGTGTAATACCCAAATTAATAATAAAAGCTACAAAAGTACCCATTTTCTGGGGTTTTTTTTTGACAGAAACAACTAAAGACATGAGCATAAAATGATGGTTGTCAATTTCAAACTGTGTTTCCTGAATGTGCTCCTTGAGAAAAAACGCATCATCTGAACCAATCTCAGCTTCAGCAAACTGATTGATTGAAGATACACTGACAGCTTGCCCTCATGTCGACTGTCAGATAACACGCTCAGTTACTTTGACCAGCTTGACTAGATCCTCAGAAGGAATCATAAAACCTCCTTTATTTTTTAATGTGAGCAAGTGGTAGCTTTGATCATATGATGGCGGTACATAATCTGTTACGTAACTAGCACGGCACACGTCACAGAACAGCTTTTTTAAAATCTCATCTAAGGGCTACCTGACCTTCCACTGCTTCCTGAGGTGGATTTCTTTGGGAAACCTTCAGAGTTTGAGAAATGTTAACAGCTAACAATAATCTACATAGTTAGTGACTAAATATGTTTAGCCAAAACATTGTTTGGAGGCTCACTTGAGCACATAAATGCATAGCTTTGCTATCTTAGTCTGGCGTAGCTAAAGTTAAGATTATAAAACGGGATTTTCTAATGGGCAAATATAACCAAAACAATTGTACCTATGAAATGTAATCCCCTGGGATCTGGTTTGGAGCATACAGCGGTTTGTACAATCCCATGCAGCACATGCGTGAGGCATCTTTATCCACTACTTCACTCCACAGCAGTGCCACTCATATACATAGAATTACTAGGTGTCGCATGACCAGCAGCATCGTATGTCAACGTTGCCGCCATATTGCGAGTGGATTTTAGATCCTATCCTGTATACAGTACATCTGGAAAGTATTCACAGCGCATCACTTTTTCCACATTTTGTTATGTTACAGCCTTATTCCAAAATGGATTAAATTTATCTTTTTCCTCAGAATTCTACACACAACACCCCATAATGACAACGTGAAAAAAGTTTACTTGAGGTTTTTGCAAATTTATTAAAAATAAAAAAACTGAGAAATCACATGTACATAAGTATTCACAGCCTTTGCTCAATACTTTGTCGATGCACCTTTGGCAGCAATTACAGCCTCAAGTCTTTTTGAATATGATGCCACAAGCTTGGCACACTTATCCTTGGCCAGTTTCGCCCATTTCTCTTTGCAGCACTTCTCAAGCTCCATCAGGTTGGATGGGAAGCGTCGGTGCACAGCCATTTTAAGATCTCTCCAGAGATGTTCAATAGGATTCAAGTCTGGGCTCTGGCTGGGCCACTCAAGGACATTCACAGAGTTGTCCTGAAGCTACTCCTTTGATATCTTGGCTGTGTGCTTAGGGTCGTTGTCCTGCTGAAAGATGAACCGTCGCCCCAGTCTGAGGTCAAGAGCGCTCTGGAGCAGGTTTTCATCCAGGATGTTTCTGTACATTGCTGCAGTCATCTCTTCCTTTATCCTGACTAGTCTCCCAGTTCCTGTCGCTGAAAAACATCCCAACAGCATGATGCTGCAACCACCAAGCTTCACTGTAGGGATGGTATCGGCCTGGTGATGAGCGGTGCCTGGTTTCCTCCAAATGTGACGCCTGGCATTTCACACCAAAGAGTTCAATCTTTGTCTCATCAGACAAGAGAATTTTGTTTCTCATGGTCTGAGAGTCCTTCGGGTGCCTTTTGACAAACTCCAGGCGGGCTGCCATGTGCCTTTTACTAAGGAGTGGCTTCCATCTGGCCACTCTACCATACAGGCCTAATTGGTGGATTGCTGCAGAGATAGTTGTCCTTCTGGAAGGTTCTCCTCTCTCCACAGAGGATCTCTGGAGCTCTGACAGAGTGACCTGTCACCTCCCTGACTAAGGCCCTTCTCCCTCGATCGCTCAGTTTAGATGGCCGGCCAGCTCTAGGAAGAGTCCTTGTGGTTTCGAACTTCTTCTACTTACGGATGATGGAGGCCACTGTGTTCATTACGACCTTCAAAGCAGCAGATATTTTTCTGTAACCTTCCCCAGATTTGTTCCTCGAGACAATTCTGTCTCAGAGGTCTACAGACAATTCCTTTGACTTCATGCTTGGTTTGTGCTCTGTGAACTGTGGGTCCTTCTATAGACAGGTGTGTACCTTTCCAAATCATGTCCAATCAACTGAATTTACCACAAGTGGACTCCAATGAAGCTGCAGAAACATCTCAAGGATGATCAGGGGAAACAGGATGCACCTGAGCTCAATTTTGAGCTTCATGGCAAAGGCTGTGAATACTTATGTGCATGTGCTTTCTCAATTTTTTTATTTTTAATAAATTTGCAAAAAGCTCAAGTAAACTTTTTTCATGTTGTCATTATGGGGTGTTGTGTGTAGAATTCTGAGGAAGAAAATGAATTTAATCCATTTTGGAATAAGGCTGTAACATAACAAAATGTGGAAAAAGTGATGCGCTTGGAATACTTTCCGGATGCACTGTATATTTAAGTAACCACATTGTGTGTGAGAGAGAGAGCGATTGAGAGAGGAATGAGTGAAATGTTTTCAGAAATTATTAAGCCAATTTGTATCATTTCACTGTTAAAAGAAAGACCAGACTTCCAGTTCCAGTCTTACCATTTTGACTTTCAGACATTGGTCAACTTTCGTCTCAATAATTAATAATAATAATAATAATACATTTTATTTAATAGGTGCCTTTCTTAGCACTCAAGGTCACCTTACAATAAAATTAAACAACATTAGTAAAATTATAACAAGAGAATGATAAATCAAAAAGCAATAATTAGCAAATAAACAAAGATAACTGGCAGTAACAGTGCAAAATTCACAATTGGTATGCCAGTTTGAAAAGAAGTTTTGAGGGCAGTTTTAAAATGTGTTGTTGAATCGAGCTGACGTATATAAGAGAGAAGAGAATTCCCAAGTTGAGCAGCACTACAAGAGACGCTTGAGCTCCCATAGCACTGAGTCTGACGTGTGGTACAGAAAGTCGAGCTGCAGATGAGGATCTGAGTGAGTGAGAGGAGTGTAAGTCTGTAGGAGATCAGTGAGGTTGTGGAGAGCTTTAAATGTTAAGAGCGGTATTTAGTATTGTATTCTGTAGTTAACAGGGAGCCAGTGAAGTTGAGAGAAAATCGGTGGGATATGTTCAGTGATTTAGAACAGCAGGTTATTATCCTGGCAGCAGAACTTTGAAGAAGTTGTAAGAGATGGATACGTTTTGGTGGGATGCCAGATAGAATAGCATTACAGTAATCTTTACGGGAGGTGACTCTGGCATTAACCAATACTTCAGTACTGTGTTGCGTAAGAACAGGATGAAGTCTAGAAATGTTTCGGAGATGGAAGAAGGCTGTCCGAGAAATGTTACTTATATGGTAGGAATTATTTATTAATAATTATTATTATTTAATAATTGGCATTATTAGTGTATAAATGTATATAAATAATTGCATTTAAACGATTCACCAAAATCTTTTGTATATGTAAACGATACTGTTTTAAACGTTATTGTTTTTTCATCAGAAAACCCGGTTTCCACGTCTACCTGTATTAGTTTAAAAATGACACTTTGCCACTCGCAATATGGCAGACGCACTGACGTATCGTGTCGAAAGGGCAATACAGTGACTGCGGCGTCTATCTATAGACTGTAGGTCTATGGTGCCACTCGCAATATGGCGGCGACGTTGACGTACGGTGCTGCTGGTCACGCGGCGTCTTGTAATTCTATGGCTATGGAAGACTCGGCCTTCTACGACGCCCCCTGTCGTTCGGCGAAAGCCACTCCCCTTTTCTTGCCTCACTTTGCCCGCCTCCTGAGAACAGCACTGCCGCGGCTCTGACGCGGTTGCGCTGACGGTGTCCTTAGCAGGAAGTTTCAGACGATCATATGATTAGCTGGTTTGACTCGTTGTGTGCCCGTGGCAGGCACGAGGTGGCAATGGTGGCGATTCGAAGAGACGGAAGCGCCAGGAAGAAAAGAAAAGCGCAGGGGAAATGAAGCGGCGTCGTGAAGAGGACAGGTGAGCGAAGACACGAGCGGACGGGAGAGGGAGCCGGCCACCCCGCCGAGGGCCTTTTATTATCCTGAAACGGCGGTGAGCGTTAAATACCTAATGAGAGATTGAAAAAGGGTAGCAGAATAGAAACAAGGAATGGCCCCAAGTGCTGTTACGATTTCGTTGTGATTTTGAAGAGCGTTGCCGTTCGCAGTGTGCAGAACTGAGTAAGTTGCAAACGAGGTGAGGGCCGCAAGGGTTTATTTTAATGGTGGAGTGGGCGGAACGATAAACAAACAAGACAAAAAAATGCTTTTCTGCACACGTTAGCGGCAAAGTGGCGGGATGTGACAGTGTGACCAAAGACTGCCTGTCCAGGATGGGCTCCTGCCTCGCGCTCGATGCTGCCCCGCAAGGACCCCTCCTCCGCATGCCTGAATTGATGTAGTCGGTTAGGAAATGGAGAGGAGAAAGAGTTGGGGACATTGGTTGAAATTACTTGGAGAATTAAAGCTGCTCTTCCAGGGATGTTAGTGCCACAAATGCATAAATATAGGTCAGTGCCAAAGCCAAGTCAAGGATCTCGGGCAGCCATCATGCCAGGAGCTATCATGCCCTCCTCTGGATGGAAAAGACCAGGGTGGGTCACAGAGGGCAAGCCTATTGTTTGGCCTCAACATTTAAAAGAAGTATTGAGTGCCCTGGAGGGAGTTTTGCATGTGCTTTGCATATCTTGTTTTTTAATTACCTGGAGCTGCTGCTTGGTTGTTATTGTTTTATAGCCTTGTTTACAGTTCTTTGTTATGTGTCCTTCCTGTGTGGAGTTGCATGTTCTCCCCATGTCTGAAAGGATTTTCCCCAACAGGCCAAAGATATGCAGGTTAGCTGGATTGGCAATGCTGAAATTGGTGTGTGCATGCATGCATGTGTTGTGTATATGCTGGCTGGGGATTGTTCCTGCCTTGTGCCTGATGTTTGCTGGGATGGGCTCTTGTAGCCCCATGACCCTGCTCAGGATAAAGGAGATTTTAAAAATGGCTGAATGTATGTTTAATGCTTTGGGCTCTGTGACAGACACTTTCTTAAGTCCCCTTGACCCTTAATTGGAGTATGTGGGTTTCAACGAATATTTCACCCAAAAATATTTTGTTATATGTTAAATTTACTCATGTAGTTTATCATGATGGCCAAGAAAAAAAAAATCTTGTTTTCATGCAGAACAGAGATAACAAACCTTTTTATACAATATAAGTCAATACTGACCAGTGTTGGACAATAGCAAAGAATATCAAAGACCTCCTTTAATAAAAAAAAAAAACTCATGTTACTGGTGTTGCATCATCCATTTATCTAGTCATCTGTACACAACCAGCAAACCGCATACTTTTTTTTTTTTTTGCTAAAATGAAGTAAAGTAAAATCTCAGGAAAATGAGAGTCCTCCATTAACTGGAAGTCCAGTCACAATGGATTGCACTTCTGAATTGAAGATTGGAGTCTGTAAGTTGATTTTTTTTCAGATTGAGGGTGAATTACATACTTGGGGATTTAGCAGAAATTAATGGGAAGCCTGGAAGCACTTCCTTAATCAAGGAAGTGTGGGAATCTGGAAGAAACTACCAAGATGTGGAGCTGAAGCAGAGATCTTGACAGCCTTTTAAGAACGATTTGGATGAGATGTTGGGACAGCTTAGTTATTAGCTAAACAAACGGGCGACAGTTGGACTGAGTGGTCGCCTCTTGTCTGTCAAATTTCATTTATAGTTTTGTTCTCTTGTTCAAAAAATAAGGCTGGGGGCGGGGGCAGTCCCTTTTGAGCAAACAACCTGTTTGTGCACTATTTTCATTTAACTGTTAATTTATCATGCTTATTTGCATGTTGTCAGCATACAACTGGATGGGTTGATGTGTGCGTTATGCAACACAATTTTTTTCCATGGATGATTTTCATGTATCCTCTCTGTGACACAGTAATGCTGAAGACTTTCCACCAAGGAATTATTCATCAGATGTGTCAAGAAATGCGACTGGGGTTCCTTTATACCATCAGCAATAAACTTGTATAGCACGTCACTGCAACTGGGACTGTCATTTCAGAAGTCTTCTTTCTTTTTAATTTCAATTCTTTATTGTTATGTGTACAAGTACCATGTACAATGAAATGCTTTTAGTCATTTTATGTTTATTTGAAAGGGTTATGTATGTTGTTTGTCATATTTATATATTGATCATCTCTTAAAAAAAAACAAATTTCCCCCTGTGAACACATGCAGTCCTAGCTATGCTGCTGTCCAGCATTGGTCACCATTAAGTCCCACAGA
Source organism: Polypterus senegalus (assembly GCF_016835505.1). Taxonomy (NCBI): domain Eukaryota; kingdom Metazoa; phylum Chordata; class Cladistia; order Polypteriformes; family Polypteridae; genus Polypterus; species Polypterus senegalus. Next base: position 73,371,225 of record NC_053171.1, on the reverse strand, counting down.
GATTCAATTTTTTTTCGTTGTCATCTTTCAAACTGCATGGTGTTAGTAACATGTAAAAATAATCATTTTTGTATGGAGTATTCTTTCAACAAATGTATGTACAGTTATGTTCAGGGTAGCATGGAAGCACAGCAGTGAGCTTTGCTGCCTCCCAGCTCGAGTTTGTATGTTCTCCTTATGTTCATGATGTATGCTGCATTTCCTTTAAGAATCCCAGGGATGTGCTGACTCTAAATCAGGGGTTTCCAAATCCAGTCCTGGAGGGTTACTGTGGCTGTAGGTTTTCATTCTAACCCATTTTCGTAGTTAGTGACCAGTTTTTGCTACTAATTAACTTTTAGAGTTGGAGACCCCTGCTCTAAACATTGTATCTATATAAGCGGCACAGCGAACTGGCACCCCATCACGGGTTTGTTCCTGCCTTGCCCATCATGCAGTTGACCCCAGCTTCACACTAAATAAAAATATGATTTGTCTTATATCTGGTTGTTGAAATCTGTAAAAGCATACAATTTCACAAGATGGTTTGGATAATTCATAATGTTACTGGTTTGAGGATGTCAGTTTTCATTCTTTTACTCAAGACCAAGTAAACGTAGTGCTGATGCTAACTTCACATCACCTCTTATTTGTATCGATGAAATTTGTTTTGATTTTAACATTCTTTGTGCCTTTCAGGAAGGAGTATGGAGAATGATGAACTTTCGTCAGCGTATGGGATGGATTGGCATGGGACTCTACTTACTGGTTAGCGTGGCAGCCTTTTATTACGTCTTTGAGATCAACCAGACCTACAACAGCCTGACACTGGAGCAAGTAGCACAGGTGCCAAGGGAGTCGCAGACGGGACTGACATCCTGGATGCAGAGCCTGAAGAGCCGCCTGCTGTCCTTCCCCTTTTGGATGTGGGCCCTTATTTTCTTGGTTCCTTACCTCCAAGTTTTTCTATTTCTGTACTCTTGCACTCGGGCAGAACCCAAAAACATTGGCTATTGTATTATCCCCATCTTTTTAGCAGTCATTTGCAATCGGCAGCAGACGTTTTCAAAGGCTTCAAATCAGATAAGCAGGTTGCAGCTGATTGACACTTAGACTTTTGTGGGTTTTTTTTTTTTATGAATTGCAAACTTGAAAAAGAATTTACACCTTCAGACATTTGCTAAAAAAATACTTTTTTTCCCTTGGAAATCACAGTGAAGTGACACCTTGCACTTTAGGTTGTACAATGTGGACATTTCTTGAATCAAGAAACTATTTTTACAGCTGATGTCTTAAGAGAGGACTTTGTAGAAGGGGGTTTGTGTCCCTCAGGGGTCCTCCAGCACACTCTGAGGGCATTGAGGGATGCGCCTCGATGTCCAGATACTCGTTAATATGTATGACTGACAATGTACTCTCATTCTGATGCTTTTTTTTTTAACAAGTTTTAATGTAAAGTTTGCCCTTTTGCAATATGTGTAGGTATTTTTAAAACCTCCACTCGTGAGGAAACCTGAGTTAGAATGATTAGTTCCCTCCATGCTGGGTTTTTCTTTCTGTTTTAATTCTGTTTTCAAACAGAAGACAGGTGTTTATCAGAAGAAAACAGTATCATGAGACAGAAGGGTGACCCTTCACTGGGATTAACATGCAGCAGCCCCAGTGTATTGTATTTATTAGTAATATTTAAGCATTCGCCTGCAGTTTAGCATGCACAAGTTCATCATAAGTCTGTAACTGATGTTTGGACTTTTGGCTTTGGTTTGCTTCAGAGTCATGTCAAAAAACTTGGTCGTTGATGTGTGCACTGTTACTGGTTCATCCTATCTGTGATTCAGTGTAACATATAGCCACTTTAGTTGGGGAATCATGTGGTGGTCTGTCTGTAACATAGAATTGAGAGCGGGAGACCGGGAGAAGGAGTTAAATGTTGACCACAGTTTCAGGGCTTTTTGATTTTCATGTCTGTGTTACGTGGTTGGAAGCATTAGCAGCAATTTTAGGGGCTGTTTGAACAACGTGGTTATGGCACTATACCGTCCTGAACATCATGAGACCTGATTTATTAATGGATATTGTTGTGAAAAGTCTTCATTTAGAATTATGTGTACTTTTTCATAAAAATGTGACCATTTTGAAATGGAAAGTACATTTACTAATCCCAGTAATGTCATTGTTAGTTTCTTAATGAGACCTCCATTGGCTCGTTTTCCTTTTTTCTTGCCACAGCCTATTGAGATGGGGAATGATTGGTCAAAGCTGCATTTCCTAATGGTAAGCCATATTAAAATGTGGTGTAAGGACAGGCTGCTCTTGCCGTGAGGGGGTACGCCAGATGCCAAAGATGTGTGTTCGTTTGCTGTATCCTTAAAATGTGTGGAACTTAATGGGAGCTCTAATGACTTGTAAAGAGGGGGGAATAAATCAATGCAATTTTGGTTTAACTATTGTTGGGTATTTTGTGCTTCTAAAATTCAAGGTACTTGGTTTCTGCTTTTTGTTTTCAATGAATTGCACTGTGATATAATAAAATTATGTTTGAACGTAATTTTGGTATTAAAATATCTAGACCGAGGACACAGTTACTTTGTCTCATTGATTGTGTTCAAGTACAAAACTGGCCCTTAATGACAATGTGTCCATTGCATGAGCTGTTCATCTAGTCTACTGCCATAGTGAGCCTCTACCCAACCATCCCTAGGTGCAAGCCTGGAGTCCACCTAGGACTGACTGCCAGTTCATCACCAGGCACACTTGTACTCTACAATGTGGCCAGATTGGAAACACCAGTAAACCTGATGTCCTCATCTTGTGATAGTTGGAAAAACATGCAAACTCCACTTTTACCATATTTGATTAACACTAAAATCCCTGAAGCTTACAATTTTCTTTTTGTTGTTGTCCCTGACCTCTGGCTGCAAGGCAGCCTTTGTCGATTTTCGTAAAGCGTTTGACTCAGTTGATCGAGCTGCCCTGTGGGACATCCTGAGGGTTCACGGGATCCCCTCGAGGTTGCTGGATATCATGAGCAGCCTGTACACTGGTACTATGAGTGCTGTGCAGAGTGGAGGCAGAACGTCTGTGTTTTTCCCAGTTGATTGTGGGGTTTGTCAGGGGTGTGTTCTTGCTCCATCTCTGTTCAATGCTTGTGTGGACTGGGTGTGGGGCAAGGTCATAGGGTCCAGCGGCTGTGGGGCATCTGTTGGTGAAGAAAGATTCACGGATCTTGACTTTGCTGATGATTCTGTGATCTTCACGGAGTCAATGGAGGCTCTGATTGGGTCACTCTAGAGACTGAGGGAGGAGTCTGAGTGCCTGGGCATGTGATAAAAACCAAGAGCCAGCCCTTTAATGACCTCTTGGGCACAGCCATCAGCAGAGTGTCTGCTTGCAGAGTGAGTGTCGACCTTGTCGAGGGGTTTACTTACCTTGGCAGTGAAGTCAGCAGACAGATTGGGAGAGCATGGCGGGTCATGAGGTTGCTGGAAAGGGGTGTGTGGTGGTCCTGATATCTATGCAAAAGGACAAAGGTCCTTTAGAGTCCTGGTGTTTCCTGTCTTGCTATATTGTTGCGAGACATGGACGCTGTCCAGTGACCGGAGATGAAGACTGCACTCCTTTGATATTGTGTCTCTCCGGAAAATCCTTGGGTACCGTTGGAGTGACTTTGTCAAATGAGCAGTTGCTCATAGAGTCAGTCCCGAATAAGGCACATTACCTGTGTTGTGAGGGAGCGTCAGTTATGGCACTACGGCCATGTGGCGTTTCCCCGAGGGTGACCCAGCTCATTAGATCCTTATTGTTGGGGACCCGAGTGGCTGGACCAGATCAAGGGGTTGCCCACATCACACCTGGCTGCGGCAGATAGAGAGTCATTTCTGGAGGGTGGGACTGAACCGCGTGTCTGCCTGGGGGGTTGCCAAACGGGATCCTAAATTGTTTCGTCGTGTGGTGGGTGCGGCAGCTTCCCAATTTGACTTGAATGACCTCTTCAAATTTTCCTGACTTAAGCCAAGAAGCTCTTGGCATCTTATCATTGTGCTAACAGCCCTCTTTTGTTCTGCAAATGTGTGGATTAGCAGAACGCAGCCTGCTAACCCCCACCACCCATTCACCCAGATGAAGGGATCACCCTGCTTCAATCCTCACAGCTGAAGTCTGTGTTGAAGTGTTTATCTGGCGATGCATTTGTAAGGAATTATACATGTAATGAAATACCTTGATCTGAAATCTATACGGTTCATGTGTGTTCGGTGTCTACAACAATCTGTGTAAATATAGAATGACAGAGGAAATGCGAGGCAAGAAATGCTGAACACACAGCTAAAACAGAAAATGTTTTCATATGTTATAGTAATAATGACAATTTTCATATGATGTGTGAAGACTGAAGCCCAAATATCCAAGAAACACTTTCACAAAAAGTTTAAGAAAACAAGTGTGATTTTATTGTAGAGTAAAACTGAAGAAAAAGAAAATGCGCAAATGACATGTTGCTGAAGCCCAACTATCAGTTGGTACAAAGTAAAAGATGGTTCGCATACGTGTTTGCGCGTTTAATTTTCTTCAGGCTGTCACAGTGGTAACACTACTTTGTCAGGGATCTGCACAAATGGCACAGTGGATCAGCTACCATTTAGCAACTATCAGGTAATAGGTTCAAATCCCGCATCATCTCTGCATTTAGTGCTTTGAGTAGTGAGCTGCTAATATGATTCATGTGATTAAAACATACATTTGATGCGAGTCTGTAAAATTCTGGGTACATTTATTAATCTTCATTAATTGTGAAGTTGTGTCTGCAGTCGGTTGTTTCTATCTTGTTCAATCCCATTTCCCAAATCGTTGTCCAACAACAAATGGCAACTCCTTACTGCTGATGGTGATTAAATAAAAACACTGGTGTATGGTGGGGCCGTGGTATTTCTGCACAGGAGCTCAAAGCTGTCCTTTTAACAATTTGGAGGGGTGCAAGGCAGGAAGGAGCAGCCCAAGATGGGACAACTAACAATGGCCTCATAAAAGAAACACCCGTAGTTTAGTAATGTTTTATGATAAAGCGGAGTGCTACATTGGCAGTATAATCTAATGGTTAAGCATTAAATGACAATGACGCCTGTATACGGGAACACTCCCAGTGTGTTTACTGTGTAAGCTAAATAAGATGAGGTGAAATTGTTGGTCCGGGTGTCAAGTCAGTTAACAGGACCGACCAGATTTGGGAAAAAAAGATTACCTTTGACAAAAAAAGTTTAATCTGCTAAACCGAAAAATTTCAACATAAATGGCATCTTTCAAAAGATATAAAATGTCCAACCTATATCGCTTGAAGTAGACTACAGAAGAAGATGTTAGGTGCAGCTCTTGGGATTCAAAGGTGGGTTTTGCCGTTTCCGTTTAGGAGGTGGAGGCGTGGAGTGAGACTTTTTGATTTTCACATCACCATCTTCCTCATCGCTGTCATCTTCCTCTTCTTCATCTGTCAAAGAAGGATTTTAAAGACAAGAAGGGTTCAGTTCCTTGTTTAGGATTTGTCTGTTTTTCCACATAGCTCCTCAGCCCATACAAGTTTACAATTTCAAAGACTGGCAGACGGGCCATGTGTTACAGTGTTGATTTGTAAAGTGGGACACCAGGTGATGTCTACCTGTGTCCATTTATAAAGCACTCTGTATAGGCAGTGACTATAGCAAAACTGGAGGGTACAGAAAACGGTGGCACTGGCTGTCCTCTTGAACCATTAAATAAATGACCACTTGCAACACGAGAACCCTTAAATGATGAAGCACCGAACCTGTGCTACATGCTTGAGAATTTGCGCACTTTTCAGATGTGAAAGCAGTGATGTGTACATGGTAACCTGAGAGGTGAACTAGGTGGGCAAAAACTCCTTTACCGACCATAGGGTGATGGCTCCATCCTATTCACTTGGCTCACTGCAACCTGCCAGAGGACTACCAGGCTAATTGCTGCTTGTTCTGTGAAAAAGCAGAGCCAATATGAAAACCAAAAGCGCCTTGTGTTGGCTTTCAAGTGGTAGTACTCATATGATACCTGTTCAGTTTTTGCTACTCTTCAGCTCATTTCTCCTGCTGTAGGAAGTTAGGCCACTGTTTGTATATATCTTTATATACCATATCAATTTACGTATAAGTCAGGTCTTGAAACCCGAAAAAATGATCATAAAAATCAAACTCTGATTTATACGCCCGTTCAAAAATGCGACACTTTTTTTTTTTTTACATCTTCTTGCCTCCTCCGATCTCGCACCAGTTTCTCAGATGCATCGAATTTTGTTGCAGCAGCGCAGTTACCAATTTCTTTCGCTACTTCAACAACGTTTAATTTAAAACCAACTTCATATTTTCTTCCGATCGAACGCTCCATCATAGATAAGAGATGCTCTTACGATAAATGTGTATGAGGGTGTGAGATACAAAAAACACAAATCAGAGCTAACGTTGCTTCAGAGTAGTTCAAGTATTACAGTGTGGTCACGTAGGCATAATAGACAGAGAGGGAGGTTAGGAGCACACACTGATACACCGCATTGCCGCACCCACATAGAAAAAAAGGCAGCGTGAGTTTTCCACATTTGACTTATATGACTGACATAATAAAATATCAGAAATTATACTGTAAAATCAAGTTCAACTTATCCGCAAGTATATACGGTACTCTGAAAACTGTCATGGAAGGCCACAACAGTGCAGCTTAAAGGAATACTCCACCCAAAAAATGATATTTTTTTACACATTACTCATGTAGTTTAAAGTGGTGGCTGCAAAAAATTTTTATGTCATGTTATCATGTAGAACAAGATAAAAAAAAAAAGTTTGATATGATAGAACCAAATTGCAACCCATGCTGTACAACGGCAAAGGATGCTAAAAACGTTCTTGGGGAAAAAGAAAATAAATCTCACATTAGTTGTGTCACATAATCCACATATCAGTTACCCAGTGGTATGCGTTTTTGATAAAATGCTGTTAGCTACTTCCAGAAAAATCAGCAGACATCATATACAGGAAACTAAGGTCTTATGGCAGTCTCTTTTCAAATTGAATACAGGTCTGCTGACTAAATCACGAAGGGGAGAGGGTGGTCTTCAATTTAGAAAGTCCACAAAGTATGCTGGAAGTATCTACGTATCAATGTTTTAGCAAAAAAAAAAAATTAAACGTGCATTTTGAGCATGCGACTGGATAACAGACATGTGAATTGTGCGACATGAGTAATGTGAGATTTTTTTTCCCCTTTTTCCCCCGTGGGCATTTTTCGCATCCATGGCCACCATTGTCTTCTGTGATGTCAAACTTTTTTCTTTCATTCCTCCATGAAAATACTGTATGTGATTTTTGTTTTTGGCCAACACTACAAACTGCACAGGGTAAATAACATATAATAAACATTTTGGGTGGTATATACCTTTAAAAATGCAAATCATTGCCATCTTTTGGGATGCCAATAATGTTGAGACCACCGTCTATTAAAGATCATCTTTGTTTTGTCAGTTTACTGCCTTGATAAAGGACAAAAACAGAAAACACTCCCTTGCACCGATTACTTTCTATGTAACCAAGTAAGATCTTTCAAGATTGGTTTTATTTGTAGACTTTGCATTTAAGCAGGAGTCCGATGACTTTGTGGGGCTCCAAGCGAGTATTTGCTGCATTTGTGAAGCTGTTTTGAAACCATCTACAGCCATTTAACGACAAATTCTGGTAAGTTTAAAGGATGCTTTCTAGTACTGCACAAGAAAGATTTTGAAAAAATTTAATTCTGCATACATTTCACATTAAGTTCTATTTGAAAAAAGGATAAAAGGCATAAGAAATTAATTGTCAGCATCACTCCCAGTATGACAGACATCTGGAAAGGCCGCACAGGAACATGGCGCTCAAGAGAATAGTGATGTGTAAAGAACAAACAAGCTAGCTCTTTTGTATTTGTCTTGGTGTCTGAATGAACGAATGTACTGTTACAATGACATTAAAAAAAATGGCTCTGTTCGAGGCATGCTATATTTTATATTGCATTCTGCGACAGTCTGAAACTATCACCTTAACTTCACTTAAATGGCTGCCGTCTTCGAGAAATAGTCTATTGGTAAACTGTTTCAGCAAAATGGTTGTGATGGCAACTAACCAATGACTGACTTGGTAGATGACACCAAGCACCTCCCAATAATCGGCTCACCACTCTGATTGAGTGACTACGACCATCTCAGTACACTGACTGACTGAACCAATATGCACCCTACTGATCTGGAGAACCACTGCAAGTTTGTTCAAAAACTGCAGACAAGAGACTTGCAGTACAGTACACTGAACAAGTTCACCAAAAGAATCAGTTTGTGTGCTGAATGGAGGAACGAACTACAGACAAGAGACTTGCTGTACACTGAATCTTGGTTCAGTTCACTGATGATATATGTATGGGAGATGGCATCAGAAAGGAAAATGGCAAAGAAAAGAAGGAAATTGCAGGAGATTAAAACTGAAAACTGTTTTATTTAGTCATATTTCAATGTTATCACAGTTTTGTCATGATGTGTGCACTATTCTAAGGTTCCATTTGTAGAATAGTTTTTTTCTAGTATGTAAGAGTTGTACAGGATATGGACGAGGGAATTGTGACTGTGGTGAGGTCTGTGGTAGGAGTGACGGGTGTATTCAAGGTGCAGGTGGGGTTACATCCGGGATCGGCTCTGAGCCCTTTCTTATTTGCAATGGTGATGGGCAGGTTGACAGACGAGATTAGACAGGAGTCCCCATGGACTATGATGTTTGCTGATGACATTGCGATCTGTAGCGATAGTAGGGAGCAGGTTGAGGAGACCCTGGAGATGTGGAGATATGCTCTAGAGAGGAGAGGAATGAAGGTCAGTAGGAACAAGGCAGAATACATGTGTGTGAATGAGAGGGAGGTCAGTGGAATGGTGAGGATGCAGGGAGTAGAGTTGGCGAAGGTGGATGAGTTTAAATACTTGGGATCAACAGTACAGAGTAATGGGGATTGTGGAAGAGAGGTGAAGAAGAGAGTGCAGGCAGGGTGGAATGGGTGGAGAAGAGTGTCAGGAGTAATTTGTGACAGACGGGTATCAGCAAGAGTGAAAGGGAAGGTCTACAGGATGGTAGTGAGACCAGCTATGTTATATGGACTGGAGACGGTGGCACTGACCAGAAAGCAGGAGACAGAGCTGGAGGTGGCAGAGTTAAAGATGCTAAGATTTGCACTGGGTGTGATGAGGATGGATAGGATTAGAAATGAGGACATTAGAGGGTCAGCTCAAGCTGGACAGTTGGGAGACAAAGTCAGAGAGGCAAGATTGCGCTGGTTTGGACATGTGCAGAGGAGAGATGCTGGGTATACTGTGAAAAGGATTTTAAGGATATAGCTGCCAGGCAAGAGGAAAAGAGGAAGACCTAAGAGAAGGTTTATGGATGTGGTGGGAGAGGACATGCAAATGATGGGTGTAACAGAGCAAGATGCAGAGGACAGAAAGAGATGGAAGAAAATGATCCGCTTTGGCAACCCCTAATGGGAGCAGCCGAAAGAAGAAGAAGATTATTGAAATTGTATTTATTGTCAAAATTCTATAAAATGACTATTAATCTTGTTGCTTGCTTTTTATATCGTTTGGTGGTTAAAGTTGTTACGCTGTTATGATACTATTCTAGACTTTAAACTAGAATACAGCTTGTTGTTTTTGAAGTGAACGAATCAGTGATTCAAAGCATTTTGGTGAACTAAAAAGAACGATTTGCACTTCACTGCAAAAGAAGCACTTCCGTCCGGCACTTAGTTTTAATACGCATGCGCGCCCAAAGTCGGTTAGTGACACGCCCCTATTCTCCAACCACGAGTCTACGTTACGCCCACTTTAGGCTCGTGGCCCTTTGGCTTCCCCGTGCGCGCTTACCGTCCGACTGCGGTGTGCTTGTTGTCTGTAAAGCGCCACTCTTCTCGTGCTCCACCAGCTCGTTGAGCACTACGGCAACCTGCTCCCTCAGCTGTCGGACACCGTGAAGGAGAGCCGGTAGGGTGCTAGAAACCGCTAACGTGACTGCTCTCGTCTCTCCGTCACGGTGCTTCAGCTCTCCGCGCAACTCTTGGCTGGCCATGTCTGCCGCGGTGACCTCTGACCGGCCCCGCCTTTCAGACGAAGCCGTCCTCGGGAAATGAAGGCGTAGGATTAGATCGTGCGAGAGACGCTACAGTTCTGTTATAACGAGGTGTATTGTTATGATGGCTTCGAAGGATCCAGATAGAAATTTAGCACTTAATTTATTTTTTTTTAAATAGCCATGTCTTTTGGAGAAAAAACAGAAGGCAACGTTTAGAGAAGAGCCGCGTCCTCGCGGTGCTACTGCCACCTGCTGGACCGATCAGGGCGGTTGTCGTCTGGCGCAAAATAAGGCTACAATTTTCATCTTTGTAATTCTTTTTTTTTCACATAAACTATTTACTGACAATTGTATACGTGCACAAATACATATACAGAAAGGATAATTAAATGGCAATTACCAAAAAAAAATTGAATATAGAAAACCTGTATATAACAAAATGCATAATTACTATTTCAACAATGATTTTATCTAAGGCACATGTTTTTAGAAGTCTCATTGTTTATGGATCTTGACATTCTTTTTATAGATATGAGGGTCTTTTCATCATAAAAAAAACAATCTAAAGTTAGGTTTTAAGTTAGTTTTAGATACTTTATTTATCCCCAAGGGGAGTTCAAGTAAAAGAGAGAAAATATACATTTATAACAAACCATCAGACTGATGTGAACATCTGACTTGGATACTGGAGATCTGCTGCTCAGTAGGCCTGAGGCGGCAGTAAGATGATCAGAACTGTCCAGATGTTCAACAGTGTGGCCTGTGGGGGATTGTGGGGGGTGTCACCAAACCCCAGACACAGCTACACACAAACAGTCCTGGGTTCATATATACAGTATGTAAATATACATATATATACCTCCACTCTAGCCAGGAGAGTATTGTCCTTCTCCTCTCCCAAGTCTGACTCCCTGAGCAAAATAGAGAGCTTCCTTTTATACCCACTCTGGTTGTTCCAGGAAGCGCATCCAGGTCAGGTTTAAAAATAGAGCATTCATCTGCCACTAGCAGCCCCATTGGAACTCAACAGAGCAGCCTTATGGGGCCACAACTCCATGCTTCCCTGCGGGTGTCCATAAAGAGACTTGCCTACAAGGGATGCTGCCACTATGCACACATGGCCACCCATTGTCCCACATTTCTGGCCTTCTGACCTGGACGGGGACCACTAAACACAGTTGGGATCCTTCTCCACCCGGGCTGTCCATCCATTATACTGGCCCTCCATCCTGGTAATTGATTCCCTTCCGTTGCTGCAGGGATGTCAGTTCCAGTACACCCCCCCCCCACCCTTCCTTACAGTTTGTTATACTGTCCTCCTGGTCAGGTAAGGAAATGGATCCATCCATCACACATACAATAACATGATGTATGAATAAATAAGTGTAGCAGAAGAATGGTCTAACATACTATACATAGTGCCAAACCGATCTGTAAAATATAGAGACTGTAATAGACAATAGTGGGAAAAAAGTGCAGATGGAAGTACAGATTGTATATTGAGGGACAGATCCATGTTCAAAAGTAGGGGAATCGAGCAGGTCACTATTTAAATAACAAACATAAATGATACAAATAAAAAAATACACAGCTTCTGCCAATAACAGCACCATGGCTGCTCAGTAAAGTGTGTCTCTGCAGCCTTCTCGCTTTCTACCTTATCTGCAGTTCGGTCCAAAACAAATGTGCACTTCCGTTGGGGGGCTTTTTTTATATCCCTCATGCCTTGCTTGGACAGGGCTCAGGAGATCATGGGGTGTGGTCAGGCCTGTTCTGACTGCGATCCTTCGGAACTGTGCAAGAATAGACAATGTGGTCTGCGACAGCGCCCCTCTTTTCCCATAGTGATATAGATCATCAGAGCCATGAAGGTGCCTCCTATGCTCACTTATGTGACAAGATATGTATAGCACATTTGGGCATAAACCAGCAGGTGGGTAAAGTACAGGGCAGCCTGTTGAGGTCTGTCAACACCATCTGCTTCCTCCCAAATCTTGTTCCTGAGGAGGCTGAAAAGATTTGGGGTGGCAACCAAAACACTAGTGAACTTCTACTGCTGCACTATTAGAAGTATCATGACCAGATGCATCACAATGTGGTTTGGTAATCTGATTCACTAGGATTGTAAAATCCTCCAAAGGCTGACCTTCCACTGCTTTGTACCATCTTCTTCACTGGCTATATGAGGAGGACTGAATCCATCATCTCTTATGAAAGCCATCCAGCTCATCCTCAATTTTCATTTCTGCCTCCTAGAAAGCAATACTGGAGTCTCACCACATACTCTGCATGCTTCAGGAACAGCTTCAACCCCAAAGCCACATTTTCGCTGAACTGTCAGGCCAGTCTCCATCAGTGTGGAGTTAGCACGTTCTCCCCAAATCTCTGTGTTTTTATCCGGGTACTCCAATCTTTCTAACATCCCTAAATATGTGCTGCTGTGTGAGTGGGCATTCTGTGCAGTGTGCGTTCCAGCTCTGAATTTGATTAACTATGTTTGAAATGGTTATTTGTTTCTTTCTGTGTACAGTTGGACAATCTATTAATTCTAAAATGCAGTTAACATTACTTTGTTAAATGGTGAATCCATCTATTTACTGAACCTGCTTGCCCACTTATAGTCCACAGTGGGCTAAAGTCTATCCTGGCATCATCAACACAAGGCACATGAGTGGTACCAATTTACAGTTACTGGTTAAGCCATTTGATCCTCCAAAGTCTGCCCCAGACTGGATGGTTTTAAGTTTCCTTCATCTGTCCAAGCAGTTCAGTCTGGTCAATGCGTCTCCCATTGCTTTCTAGTTTTCTGAGGTCCTGAACTGCTCACTGTACTCCAGTTGTGCTTTACTCCAAATGTAAATGTCGAAATACTTTTTCCAGTGTTTTTCTGGTTCTCCCCATTTTGTCTTTTTGAGTTTGATTGGCTTTCTGTATCATCTGAGAGTCTTTGTGTCCTCTGCATTGGCCCTTGTTGAAGTACACGCTATATAGACAGTGGCTGTCATGAATGTCCTTGCAGAACTTCTGTCTGAATGTGTGCTCAGTTGGGATCTATTTGGAATCCTTTCTGATGCCTGCTAATTTGGTTTTGCCCAAATTTATAATGTGGCAATGCTGATATTTCTATTGTTAACAAAAATGAGAATCCAAGGGGCACCAGTCTGATTTGGCCAATATCATGAATTACTCAAAAATCCCAAGTTAACAGCATGATAAGCCAAAGGAGAGACCTATCATATTCCACCCCATACCCCACGGTCCTTAAATTTCAGATAATTCATTAGATTGACAGCACTGTGGTGCACTGCATGGAAGTTTGACACAGATTCAGCAGCCTGCGTACAGATGTTGATGTTGTGGAATATGCACATTCTCTCTGTATCCCCTTGGAAATTCATCCCAAGACCCTAATAGAACTTGATGATTTCAAATTATCCTCTGTGCATGGAGTGCCTGAGTGGACCCTGTAGTGTACTGGTTTTCAATCTAGGCCTAATTCCTGCCTTGTACCCAGGTGCTGCTGGGTTAGGTTCCAGGACCCCATAACCATGAATTGGATTACATGTGTGTGAGAAGGTTATGCATGGTCAGTACATGTATGGGATGGCTAGAACTGTCACATTGTGTGATTCAGAGTGCCTACTTAACCTTACAGGATGGGCTGGTAAATATAGCAACTCAATGCTAACATTGTGGTGCCAACATCTAGCTGCCTGATGTAACGGACCCTTTACTGAAGAAGAATACAGCTGATTGGAATATCTGATTCATGCCATGTCCCAAACCTGCCCTTGCAAAGCTGTGTGAGCCATTGCCCTGTGTCCTTAACTAACTTATTTAACAAGAAATACGTGGAGTGTCACAATATGCCAACTGTAACTTCACATGTCCTTGGTGTTTTGGCACTGTTGCTCTCCAGTCCTAGGTTCAAGTTGGTGTTTTAACGGGCATGTTATTTTGTCAGTGTCCCTAGGCACTTTGGTTTTCTCCCATACCCTATGGCATGTGTGCATCTCATTGACTGACCACTGATTTGTGTGTGATGATACCCTGACCTTCAGACCTGCTTTATGCCCATTGGCATGAGCTGGCTTGGAAAGTCCATGAATGAAGGGGTGCCATTTAATATTTACGCTTGTATCTTCTGTTTCAGTCATGCAAGCATAATAAAGGACATGTTCACTTCATGACAGAAAAAGAGAACTCAAAAGAAGCCATGTCATTTGTAAATTCCCATCGACAGCTTATAGGCAGAATGGAGTTACTGTCAAGTTGGGGTGTTTCAGTGAACTCGCAGGGGCTAAACATCATGTGATCGACCTGAGACAGAAAAAGGCTGGCAACATCCAATCGGCATTCCCAGGAGGTGGTGGCTGTGTTTGGTCAAGTGTTGACAATAGTGGCCCAAACAAGAAGGAAGGGCCTGGCAATGTCCACCCACGTGAGGGTTTCAGACTGCCTTCTCATCTGGATTTTTTCCATTAGCCAAAGACAAAAGGAAATGCAAGAAAAATGATGACAGGCTGGATTGTATATAGGGGATGCAGGTTTAGTGCACTGGACTAGCATCCTGCCCAAGGTTTGTTAACACCTATGGACCCTGATGTTCTGGCCAATTGGGCAATTTAAGAACGTTTTGTTCCTGACAGTGCCCTTCAAGTGTTTGAAGTGGACTGGAACTTGCCTCTTCTAGTTTCAGCCTAGAGTACTGGCAACCTTTTCTTAGTGTGTACCTGTCCTTGGCCCGGTTATACAATTAAATGTTAGTATATTGTGGTGCTTGAAGTTTCACAGAGGACCTGCCCAGAGTACAGGCACCATTACTTACTTTACACTCAAAGTTTCATGGCCACCCTCCTGCTCTTCAGTCAAATGTTATTGTATCACCATAAGTATTTTCCAGTCAGTAATTTGGTTCCTATTCAAGCACTGCTCCATCTTACCTTGCAGAAACTTTGTTGTGCCCCTAACGATGACAATCCAGTACTGCACAAATGATAAGGTGACTGTCTGGCACACCATGTCCTGGAAGTTCTGGTCTCCTATTCATCCACTTTTAGCGGCTGTCAGTTTTACCACAGGGATGCCAGTCTATCATAGGGGCACACTGGTGCACGTCTGCACCCAGAGTTACCTAAAACCTTGGCATGTGAAAGAGTAACGGAGGACATTGGAGAAACACCCAAACTCGACAATTGCAGTCAGTTGAATTCATGTCCACGAAATAGCGCTAATGACAACCACCCTGTAATAACCGCGAGAGTCACGCTGAAATATTTTTTTGTCGGAGGATAAAACCGGTCCAACGTACAGATCTTCAGATCAGAAGCCCCCCGAGTGTAATATATGTGATGTATCAGTTTGATCTTCTTCTTTTTACGTGTTTTTGGGGTAAACCTTTGGTGACCAGATTTTAAAAGTCTCAAGCCGGAACACAGCTTCTTAATCAAGCTACCAAACGGCGGGTGGGGTAGGATTAGTATATTAGTAAATCTGTCTCGTGCACGTTCGTAAGACGTATAAAACAATCGAAGAGTGGAGGAGCTTAGTGGACTTTCGATAACGCACGGCGAAGCTACATATGCGACACGATTTATCTTTATCAAAGAGCCAGCCAGTTAAAACAGGCACATTAGAACTTAGGACTTGGCTTATTAGAATAAGGACGAATCACCTTTTTAGAGCGGAGAAGGTTTCGCCACCCAAAGTCCTAGTTAAGCGTTCTGTGGACTTGAGTTATTAGTATATAGCCACGCCCATTTGTCAGTGCCAAGCATGGGGCGCCCACACATGTCTACTTGAGCCTTCCGTAGCCTGTACTCATTAGCATATTATCGCGCCCATTTGTCAGTAACGGACGGGCCACGCCCCCATCTGTCTTACATCAGACACAGTAAATGGCGCTGGGGCATCACAGCGTCTAAACACTCCATCTAATCACACTGTTGTTTGTTGATCCACACGCTGCCAAAAAGTCATCTCGTACGAGGTCAGTCCTCGCTGCTGGGTTTTATCACAGTACTTTGAGCTTACACGTTGATAAATAAAGGGCAAAGATGCAGAAGTGATGTCTGGCCAAAAAACGCGAGTTTACGTCCTCCCTTCCGCACATCACAGCGCAGCGCCACTTAGAAATCCCGCCCATCTCCTCCCGCGTTACAGTCTGCCCCGGAACTAATAACACATATTGTTGCGCTTTTTTTCCTCCTCTTTCCAGGCTCACTTATAAGGATGGCGGCAAACGACGGAGATGAGGCTGTTCTGTCCCTGGTTGATGTTCTGGAGGAAGATGAAGCTTTGGAGGACGAGGCGTGCGCTGTGCTAGGGGGCAGCGACCCAGAGAAATGCTCGTATCCGGAGGTAAAGGGTTAGAGTTTTCTGGACGTCAGTCGTGGTTGTGCGAACCTGTAGATAGGCTTGTCATTTGTTAGCGCAAGCAACTGCATTCCAGACAATACCCGAAAAGAGTCCCCAAGCCTGTGCCTTTAATCCTTTTGAAATTTTCATGAATTGACACCAGTATGGCTCAGGTGAAGTGATGGCTTTATTTCAAGGCTCGTCTAAAAAGCCTGTTAAAGAAAACTGGAATGGCACAAAGTTAAAGTATTTGAATGTTGTGCCCTTTTTTGGGTGGCATCAACTATTATTCTAAGATATCATGAAGTACTGCGCTGTATTCATTTTACAAAATGCCATATAGTATGGCAGTCAGACCTGAACAGAGTCACGGGGGCCAGCATAAGACGCAAAGTGGGGATCAAACCCAGGACAGGGTGCCAGTCCATTGCAGGACAATATAAAATTGTAGGCTTTATTACTGTTAGATACCATACCATCTGTCTAGCTAACTCAATCCTGAGTAGGGGTCATGGGGAGGCTGGAGCCAATCCCAGCAAGCATATGGTACAAGGCAGGAACAACCACTGGATGGGGGGCACCAGTCCATCACAGGGCAAACACAAACTGGCAAAGTTTAGTGCCTCCAGTCCACCTAAGTGGCACATCTTTGGACTGTGGGAGGAAAACCATGCAGACACGGGGAGAACCTAGGATGCCTTAATGTAAGGCGGCTATGCCGCCCATTACTGTTGGATGTTTGCCTTCAGGGAAAAATTAAAAAAGGAAGAAGTTCCAATCACAGTGAGGTGCCTAATTTTAAATGTTTATTAGGTTGTGAGATTGGAGATCAGAAATATTTATTATGTTTTTGTGCCACAGAAATAAGAGCTACCAGTGATGCTGCAACCGTATATTTAATCTTGTGATGTGCCACTCTCATGTTTCATGTTCAGCTCCACAGGTGTCTTATTTGTGGTACTGCCATAAAATTTAACATGTCTCCTGATGTCTGCTGTTTTTGTAAGTGGAGTTTTCACTGTTTGGATTGAGTAGAATTTTGCATCTGTTTCAGTGATTTGGGCTCCAGTTCCCCAAGGATGTGCTGTCTAGTCAGTTTGTGCACTTACCTGCTCTGCTCTTTGGCAACAACTGCATTAGCTTCCTCTGTCTGGTCATTTTTTGCCATATCATTTGTGAATGTACGTTGTTGATGTGTTTGTAAGGAGTTTTTGACCTTTTTAGTGGACTGTTGGATAACAGCCTTGTGTCATCCTAACCCAAAAATCTTTTTCAGGCTTTGCTTGTCCATCAGCCTTACCCATCCATCTATCTATCTATCTATCTATCTATCTATCTATCTATCTATCTATCTATCTATCTATCTATCTATCTATCTATCTATCTATCTATCTATCTATCTATCTATCTATCTTCAGCTGTATTTATCCTTAGTTTGATCTCTCTTGACTGTTGTGGTGTCACCTAAAATGTGTCTTTCCCACTCATATTAATAAAACTGGCTGCCCTCTGTTACATCCTTCTCACACAGTTTCATCGATGACAACCTCTCATACAGTGGGTACGGAAAGTATTCAGACCCCCTTCAATTTTTCACTCTTTGTTATATTGCAGCCATTTGCTAAAATCATTTGAATTATTTTTTTCCCTCATTAATGTACACACAGCACCCCATATTGACAGACAAAAAAAAAGAATTTGAAATTGTTGCAGATTTATTAAAAAAGAAAAACTGAAATATCACATGGTCCTAAGTATTCAGACCCTTTGCTCAGTATTTAGTAGAAGCACCCTTTTGAGCTAATACAGCCATGAGTCTTCTTGGGAAAGATCTCCTTGCAGATCCTCTCCAGTTCTGTCAGGTTGGATGGTAAACGTTGGTGGACAGCCATTTTTAGGTCTCTCCAGAGATGCTCAATTGGGTTTAAGTCAGGGCTCTGGCTGGGCCATTCAAGAACAGTCACAGAGTTATTGTGAAGCTACTCCTTCGTTATTTCGCTTAGAATTAAGGCCAAAAGGTTCTGTGTGTGGAGACAACCAGGCACTGCTCATCACTTGTCCAATACAGTCCCCACAGTGAAGCATGGCGGTGGCAGCATCATGCTGTGGGGGTGTTTTTCAGCTGCAGGGACAGGACGACTGGTTGCAATCGAGGGAAAGATGAATGCGCCAAGTACAGGGATATCCTGGACAAAACCTTCTCCAGAGTGCTAAGGACCTCAGACTGGGCCGAAGGTTTACCTTCCAACAAGACAATGACCCTAAGCACACAGCTAAAATAACGAAGGAGTGGCTTCACAACAACTCTGTGACTGTTCTTGAGTGGCCCAGCCAGAGCCCTGACTTAAACCCAATTGAGCATCTCTGGAGAGACCTAAATATGGCTGTCCACCAACGTTTACCATCCAACCTGACAGAACTGGAGAGGATCTGCAAGGAGGAATGGCAGAGGATCCCCAATTCCAGGTGTGAAAAACTTGTTGCATCTTTCCCAAGAAGACTCATGGCTGTATTAGCTCAAAAGGGTGCTTCTACTAAATACTGAGCAAAGGGTCTGAATACTTAGGACCATGTGATATTTCAGTTTTTCTTTTTTAATAAATCTGCAACAATTTCAAAAATTCTTTTTTTTGTCTGTCAATATGGTGTGCTATGTGTACATTAATGAGGGAAAAAATTAATTTAAATGATTTTAGCAAATGGCTGCAATATAACAAAGAGTGAAAAATTGAAGGGGGTCTGAATACTTTCTGTACCCACTGTATTTCCTTTCTGTGTCTGCCATCCAGTTCCTTTTCTCATAACAAATATACCTCTGCCTTCTGAGTTTGGTGGATGTGTGTGCACCTCTGCATACCATCTGTATGTTTGTGCCCTGTTGCTCATTTTAAAAACTGCCTGAATGGATAACTACATGCCTAGAAATGATGTACATATCGAGGATTGGTTTGAAGCTTTTAATAAGCTATGGCTGCTGTTTGAATCCACTGGACCTGTAACTCTGTTTTTTTTCTTCTTGCAATTAGGGCTACGTTAAAAGACAAGCGCTGTATGCCTGCAACACCTGCACACCCAAGGGCAGTGAGCCAGCCGGAATATGTCTTGCCTGCAGTTACAAATGTCATGAGGGCCATGACCTATTTGAGCTGTACACCAAAAGGTAAGCAGCACTGCGTGTCGCAGACTTCAAATCCCATTACTGCCTGAAGGGATCCTATTCCGTTGGGCCCATGAGTAATGCTCTTAACCTGAAAATTGCTCCAGGGACCCTTTAGTATGGCTGACCCTACACTCTGTCCTCCAGAGGTCATGCAAATTCCATTGAGGGATTAATACAGTGTACCCAAAAATACCTAATGCTTAATGGAGCAATCTATGGTACAATGGAGTAGCACTGGCACGGGGTTAAGATTTAAGCTGAAAGTGAACTTCATTATTAAATGCTTTACAGAACTGTCAGGCAGACAGTAACAATAAAATGAAGAAATAAAGTGTCTACAGACGTAAGGAAGTTGTTACTTTACGTTTAGCTGATGCCAAGGGAAGGTCAATGTCAGTGTTTGATTAGTAGTCTAGAGTGCCATCACAGGATGATACTGTAAAGGTACTTGAAACGGCTGCTATGTTGACAGGGCTGCGTAGTACTTTCCCATTCCTATTTAACATAAGCTTTTACTTTTTAAAAGGTTGTTCTTAATGGTTCTTTCTACTCCTCTTTGTGTAAGATTCAGTATTTTTCTCTATTCCCTGTGGTTACTTCTG
Organism: Polypterus senegalus; assembly: GCF_016835505.1. Lineage (NCBI taxonomy): Eukaryota > Metazoa > Chordata > Cladistia > Polypteriformes > Polypteridae > Polypterus > Polypterus senegalus. The sequence goes on along the minus strand of NC_053171.1, from coordinate 73,350,997 downwards.
TTTGTTGAATCCATACTATACCTTGAGACTGTTGCTGGTTAACACTTTGAACCTAGCAGGCCAGATTTTGGGCCAGTCACATAATGGTATATACCCGAAAGGCTGGTATAACAGCCCACCAATCTATCGTCAAAACCGTGGAGACCTGAATAATAGCTTGCGCATAACTAATAATAATAATAATAATAAGTTGAATTTATAGAGCGCCTTTCACAAACTCAAGGTCGCTTTACATACAAAGCTAAAAAAAAAAAATGTACGCAGAAGACACAAGTTCGTAAAAGAGGAAAGTTTTGAGTTGATATTTAAAGGTGGGAAAAGAGGAGCAATCTCAGAGAGACTGAGGAAGAGAGTTCCAGAGTTGAGGGCCCATAACACTGAAGGATCTGCATCCCAGGGTGGAGGGCTGGTGCGTGGAGATTACTGCTCGAGGACCTGAGAGAGCGACAAGGAGTGTACAGAGCTAAGAGCTGAGTGAGGTAGAGGGGGGGAAAGGTTATGTAGGTCTTTGAAGGTGAGAAGCAGAATCTTGAATTTAATCCTGGGTGGATATGGTAACCAGTGAAGTTGGGAGAGAACCGGGCTGATGTGAGCAGAACGCTTTGTGTGGGTGAGGACTCTGGCTGCAGAGGTCTGGATGTACTGTAGCTTTTGTATAGATTTTACAGGGAGCCTGATGAAGAGGGAATTACAGTAATTGGATAATCTACAGTAATGTTAAAGTATGCTGCATTACATTACTATACTCTCTGAATCTTGCACTCCATCACATCAGAGGCATTTTTTAAAAGGCCTCTATTCCTGTCTGCCATTGTAACCCAGCTGGCCTTCGCTATATTAAAATATGTACGTATATTCTGCTATCCTTTTGAACTGTCCTGCTACTTGCACAAGTTTCAGTTTTTTTTTCTAAGTTACAGGTCAGTTTTGTTTTTTTGGTAGGTTTAAAGAAGGACACAGATAGGATTTCAGTTGTAATTTAGCATGGGTTCCACACAAAAACTGTAGACACGTAGTGTGTGCCAGGCAGTACATGCCAGCAAAGAGAACATTTTCCCTTCTGCTGCACAGGAAATTTCTTACTTCAATGACCTCACCTTGGGACATCTGTGTTATGATGTGACAGGTGTACTGCTCTAATTAAAGTCCCCACCTGTCACTGTCCCTGGAGCAGGTTGCAATGCACCTAAAAGAGTTTGAGCACTTGATGGCAGAAGTGAGAGCCCCACAGGGAAGGAGAGATGTGGGGTGACTGATTCAAGGGTGATGAACATCATGTGAAGTGTTCTTGTGCGTTGTTTCTGGCACTACAAACTGTGCAGTTTTGGCATTAGGTTAATGTGATAGATGATAGAAAATGATGAAAACTGAGACTGAAAGTGATACAGCTTGTTCTATAGTATCAATTTATTGTTATAAGATTGTTACAATTATATAATAAAAAATATTTGTTTTTCAAAATATGTTTTCTACCATACCAGTTGTGTGAGCAATTTTTAACGGCAATTTACACCAAAAGATTACCCTTGGTGCTCAAGTACCTTTGCTCTTTGACACCCTCTCACAAATTTCCCCTAAATTTCTTTATCACATAATCATTTTGCAGTGTCAGGAGCACCTCTGGCAGTTGCAAATAAAACAATTGGCTTTCTGGCAAGTTGTCATTTCCGTGTCCTACAGCAATGGAAAAATTCTGTGCAGATTAGTCAGCCTGTTTTATAGAGGGGTGCTGTGGTAAAGTGAGGTCTGTGGCTGTACCACTTCCCTATTTTAAAAGGGGAAGCATGAGTAGAAGGGAATCAAGAAAGGACAACAAGAAAAGATGGAGGTGAAAGAGACAAGGCAGGAAGTGGAATGAGCCAGTTTGAGTGAGCTAAAGGAAGGGAGCAGGCTCGAGGGAGAGAAGGCAGACAGCTGGGTTAAGAGAACCCCTTGAGTGGTGCGAGAGGCTGAGGCTCAGGGGACTGAAGGCGTGATCATTCTGGCTGAGTAACTCAAGGAGCCAGAGTGATATGCACTAAGGGGAGCGACTCGCCGTAAAAAACTGGGCAGGCAGCGGGGGTCAGGGAGGCTTGGGAGGAGACCTCCAACGTGAGCGCCATGGGCGTTGGGGTCCCAAGCCTAGGTCCAGAGAGGGAGCCATGCCGTAGCCATGGGACAGCAGGGACCTGGACTTGCAGAAGGTCAGCTGCGTGTGTCAGCAGGGCGACTCCTCAACCGCATGGTCCGTATGGGATAAGCAGAGGAGCCGCCAGTGAGAAAGAAAGCACCAGGCTTCTTAGTAAAGACCGTTTCCAGCCAGCTGTTTTAAACTCGTTTTTAGTGGATTTAATTCTTTTGATTTTAATCTCCATGGAACTTTTTATGGATTATTTATTATTGATATGGGAGCACTGCCCTTTTTGAACACTTGTTTTTTAATAAAAGCACTCATTTACTTTTACACCATCCCCTTGCTTCATGTTTGTTTTGACCCCATCAGCCACACTCATCTCGGTTACGGTACTGATGGTATCGGGTTCAAGAGGGAGCAAGAGGCTGGCTCGCACCATCGCAGGTGCTCTCAGATCAAGAAAACACTGCTGTGTCCGTTTACATTAGGTTTATGGGTTGTAATTGTGTCTTGTATTGTGCTTAGCATGCACGAGTCGTTGTGTCACTCACTGGACTCTGTAGTTAGGACAATGTTGGTGCGCCCACTACCACAAAGTTCAATGAGGACCTCACTTGCATCTGATAATCAAACACATTCTCATACTCCAGCCCCGTGACTGTTAGCAGGCAGGCATAATTGACCTACTGTTTGTAAGCTGATGGTCCAATGTATACTCTGGCATTAGGGAACCATCAAAACTGCATGCAGGAATATTGTTGACTGTTTCTGTGTTTAAAACAAAAAAAAAAAAAGTTTACCTAAAAACCTTCAGTGTATTAAAAGGCAAAAGGAAATCCTCTACTCATACTTTGTTTAGTTGCTTCATTTTTGAGTATTATTTGTGTCTATTGATTTGTTGTTATAATTATGAATTCAACTTCTTTTTGAATTTTTGTTTTGCCTCATGTATATTAATAAAAGATCTCGGCACTTCACAACGGCTGCTCCCAAAGGAACAATATGGGAAAGCATTTGAACAAAATGATTGAAAATAGAGAAATTACACTAATATAAACATGTCCTGTTACTGTGCAGTAGAATACATATACAAGGCCACTACGTAGTCGTATAGCACAGGACATGAGAAGGTGCTGTGGTGCCATGTTTCAGGGCCCGTTACCAGAGAGAAAAGGGAAGACCTTTAATATTTAGACTTTATTTAAGACTGATAATTCAATGAGGATGTAACATCAGGCACAGAGATCAGTCAAGATGATGTAAAGGTATGCCTCAAATACAGGGCTGCGCACATCAGCCATCCAGGCATAGCATGGCCTATTCTTTCAATGCAATTTTAAAATTCAAATGGGGTTTTTAACAAATGACTTTGCATTTTTGCTCTGTAGAAAGAATTTGGTTTAGTAGATGTTGGGGTAGCTCTCATTTAGAGGAATATGTGAATGTTGAATTCAATTTGAATTTGTGCAGGCACAGAGCGCTGTGGCAGCTTCTCAGGTAAAAAGCAAATATAGATTGTGCAAATTACTAAATACAGAATTATTACATATAAAGACATATTTCTTATAATACACAGAAAACAATTAATGGACAGACATTGTTGGTTTCCATATATTTTATAAATTGTTGAACCAGTTGACAATGGAGAAGAGGAAAACCACAAACAATGTTCACAGCATCCTTGAAGATAAAGTATTTGAGTGAAGAAATCCATGGTCAATTGTAAGAGAGGAAGTCAAATATAAGTCAGATGCAGTCAGAGTCATGGAGACCTAGGCCAACTAGCCATGCACTCCATTCCAGTGACAGAATCTTTCCATCCAATGATTCCAAAGTTCCAAGTGGGAAGCAGGTACGTAGTTTGGCGAAATTGGGTAATGGATCAGGCAAGCTGGAGTAGGATGGGAAAATGTTGGGGTTAATCTGTTATTTGATTTGGATTTGAAAGTTTTGGTGTGGCTACTGAGGTCCGAAAGCTGGTATCAATACAGAAATCCAAATTTTAGCACTGCTGTAAATCAACTGCAAGGCTGTTATCCTGTGAGGCCCTTCTCACCCAAGCTGTTAACTCTCAGAAACATGTCTCCTGGTTCTGTTGTGGCTTTGGATCTCCCAGACCTGTTCCTGTCAGAATTTCCTCCAGTGTCCATGTTGTTTTTTGATGGTATGGGACACTGGACTTGTGGACACCTTGGCTTTCTTTGCAATTTCTCTAAAGGAAAGACCTGCACTTGTGAGTGTTATTATAGCCCGTCTGCCTTCCTTTGATTATGCCTTTTTTTTTTTTTTTTCTTCACAAAATTCATAACAATATGAAGTGTGATATTGTCGAAATAAGGTTTGTGGGTGGCACATAGTTTGTTCACACACTGCTTTTCTAAGGTGTTTGTAAGGAATACACACAATTTGGGATACCTGTAGGAATTGCTTGCATCTACTTTTAAAGATTCATTAACTTCCATTGTCGGGGGAAAGTTATTAATGCATTACTCATTTCCCAAAGAAGGCTTTCTTGTAGAACTATGAAAGTTACCTTACTTTTCAGGTTTTGTTAAGCTAAACGTTTTTTTGTGTTTAACCACTGCCAGTCTTTTGACCAGTAGTATATATAATTTTTTATTTATTTTTTTTTTTGGTCATTTCCAAATGACTCACTGTGTCACATTGACTTTATATAAAGGAACGGCTACTGCATTCATTTGGGATGGGACTTTCTACTCATCTCCTTTGGTCTTTAACCTCATTACATTCTCATGATCTACTAATGGTTTATTTTATTTTTCTTTCTTTCAGGAACTTTCGTTGTGATTGTGGTAACAGCAAATTCAATGGATTTGAATGCAAGTTGTTTCCTGTGAGTATTTTTGTGTTTCTTGTAACAGAAACCTCAAACTTTGTTCTCCATAGTAGAGAACAGAAACATTTCAGACCAGCTTTATACAAAATAATGAGGGGAAGGTTTATGGGTTGGTGTGGAGTAAAAAGAAAATAGCATAGTGCGGTTTACCCACTTACTGTGTGTCTATTGGGCTCACTCACCACCTTGCTCTCTTGCTAATATCACTAGAACAGCAGTCCTATCAAGTTCACCTTCAGCCCTCACATTTTTATCACTTTTATTCTTGAATTAAAGTCTTACCTATACTTTGCGGTCAAAGTGTTCGAAGCACTGATGGACCCACACCTTGAATCACTTCAGTTCATCATCTTGAATGCTGTGCTGCGCCTGGACTCATTAGCACCCTGGTATTCCTGAACCTCAGATCTTTAGTATTATTTAAGTGCCTTGCACTCATTATGTAAACAGCAGTGCCCAATGATTTCCTTCCTCCATCCACATCATGACTCGGGGCACATGGTCTTCCCACCTGTCCTAAGTGAGACGTTTGAAGCACTGACTTATTGTCTTGATGTTAACTTGTCATCTGGAAAAGCCTGCTATAATTCCCCTCTGTCATTTCTTGCACACACCAGTTATTCAGAATGTTGATGGAAATCGCTCTTTTGTGACCAAACATGTTACATCCCTAAGGGGCTTCTTTCTGTCCGAGTGGAACCTGTGTATACCTATGTAGGTAGGTAGGACACAGGCAGACATTGTTTTGTCACCCAGCACACATTTATTTACAATGGTCAACATGCACCAATCACCCTCAGTCCAGGCCCTCAACAATGCCTCTCTTCGCCACCTCCTCTCCTCCGAGCTGTGTTCTCTTCCACCCGACTCCAGCCATCGAACAGAGGGAGGCTGCCCTTTTTATAATCACCCGGATGTGCTCCAGGTGCCTTCCGATAAGCTTCCACTGGCACTCCCCAGTGTGGCGGAGATTGGCTGCCCTCTTGCATCCCAGGGAAAATACTGCCCCTCTCCGGGTTCTTCTGTTTTCCAGGCATCCCAGTGGGACAAGGTCCCCGGTCGTCTATCACTATGTATATGTATATGTATATATATATATTTTTTTTTTTTGTTAACTCGAATTTAAACTTAAATTTTACATAAAACGGTAATTCTGACCTTTATGTATAAAACTCAAAAAAATGAAATGTTATGCTACTTGATCAAATCTGTAGTAACATTGTAGATGTGAACATTTACATCAGAATGAATAGAGAGAAAGCAAAACAAAAATCGAAATATAAATGAATAAAAACAAACAAAAGTGCACAAACCACAGCAAGAGATCAACCACATGAAACAAGCATCTTAAACTCAAGTCATTCACTCCGGAGCGCAACAGGTGGTCTTATACAACCAGTGAACAGGAGGTGCAGGCTTCCACCGCAGTGTTATTCTCAGAAAAGTTCAGTTTCCCAGGCAAGCAGGATTTTAAAAACCAAAAACACTGGCTTGGAATGAAGGACATCGAAACAACCCCACTGAAGTAACTTTGGGTGCTGTGTACCACTTCTAGGACTGCACATCAACATGTTTATAGTAAATGTGGAAAAAGACAATCCTTTGATTTTTAGATTTTGGGTCATCTTTACACTTGATAAACTTTATTCTGTCTTTTTTGTTTTGTGTTGGTGGTTTAAGGTTGTATGTTATCCAAATATCTACTCTACCACAGTAATAAAGATGGCAGACTGTATGATATGCCACATCTTAGGTTCAAGGCATGTCACTGTATTGTGAAAAAAGAGGGTCACAGTTTTAATAAATCTGAATGCTTCCCCTAACAATGACAAAGATTTGAAAACGGCTGTCTTAGACTTGTCATCTTCCAGTTTATTGGCAGTGTCCTCAGTAAAGTGAAATTCTTAGTTATGTGTCTCTTGTAATAAAATTCCAATGAAAGACATACACAAACAAAATGTAATACACCATGTATGCAGTATTGTATGCAAAATATATTTGTAAATGTTAATTCATATACTGTACTGTATAATGTGTGCACACAGTGTGTTATAAGATATTTGATCTTATGATCAGCTATTTGGTAAACTTACTGAAATTGTTTTCTAATCAGCCTGCCTTTTTATTATTTTTTATTTTTTTGGAAGGATAAAGATAAAGTGAATGTAAATAATAAATATAATCAGAACTTTTTTGGATTATACTGCACCTGCAAGAGGCCTTACCCAGATCCAGAGGATGAGGTAAGACTCCTCATATGAGTGAATACTACTACATGTGTTTTAAATGTATTTTGTTTGACAAATTGAAACAAAAATGAAATAACAGTAGACACATCATCTTAAGTGGTGACTTTATGTGTGTGAATGTGCAGGGAGTTGAAAATATTGAACTAAACAATATACAATTCAATAAACAATGCAAAAGATGGTTGTGCAGTGACCTGGTGTAAATTACACAGGACCCAAGGCCTGCTTCTGCAAAAGCAATTTTTGAAATTTTAGGCATTTGCCTTCTTACATTTGGATGGCCCTTTTTCATTTATGAAGGCCACAAATGTGTAACATTTGATGAGCTTATGGCCTCCCCTTAGATTACCAACTTTGCTGTGCGGGCCCTATTAGATAGCCCAGAACGGGCCCTTATTTTTTCTTGGAGATGTTTAATCCTGACATGTTCAGTTTTGACGTTCAGTGGGCTGTGATAAAGTGTCTTTTTGGACTTGTTTAGATTTACCCGATTTGTTTGTATTTATTTTATTTTATTCCCATGTTTCAGGTTTCAGATGAAATGATCCAGTGTGTTGTTTGTGAAGACTGGTTCCATGGCAGGGTACTATGACTTGTATATCCTCCTGCTGTTTTCCAAGCTTTTATCTAAAATTAAAACGTGGTAAACTGTTGTGCATGATTTTGTTTTGCAGCATCTTGGTGCCATTTCAGCAGAATGCACAGAGCTCCAGGAAATGACTTGTGTGTCATGTATGAACAAATGTCCCTTCCTCTGGTATTATGCAGCACACATGGCAGGTAGGTTGGTCTCCAAAGGTTTTTATTTTGGTTATTTTTTTTAGACAAGGTAGTTTGGACTTTGGGCTAAAGCATTGCAAGTTACACACCAAAAGCCCAGTTTCTATCTTGCCAATTGGGAATAGTCGCAAAATATTTTGTTCTTAAAAGTTGATTTAAGGCATCTGCTGAATATATAAGAGACTGCTATGAAAGCTTTTTTTAGGGACATTGAACCTATTGCACAAGGGTGAGGGGTTTAGGGGAGTTTATTATATATAGATATATATATTTTTTTTATCATCTGTTTGTTTTCAGTATCATCAACTCTACTTAAAGAGGGCATAGGTGGCCAAGATGAGACAGAGCAGGCCAGAACCAAAGTGACTGAAGAAGCCCAGGAAGAGGCCTCCACCAGCACAGAGTCCCAGAAGGAGGTGAGGTTATTTCTTTTTCTAGTTGAGAAAGAGCTTAGTGCTTAGTCACTTTGGGAAGCATAAGATATCCCTTTTATGGTTCCCATTTCACACAAGCCTGATAACCCACAGTTTATGAGCCAACTACTGCTTTGTTTCTGGGACAATTAAAGAAGTCATAGAAAATGTCTTTGATCCTTTCCTGTTTGTTTTTTCACCCATTGTTTTGTGTGCATCTCACATTAATCATTTGACATTTGAGAATCTTCTGTAAAATCACTGACAAAGTAGACAAGAACAATTGTGACTGGTGGATATGACTGTAATTGGTCTGGAAATTAGTTGGGTTCTCTCAGCATATGTGAATGTACTGAGTTAACATTAACCTGTCTCAGGTAAGAGTTAAAGAGGCTATTAGGCATCATTTCAAGGACTCGTGTTATATTCTGTACATTGATATTCTCCATTGAGTGCAGATCACATGCTGTGATTGACTGACTTTATTATGTGTATTTATTTGCATGGTTCCAAAGGCCTTCCTGTCATGTCATCAGTCTCATATCACTTAGTGATGCAGCCATGTTTATTTAACCTTGGGTTCTCTTCAGGCATTCTGATGGTAGTTTTGCTATTGTAGGAGTCCCATGGAAGATCCCAGCTGAACATTTTGCATGAAATTGTTGCAAGCATGCAGCAGTTAGCAGTGTCTCAGGACAGGGACTGAAGTGGTCTTAAAAAATAAAACCTAATGATTTTATAATTACACAGCAGTACAAAAGATTAACATTAATTAACAGAAATCTGAATCCATGAGGTCTGTGTTCTGTCCACAGGTTACAACTAATGGAGACAGCAACTGTAAAAGAAAACTGAGTGTGAACGATGATGCCGGGTGTAACAGCAACAGCTGCAAACTACAGAAGATGAAAGAAGGCGGATTTTCATCAAAGAGCTCGGCCGTTTACTGGCCACAATCATGGCGTTCCAATCTGTGCACTTGTCACAACTGCAAGGTTTGCTGCCTTTCACATGCTTTTGCATGAAAATGTTAAATAATTAATAGTTCTTCTCTAGAACACTTTACAGTCATGTGAAAAAGAAAAAGTTCTATGTTTTTATGTATCAGGACACAATAAAAAAACAACATCTGGTCCTTACCAGGTTCTAAAATGATTTAAATCTAACCTCGGGGGTAAAATAACAAACAACAGATTCCACCTTGTCATTATTTAACAAGAATGAAACCAAAATTGAGACGCCATGGGTGCAAAACTAAGTACACCCCATGATTCAATACCTTTAGCAGCAAAAACTTGTAGTAATCGTTTTCCTGTATGACTTCATTAGTCTTTCACATAGTTGTGGAGAAGTTTTGTCCCACTCTTCTTTACAGCATTCCTTTAGTTCATTGATGTTTGTGGGCATTAGTTTATGTACAGCTCTCTTAAGGTCCTGCCACAGTATTTCAATCTGGTTGAGATCTAGACTTTGCCTGGGCCACACCTTGGTTCTTTTCTTTTTCTGCCATTCTGTTGTAGATTTGGTGGTGTGCTTGGGATCATTGTCATGTTGCCAATTTTGGTCAGGTTTTAGCTGTCAGACATAAAGCCTCACATTTGACTCTAGAATACTTTGGCACACAGGGGAGTTCATGGTTGACTCAGTGACTGCAAGGTGCCCAGGTCCTGTGGCTACAAAACTAGCCTAAATCATCATCCCTCCACCACCATGCTTGACAGTTGGTATCAGGTGTTTGTGCTGATATGCTGTGTTTGGTTTTCGCTAAACGTGGTGCTGTGCATTATCTCCACTTTGGCCTTGTCTGTCCAAAGGACAGTGTTCCAGAAGTCTTGTAGTTTGTTCAGATGCAACTTTGCAGACCTAAGTCATGCTGTCATGTTCTATAGGGAGAGAAGAGGCTTTCTCCTGGCAATCCATGCAACCATAAATACTTGTTCAGTCTTTTTCTAATTGTAGTTGTCATGAACTTTATCATATAACATGCTAACTGAGGCCTCTGAAGTCTGAGATGTAACTCTTGGATTTTTGCAGTTTCTCTGATCACTGCAGACTCTGACCTTGGGGTGAATTTGCTGGGACATCCACTCCTAGGAAGATTGGCAACTGTCTTGAATGTTTCCCACTTGTGAATAATCTTTCTCATTGCAGAATGATGGCATTCATATTGTTTGGAAATGGTCTAATAACCTTCCCCAGATTGATGGGAAGCAACAGTTGCTTCTCAGAGATCACTACTGATGTCTTTCCTGCTTGGCATTGTTTAAACACATACCTAAATGCTCCAGACCAGTAAACTGCCAAAATGTCTGCTTTTATAGAGGTGGTCACACCTCTTTTCAGTTAATCAAGTGCAGTTGATCAGCAGCACCTGACTGCTACTTACTCTCTTAATTCCTATGGAAGAAGTAAGAGTGTACTTAATTTTTCACACACTGCTTCAAGCTTATTTTTGTTAAATAATTAATGACACGAATATATCATGTGTTGTTGTTCATCTGATTTCTTATTTACCTAATTTTAAGACCTGCGAATGACCAGATGCTTTTTATGTCCTGATGCATAAAACTTTAGAATTGAAAGAGGGTGTACTTTCTTTTTCACTTAACTGTCATTTAGGAGAACACTGTAAACACAACAATGTTAAACGTAAATAGGTTTTTAAAAAATCTGTACAGGTGGCATAAACAAAATGAAGTTACTTTTTGGTGTATGACAGTCAAAATCTGCAAAGCACTTATTCTGCATGCATCAAGTATATCTGCGGTGTGCGTTGTCCTGAGCCAGAGATAGAGAAGTCATGCCTAAGGTGTCCAGTTAGGTAGTTTAACATGGGGTCGGCACATTTGAGTGTTCACTGAGAAATTCAGTGCGGGTGTTTTCGTCATCCAAGTAACATCAGTATCTCGATTCACTTTCAATAAAGTATGCATTTTTTTTTATATATATAAAAAAAAAAAAAAACTACGAAATTGCTTAGCAGTTGAAATCATGCATCACTTTCTTTTGATTAAAGTGTCCACCAGAGGGTGAGAGCTCATGACCTGGTTTATATACACCAATATAAATTTTATTGCCAAGATCGTAACAAGGTCCCCCTTTTTGTCTGAAGTTAAAATCGAGGCAAGTACTGCATGTTACAAGAGTGCTTCCATGCCATGTTTTATCTTTATCCTCCAGTGGTGAGTGCTTCTTTGTTAAGCTGATGAATAGTGCAGTAGATGCACTGCAGTCAAATTTCTCTTTTCCTAACTGAGTGATAAGCTGCTGGATTTGTTTTTTTTTTTTTTTGCTTTTTTCCTCTGAATCCTGTACTGACAGTCAGATCAATAGGAGAATATTTAATCCCATGGTCTCATTTTCCCCATCTGTCCATCCATTCTTTATTTAAGCTCCTCATCCATCCCAACAAGACTGAGCATAAGATTGCAAAAAGCCCTGAACTGAATGAAAATGTGCAGGTCAAGTCCAGTTCCCCTTTCTTTCTGGGAGCCTCTCAGACCTGATACCATCAGTATCGTAATCGAGATGAGCTGGTCAAATGAGGATACACTAAGCAAGGGAATGGTAAAAAAGTGCAAACGTGCTTTTAATAAAAACAAGTCCAAAACAGTGGCCAAAGTGCATTGCTTCCATATCCATAATAAATTATCCAATAAAATGAATGTGTCTGTGGTGAATAAAAAGTTATAATAAATATATATATTAAAACCAGAGGTTAAAAATACAGTCATTGAATCCTTGGTGTTCCTTATAGTAAAGGATGATCCCAGCCCACCACCTTTTCGTCTACCTGGCTCACCAATGATTCAGCAGCAATGGTCTTCATCACCTGACCCCTGTCTTGGCTGCCTCCAAACAGCTCCAGCCAGACCGTCCGAGGTCAGTACTCCTCCCATCATCCTTTATGCACACGAAGTCATACTTCAGATCCCTGGAGAGGTCATCCGCTATGCACTCCGCCCACTGTTCTTCTATCCCAACCAGGTTGCAAAGTGTCCCGACCATCTTGTCTCCAACTATGCAGTCCTTCCATTATGGCCTCCCAGTTTGGATTCTTGTCCATCCTTTATGTCAATTTCACTGAACATCACATATTTAGTGTGTACACACCTACACCTGCTTGGAGAGGTCAGGTTACTGTGACATTCACCCAGACAGACATGAAAAGAAGAAACAGAAACTCCACTCCTTGAGCTGGCTGGTGTTTAAACCCAGAACTTGATCAGGCAGCTGAGCAAACCAGTGCTGCACTATCCTGTACTTGAATATTCAAGTTATAGGTTTAGGCCTGGAAACAGGTAAGGGACCCTTGTTTCAGCCTGACAAATTAGGTTAACTATAGTGCTTGTGTTCTGATTTTATTGTCTTTGTTCATTTTCTCCAAATTTTAACTTGCATGATTCTGGAAATGGAAGAAAATACAACACAGAATAGACCATCTAACACAGCAGGTTGAGCAGATTGAGTAAAAAGTACAACTTGTTTTAAACAAATGGCAGCTCTTGTTGAATAAGGTCAACTCTGAAAGTGATTTCTAATAAATCAGTAGTTAAATAAGTGCTATGTTCATGATGTTTGGGCCAAACTAATCAGTGCTTATTCTGTTTTATCTTTTAGAAGTTCTATGCTGATCTGGAAGTCCCATTTCTGGTTGATGAGTCCGATACTGTATTAGCTTACGAGAACAAAGGCAAAATCATTCAGGAGAATGACCAGGAAAACCGAGATCCTCTTCTGGCTGCACTGAGCAGTATGGACAGATTTCAACAGCTGGAAATGATACATGGTGAGCATTTTTATGATTTCTCATTGGTTTGTTAAGTGTTCAAGTTTTACCATGGTATAAGTCATTTCAGTTTTGCACTTCTACAGGTATTTGCCATATTTTATTTTTTTAGCAATGCTGTAATAGGTGTGTGTGTGTTTGTCTATTTCATTGAGCCTTATTAATACAATTAAAATTTCTTAACTGACCAATGGGCTGGCTTGGCTGCTTTCCCACATTGAGAACTGTAAAGTATGTTTATACTCTCCTCCCTCATGTCAAGGCCTTAGCTTTGATTTCTCTCTCAACTCCAAGCTCATGGGTTTCTAGACAGGAAAGCCCTGCTTGAACTACTTCAGGGTCCTCAGACCTGAAGAACTTCTGTAATCACAAATGCTTTCCAGAGCTCCTGTCACTGCACATAAAGAACTTCCCCAGGTGACTCGAGTCCGGAACACCTCTACAAGTGCATCATATAGACATACACACTGTAAGGGCCATAGACGCCTGCAACGGTCTGGTGAATGATGGGTTGTATCGAGGGTCATGCACTTTTCAGCAATGTGCTTACTTTATCATATTATCCCTAAAACAGTTAGTTCTGGGGATTCATCCCACATTTATTATCCTTCCCTGCCTGCCAGACCATCCAGAACACCGACAGATGTGGTTTTGCTAATGCCATACCTTGACAGAGTGTGGGTTGAAGGTTTGCTCAAGTTGCCAATTTCAATTTGGTTTACTGCTCACCTTTCTGGAGTACTGGCCTTTTTTGCTTTAACTACCTAATTGTTGATTTACCGTAGTTCAAAAACATATTTATGCATGCTCTTAGAACAAAATAATGTAACTAATCAGATGAGGTGTAATCACTTGTATTGTCAACACATTTGTTAAGAGAGGATGAAACCATAACGAGATTAATCACTGTTAATAGTGTCCTGCCCCATCCCAATATATGAACAGAGACGTTGCATTCATTCTCTGACTGAAATGAGCACAATTGTTAGTTTTCAAACCAGTTTATGCAGTTCAGGGTTACAAAGGAGGGAGACCTTGCATCCATCCACAGTTTACACATGCAGGACTGTGGGATGAAGGAGGACTTGCAGTGCCGACAACAGGTGACTTGAAGCAAGTGACCATTTGATATGTCTACGCTTGGGATGACACAAATTGTTCCATTTGTTAATTACCAAAATAAAATTTATTTAGTGTTTCATTGCTTCAAAGGACAAGGCACATCTCCCTATTAATGTAATTTGTTAACAGAGATTCATAATCACCATTGTTTTTCTGTTTTTGCTATGATACAGAAAGGTTTCAAGCATTATAAAATGTCACTGGTATTGGTATAGAACAGAAAGATTCTGGTATGACTTCCTCAGTGTTAACTGAATATCATGCAGAACTGGTGTTTAATTCCTGCATTTGGTAATTTAACAGGCAGCTGGTAATTTTTACACTTTTACAAAAAAAGACTGTAAATAGGAGGAAGGCCATAGCTTCATAAATTGGCTTTAATTCATTACCTTTCTTTCCTTCCAGAATATAATGATTTGAAAGCTGAGCTGAAGGATTTTCTGAAGAGGTTTGCAGATGAGGGAAAGGTAACAGTTGTATTTGTTTTTAAAATGGTCACAGTTAACACTCAATTTGCACAGAGTAGTGCTTGCAAAGCACTCCATGATGCTGACATGAATGACTAAAAGAAGTAAATGGTGCATGCACATAGCCCAATTAAATACTGCAGGGCACAACATAATGTGATATGCAGCATTTGATAGTCAAGGATGGCCATTGGATTGGGTCTGCTGTTTATGCTGTGGGTTTAGTGGCATTGGGTACGGTGGTTTGGAGGACTGAGCCCCCCAATCTGCTATGTAAGTATTACAGGATTTGGCACATTGGAAGGAGATTAACTCCAGACTTGGGACACGCGTGGAGAGATGAGCTGTGTCAGGTAATCAGGACTGGCCAAGCAAGTCTTTCTTAGTCTGGAGTGTGGAATGAGATCTTTATTAAAAAGTAGTGTCCCTGATTTCAGAAACTGTATTTTCAGAGGCACACAGAAATACTGTAGGTGAAACAAGAACAAATATAACAGTGGTCTGCATTAGGAAGTAGCTGTGGTTTAAAGAAGGTAACCAAGAATAGCATTAAGGCATTTTATAAATCAAAACTACAACTGTGTCGCATTGCCCAACATTTTTTTTATAAGAAAAATTAACATTTTGAAAAAAAAACATTTTGAAAAAGAAATGTTGAAGTACTGCTTATAATAGTTCTGCCCTGTTTGTTCTCCTTTGATTCTTCTTTTGAAGGTAGAATTTTCAACATTAAAGCATCAGTTAAATTGGAATGGAAAATAATTCAAGTACCTCCAGGGCTAGAACTGACTCCTTCCAAGTCTGTTAAGACAGCTAACAGACTTACTTTCAGCATGGACTTGGCTCTCACTTTTTTTTCCCTCTTTTACAAATGAATACTGATGTACCTTGAACTTTTTCACCGAGAACATGCCACATTGTCTTTAAATTAAACTGTTGTTTCTGTCTACTTTAATGAAAATCTTGATCACATTGTCCATGTTTAGAATTGTACTTCTGGTTGTGTTTTCTGCCTAATGGCTTGTGGGATATGCCTCAGTAACCCTGCCTTGGAGAAGGTTAGAACAGTGATGTATTCATCCATCTTCCAAACCTGTTTATCTAGGGCAGGGCAGCTGGAGCCTATACTAGCAAGCTCTTTTCACATAAGTAATGTACACCCACACAAATACTGTATTATACTTTGTGTTTATAAATAGTTACAAAATAGTTACTTCTGAACTCTTTGAAGTGGCTGATTCACTGGTACAAAAAAAAACCCCTCATATGACAAGCCGTTTGACTCATCTTGATGTCTAGTTATGCCAGACTTGGATATTTTTGATGTCTTGCCATTTTATGCTATTTTGAGGTTGCTGATCATGACTATGATTGTATTTTTGATGTTTAATTTCTTACTGGTGGACCTAGCCCTCTAAGGGCCACTACCAGAAGGTTATAGATGACAAATTTCAAGCAAAAAGCATGTGGGGTGTCATTTTTAACTATTTCAATGGCTGTGATTACGAATATGAGGTTATTTTTGATCCTTTAGTGTACCTCTATCAAATGGTGAAAACTGACAAATTTCTATTACAATCCAGAATGTTTAGACATTAATGTTCAAAGTTAAGGCATCCATTTTAATATTTTGCATTTTTGACATAACTCTAAATTGTTTATTATGTACTTCTACATTATGAAGCAAAGAGTTACATTTCTTAAGAAAACCCCAAATTAGGACAGCTTAATGTAATTCAGACTTTATTTTACCATTGTTTTAACAGCAAATCAATGGTCAGGAAATTAGCAAAAATTAAACTAATAGATGAAACCCCTTATTATGGCATAGCTTATACCTTCAATTTCCTTATACACTGAAGTCTTGGGGTAAGCGTGTAGGCAGCTTTTTACAGAAAAATCAATCTTGTTGCACTTGGTTGTGATGGCTCATTGGCCCATTCTTTTTGTTTCCATATGTGTATGTTTGTATGTAGGCTTGAGTGTTGGATCAATATTAAAATTTCGGCTTTGGTATCAATACCATCTTTCAGACCTCTGTACCGGTACCAAAAGGATAACTCCAAAACCCTCTTTTCCTCCAGCAGCTTTGCTGTGCTGCACCACCATGCCACACTATGCACTGCCTGCCTCTTGATAGTTGAGAAGTCCTGATCATGTCGAAGCAGTAAGGTTTGGTCCCATGGTGACATTCAGCTTTCACAAAACTACAAGCTGTGACGCTGTCTGAACGCTCCTACTGTGTCGATTAATCCACGGTTTCCTATCCTTGCCGGATGAGCGTCCAGCAATGCTCACAGTAGCATGATTGAGGCTTTGTCTGCAGGCCAGCCAATTTGGCAGTTGTTTAAGTTGGGCATTCTAAGATGTGGAACAAGAAAGGAAATGGACTATTAATTTCCAAGTGACTCTTGTCAATAATGTAATTTGAACATAAACATTTTCAGAAGTTAGATTTTTTTTTTTTTTGGGCCTGACTTGACATTTGTTGTGCTTCATGCTTCCTGGTCCCGTCTGTGTGCCCACTTCTTTTTACTTTTGTGCTCTTCTCTTTTCATGTGATAGTTGCTTGTATTATATGTCCCAGCTACGGTCCTCTTTCTCTTCTTTCCTTAGGTAGTGACCACAGAAGACATCCACAGATTTTTTGAAGAGCTTCAGTCCAGGAAGAGGAGAAGGCTGCAGTATTAACAGCTCGGGCATTCATCTAGTTGGTGATGAAAATGTTACCTTTAAATCTTTTTTTTTTTTTTTTTAATGCAAATAATGTATTTCAAAAGTACTGCTCATATTTCTGGTGTGTGCCAGAAAAGCCTCGAGAATGAAGACGTTGCACTTGAAGTGACGGCTGCAAGTCTTGTCATTAACCGGACTGATGTGGATTTTCGACGGATTGAAACTTGGCATGTTCAGGTGGCCACATTTTACAATGTGTGACTTTGTTGAGTTGCCGATAGCCTTTGTATCCCCCTGGTTGTTTGATTCCTGTTCCTGTTTCTGCTATCAAGTGTTTTTTGTGTTTTCCTGGATCAGCAATCCCTGCATTTCAGTCATTAGGTTCTCTGAATACATGGTGAGCTCTTCGACTTTCTTTCAGGGTGTGTGTGTGTTTGTTTGTGTGTATGTGTTCATCAAGTCATTTGTTCATTCTAGCCATGCAAAGTCGTAATGTATCACTAAATGAACCACCCAAACCATAGAAGTGCAGAGAGAGGAAGACGGGCAAAGTGTGTGTGAGGGTGAGTAGTGACTCCCTGAAACAAATGAAAAGGCCATGGGCGACATCAACCACCTTGGATGTGTCAGGGGATCGAGAATCTTGTGAGGACCTGGGGAAGTGGCCAGGAACTGACAGTTGAAGAGTAAAATCTCCTGTGCCATTACAGCCAGACTGCAACTGTGTGTGTGTGTGTTTCATCTCACAGTTTGCTCTGTTATTAAACTTGTGCCCACTTTTAATGGTTTAGCCTCTTAGCCGCATTCATCTGAACTAATGAAGATTTTAAAAGCTCTCACTTTTATTTCTGATTTCTGTTTAACTTTGTTTCTGTATTTTTTTTTTTGAGAATTAAAGTCGAGACCATTCTGTTTGAGCTATTGTGATTTGTAGTAAAGCATTGTGGATAGGAAAGTCAACTTTACAAAACAGTGGTGCTGCTGATCCAGGACAGTCTCTAGGCCGCAACCTCATAGTACAGGCACGTGAAGAGGTGGGTGACGGCATGTGTGTGCCAAACTGTCTGGGTTAAGGGCGCTACACACACCCCTGAGGCCTGCTTTAACAGACCCGTGGCCATATGATGGTAGATGGGGGTTGTGTTGTGCTTCCATGGAAAGATGGACAAGGTAGTCTGGTAAGCTCCAATTGGGTTTAAATGAATTGGAAAGTGCACACTGGGGTTGGTGTGCAACCCATCCACAGGCTATGCACTATGAGTGAATAATAAATGGTTAAAAAAGCACAAGGTCCACTTAACCCCTTTGTCCCCATGGGGTTCCTCCCTTCTCTTTAAGATCCAGCAATCAGGGTGCTGACATGATGTTTGGGTCAAGATCAAAATATTTACTGAGCCACTGCAGCCTTTCCTTCGTAAGCTGGAAGTTTCCTTTACCTGAACTTTCTTCACTTTCTTCTTTTTCCTAATCTTCCTCCATAGCACTTGGCAAGCCAACCTAAGGTGTATTTGAACTTGATTCATGGCAGTGAGGCGCTTGTTTATTGGCCCAGTCCTTGCAGGTTGGACCCAGAGGCTGGTACGGCTCCATTTTGTTTTAGATGTCGACCCAGACTTCTGGTTTGTTTTCGTGTTGCCCCAAAGGGTATGAAGCTGACAAGCTTGATTTAGGATCCCAGCTGGAGCACACAAACAAACCCTTAATCAATTTGGACACCTGCATCATTTGATATGGGTGGTGGAGTGACACTTAACTGCTAGTGACCAGCAGGGAGGTCCCCATCTTTAAGTCATGTTGCTGGCCTTGTGCTTCAACGATAGGTGAATCAGCTGTTTGTTTGGCCAGAAATCAACTGCTGGGCCTTTAACCGTAGGTCAAACAAATGTGATGGTTGGTTAGTCCAGGTGTGAATGAGTCATGATCTGGTCTGGCATCCCATATAGGTTTAGTTCATGAGAGCTGATTATATCTTGCCAAGCCTTGGTCCCTGCAGTGGAAAAAGCTGCTACTGTAAAATGTCAGATGATGGTAGGAGGTCACTCACATAGTGCGTCCAAATTCATGTCTGTTGTCTCAGCCTGCTCACCCTTACCGAGTAGGCTGTCGTCGTCACTTCACTGCCTTCTCAGTGTGACCAAAACTCTCCTCGACATGGGGACCTCAAATGACATCCTGCTGGTGTGGCATCAAGAGACCTTCATCATCATCACTTTCTATTAATACTTTGAAGAAACTAATGGAGGAGCTGCATCACGAGAATTTGACTTGATAAAAGTGTGGTCAGCCCTGTTGACTATCAACCAGAGGCTTGGAATTCTCCATTGTTGTTTTGCACAAGCTGCAGTCCTAACAACAACACCATTTATTTCTATAGCATGTTTTCATACAAATGATGTAGCTCAAAGGTCTTTACAAGATTAAGAAAAAAATACAAAAATAAAATTAGGCAATACTGATTAACAAAGAATAAAGTATGGTCCGGTGGCCAGGGAGGACAGAAGAAACAAAAACTCCAGAGGTCTGGAGAAAAAAAATAACAATCTGCAGGGGTTCCAAGGCCATGAGACCACCCAGCTCCTACTGGGCATTCTAACCAACATCAGTGATCTCAGTAAGTCCTCATGGTTTACAGGCTTCACATAGAAGAATTTGATGATGGTGGTCATGTGGACTTCTGGTCTTTAATCCGTCAATGTAGGGACATCACAGTGCTTTGATCAGCTGCCACAGAAAACCGGAAAAAGAACAGAAGAGAAATTAGGGGTTAGTACGGATTTTGGAGCCACCATGAATGATAATGATAATTGAATGCATATACAGAGTATCAGGTTTAAACTAAAATGAAGCTATGAGAATGCCATGTTAAAGTAATGTGTTTTCAGCAGTTTTTTTAAAGTGCTTCACTGTATTAGCCTGGCGAATTTCTACTGGTAAGCTATTCCAGATTTTAGGTACATAACAGCAGAAGGCTGCCTCACCACTTCTTTTAAGTTTAGCTCTTGGAATTCTAAGCAGACACTCATTTGAAGATCTAAGGTTATGATTTGGAATATAAGATGAGAGGCATTCTGAAATATAAAATGAAGTGAGATTATTTAAGGCTTTGTAAACCATAAGCAGTATTTTAAAGTCAATTCTAAATGACACAGGTAACCAGTGTATTGACATCAAAACTGGAGAAATGTGCTCGGATTTTCTTTTCCTAGTTAAGATTCTAGCAGCTGTATTCTGCACTCGTTGCAATCGATTGATGTCTTTTTTGGGTGGTCCTGAGAGGAGTGCATTAAAGTAATCTAGCTGAATGAAAACACCTCACACAACTGTATTTGACTTGTCCATCACCCACCTACCTGCACATTACACTTTTATACTTCTGTTTTAATACTTTATGCTACCTCTATTACTTATTATCTATCTGCTACTTATTATTTATGTTTATCTTTATACTTTGGTTTTGGCATTTGGTGTGGACAGCAAAGAAAGAATTTCATTGTACAGGGAAACATGTTTCCTTACTGTGCACATGACAATAAACTTTGAACTTGAAAAGTGTGAACTAATTTCTCAGCATCTTGCAATGTTATAAGAGGTCTAACTTTTGCTATATTTCTTAAGTGAATAAATGCTGTCCTAGTGAACTGATTAATATGCGATTTAAAATTCAGGTCAGAGTCAATAATTACCCCTAAATTCTTTACCTCTGTCTTGACTTTTAATCCTAATTGATCAAGTTTATTTCTAATACCCTCATTATATGCAATTTTTCTAATCACTAAGATTTCTAATTTCTCCTTATTTAGTTTTGAGAAAATTACTACTCATCCATTCAGAAACACAAGTAAGACATTGGGTCAGTGAACCAAGAGAGTTGGGGGCATCAGGTGTTATTGATTAATACAGTTGTGTGTCAGCTGTGGTAGCTCACGTTATGCCTTGAGATAATAATGTAAGGGAGGTTATGGTAATGTTAATTGGCTCCTGTTGTCTGCATGTTCTTGAACATCAGTGGCACACAGATGACATCAGACATCTGCTGGGTCATTTTCAAAACCACCCAATGAGAGGTGAAACATTAAACTCTCCTCCTGTATTCACTGAGTGACTCCATGGGGTTATTTGTGGCTGTTGACACCTTTCAAAGAAACATGGGATCCATCTGTTCATCCAGTTTTTCAACCTGTAGATCCTAAAGTTAGGGTCCATTTTAATGTCACTTTATTTTGTTCATAAGTATTCCTTATTTTTTTGCCTTCTGTGCCTGATAAACCTTCATTTTTAGGCCATTTTTGGACAGTAAGTTACACCCTGATGATTAAGAATGAAACCAACAGCTGTGTTCAACAACGATGATCAGAAGTACTTGAAATCGTGCAAGCCACGTCAACTGGCCCCACGGTTCACCTCCTGATTGGATATAAGGGGTCACAAACCTTGAAGAAATGGGAATCAGTAATACAGGCATGTGGGGTGTTATTGTATGGTAGAAGGTGAAAATGCAGATAGACTCCAGCTGCGGACCACCAAAGCTCCATCCACTCCATTGAGAAGGCTGATGCTTTAGTTTCTATTCTGTATCAGTGATAACACTTGGTTACGCTATGGTTAAGATTAGGGTTACTCAAATCAGGTAAACGAGTGACAAAAACCTGCAATCCAATTGGCTGTCCTATAGAACACCAGAATCGCGGAGGTCTGCAGCTGGAACCATCTCGGAAAATGACAAATTTCTGTTACAAACGAGAATGTTTAGACTTCAACCATTTAAATTAATACACACACATTTTAATATTTCAAAATATGTGACGCAACTATTCTTGGTAATTATGTTTTTCTAGCATCTATACATTTCTTATGAACACCCTGACACAGAGCATCTTACGCCAGTTCAGATTTGGTTTTGTATGGTGTTAACTTGGATTGCATGTCATGTGTCCGCCACACCGACAGAGGTCAGAATGTAGCGCGGCTCCGTGCACTGTCCGCGGTATCGGTGGCAGCTGCCTGGAATTGGGCCGAGGCCGAGAACGCTAATCGAGTATCGTGAAGGCCGCCCGCTCGACGCCACTTGTTTTCTCCAAAAAACGAAGGAAAGCGGACGGTTTTGGTGCGTAGGGAACCCAAGCCAAACCTTCACCCGCCTCAGCGGTACACCGGACAGCGGCTATCCAGTGGAGTTCACGACCGACGTGTGCGAGACGGGCGGGAGCCCCGAGCTGGAGTGGCATGTCGGGGCCGCGGACGGACGGCTGCAGCTGACGCTCGGCTCGGCTCCGTTTGTTTTCGTCCTGAGTGGCTCTCTTCTGTTTGGGGGGGCGGCGCCAGCTGCAAGTTTTACCGGACAGAAGTCGCGTCTCCTCCCAGTGAGGTGACGCGAAGAAGCTGCCGAAGAGAAAACTTCACACCAGGTGAGAAAAACAGGAAAATAAAAGACTGCGGACGGGCGGGTGTGGAAGTTGCGGGGCTCGTCTGTCGGCACTCTGGGTCGGCCCGGACGGGACACTTCAGCCTCTTTGAGCTGCCCGCCGGTTTCCCAGAGCGCTTAAGCGACTGGCCACGCCGCCTCCGTTAAGTTTGAGACCCGCGTAGGGGACGGTTTTCACGGCCGTCCAGGGCTCGCGAACCATCGGCAAGTTGGCCGAGAAAACTTTGGACTCGAGTCGTCTACTCGGGAAGACCCCCGGCTGTGTTCGCGACTAGACTGGAGTGGTCCATCCCTTCGCACCGTCAGGTCCTGTCACCAGCTTAGCTTAATTTGAAGAGGCGCTCAAGGCCAAACACTGGAAAGGTGATGGAGACACGGGGAGAACATACAAACTCCGGACAGCCGACTTAAAGGGGACTCCTCTAACCCCCTTGGAGTTTTGTTTACTCCTGAAAAAAAGCCAAAAACGTCATTTTGATTTTAGCGAGATAAATGCCAAAACGTCAACGTAAATGCAGTGGGAAAGGTCCTGTACTGATGTACATTTGTTACGTGTCCTTTGAGGAACGCACAGTCCTGTGTCACAATCGGGACAGTAGACGAGTGTTTCGTTATGCACTTTTCTTGGCATAGATTGTTTATGAGGTGATAGAATGTCGGAGGCAGCTCCGCATGATCAATGTGACGCTTGTGTTTTTGTAGCATACCACCGCGCAAGGCTTATTGACTTCCACATTTCACACCACATGTGCATTGACAGTCGCTGCACTGTGAACGATGTTTTGTTCTTACACTTGATTGCAGGCATACCATCTCTTTGCCATGCACCTACTTGCTCCACGCATATCAGGACAATTTGGTTGTATGGACCTGTATGCCTCAGTTTCGCTACCCGTTTCAACGTCTGAAGAGCAGTTCAGATTGTCATTACTATTGAATGATTTAACTTATCGTTCCGTTTCAGTTTGTTTAAAACTTGATGTTACAGCTTCTTGTTTATACTCCATGTGTGTTGTTTGACGGCTCCACGCCACTCATGAATAGTGATAAGTTACATTAGAGTTGCAAAATTCATGGATTTATTAATCATTTTTTGTGTAAGAAACCCATTGATATGCTAGTGACATTGTGGACGTTATCTGCGTGGTGGATTCTGACAGTATGTGGATGCTTTTAATGTGCTATAGATTTAATTTGAAATGGATACATTTGGTATTTTTGACCATCAATCTCTACACGATAACCCACAATGACAAAGTGACAATTTGTCATCAGAAATGTTTGGAAATTTATTACAAATCACAAAACTGAAATCTCTTCTTCCTAGAAGTGTTCAGACCATTTGATGTGGTACTCCAAATTGTGTTCAGGTCCATCCTGTTTGCTTGAATATTCCTTAAGATGTTTCTAGAACTTGACCAGATTCCACCTGTGTTAATCTAAATTGATTGGACATCAATTTGGAAAGGTAAACTGTGTATAGAAGGTCCTACGATTCACCTTGCAAGTGAGGACAAAAACTAAGCCATGAAGTCCAAGGAGCTCTCTACATAAGTGTTCTCAAGAGCAGAGTGGCCTTTGTAATTGTGAAATTGAAGAAGATTGGGACCACCAGGTCTCTTACCTAGAATAGCCAGGTGGGAACGGCCTTGATCAGGCTGGTGACCAAGAGCCAATGGTCATTTTAACAGAGCTTCAGAAGTTCGCTGCTGAAATGGTTGAACCTGTCAAAAAGAAGACCATCTCAGCAGCACTCCTTCAATCAGGTGTATATGTTAAAGTAACTAGATGGAAGCCACTCTTGAGGAAAAGATATGACAGTCTTATTTCTAGAGTCATCCATCTTGTGAAATTGAGTAACCAAGTAAGAATCTAAGAGTCTTGGTCAGGGAGGTAACCAAGACCTCAGTGATTACTTTAGCAGAGCTTTAGAGGTTCTATTGTAACATGAGGAAACCTGTTGGAAGGACAACCATCTCAGCAGCACTCCATCAACTAACCACTCCTACGGTAAAGCATGGTGGTGGCAGCATCATGTTATGGAGACCGGTCAGAATTAACTGTGGGATGAATGCATAAAAATACAGAAAGGTCCTTGAAGAAAACCTGTACCAGAGTGCACAACACCCCAGAAAGTAATGACAGTTCAGACACAAAGCAGACAGCCAGTATAATGTTGGAATGGCTTCATGGCGAGTCTCTTGATTGTTCTAGAGAGGCTGAGGCCTACAGAGAGTTCCTTGAACTTGAAACTGCATGTCGGGACAAAAATCAAGTCATGAGTTGGTGGGATCATATATTCACTGCTGTGTAGTTCTCCATGATGTCCAATCAATTGTGTTTGCCCCAGGTGCACTCCAATCTAGTTCTAGACAGATCTCAAGGAGACTTAAATAAAGCAGGATGAACCTGAGGACAGTATGGAGTGCCACTGCAAAGGGTTTGAATACTTCCTGGAATGAGAGATTTCAGTTTTTGATTTTTAAATTTCCAAGCTCTTCTGATAATGTTTTCACTTTGCCATCGGTTATTGAGTAGATTGATGAGCATATACGTCACATTCCTCCCATTTAAAATGAATCTACAACACAAAGTGAGCAGAAAGACATGAGGTCCAAAGACTAACTGAATCTGCGGCATCTGCTAATTTATTGTATCATCTGTACAACACCCTCAATGGGAAATTGTAGAAAGTGGTTTGTGTAAAAAGTACTAAGAGGGCAGTAAAGTTGTTTTAAGATTAGACATGACTGTCCTGCGGCTTGGTAAGAGGTTGTGACCACCTTCATAGTCCTGATTCCATGAGTAACAAGATGATCACTGAGGCATGAGTTAACCAGCCCACCATGAAGCAGAAATTCATCTGATACTGATGTGTTCAGGATGAACGATGGCCACAGGAAGAGCGATGAAGAAAATGCCAGGCATCCCTTGAAACACAACTTGAGTGCTGGGCTTTTCTAAGACATTGGTGGACAAGCCCAGCACTTGACCTGCAGGGTTTTTGATTTCAAAGTGTCATAGGCAGAATACAGGCCTTAGATAGCTCTACTGAAGCTCTTCTGGGGTGTGTGTAGATATCCAGTTACATGCTATAGACAGCCTTGGCATGCTGGGAATATGGTGCAGACAGGCCTGCTCATCCATCAGTAGACAGCAGCTGAAACGTGTAAAGACAGGGTAACTACAAAACAGAATACTAACAACCATAGCCATTAAAACAATTGTGATCAGAACAGGACATTCAACCAAACAGTCTCATCCATCTATCAAGTCAAGTTTTGAAGGTCCTCAAGTTGCAGTATCTGTCACACTGTTTGTGTCTGTGGTTCTTTGCATCTGCAAAAAAATTTCTAACATTTGTGCTTAATTGCCTCTTTAGTTTCCATCTGTGCCCATCCATTGTTGAATTCAATTTAAAGTAAAAGCAGGGATCTACTGTACGCATTCTATTCTAGTGACAAGTCCACTATGACTTCAGGATCCTTGTCATGAGGTGGACTTCTAAGTTTCAGGTCCCCAATTATGTATACAAGTTTCACGTTTTTAATTTGTATCAGCAATGTTTTATACTGTGTGTGTTATCCAGGTCTCTTTTGTATTGATACAGCTGATTGTGCATTGCCCGGCATTCCACCAAGTTTGTAAGTCCACCATACTCTGCATTCAAAATCCAAGAACCTCATGTTTAGTATGTGTGAAATAAAAACCGGACACATCCCCCAGGTTCCATTAATATCTGAAACTTGTTAGCATTCAAGGTAAGAATTACTGAAACCACACCCATAAAAATGAAGTTAACAAACCTGCATAATCACAGGTAGTACATGTACAGTCACGACTTGGTTAGCAAAGTCCCGACTAATGACGTTGCACTTTAACAATGGAGCTTCCATAGAGATACAATAAATTAAATCAAATAATGTTGAAATGCTGTTGTATTAAAGTATTTATAATGTTATTTATATTACTGTATGTCAAGAATTATTCATTTACATGATGTATGTATTATGCTAATGTGAGGTTAGGTTGGCTTAGGGTAGGGTTCGTCACGTCCAGTGTATACTTTATGCATCATCGTGACAAAAATGACACAAAGGTATGTTATAGCGACCTGCTGGCGCATGCTACTTCGCCGCATGCTGTGCATAGAATTTAGCATTGCAAACACGGTGCCTTGTATCCAAAGTCAGCATAGCAAAATGACATCAGACCCAGAGGCCCGCCCCTTAATATATGTTATAGTGCTTCACAACGAAACCATAGTTGGAACCATTGTTAAGTAAGATATGACTGTATAGCCGACGTAGAAGACTGCAGTCAACCTGGGGTCCAAGTGCACCCTGACTTTTGACCTGTAAAGTTGGAGTTATGCATAAGTGAAAGTTGCTCTGAAGTTATAGGAAATATTTTACAATGAATGGTCACTTATTTTCCTCTGTTCGTTTTCTGTCACGATGCTGATCCTTGACAGTTGGTGTCTTTAAACTGGACAAACTGGCATGTTTTGCTCTCAGTCATGTACTGTTCATATCTGCTGGTTTACCCATTGGGTGTTTTTTCCATTTTTATGTTCTAGGAATGAATGATCTGGATTCGGTGTTTCCTGTGCTGTAAGGTCAAGTGGCACCGTGGCCAGTTGCCAGCTGAAAGCGAAAGTGGGGAGAATGAAGCAGCAGGACGGCACTTGGGAGCTGATGTGAAGAAAATGGGTGTCAATGCCTCTAATTACCCCCACTCATGCTCCCCTCGGATTGGAGGGAATTCCCAGGCTCAGCAGACATTTATAGGTATTTAGTTGATTTTTTTTATTTTTTATTTTATTTTTTTTTTTTTACTTTTTCTGCACTGGAGAGGGTTTATTATGTTATGAAACCTGATATCATTAATATATTGAATTAACTGTTGGTCCCACCTCATAGTGGTATAAGGCAGAGAAAAAACAAAGCCAACTTAATCAAGAAGGCTTCACATTCTGCCTGACCGCGAAGCAACTATTCAACCACCAAGAATGCCCCCCTTTCAATTAATTTACTTATTGACACTGTCTTCCAGTCACCCACTCATTCACATCACACACACTTGAGTCAGCCACAGACCTGTTAATGTGCAACAGTAAGAAAAGATCCAGACATGCGTTTAACTCTGATGAGCTCTAGAATTTAAAATAACATGTAAGAGTTTGAGATGTTTTTCGTGGGGACAGTTTGCTTATAAAGTGTCCAATAATCAAATCAGATTGTTGCACATGTTTAAAGGAATACATCGCCCAAAAATGATCTTTTTTTATGTGTTGTTTAACCCAACACTTAGTTTGTTGTGATGGCCAAGAAAAAATTAAAATCTCATGTTTTAATGTAGAATGGACATAACACAACTCCCGTTACAGTGGCATTCAGTGGAGACTCAGCCTGGACAATAGCAAACAAAATCAAACCATCCATGAAACTCAAATGAGTCATGTCACATGACTCCAGTGTGAGATATCCAACCACATACATATAATGTCCCAAATACATGTATTTTGGTTAAAATATGTATACACTGATTAGCCAAAACATTATGACCACTTGCCTAAAATGCTGTTGCACCTCCATGTGCTCCCCAAACAGCTGTGACCCACCAAGGCCTGAACTCTGTAAGACTTCTGAAGGTGTTCTGAGGTATCAGGGATCAGAATGTTAAAGGATAAGTTCAGTATTTTTCAGGTCATAGTTATTTCTTCACAATCTTGGTATGCATTCATTTGCCAGATAAATATGTGTTTTAAAGAGAAGCGTTTGTTATAAATTTTAAAAATTCCATCTTGCAATCATACATCTTTCTGTAATTATGTATATTAATGAAGATCATACCAGGTACGCTGTTGTGAAACTGTGCCACTTCAATCAAGGAGTACCATTGCCATGAAGGGGCGTACCTGGTCTGCAATAATGTTTAAGTACAGTAGGTAGTACACATCAAGTGAATGTCCACATGAATTCCTGGACCAAGGGTTTCCCAGCAGCACATTACATAAAGCATCACACTCCCTCTGCTGCCTTGTCTCCTTCCCAAAATGCATCCTTGTGCAATCTCTTGTCTAGGTCAATGACACAGCCATCCACATGGTGCAGTATAAAATTAATTTAATCAGACCAGGCAATCTCCTTCCATTGTATCAACATCCAATTACGATTCTCACATACCAATTATAGGCCCTCTCAACAGTGGGCAGGGGATGTCATGAACATTTGACAGCCTGTGGCCACAGATTTTCTAAAAGCAACAGGGTTCAGTACACTGTGGTTCATAACACTTCTGCATCCATAACTAAAATAAGCTGTGACTTCTGCCTATCTTTTAGTTCATGCTGAACAGGATAGCCTTTGTTAACACGTTGCATCGGTAAGTCTTGGCTCCCCCACACAATTTTGGCGGTTTGTAGTTTGCCCATTTTCAGACTATTATTGATTCGTATTCACCCCAGCCCTGCTATTAAGGAAATACTCTGACCCAATCATCTGACCAGAAGGACTTGACCATTAACAAAGACACTTCCTTCTTTACACCTGCCCATATCTTCTGCATTCAACATGTTGGCTATGAGAACCTAATGTCAGCTTACTATCTAGTATACTTCTCTGACTTTGACATGTGCCTTTGTTCCAAGATAGTCTGTGTCATTTGCTTCATATAGGAGTAGTCAGAATGTTTTGGCTCATTGGTGGAAATTAACAAAATTGGAGCATACTGAAACAGGATCAAGTGTTTGATTTCAACAACTGCCTCCCTCTCTCATTTATTGGTCAGTCCAACCCAGTTACACCTCATTCATTGTCTACCATGGCGTGTCACAACTTATCAACATTGAAAAGGGTGAACTGTAAGAAAGGAATAATAAAAGATAAAAGAAAGCTAAAACACGATCCTGTGGATAGTCAGTCTTATATATGTGCATACCCAACAGAGGTGCTTCAACAGAGGGTCCATTCATCGGTTTCATAAACAGTGCAGCAGACCAACAAATAAGGTGAGCGGCAGGTCTTCATTTCAGAAGCTTCATCGTGTTTCAATGTGTTTGACTATTTTGTATGAAAGAATTTTCTGGAAGTGGTTTAGCCAAAGTATGCATGTCTGACACATTGGGCCTGACATTTAAATTATGTGGCACAAGTCATTTTTTTTTTTTTAAATCATGTGTGTTGTTGATCAGCCTGGGTCTCTGTTTAATCAGGACTTTTACAATCTTTATTCCCCAAGAAAGCATGCGATTAAAAGTTTTCCTCCGCCATTACTGCTATCAGCATTGCTAAATAAACAGGTCCAAAAAAAAAAAACAGAATTTTTGGGTTGAGTGTTCTCTTTAATGAACTCATTCTGATGCGGTGCTTTTCTCCTTTCAGTTTAATTAAGGTTCAAATTATAGTTCTATTTTTTTAACTTTTTAATATCCTCTAATTAATGAAGAGCAGGGCACTTTATTCTCCATGCCTATTACATTGATTTTCACCTGTTAGCCTGTCAGTGCTCTTGTAGTTTTTTTTCACTTTTAGAGTTTATGTAGTGTTGTCCATGTTATGAGTATAGACGTCTTCAGCCAGCTCAAAGGCTGATTGCACAGCAAAGATTTCCTCTACTGAATACAGAGCAGTATTTTGTAGGGATGTGTTAGTGCCCAGATTAAAATAAAAACTTTTGCCGTCAAAATGGACGATGCATTTAAATCGAACACCTGCACACTTTTAATTTATTAGTGTCTAATTAATTATGAGATTTCTGTCTGTCAGCTTAGTTGTTTCTGCATGAAGATTAAGGTGACATTTAAACTGACCTGTTTTTTTAATGTTAAATTAATAAGAAATGCTTTTTGTAGATGACAGTTTATAGGGTGCTATTTACACATCTGATGGTTGAGTTACCTTTTTTCTTCCAAGTACTTTGAAATGTTGCCTTTGGAGTTCTGTTCATTTCTATGTCATGACAATGTAATTTTGTATCTTTCTTTGTTTTTCTTTCACACATGGTGTTTACAGTGTTCATCATTCACACTTTGTTTCCTGCAGGGACTTCCTCTTACTCCATCCAGGGCTATGGCTGTGATTCAAAGCTCTATAGCCTTGATCACAGCCATGAGAAGCCACAGGATAAGAAGAAGAAGTCCTCAGGCTTGGCCACACTCAAGAAGAAGTTCATCAAAAGGCGTAAGTCGAGCCGCTCTGCGGACCATGCCAAACAGATGCGCGAACTTCTCCTTGGCTGGGATGTGCGTGACGTCAGCGCTCTGGTAGAAGAGTATGAGGGCACGGCAGCCTTAAAAGAGCTAAACTTCCAGGCCAGCCTTGCTCGGCCAGAGGCTCGTACACTACAGAAAGACCTCTCTGACCTCTACCAGTACAAGTACTGCACAGATGTCGACCTCATATTTCAAGACACATGCTTCCCTGTGCATCGGGCAGTTCTTGCAGCCCGTTGCCCCTTTTTTAAGACTCTACTCTCCTCCTCTCCTGAATATGGTGCAGAGATCATGATGGATATTAATACCGGTGGGATTGATCTGCCCATGTTCTCAGCCCTGCTGCATTATCTGTACACTGGGGAGTTTGGGATAGAGGACTCGAGATTTCAAAATGTCGATATTCTTATGCAACTGAGTGAAGAGTTTGGGACACCAAATTCTCTGGACATGGACATGCGAGGCTTATTTGAGTTCATGTGCTACTACGATTCTGTCCTTGACTTCTCCTCTGAGTCTGATCTTGTTGAAGCCTTTGGGGGAAGCCAGAGCTCTATGGATGAGGAGCTGAGAGCACATAAAGCAGTCCTTTCAGCCCGCTCGCCTTTCTTTCGCAACCTTCTTCAGAGAAGGATACGGACAGGGGAGGAGATTACCGATCGGACGCTGCAGACGCCCACGAGAATCATCCTGGATGAGTCTATCATACCGAAGAAGTATGCCAAGGTCATCTTGCACTGTATGTACACAGATTTGGTGGACCTTTCCTTTGTTCTACACTGCAGTCCATCTGTCGGCAGCCTTTGTGAAGTTCAGGCTCTTGTATCAGGCAAAGGAAGCATTAGTCGGGCCGAAGAAGCTATGGAGCTCTACCACATCGCCCTCTTCTTGGAATTCAACATGTTGGCACAAGGTAGACTCTGTTTAATTAAAGATTTTCCTGTTGAAGTGTGTGATTTCACAGCCTTCAGTTTATGCACTGCTTTATTTCTATTACTAAACATATGTATTTCACTGCGAGTGGGCAGTCTGGCCATAAATCAGTGTTGCAATGTGAGCTTTGGTAGTGTGGGATATAATGTATTTGTACCTATTCTTTAAACTGAATTGTATTTTCCAACAAATAAGTGATTAATCATGCACCTCTTTATCCTTTATAACATTTGTTGAGCCATGCTCCTCAGATGGATTCAGTAGCAGATGTGTTCACCTGTCCAGCTTGAACCGATGACCGTTCAGCCTCTCACTCACTTACGCCACCACCAAGCAAACGTAGGACAAAACTTGGCCTTTTACGGTACTGCATAACTAGACGTGTAGAGGCCTTTTTTGCTTTATTAGTGTGGTATTTTTAAAATTAAACTGCTGACCACGTGCAGTACCTGTTCGCTTATTATTAACAAAATGGTATTCTTTGAACTTGGTATTCATTCAACATAGAACATATTAAAATAAATAAAGTATATCCCATTAATATACATTCCTTTTTTAACAAATAGCACATTTGCACAGAATATTTATCAGTAATACACCTGGCAAAGAAAGACACAGTTCTAATGGAATCTTTTAATGTTTATCAAGACTTAATGAGGCTAACTTGGCTTAACAAATTTACACGTAAAATTGACATGTAAGTTAACTCTTTGAGGGCTGAATATTTTTTTCCAAAAAATGCACTTTTCTGAAAAAAACACAAAGCAATCATTTCCCACATAAATCAAAATAACATTTCTGTTGCTTCGTGCTGTGGCTGCCAGTTCGCAGACTCTTGTGGCTCCGTTTCTCATGGGTGGCAAGATGGCTGGCAGGAATGTGCGACAGGCTGGATGCCGTGCCGTTTTTGTGGGGCGTGGGCGGCAGCAGCAGTTGCGGTCATAGTGCAACACAATCTGGTTTGTACCTCTTGTCATTGTAAGTGGCGGTCCTCCCAGGCGAATGTTGCATCAGCTACATGAACATGTGCAGCACCACGATCAGCTGGGGACCGATCAGCTGATGCCGGTACCTCACGTCAGAGTCCATTTCAGCAATAACATGCAAAACGTTGTCCATGGAGTTTTTTGCTTTGCACATTCCCTTCGATATCTCGACAGATATCAGTGCCATTTTTGTCACTGATTGCTCTTAGCTATCCACATGAGTGCAGGGAATCTCGGTCAAACCTACAAAGCTAACTTTCCTCCTAGCAAAGAGAGTGGAAATAAAACGTAAAGATGGGTTTGGTCACTGTTTAAAGCTGATTACCACCCTCATCCACCTCCTCTTGACAAAAGTCAACATGTGCCCTGAAAAAGTTAAAAAGCTTACTGTTTACTATTTAGTGAGGGAAAATTCTTATTTGTTCCTTTTCTAATTGCAAATGTGAGCTGCTTACTAAGTCCAAAATTAATTTACATCCACACTTAGACAAGGAGTTTCTGTTTAAATCAAAGAACAAAACATAAAGGTCTGAACTCGTTAAAAGAAGCTTCTGTTTTAATTTGTGACAGAGGCTTGCATCTCTTTTCTTCCACTGCAATTGTATCAGGATAATGCACATCTGTCATTTCTCTCAATATACATGACTTTTTAGATTCCCCTTTCTCAGCTTATTGCTCCACATTCTTTAACACTTTGAACGCAAGCTTTGAGGTATCTTCTTGAGCCAGTTAAGACATGAGAATTCAAACCTCCATATACAGCCACTATAGATTTCAATTTGGTTCTGCATCTAGTGGATAGCCATAGGTTTTTTTTTTGTTTTTTTTTTGCTGCATCCTGGTAATAAAAGGTCCTGCAGTCAGTGTGTTAACACTAGAATTCCTGAAGCCTATTAAAAAAAATCAGAATGCCGGGCCTCCTTAAATTCCTCTTCATCAGTGTCTTTGTTTTGCAAATATGTCAATCGGCACAAGCAGCAAGCAGCTTGCTTTCTCATCCCCCACCGACGCAGCTGAAGTCAGATGCAATATTCTCAGAGCTCAAGTCTGTTTATTTGGGTGCGAGGTGTCTGGAGTTGTATAGGGTAAATAATATATCGTTATTTGGAATACATACATTTCATGTGTGCTCCATGTCTCCAACAATCTGGGTAAGTATAGGATGACAGGAAATGCGAGGCAAGAAGTGTTGAACACATAACTAAAACAAAAACTTTTTTCATGTTATATTAATAATTGACAAAGTGTTGATATGAAGTCCAAATATCAAATAAACACTTTCACAAAAGGTATAACAAAACAAGTGTGCTTTTATTCAAGAATATAACCAAAGAAGAAGAAATTATTCAATTTACATGTTGCTGTCAATGTGTAAAAACCAAAGACCAAATATCAGTTGACACAACCTAAATATGCCAGCTTGGCTGGTGTAGAGGTAAGAACTGCTGCCTCATAATTAAGAGGTTGTGTGTTCGATTCTGAGTCCTCCCTGCATTTACCATTTTGAGTATTGAGCTGCTTTTGTCATTACTATTGCATAATAAAAACATATTTGATTTGAGTCTGTAATAATGAGCAATCAATTTTGCTACTTTAATAAGATAGTGCTAAAGTGATATAAGCAGACACACAAATGCTGGTGAATCATGTCTTCTTGGTGTCTTGTTGTTTGAATTTTTTATTCACTTTTATTCTTGAATGAAAGCACACTTGTTTCATTATACTTTTGCAAAAGTGTTTATTTATTTTATATTCCAGTAACCACTTAAATTACATTAAATCTGTCTCTGCCTTTTTCGCGCATGCACACACATATCCATGCATGAAAATGGCATTACTTGAAAACACTGTCATTTGAACATGAGTTGTCATTTGAACATGTTTTTCTTTTCAATCTTGCCCAATCGCCACATTATAGTTCATGGTTTTGAGAATGCGGAGAGATGTCTTTTTGGGTGCATACAACATCCGCATGGCACTGCCAGATCTAAACACTACTGTGGAGAATTGCTTGCGTACTGAAGTGACTTTAGCTGCAGGTGGAAGTTTCCATCCCACTTTATTTATGGTGCCAAGCAGAGTTTTTGTTACTGTGCAACAGTTTATTAGCCAGAAGTTGTCTGTTGTTATGGTTGTGCCTTCGTCCAGAAATGGCTTTATTACCACAGTCTCGGAAAGTCTTTCTCCTGTGAGATGACTGGGATTTATTCCTAAATAAGGAGTAGAATTGCACATGTACTTAGCCTCCAAATCTGTCACAATCCAAAACTTTATGCCGAATTTGTCAGCCTTGGTTGAGATGTATTACAAGAAAGGACAATGAACCCTAGTTGGAAACAGTTGGTCATCAACAGTAATATGTTGCCCTGGGTTGTAATTGAAAATGCAATTCTCAACAAAACATTGTCAGATGTCAAAGATATTGGCAAATCTGTCATTTTTCCACATGTTATACATGGGTGCCTTTGTTGTCAAAGGGCAAATGCGGCATGGTAGTCTGATAGTGGTCACGGGGCATTGTATCTTTGATTGCTGTAATAATAAATAGTTCTGACCAGGCATCAACCACAGCACCAACTGTGGTCATCACTGCTCTTGTGAAAAGAATGGAGGTAGGGCTGAGCGATATGGATCAAATCTCATAGCTTGATATTTTTTAGCTGAATAGCAATATACTATGTATATCTTGATATATTTTTTCTTCCCATAAAGTAATAACAAAAAAGACAGTTCTGAGTCAAAGCCACATGTCCCAAATGTCACACAGGCACTTTTATTGACATACAGCTATAGATGTATGTGGGAAATTTTTCAAAAATAAATTATAGGCATATATTAAATAATAATGCTCCTTGAATAAAATAATGTTCTTTTCCTACATAACAAAAGACTCACAGCTGTGAAATTAAGAAAATGTAAACAGAAAAGATACAGAGAAAAAATAACAAAAAGCCGACTTGCTCTTTAAAAAGTGGGTTTCCACTGAAATAAGAGTTCACTATTTACCAAAATGCTTCCTCCTGTGTGTAGTCCTGTACAAAAATGTAGGACTTTGTTCAAATAACAAAGCATGTAAACAGTTTGAATTAAATCAACAAAATTCCATCCCTTAGTCAGTGCATCTTTTTGTGCAAATCTCCAATAACAATAAAAATATAATGAGAACAAAATTTACTGATTTTTGTGCCAGGAAAACTAGTTGGTCAGCAGAGTCAGTTTTCAAGGATGCCCTGTTGCAGGTTTCAATGTTTCCACTGCAACTGAAAATCCTTTTCATTTGAGAGTGCCAGCATCACTCTCTTCACAAACTGACAACAGGTAGCTAGAAAGTTAATTTTCTATTGCCTTCCTCTGTGTGAAAGTGGTGGTGTTGACTGTGCTGTGCTGGAAGAAGCTTGCCAGTGATGTTTTCTTTTTAGCTGCGAGTGCCACTGCTGCTTCTTGGTCTGCAGACTCGGGCACAGCTGGTTCAGGCAGCTTAGACAAACATCTGCCCTGATAACTGAGCAGCGACTCTGCCTCCAATTCAGCTTTTTTCAGTGCATTCATTTTCTCACTTGGGATGTATTTGACCCTGAACCGTGGATCTACAAAAGAAGTGATGTCCAGTAGGTTGCTGGTGGATGGGTCTACATATTTATTGTTGAGGTTATACACAATGCTGGTCTTGATGGAAATACACAGTTCACTGTCCCCTTCTCCAGGTGCCAGGAGACTTGTGTTAAACAGGTGTGGCACAGGTCTGACATATGACAGGATCATGTACTCTTCTGCTGAAAGAGCATCACTGAAGTCCTGAAGGGGTTTCAGTGCTTTCTGAATGGCCTGCCAGGTAGGGACAAGAGGTCTGGGTTTCAGGTCGTCAGAAAGACTTTAGAAAGAGCTGTTTTCTGCTCCAGGGCCCCCTCTATCATTAGCAACCTTGATCCCCAGCAAGTGACTGTCTCTGTGATTAGCTGCTGATCAGGCAGACCCAGCTGCATTTGCACTTCAGCCAGTTCTCTTCCTCTGGCTGTAGGAGAAGCTGCTGACAACTTCCTCACTCAGAGAAATGGCTCGGGTGATGCGGGCATCATTCATACCATGTCCTGTAACACACAAAGTAAAAACTTTTAAAATCACTTTCATTTTTATGTAAAGAGGCATGTCACTCAAAGGCCAATTAACATCCTTTTGTGTTTAGTAGGGATGTATAAGATTTAAATACGTGTTTAAACTGGGTTATGTAATGTGTGACCTAGAAATGGTTTTGGTTAAACCATTTCGATAAAATCACCATCATTTGAGTGAAACAGATGTTTATTTTTAGACCTTTTCAATCTCAAACACTTCTGTATTTAAAATGCAT
Organism: Polypterus senegalus; assembly: GCF_016835505.1. NCBI lineage: Eukaryota > Metazoa > Chordata > Cladistia > Polypteriformes > Polypteridae > Polypterus > Polypterus senegalus. The sequence continues at coordinate 73,313,627 of NC_053171.1, read as the reverse complement.
CTCTTTCTTCTTAAGCGGAATGGTGGCTGTGGTGGTAAAGATTTGCTGGCTGTTGCTGGTTCAAATCCTGCAACAACCAGAACGCTTCTTTGGGATCTTGAGCAAGACCCTTAACCACAACTGCTTTGTCCTAGGTATGATGTAAACCTGCATCCGGCCCTGCAAGTGGCCCTCCAAGAAGTTGGTGGCAAAATTGGCACTCCGGCTGCCGTAAAAAACCTTCATATAGCTCCACATGGAATTGCGTGGTGCCAAGGCATCACCCGTTATGTGTCATGTGTGATGGTTCCGGCCACGCACTGTACACAGTGCATGCTCCCCTTCCCTTTGCTGTCTCTTCTCACGTGGGGTTCTTGTTCACTGTCACAATCCTCAGTCTAACACACAAACTTCACTAGGGTTGGTAGTTTATGTAACAAAGTTTCAGTTTCATAAGTGGTAACTGTATAAGCCTAAACTTTTCAAATAGAGTATCTTGTGGTCAATAGGCATATTCCGCTCTGTAAGTGGTTCTATAAAACTTTTTACTTAACTCTTTTAGGATGGGCAGAGGGCGAAAAAAAGCTGTGAATGACGATAAAATTCACTGTTACATTATCGGTAGACAGTATTTGCTAGGAGGATTGTTAGACCCGTTAAATTGAAGTTGAATTCCTGCATGTGTGTGAGCAGCATAGAGTAAACAGTGTCTAGAATGGCATTGACATCGAGCATGAGAGTGAAGTGAATGTGCAAAGCAAAATAGATAGAAAGATAGATATTTTATTAATCCTAAGGGGAAATTCAAAGAAATAATTTGGTAGTGAGTTCACAATTCACAGAAATAATTTGGTAGTGAGTTCACATTTCCCAGGATCACAGATGGCACCGAAGGCTTGTAACACCACTTTCTCAGAAGCCGCTTCGCTTTTAGCTTAGCTCCGGCTCTGCTGCCACGATACCTTCTTACCTCGTCAGGTAAATAGGGAACCACACCGGCACGGGCATTTGTTCTGGGCGCTTGAAGTTGACTACCAGAATAGACGAGTCTCTGCGTGTAAAAATCCATGTCCAAGTAGTAAAAAGTATCCAGGGAACGAGTCCACATAAAAGAAAGTGGTAGGAGTGATCAGTGAAATAGAGAAAATGGTAGAAAGATAAATTCGTACACAGTGCTGCTGGAAAGGCTTCCACTTGCGGCTGCGCCTGAGTCATAAATAGTGGATGACTAATTGCGTATATTTTATTATTTAGAATTGGACTGTGACTTGTTGGACTATGGTTTTTGAAATCTAAAACAAAAGTGAGTTACTGGCATCCGCTGATAAATCCCCAGTTGCGTGCCACTGCCCCTGTCCAGCCACTGCCAGATCTCTTAACACGCAGCGACTACACACTGTATGCAGCAACGAATGTTTTATGTTGAATCATATGTGAGAAACAATTGCTTTCTGTGCTTTTTAGAAACCTTAGTTTTTTGGAAAAAATATTCAGCCCTGGTTAAAAAGGGAAAAAAAAAAATGTCTCTAAAAGAGTACATTATTATGCCTGGCATATTTTTTTCCTATTTCAATTTAACTGATTCAATATTGCAATTACCAATGGCTAGATGAAGTCTGTGACCAAAACACTGCATCCTCAGCCACTTGTTCAGTTGCACCACCTTGACATTATTAGTCCTGTTGTCAGTAGTTATAGCAACCAGTCACGTCTGGTTGAGCTTCCAGCTTGTGAGGGCATCCTGCAAGGCTTCAACTATATGCTCCCCGGTGTGGTCTTGGGGAAAGTACCTGGTTTGTAGACAAGCACTTTTCAGTTCCCAGTTTTCCATGAAATGTATTGTCACACTCATTTATGGCTTGCAGGTCCTGCTGGACCACATATCGGTGGTCAGCGTGAAGTGAAACATTTTGGCAAGCCGGGCGGCAAGACTCTCTCTAACTTCAGTATACATTTTCTGCAGTACTTCTTTTGCAAAGTAATTCTGACTAGGTAACTGGTATCTTCGGTCAAGTTTTTTTAGCTGCTGTATAAATCTGGCTTATTCCACAGTTGAAATGGAGACCGTGTCTTTAGTGATATGATGTCACTGCTTTAGTAATGTCACCCCACTTTTCACTTTTTCTCTCATAAGGCACAGCATGGCTATATGAGTTTTGTAACGTGGTTGGTTTTGGGGTAGGAGCCTAGGAAGGTTTCACGGTCTGCGCTGCAGCACGCATTTTCACACACTCTTTGTACTGCACTTTATGGTGCAATTGTAAATGGTGGAAAAGAGTAGTAGTGCTCGAAGCTGTTGTTGGACTTGTTTTCGGCATTCTCTACAGAATACAGTATTGTGCTGCTATTCTGACACCTTGAACCCGAACTAGCTCCAAATAATTGAGCCATTGTTTTTCATCTTACCAACCAGTTCTTGTGTCTTTATCCATCTTCTTTCCTTACTTCTTGTTCTTTTCTTTTCTCTCTTTTTCTGTTCAACTGCCATTTAGGGTTCTTTTTATTTAACCTGCCTAATCGAGCACAGGTGCGAGGAGCTACTCTTCCCGCAGAACAAATGAGGAATCTGACTGATCTGCCCGCCTTTGCACATGTATGTGGCATGATCAGCCAGCACTTCAATTAACCGATGGTCAAAACACACTCGTGCATCCCACACCTGATTGGAGCCTGCACCTATTTGGGGCACGATTATTTATTTATTTAAAAACTGGCCAAAGCAGTTAAGATACGGACCCACTATATCACATAACAACTTTTCATACTCTTAAGAACAACTTTTTAAAAGGTAAGTCAAATTAAAAGAGTACAGTTTCTAGGTCTCTGTTCCTTGACATTTCAGTTTACACAGGCTAGTACTCACAGGGGGATGGCAAGTTGAGTACTTGATGATTTGTTAGCAAAGTTTAAAACTTCCAAAGAATGCTGATAGCCAATTAACATGTTCCCTTGTTGTTCCCAGAGGTTGTTTGAATGTTCACCAGGAATGGCACATTTATCCGCATCTTGGTCCCTTTTTAATCCCTTTTTCCCTTCCGCAGTGGTAAACAAACAAGACATTGGACGCACAAGCCTCCCTCTGTTTGTGTTTTCCAAAATGTCTGCTTTCTTCTCTTGTGGCTGCATTGTATGCAATGTCCTTCCAGCTGAATATTCATTGGCTGCCAGCTCCCCTGCACAACTGGAAATCACAGGCATAGGCTACATCTGCCCAATACACGCTAAGATTGTGTAAATGAAGTTGGAAATGGGGTGTAGTGTGACAGGTTTAGTTGTTAAATAAGTTTGACTTTTAGGTGTGTTAGGCTATGCTCATTCTCTTTGTTTTTGAGGGTCATGCAAAGCTTCTAAATATAAGAAAGAGACAAACAAAATTGAATTTCTAAATAATATACATTATATATCAAGTAGCAGAATAATCCTGACCAAATTTCGGGTCTTCCCCGTTTTCTCATATGCATCTTTGGAGGAGTGGGCTTTTATGAATCTGATACTCCAAAGTTGGTTCAGGAGTACTGCGAGCAAAGAGTGCAGTGAGCGTGGGGGGTTCTGGGAGTGAGGTAAACCTGGGGCTTGTATGGCAGCAAAGGCTCTTAAGATAGTAAGCATTGTGTGTTTGGCTTTGTAAAGATGTCAGATGTGCACACCTGGCTTTGTGTTACTTCAGACATTTTGATGTGGACGATTTCAAGGCTAATGACATGAAAATGGGCAAGATGCAGTGTGCATAGGCTGGGCATTCCTTAAATTTAAACAGCAATCCTTAGATGAAGCGTTCTTGTGGGTATGTGAGCCAATAAGAAAGAGGCAAGATGTACTCAAACTCTAAACACATTTGGACTCCATTGAATGATGCTGAGGTATCTGTCTTGTTGCAGTCTTTCATTGTCACTGCTGCACTTACCGCTCTTCTGTGTTTTTTGCCTGGCACATAAACATAAAAATGCCATGTGGCCACCTTTTGCCATTCAAGTTCTGCTTTTATTTAAAGGGCAACCTGTCTGCAGTAGTTGTGGATTGATACAAAAATTTTGACTTTGCTAATGATATCCAAATGGAATTAGTTTTATTTTTTACAAATTCCGTTTTCTTTTCTTTTTTTTTTTTTATTTTTGACCTTTTTATTTTTCCTTGATTCAAATTTTTTTATTTTTATGTGTTTTTTTTTTTAACTGTAAATAGCAACAGCTACATCAAAACAAACAATAATGAAGTGGCACTATGTTCCTTTTAATGAAACAGTACACTAGCACAACTGAACCTTTTTTTGCAGTGCCATTCATCAAGTGTGAGTGCCCTCCAGAATTGTAAGAGCTATTACTAGTTTGATGCATCCTTCTGAGATGAAGGTTAACTTCACTTTTAGGGTCTAAGATATTTGTTACAGCCTGAGCTAATGTGTTCTTGGCCAGAAAGAACTTTTTGTAGAGGTGAATATGTTTAGCGTGGTACCCTACTGATTCAAAGCAGCTATTCCACCTTGGGGTTCTTGGCAGACTTTACCCACATCACTAGTAATGCCGCCTCACTAAAGTATTTCTAGTGCTGCCAGGTCTCTCCCACCAAACTGATGACATGATACAAGCAGGTTGAATGTACACTGTTAGGCATAACCATTTTTAAAACTTCCTGGTCTGCTTTCAGACAGTGTGATGCATTGTCTGTAACCACTGCTAAAATGTCAGTAAGATTCAGCTAGTTTTTGTGAAGGGACTGAAGTGCTGTCTCTGGAAAGGTGGAAAAGTTGCAGCTCTCCATGAAGATAACATCTGTCAAAAAGTACTGGTCTTCAGTACCTGTAATTGTAATTATTTAAATTATTTATAATGATTCTTAAACCTTAAATGCATCATTACATCTGTAGCTTCATCTACGGCATATCTTAAAATAATTCATTACAATGTAAAAGCTAACTAATCTGGAAGACGCTAAATCCGGGAATTAAACAGAAAAAAAAAAGAGAGGCCCGCTTTTAAGGGTTCATTGCATCTGAGGAGAAGCCTGCTCTTCTGCCCAGGTTTGTAGGTGCTGAGTTTATAATGGAAGAGTCAAATGTGGATCTTGTATGCCTTGTCACCGTGAGGCAAACCATTTATTTAATCCAGAAACATCGTTATTAATTTTTAAAAGGGAACCAGTTAACAATTAGTACTGTTCACTAATAACATTTTTCTATGGGAAAGACTGTTAATACCGGTCAAATATAATTTCATGTACAATTAGAACTGCCTACATAAAAGAATTACAATACAGCCAAATGTGTACTCCCCTAAAACTATGTTGAGAACTATGTGGTCTTGGCTATCTGGATTCATCAACTACAACATAAGTTTTACTGCCACAAATCTTTTGAAGAATGGCTTCAATATGTTGTTTAAAGAAATGGGGCAAGTGAGTTTGACGAAGACTGCTCATTTTCTGGCAGCACACCTACTTGTTTATAATGCTTGATAAAGAAGGGATGCATCTTCGTCATTTTATGAGTGGTATGTCTGACTCACATGACCACAAAGTTCTCTACAAACTGACATCTTGCATCTGACAATTTTGTTGTTTCGTCTATTGTTACCTAAAAGGGAACACTTTTTTATCTTAATTTCTCCTTGTTCTTGAGATGGATTTTACTTTTGAAGTGGTCATTGCAAGTATCTTTTCGTGTCCAGTCTATGGTATGCTGGAAAAACGTGTTGAAAAGTTGGTGTCCAGATTTGTAAAAATCGCTGGGATGTTGTTGTGCCTTCAATTTTGCAGTTATGCTCGTATTTCTTAGTGTTTTCAACGTAGTTAGGGTATCTGATACGTTTCTGTCTCATGCAGCTATCTAATTCACGTGCTTTTAACAAGAAAACCTACAAGAAACACACACACAAACAGAGGCACAACTGAATTTCAAAGAATTGTGTTCACTTGAAAAACCACAAACTAGAAAATAGTATCTGAATGATAGAACTACATATTATTCAATCGTTTAATTCATTGGGAAGTTTTGTAACACTCAACTCTTCACTCTCTAAATTCCTCACATTACCATTTTTAAATCTAAAATCCATTTTTATGCCTTAATTCCGTGATTCAGTCCTTGTTTCCCGCATCGCGGAAATCATAGAGCCCTACCAAAGTGGTGGTACCACCTTCTTTTGCTCCCTTGACACATACATGCATGTGCTTTAATGTTCCGCTAAGCTTGATTGCACATTGCTGGAATTGGGGGTTACCCCTTGGAGTTCTGATTGCACTGATAACAATCATTTAGTAAGGGATTATAGGCATGTTTGGTGAACAGAGGTTCATACATGCAAATTGTGATTGAAGCTGTTGGGCTTACCATTGCACCATTACCTCTGTTGCATTTTCTTATGGTCGTTTTTTTGTAGAATTTTAAATTTACACCAAACTGCATGCAACCAAATATAGAGCAGAGTTTACTGTCGAGCAGAACTCATGTCTTGCGCAGTTCTACTGTACTTTAAATGGCAGTTGTCTTAGTTGTAGAGACAGAAGTTTATAAAATGTATTCATTCTTTACTGATTTTTTTTTAACCTCCTTCAAGTAATGTTTATCCCAGGAAAAACAAGCCAAAAATGTTGAATTTTCTTTAACAAGAAAAAGTATTATTACATGTAACAGAAACATGTGAATGTCAACATAAATACAGTAGGAATGGCCTGTTGAGTGTCCACTGATGCAGACTTAGTACACGTCCTTCATGTCACATGTTTTGAAACTGTCACAAACGCACAGCTTGATGAAACAGTAGAAGTGGTTTTCTGTGCACAATTATTTTTGTCTGTTGCTTGTCCATGACTGGTTAGAATGTCAGTGCTTGATCTGCACAACTGACTCAACCCTTATGTTATTGTAGGCTACCGCAGTGCAAGGCATAGTGACTTCCACATTTCACCAACAGAAACATTGACAGTTGCCATATTGAGAGCAGTACTTAGGGGACTTGCTTGTTCTTGCACGTGATCCCAATTATTTTGCATTTTTATCACACACCTACTGTCACACAATGCTTCACTTCACGTGACCGAATTTACTGGGCATATTCGGTGATTGTCGTGCAATGCGTAAGTGCCGTGCTGGATGGACTGGTATCCCATCTGGGATGGAAGATGGATCCTTGCCCGTGCAGGGGGCCATAACAGGACTACAGGAAAGTAGGTGTGCAACCCAGCTGGGTTAATGGTAGATTCCTATCTTAATCGGGACAAACAAATAATGAATGGACAATTCATTCCCCAGTATAAAACAGGGCAGTGTTTATCTGGTTTGGCCCCAGACATGGACACCCCCAGGGTGGTCTGGAAATTGGAGTTTTGAAAGGCAACCTTGTCAGGGTCCTTGGGTTCCTTCAGGGGTCACTATTAGGAGTAACTCTCCATGTTTTAGAGAACTTCCATCTGACGTAGAAGTGCTCCTGTTACACAACACCATAACCCCAAAAGTACTCCCGAGTCAGGTATAAAAGAAGCCATGTCATTCTTGAAAGGTGAGCCAGAGTTGGTAGGGAGTATGACGATGCTTATGGAGGAGAACGGAGGTGGATAAACATTGTTTACTGTATTATTGATTTGAAGCCTGGAAAAGGTTTTGCTGTTAATAAATCTTTATCTAAAAGAACTTGGAAGCACTAGGCTACAAGCCTATAGTTGGTCGTACTTTTTTACTGAAGTTAAAATGTTTGATTACCGTGTGTTTGTATTTTTATTTTAAGGATCGTATTCTTTGACTTTTTGAAAAAAACATATTTTGACCTCTAAAATCTGCCCTTTTAACTATTGAAAAACAATTGAACAATTGAAAACAAATAGCTGATTTTTGTGAACCATCTAATGACCCTTGTACCTTTCCACGGTACTGTATTTGTGGACTTGATGTGGAATTGCAAACTGTAAATTAATATATTCTTTTAAAAACGCTCTTCCTTTTTATCTGTTTAGTCTTTTGGTATGTCTGTTTGTTTACATTGAAGATCACTAAGCTTCCAAAAAAAAACCTGGGCTATTAGTGCTCATCTGTACCATGGCTCTTTTTATCCTATAACATATTTTTCATTTCAGTTTTGCGCCTCATCTTACAAATCCTCTTGTCAGCTTTGTATTTGATTTGCTACTCGTAAACAAAAAAAAAAACGCACCTTTGCAGTTTATTTGGTTTAAGTCCTCAGTGTTGTGCCTCATGATCCTGTGCGTTAATCCTTCAGATGGCCGAGCTTAAGCCACTGTCATAGAATTTGTGACTGATGCACTGGATGAGTCTTTCTGAGGCTATTTGAAAAATGAACAAGGCTGGCGTGTTCATGGACTCATCTATCAGAAATGCAGGAGCAGATTCAGTGGTACATGTGTGGTTTTGCCTCACTTCTGCACCTGTAGGTGCAAAGGTAAAGCCAAACGGTTGTTTAGCCACACTTTTGACAGTGCACAGTTTTGGTTTGGCCAGTGCCGTGTTTGAGTTTTTAAGCAGTAAATACAGGGTTGAACACAAATCCAAATTACTTTTGCATTGTTAAATAGATGAAAAACTGAAATCTAATGACCTGATGCTTTTCCACAAAGATGCTGAACGTACCAAGCAAAGTACTGTGCTATTTCCATATTTTTTTCACGTTGGGTAGAAGTCAGTGGTATGGACTGAACTAGCCGATTTCAACTGCTAGGGGCAAATGCCTCTGTGTGCTTTTCACCAGCACCTTCTCAAGGGTGTGTAGAGTTCATGTAATTTGTTATTTAAAGGCAAAGACTTTCTCAACATTACAGCATTTATTTGCTTTTTCACCCATTCAGGCTGTGAGGATATCATTGCTGAAAGCATCTCTCTGGACACCGTGATCACAATTTTAAATTGGAGCTCACAGCCGTATGGATCCAAATGGGTCTCCCGTCAGGCTCTTCATTTCCTCTGCGAGGAATTCTCTCAAGTTATGACCTCCAGTGTTCTTTATGATCTCAATAAGGAACATTTCCTGGCTGCTATTCAGTCTGACTATCTGCAGGTAAGTCCAGCTCCACCATATCAGATTCCACCAGCCTTGAAAAGAAGTGCATGATTAGTTAGACCCAGAATACCTAAATTGCTGACAGACTACCCGATAGCTCTGGAAATATTGGAATTTGTTTCCCCACTAGGTTTGTTTATAAAGATAGACACAATTTCATCTTGTTCAAAAATGTGTGTCTATGTATCTGTCTATTAGCATCTATTGGCATTTAATATCTGTTAGAATGTATTTTTGTAATGCATGTAGTAATAAAATGCATTGCATTTATCATTCCAATAGATGGCACATTACAAGTGTTACCACTTAGGTTGCGAATCATGTAACAAATGTCATATGACTGAGGCAACAGACAACTTTGTAAAAGAAAACTGAAATAGAAAAACCTAAAAGAAATAAAATGGCTGAGAGTGCAAGTACCCTGTCAGGGCCTCAAAGACATCTCCTGGGAGGCCAGAATGTCTCCTTTACAGCTGGTAATGGGGTTTATTTATTTAAATGTCTTTTTCCTGCACTCATTTTGCTGTGTTAATGTTAGTAGATCACCAGAATGTTTAATAGACTCAAATAAGATTTGTTGTGCCTTAACTTATTCTTACATTTTTTTTGAGTTACATTTTTTAGGTTATAGTGTTGATTGTTTATCTGTTAGAATAAAAAATGCAATGCATTTTATTAGCACAAGCAACACATGCCTTGGAATGAGTGTATTGAAAATGACACCATATTCATTGCAGTTCCTCTCTGTTAAATTCATTTTAGTTGGGTAATGGAAGTGCCAAACTAAAAGTCCGCAATTTATCATGCACTGTGGCAACTAACGTGTAAATATTTGTGGGCTTGATAGTTTTGTTTTATACTTTTTCATTCCTACCTTATTCTGTCTCTTCACAGTTCACATTCGCTTTTTAGGTTATTTGTTGGTAGTTGTAACAGCATTGATAAATGCAATCCATGATATAATCCGTGCCGAGTCATCTCAGTGTTCACTGGCATCTCCTGTTGACCACTCCTCAGGCTACCAGATGGATCTCACTCTGGCTGAGTCAGAAGTCACCCTAACACTGAAGATGAATGAATTTGGCTCAGCCCCACTTGTGTGTTGGTGATGCTGTGTTCATTCATTTTTATTTTAATGATCCACCATGACTTAATTCATGAACTGCACATGTTTGATTGATTTTAATTTTGTGGTGCTCAGTCACTAAATATGTGAAAAATGGTAGATTTTACAAATGAGTGGGAAGAGATGAGTTTAAGTTTTAACTTTGGTAGGGAAAATTTTGAGCAGGTGCAGCAAAGTCTAAGGAGGATAGACTGGGATAAGCTTTTAAAAGTGGAGACAATCAAAGAGGTTTAAAACAGGTTTAAAAATGTTTTACATGTAATGCAAAACATGTACATTCCTAAATGTGGAATTAATAGGAAATAAAAAAAAAAAACTCCACAGTAGTTTAATAAAGAGTTAAAAAAAAAAAAAAAACACTGTATAAAACTAATAGCTCCAAAATGAATCGTAGGGTATATGAGAACATGAAGGCAACCATTAAGAAGGATATTAGGGAGGCTAGAAGACAGTTGGAGATAAATATGGCAGATAATAGCAAAGATGACCCGAAGAGATTGTTTTAGTATTTTAATAGTAAAAGAACAGTCAAGGAGGAGGTGAAGTGCATGTGGAATAGTAAAGGGGAATTAAAAGATACAGACAGTGAAATAGCAGACAGTCTAAACTTGCATTTTTCTGAGGTCTTCACAAGTGAAGTGGATAACCTCCTAGCAGTAAATGGGACTTCTAAGGAGGTTCTGATTAATTTAGAAATTGTAGAAGAAGTGCTGCTCATATTAAATAGGCTGAAATCAAACAAGTCACCAGGACTAGATAATATTTACCCTCGAGTTCTTAAGAAGGCTAGCAAGTACATACATAAACCATTGACACATATTTTTAGGAAGTCACTGCATGCTGGGGAGGTTCTGAAGGATTTGAAAATGGCAAATGTTATCCTTTTATGTATAAAGGGTGACTGGGCAGATCCAAGCAACTATAGGCCAGTAAACTTAACATGCAATGCATTAGAGGAAAATTAACAGAAGGAATTATTAAAGATAAGATTGAGAAACACCTGGCATGTACAAGAGCTTTTCTGAACCGTCAGCATGGTTTCAGATGAGGGAGGTCGTGTTTTACTAACATGCTGCAATTCTGTGAGGAAGCAAAAAAAGGATACGATCAAAATGGAGCATATGATATTATCTTGATGTTTAGAAAGCGTTTATCAAGGTGCCTCATGAGAGGTAGGGCATCAAACTAAAAGAAGTGGGAGTATAGGGTGATGTCTGTAGATGAGTTCAGAATTGGGTCAGACACAGGAAGAAGAGGGTTATGGTGCAAGGAACCTTATCAGAATTGGCTGATGTTAAGAGTGGTGTCCAGAAGGGTCAGTGCTAGGGCAGCTGCTACTTTTAATATACTGTATACCGTATACACTCGCATATAAGTCGGGTCTTGAAACCCAAAAAATCGATCATAAAATGAGACCCCAACTTATGCGCCCATTCAAAAATGCGACCCTTAAATTTTTTTATTTTTATTATTTTTTTTTATACATCTTCTTACCTCCTGCGATCTCACACCAGTTTCTCAGACGCATCGAATTTTGTTGCAGTGGCGCAGTTACCAATTTCTTTAGTTACTTCAGCAACATTTAATTTAAAACCAGCTTCATATTTTCTTCTGATCGAATGCTACATCGTAGATAAGGGATGCTCTTGACGATAAACGTGTGTGATATGCGAAAAACACAACAGTGCAAACGTCGCTTTGGAATAGTTTTTGTGTTACCATGTGGTCACATAGGCACAATAGAGAGAGAGAGAGAGGTTAGGAGCGCATGCTGATACAGCGCATTGCCGCACCCACATAAAAATAAAAATGGCAGTGTGCTTCGTGGTTACTCGCTCAGGTGGGCGTTAGCATATCATAATGCCATGTACCACTAGCGTGAGTTTACCGCATTCGACATATACAACCGACATTATAAAATACCAGAAATTATTCAATAAAATCAAATCCTGACTTGCCCGCAGGAGAACTTACCTGCGAGTGTTTATGGTATAACTGATTTAGATTGGAATATAAGTAACAGGCTGGTTTAGTTTGTAGATGATACCAAGGTAGGTGGATTGATAGATAATATTGGAATCTGTTAAATCATTACAGAAGGACTTAGGCAGATTTGTTCGGATGAAATTTAATGTCAGTAAATGTAAAGTTTTACACATAGGAAGTAAAAATTTAGGTTTCAATATACAACTGGAGGTCTGAAAATCAAGAGTACACCTTATGAGAAGGATTTAGGAGTCATAGTGGACTGTATGCTATCAACTTCCAGACAGTGTTTAGAAGTCATTAAGAAGGTTGCAGAATGTTTATATAGCACAACATGTGGAGTACAGGTCCAAGCAGGTTGTGCTCAAGCTTTATAACACACTGGTGAGGCATCATCTGGAGTCCTGTGTGCAGTTTTGGTCCCCAGGCTACAAGAAGGACATAGCAGTGCGAGAATAGTTCCAGAGAAGACCAACCAGGTTCATTACAGGGCTACAGGCGATGAATTATAAGGAAAGATTAAAAGAGCTCAGCCTTTTCATTTTAAGCAATAGAAGATTAAGAGGAGACATGATTGAAGTGTTTAAAATTATGAAGGGAATTAGTACAGTGGATTGAGACTGTATTTTAAAATAAGTTAATCAAGAACTCATTAGGAAGTTTTTCTTTACAAAGAGACCCATACATACTTTGAATAAGCTGCTAAGTAGTGTGGTAGACAGTAAGACTTCAGGGATTTTCAGAACTTGACTTTTTTTTTTAGAAGAATTAAGTGGATAGGACTGTCAAGCTTTGTTGAGCTGAATGACCTGTTCTCATCTAGATTGATCAAATGTTCATAATATCCTGTGCTTGCAGAGCCCCAATCCAGAAGTTCTAATCTGCTATTTAAATGCTGCTCTCCCCGACACTTGGACTTTTTTTTCTGATGGATATCATAGTTGACCGCTTCATAGCACCCTTGTAGCAGGGACTTCACAAGTTCACCATTTCTCCTACATTAGCTCTTTAAGATCCCCTGAGGTGTCACATCTGTCAACTGGAGTGTCAGGCTCCATTTGTGGTAAATTAATACTAAATGTGGGACTTGGAGTTTAGGTTTCAGTTTCACTACAGAAAATTGCAACTCTTTTTTTTATTATTTTTTGTTTAAACCACTTAGAAGTATCATAAGTTTGTGGTGTTTCGATAACTTTATTCTGGTGTTATATTCTTGTGTTATAGTGAGCCAAGTTTTCTGGGGTGGAGTCCTCCTTGGATTTACTAAGTGTGTTAAGCCTGAGACAGTATATTTTAATCTGTGACGGCATGCTCTTTTTATCAGGTAATATTCTGTAGCCTCCAAGTCCATGAAAACAGAGGAGGCTGATCTGTAAATTTACAGACAACGGCAGAGCAAAGAGTCCAAAACAGTAAAGTCATATAGGAGCACAACTGCACAAACTGAAGTACAAAGTGCACCTTGCACATCTTATCCATATTATTATTAACGTTTTCTGCACTTATAAATAACCCACAAGTACCGTGTGATTCTGGGCTAATAGTTGTGTTCTCTTTCAGGCAAGTGAGCAAGATATCCTGAAATATGTTGTGAAGTGGGGAGAGCACCAGCTGATGAAGAAGATGGCAGAAAGAGGTAAGAGTGCAAAACGTGCCCAATACAAGTGTTTGTTAGCTTGTGATGCTTCTCCTCGCTTCACATTTAGGGGTACCTCTGAGGGGCTATGGCTGAAATGATACTCACAACAAACCAGTGCTTTCTGTCTCCAATCCTATGGGCCCCTCTGGCTGCAGGTTTTTCTTCCAACCAAGACTATAATCCCTCATTCATTTTTCCCTTTCATTATTGATTTAGCTGGATTTTTTTTCCTTCCCTATTTATTTATAAAATAGCTGTAAGGTATGAATAGTATTAATAACAAATTTAGAAATAATCATTTTTTCCCATAATTTTAGGAGGGGTGCCAGGACTGGATCTGGACACCATTGCCACTAGTCCCTTGTGTTCCTCATGTGCATGTAAAGGCTGTATTGTACAGGTTATCACATTCACAGTTTTAAGGACTTGTTTGTTTCCTGAGTTGCCCCTTACTAGCCAGTCTTGGGAAGGAGTCAGCAGTGTTTGCTGTGTATGACAATTTGATCCTCTGGCCATGCTGGACATTTGTAATTGGTTGTATCCTGCCATGATTCTTTCTGTTTTCCAGCATCACTTAAATGTTTTCTTCTTCTCTCGGATGCACAAAATGTCCCATATTTTACTGTCTGTCTGGTTTTTAGACAGTTGTGTCCCTTAAAAAAAACCACACAAACTCTCATGCTAGCTGTGGACCGAGGCTTATTATTCGGATACTTATATACAAATGTGACATTTCTAATTTTTGCCTTGTTTTGCATGCTGTGCCAGCAATTTTAAAGATCGTAGATTACAAGGAATTGTACTGTATCTTAACTTGGGGACTTCTTGGTAAATTTTCCCATAACACATGTCTGGAGTTCATAAATTGTTACTGCATCTCCCTTTTCAACAGTTTTATTTAAGACAGTAACACCTTTGTAGAGTTAGACTCCTGGTCGGTGTCATCTCCTTAAGAGATCATAACAGTAGATGGCAGATTTGTAATGTGATGGTTTCAAATACTTGTGATGTCCCTGTTTGTGTGTACAGAACCAAATTTATTAAGTGGTACGGCTCACAGTGTGAACAAAAGGGGAGTGAAACGCAGAGACCTGGATCTTGAGGAGCTGAAAGAGATGTTATCACCTTTGCTGCCTTATGTCCGCATTGATCATATCCTGCCTCCCAACAGTGAAATCCTAGGTGAAACAGTGAGTATTTAAGTTACTTTTTTTTTTTGCTTGTTTAATACTCTACGCTCTCTGTGCCTTAATGTTTGGTTGTTTGCCATGTTTTGTCACCAGTAGTACCCAAATGAACTGCATTAGGAATAGAGCTAGTCTTTGCAGAGTTTCTTTAGTTCATTCATGCAGGTTGATTAAATGACATAAACACAAAGTGGACCTGCAGCCCGAACACATTGGACCTCAATATTACTTCCATAAAAACCTTATAATATTTCTTACATTTTTTGAAATATTAAAAAAATAAATCTGAAACTTTATTGTAAGCTTTTAGATTTTGTGAAAGTTGAAAAAGTCATTTACATTAAGTATTTTAGCAGCATATTGTAGAATGAAGTTTAAATGTATGGATGTGTTCTTCTTCCTCAGATGAAAAGAGGTTTAATCAGCACCCCTCCTTCGGATATGTTGCCCACGGCAGAAGGAGGTAAATCCAATGCCTGGCTGAGGCAGAAGAGTGCAGGCATCTACGTCAGACCTCGTCTCTTTGCGCCTTATGTAGAGGAAGCCAAGGTAAGTTACTGTCTAAGCATAATATTCAGGTGGAAAATTAGCATTTATTTTATTCTTTTTGAATTGATCCTTACATTGTACTCAGCTTTAAGGTATCACATTTTTTGTTATAGCATATAAAAGGTGTCCCACGCCACAAATCCCTGAGTATTACTGACCGAAACACATGTATTACTCCAAAAAGACTGCAGCACCTTAATAAATTATAAACGTGCTTTCAAAAGATGCTGACTCCACAACACCAATCATATTCTTCTCATTCCTCTTCTTTTGATGACTGTTGTCCTTCACTCTTGAGTTGCATGGCTTAGGAGAATGGCTCTTTTTCAGCTGAACCTGGAAAGAAGCGCTTGTGAACCAGGCACACCCTCCTCCCAGCAGCACCCAACAGGGCTTCCCATTGGAACTATAAATCCCACGCAGCCCTATGGGCATCGTAAAGGAACCTCCTCCTGGGATATGCCCACCCAGTGTACCCAGGGAACACCTTGCCCCAACAGATAGTGTTCCACTGTCTTATCATTTAACTGACCTCCTGATCAGGAATGGGCATACCAAATATCCTGGCTAGGACACCTATCCCCTCTATGATGTCCTTCAAAATGTATTATTTTATATTACATTTTTTGATTTTGATCAAGTCTGTTTTTTATTTATGTAGTGGTAATTGAAAGTTAGTGAACCATTCAGAATTGTCCATATTCCTGCATAAATATATGACTTAAAAATCTTCAGATTTTCACTCAAAGCAGATATGGAGAACCCAGATAAACAAATGAGAAAAAAAACATATCATACTTTGTCATTTATTTATTGATGAAAATCGCCCAGTATTATACATCTGTAAGAGGCAAAAGTATGTGAACATTTGCTTTTAGTATTTGGTGTTACCCCCTTTTTGCAGCAATAATTGCAGCTAAACATTTCCAGCAGGTCATAATCAGACCTGCACATCGGCGTGGAGGAATTGTAGCCCATTTCTCCATACACAGTTGCCTTAACACAGGGATTTTGCTGTTTTCTCTCAAATGAACTGCATGCTTCAGGTCATTCAACATTTCTATTGGGTTAAGGTAAGGACTTTGACTTGGCCATTCCAAAACTTGTTTTTTCTTCTTCTTCAACCACTCTTATGTGGAATAATACTGGGTGACTTTCCTCAATAAATAAATGATCAAGTGTGATATTTTTGTCTTTATATTTTAGCTGGGTTTTCCATATCTACTTTTAGGACTTGAGTGAAAAATCTGATGCTGTTTTAAGTAGTTTTTATGAAGGAATATGGACAATTCTGAAGTGTTCACTAACTTTCAAGTGCCACTGTGCATTTGTTTTTTACAGCAGTTGGTAGAGTAGGCCTTTTTAGCTGGCAATTAATTTATGTGTTTATGGTTATTTTTATCGTTAATTTCATGTGATTTTTACCTACAGATGGCACACCACTTAACCAATGATGAACTAAGAGTGTGGACCTCTTAATGTGGCTCTAGTTTATTATTAATATTTAAAGATTACTTTTACTGTAAGTCATGAATTAATGATATCAGTGCAATGTTTGGGTTAGCATTGACTTACTATCATTTTTAAAGCTTTCGGTATATACCCTTACAAAGAAATATGACTGTGACTAATAGTGGCCTTTTATATGTAACCTCAGAGGTTAAGCCCCGTTTAACTAGCATCTGCTTTATAATGAAACCTCAGGGGCTAAATAGCCTTCTTAGCATATATTACATAAATATTTCATATGCAACTTCAGAGGCTGTGGAACTTACTTCAACGTGTGTTAATTCAAAGCATGTTTATAAGTAGAATACCCCATAAATATCCTCTTGAGATTCACATATCACAATATTCAAGTCTACAGCATGAGCCAACATTATACCTTTACAGCATTAATGCTCTTGATAGCAGACTCAAAGATCAGATATGGCTTAGCGCAAAAAATGTGAGCCAATCTTCATGACGGAAGAAGGCAGCCTGCTCTGCAGAGCCGGGTCCGTAAAAGGTGAAAGGGGTGGACACATAGCCGATTAGCCACGTGGTCCCGGGAAGGTAAGCAGAGAACCCTTAAACCGGCAGTGGGACAGAAGCAAGGCAGACACAACAATTCAATCAACAAGGTTTATAAAATGAAATATATACATATAATAAATAGAAATCAAACAATCCAAGAAAAAACATGAAATAACTATATACAATAAATATAACATGAAATAACTATATACATACAATAAAAATCAAACAACAATCCAAGGAACTATATACAAACAATAAATAAATAAATAAGTAAGTAAATTAAAAAAAATTCTTTAATGGGCACCCCGCCCGGCACAATTTTGTTTCTCTCTCCTCTTTTCCTCCAGCCAGTCCTGGACACTTCTGCCAGCTGAGGTGGAGCAAAAGAATTCCCCCCAAAAGCAGCTGTGGCCGAACTGTTTTGTTTTTGGGCAGCCACAGAGCTGGCAAACATAGGCCTCCACTTTTTTCCTTTGTTTGGGGGGGATTCCTTGCTGTCGTGCCAGCTTACCCCCCTCCTGCTTTTCCTTCCACCGCCAGGCAGTGGTGTGGGGTACTGAAGGTCCTGCCTATGGCGGTGGAAGCAGAGGAGCGACAGGGTCAGCTGGCAAAGGGAGTGGCTGGGTGGCGGGTGCTTCTTGTGGCACAGGGGGTGGCCAACAATTGGCAGTGCCACATCCATGGGCCCCCGAGATTGCTGCGTCGCCTGACTGGACAGGTCAGGTGGGTCCGGGTACTGATGCTCTTCTGCAGCGGACTGCTCGGGGCCCGTGGGCGTACGGCAGGGGTGGGCTCCGAAGCAAGGGCCGAGCTGGTTGGCAATGGCACGGCCATCTCCAGAGCCCACCTTACCAGCTCCCTGGTGCGAGCGTAGTGGCTACAGGGACAGAAAGGAAAGTAAGTCAGGGTGGGAGGGAGGAGAGGGGCATGGTGGATCCTACTTGTCCAGTGTGTACCTACCATTGTGCCAGGGTGCGCTGATTGAGGGGGAATAACTAGATACGTGTCAGGGCCATGAGTACCGGGTTTGTGCGGATATTTTCCTGGATGCAGATATAATCGTGCATCACTGCTGCCCAGCGGTTCACCCTTGCGCCGCAGGTGGTGGTTCCTTCGGGGTGAATCCTGGACAGCTCTACACAAACGGCCTCCACAAACACCTACACCTACAAAATTCGGGGGGTGTGAGAGAGACAGAGAGTGAGAGTCAGTCAGTCAGTCAGTCAGTCCTGCCATCTATATCCAATCAAAAGGAAAGAGGCCACACCAAAGAGGTTGATCACCTACCGTCGCAAGCTCTCCACTCCCGGTGTGACACTGGTCTGCGAGTGCTTGTGTCGGAACCTCCCCTGCACCAGTCTTTCCTGGTGGCATGGCGGAATGTGAACTGGAGCCTTGACACCCTCTGGCAGTCGTTCCCAGAGGGTGACGATCTCTGCCACTTGCTGCTGCATCATGTAGGCATGGTGACGCAGCTTCAAGAGACTGGAGGCCAGGTTAACCACGTGCTGGTAACCTGGGCCAGTGTCAGGTCCAAGGCTATTCTGTTGGGGGAAGAGAGCGAAAGTGAGAAAGGGGAGCACTCATCAGATATTCCACAGGTATATCTCGATGGCGATATCGCTCACCTTCTTCGTTGAGCCCATCGTCAAGATTGAACCAAAGATGGAGGTGATCCGGGCCTTGGTCTCTTCCAGCCTCGAAGCCACCTCCCTGGCATAGATGGACAGCAACCACTTTGCACCGGGCACCGGGGTCACAGATGGCTCGGCACCCAATGTGATGAACCTGGTGAACATGAACTTTTTGGACCGTGTCAACCAGGACCTGGTGTGCTCCTTGAGCAGATACCTGCGCAGCCGGTTGGCCCCGTTGCCCAGCATGCGCTCACGCATCTTCCCGATGAGCTTTTTGTCACAGGATAACCTGTGTTAGACAGAACAGAGATGTTAGGACTGCCCGTGTGTGCCCGTTTACCTGTGGAGAGCTGACCCAGCCATCGGAGACTCCTTGTCTGACCTGTAAGTTAGGATAGCTGGAAAGTCATCCCGGTGGGTGTGGTGCAGCTGATCCAAGATATCCTGCGACCAACCCGCCACCTTCTTCCTAAAGTGCCGGCACTCTAGGTACTCCATGGCCAATAAAGTACCATCCGTCTGTGTTCAGGACCCTCCGGACAGTCCTGTAGAGTCCTGCTCCCAACAACCTGTGGCTGCATGCCGTGCATGCGGTACGGCATCCACAGGAAGAACGGGCACTGAAAAAAGGTGTCGGGGGCCGGGAGGATGCCACCAAAGGCGAAGGTAAAGTCCTCCAGCCCTCGGGCAAAAGTAGCTGTGTGTGTGTGACACAGAGAGAGAGAGAGCATGAACAACAAAAAAACAAACAAAAAGAATCAGACAGGTCCTGTTCTTTTCCTGGCAATGTAATTCAAAGAAACACATCCTTTTAACTCCCCTCTCTCCTGGCTACAGACAGCGTTTGCGAAGGCTGCCTTTCCGGATCAGCCGTCAGTTGGGAGCGCTGGGATGCTATGGGCCCTCCACTAGTTGCAGACTGGGAGGTAGATGCTGGGGAAGGTTGTTAACAAATTCAAACAAATAACAGGTTAAACAGAAAAAGTGAAGGAGCCACCACCAGTTTCCATGGGTGGCTGTCGCTTACCAGCCTCCAAATCCATGCTGGCTGACAGCAGCACGTCATCGGGAATCTCGACAACGGAGGTTGCTGCAGAGAGAGAGGCAGTGGGGGCAACAGTGGTGGTTTTGGGAAGTGATGACATTGCTGCTGCCTTCGCCTCGTCTCTTCGCCGCACATACAGCTGGAGTGCATGCATCCTGGTCCCGACTTTGGTGGTCTGGCGCTGGAGCCATTTGATGTAACTGCGTTGGGGTACAACAGCGGAAACGGTAATGGGTGAACAAATGGAAGCAGGGTCCCACTACCCTGCTGTGCCTTTCCCCTCAGACCCGCCCCCCTGATAAAAGTCTTTTTCTCACCTCTTGGCCTTTCGATCTTCTGTATCGTAAAGGGCCTCAAATGTCAGGTGTCCGTGTTGGCCGAAGCCGAGCCTCTTGCCCTTGTCCAGGGGCCTTGCTAACCCGTCTCTCTCCTGTCGACGGCGGATGGCCATCTTCACGTCGGGAAAGAGCCAGGCGTAGGACTCCAGGGCGTTCTTATTGCTCACCAGCGGGCTATCCGACACCTGGCCATCTTCGCTCTCCCTCATGTGGGTTGCCAACACCATGACGGCATAATCGAGGTCATGGGTCAGCAACCATTTAAAAGTCTGACCCCGGTACTGTCCAAACTGGAGCTCGCTGGCGCTGCACACCTAGAGTCCCCGAGGTCACCACCTGCGGCCCGCACACGTCTCCTGTCCTGCTCCCTGACCATCTCGGCCGACTTTACCTTGAACGGCACAGAGCCGCTCAGGCCATATGCCTTGGCGACCTGGACCGCCTTGGCAGAGGCCTTGAGGGTCAGTTCGCTGGAGGTCTGGCGGCGGAACTGTGGCACAGGGTTCAAGCTGGATAAATTAGATAAACCAAGAGAAAGTTACAGTTCCACTCCAAAGTTGTTTAACACCTCTGTTTTTCTTTAAATTTAACCAGCTGGAATGCAACGAGCGACCTGAAACAGATCCACAGGAAACTCGCAGACATTACATTTAAAGTTTAGGTTACCAAAAACTGAAATTAAAATAAATTTCAGAATATTACAAATTGGCCTTCAGGGAATAACTAATAGGTTACAACCTTCTTATAGTCTGCATCAAGCGACGTTGCCTCCAACAGAGATAAAATAAAGAGTAACTGAGCATGCAAAAAATGAACAAGGGAGCAACAGGATGATAAACTGCCACCTTTGAACAAATTCTATAGGCACCAAGCCCAATATTCCAAAGTTTTTTGTTTTTTTTTCTTTTTCTATATGAATACTTACATGTCAACACCGCAGGTGATGTTGGGTCTATTAAAACAATGCAATCAACCAGTACGTCAATTAAAGAAAGAAACCTTTGTTTTGAGGGGAACATTGCTACTACAAACAAAGACTCGCGTAGGAACACTAGTGGCAGCCATGGTAACAGATACCAGAAACAGTTAAATCTGAATTCTAAAAGAGTAAAGGAACACACAAAAAAATAAATATAATGGTTAGTAATACTAATATAGACATTTTTTAAGGCCTTTAATAATATTACAACTACCTTGTTACACTGCAGTTTGCTATTGTTAGCATTATTATTATTTATTATTAACAAACATAATTATAACGCAACTCTGTCCAGACTATTTACAGATATTTATATTACTGAAACCAGTTTGCTAAAAAGAAAACTATACTTTCATTAATACGTACAAAACAAATAAATTCTCATTAGATTCAACTACATCCGTTTTATTTCACTTCACTATAATCCTTGTGTACTAATAGTAACAGCAATAATAAATAAAACTTGAAACATGACATCGCCGCTTTTAGAAGGGGAGGCGGGTCTTTTGGAACAGAAATCGGAACACTTCTCCTTTCAGCCAATTAAAATTTACAGAACAGTCGGTACAAACAATTAGAAGACAGGCGTTTCCGCGGTGAGCCAATCCCTGCAAAGGACTGCTTGTTAATCACCTGAAAAATTGGTACAGAATCGTAACAGAGGTGCCCCGAAGATAGGAACTCTTTAGGTGCATTTAACAATTTATTACTAGGAAAATCATAATTATATACTTCAACAGAAACCATATCATTACAGATACACAGCATATTGTGGATAATGGCTGAGAACAAAAATGTGTTCTGGGAGATTGTCCTAGAATCTTCCAAATTTCCCTTCAGTTCCAGCCTTCTTATTTTCTGTTGTGCAGCCTGAGGCAAGTTACTGGTCTAGTTTTGGAGCACCAAATGAAAACGTGGACTGATATTATTACGTAAACCTTTGCAGATCAATAGTAATCAGGTGGAATGAGGTGTCACCCTCTGACTGGGAATGTGCAGTTGACATAAAATACTTGACTTTGATGTTAGAACATGTCAAAATAAGTGTGCTCTGCAACCAAACAATTCTTTTAAGGGACAAAGTGAACTTTGGCTTATTTTTCAAGAAATAGCTGGCTTTCTTTAGAGTCTCTCACAGGATGATTATTTGATTGGCTTTAATTTCCCAGTCCCCATGGTTGTTTATATGAAGCCGGCATCAGTTGTTTTTCCTGTCAGGTGGAATCAGTTCCTCACTCTTTGATGTGTGAATGAGGTTACTGCTGATGAAATGCTTAGTATTAGCATTGCATTCAGTTCATTTATGGTGGATGGAATCAAAAAAGACTCTGCTGTCCAAATTCGCATTAGCAACTGCTAAAGAATTTATGGCCTTAGAAAGATTTTTGTTGTTGTTCCTTAGAAAACTACTGTATTGCAATGTGCTTTTTTTTTCTTTCTTCATTTTTTTATTTTTTTATTTTATTCTAATCTTTCCATACAAATAGATTAATTTTTACAAAAAAAATAGGATTGAAAACAAGTCACTCCCCCCATCACAATCATTATTGTAATCCTTATTAGTTAGAAATTTTTTAATTTTCTCTTCTGATTCCTGGTACCTAATAAGTTCAATTGCAAAATGTAGCCCTAAAGATGAAGTAACTCATCCCAGCAGTTTAGATAGATAGATAGATAGATAGATAGATAGATAGATAGATAGATAAATACTTTATTAATCCCAAGGGGAAATTCACATAATCCAGCAGCAGTATACTGATACAAAAAACAGTATTAAATTAAATAGTAATAAAAATACATGTAAAAGCAGACAGTAACTTTAAATAATGTTAGCATTTACTCCCCCGGATGGAATTGAAGAGTCGCATAGTGTGGGGGAGGAACGATCTCCTCAGTCTGTCAGTGGAGCAAGACAGTGACAAACGTCTGTCACTGAAGCTACTCCTCTGCATGGAGATGACGCTGTTCAGTGGATGCAGTAAATTATTTATGATTGACAGGAGTTTGCTTAATGCCCGTCGCTCTGCCACAGATGTTAAACTGTCCAACTTTACTCCTATAATAAAGCCTGCCTTCTTAGCAAGTTTGTCCAGGCGTGAGGCGTCTTTCATCTTTATGCTGCCTCCCCAGCACACCACCGCGTAGAAGAGGGCACTTGCAACAACCTTCTGGTAGAACATCTGCAGCATCTTATTGCAGATGTTGAAGGACACCAACCTTCTAAGAAAGTATAGTCGGCTCTGACCTTTCTTACATAGAGCATCAGTATTGGCAGTCCAGTCCAATTTGTCATCCAGCTGCACTCCCAGATATTTAAAGGTCTGCACCCTCTGATGATCACAGGGTCCATGAGGGGCCTGGGCCTCCTAAAATCCACCACCAGCTCCTTGGTCTTGCTGGTGTTGAGGTGTAAGTGGTTTGAGTCGCACCATTTAACAAAGTCTTTGATTAGCTTCCTGTACTCTTCCTCCTGCCCACTCCTGATGCAGCCCACAATAGCAGTGTCATCAGCGAACTTTTGCACGTGGCAGGACTCCGAGTCATATTGGAAGTCTGATGTATATAGATTGAACAGGACCGGAGAAAGTTTAGTGCATCTGCCTCATGCTGATAATGGACACACAGCTTATGACCCCTTAACTCCCCATAGATCTCCAGACTCTTAGGTGGTTATTATTTTATGAGGTGTTGGTCTTACCATGTAAATCATGTTTGGTCCTTACCTTAGAAATAAAGTGTGAACAAGTGGGAAGAGAGAAGGTGGAAACGTTTACTCTTTGAGGAGGATGAAATTAAGAAACACAATGTTTAGCTTTCTTGCTCATCATTGTTTTATCATATCTTCTCTCAATTTTAGTCTGTTTTAGATGAGATGATGGTAGAGCAGACTGACTTGATTCGTTTGAGAATGGTTCGAATGTCCAATGTGCCTGATACCCTTTACATGGTTAACAATGCAGTCCCACAGTGCTGTCACATGATCAACCACCAGCAGATCCCTGGAGCCCAGAGCAGCCCACCCACAGTTGTAGCCAACGAAGTGCCCGGTGAGTAAACTTGACTAGTGTTTATTGATTATATCTGAGGAGATGTTCTGAATGTCCTTTCAAGCTTTTGAGAAGCAGTGAATTTATTCTTATTCTAAGTTTCTGTTATATAAATGTCCCATTTTTTGTTTGTTTTGGTGTACTATAGATTTCTCCAAATGTCTATTAAGAAATTTCTCAAATAAGGCTTTAAAAATAGCAGTATGGTATGTTAATGGTACAGAAAGTGACTGCTTTCAGAAATTAAAAAATGCCAAGTACCCTTCTAGAGCCGAGATTTTATACCAAAACCTCATGACCCATCAATGACTTGTTCTGTGGATTTCATTGTCTGTAATTGACATTCAGTCACATATGCCACATTGTCTTGCGAGTGGCAGGCAGAATTCATGAGACTTCAATGAAAAGATGCTTAAAGCATGCCACCTGTTTCTTTGGAAGACACAGCTAAGCAATATGTATCAAAATTAGAGCCATGGAGGAATTGTCAAGCTTGAAAAGCCACTCCCATGCTTCAATTCAGTCAGTATTTAGTCTTGGAAAAAGTGTTATTTTTAAATGTCAAGGAAGGAAAGAAGAAATTTCAGGCTTGTGTCAAACAGCTATTCCTTATTTGCTGATGATATCATTGGAGTGACAGGTAAAGCATTGTTATCAACCAAGCCGATGTTGCATGTGTACTATCATGGCCAAAAGTTTTGAGAATGACAGAAGTATTGGTTTTCACAAAGTTTGCTGCTTCAGTGTTTTTAGATAATTTTTTCAGATGTTTCTATGATATACTGAAGTATAATTACAAGCATTTAATAAGTTTCAAAGACTTTTATTGACAATTACATTAAGTTTATGGAAAGAGTCAATATTTGCAGTGTTGGCCTTTCTTTTTCAAGACTTGTGCAATTCGCCCTGGCATGCTGTCAATCAACTTCTGCACCAGATCCTGACTGATGGCAGCTCATTCTTGCATAATCAGTGCTTAGAGTTTGTCAGAATTTGTGGATTTTTGTTTGTCCACCCACCTCTTGAGGATTGACCATAAGTTTTCAAAGGGATTAAGGTCTAGGGAGTTTCTTGGTCATGGACCCAAAATTTTGATGTTTTTTTCCCCGAGCCACTCAGTCATCACTTATGGCACTGTGCTCCATCATACTGGAAAAGGCATTGTTGGTCATGAAACTGTCCTTGAATGGTTGGGAGAAGTTGCTCTCAGAGGATGTTTTGGTCCCCTTACCCGGGGTCACATGCAACTGGTATGCCCACTGTACTTTGAATATACAAGAGTCACTGGCGAACATGCACGCAGGCAGATGGACCCCCCAACACGTCTGCTGGTTGCTAAAGTGCTCTGTAAGTGCTGTGTCTGCACAATGGTGATTACAGAACTGCTTTTATGGCGGCTTCTTCAGGTAGTCTCATCTTCCTCGGACAGGTCTCGGCCCCCTGAGGAGTGTGTCTGTCTCACGTCTGTACCCAGATGCACTACACTGTTATTTCCATGGCACACCAGTTGAAAAACACTTGAGTATAATTCCCAAGTCATTGATGGTGATGAACAATTGAGGATGGCATTTACAGAGTTGTAACACCAGTTTTAATGTATGCCTATTTAAGAGATGCTTATTCTTTCAATTAAATCAGTTTTTATTTGTACATTCAAAGTCAGCAGTAGTTTTGATCGTTTAATTTTTACTTTGACACATCTGTGTCGCATATGCTATTTCAATTTGAGAATCAATTCAGTGACCTTGTTTTCTTACTGCCTTCTTTTCAACTTGCTTTTTAGGAAGGCATTCACATTCAGGTTGTGCTTACTCAAATAGTATTTTGTTAAAAGTTCAGGTTTAAGGAGATTTAAGGTCTTTGCCATATTTTTGTTTTTAATCTTTTGTGTTGATTCTACATTTAATTTGTAATGATCAATGATTGCCTGTTGCCTCTTTCTTTTTAGTTCCCAAGTTAAGTGTTGTCAAAGATATGATAAGAAGGTTGCATGAGTTACGGCACACGGACCAAGTGCAGAGAGCATATGCTCTTAACTGCGGAGATGGAGCTACAGTCAGCTTTGAGATTCAGATCCGTGTTCTACGGGAGTTTGGGCTTCCTGATGCTGCAGCAGAGCTTTTGCAGGTGAGACTCAATGTGACCCCGTATTAGCTGGAGTTCTCAGGTGGGGGGGATGGTGGCTGTACCTAATGGTTTTGGAAAATCAAAAGGTGAAGTGAAGAAAGCATATTGAGAAGAAAATAAATATTAATAAGGAGGCTTTCAGAAAATCCAAGGTTCAGCACTAGGGGGGCGTGCCTACAACATATGTATATACGTGCTTAATTTATTCTGGGGACAAAAAAAACTACCAACCCCATAGCATGATGCTTGTGTGGGGTAGTATATATGAAAGAAAAATTTTAATTTGGTATGTTGTTAACTTTGGAAAGCAAACAAGTACTTTTTAAAACAGATTTCTGTGAAACTTAACAGAGTTCAAGAGAGGTCTCGTACTCAAACTGACTCAATTGGTAAAAGAACAGAAAGCCGCTTTTCGTTGCAAATTGTGTTCCTCGACACTTTGTATCCAGTACTGGAAGGAGAGTGAGTGGTACCCTACTTTGGCACAAACTTTCCATAATCGAGCCCTTTTCCTTTAGATGTTGTTCTAATATCTTTCAACCCTGTGCTAGTGGAGGGATCTGTACACTGGTGATGTTTTTGATTGGTCTAGGCTTTGAACATTCCCATCATTTAAGAAATATTTTTTTTCCTGTGTTTTCTACCTGTTTACTACTTATTCTGTCCTTTCAATACATGTGAGTTGTGAAACATTGATTTTATTACAAGTAGTGCAGTGTGTTTGGGTGTGAGCAGTCAGTCATAATCTTTGTTAATGCTATCCTCTTTAAATTTTACCCTGCAGAATCCTCACAAATTCTTCCCAGAAGAACGCTTTGGTGATGAAAGTCCGGTGTTGGTGGCACGCCAGTTAAGTCGCACTCGGAACAACAGCACTCCAGCGGTGGAGAATATGTTTAGTGACATGGACTCCTTCACTGCCTTCCATCCTCCACTGCCGCCTCCTCCTCCACCATATCATCCTCCTGCCACACCAAATCACCCACAGCTCAAAAGTGGGTGGCAGCTGCGAGCTCCAACTCAACAACCCTCTCGCTCTTTCTCCTACCCCTGTAATAACACTTTGCTGCATCTGCGGAACTCATCCAAGCACACTTTCCCTGCTTGTCATTCTGGCTCAAAAGCCATTCACATGGACTGCACAAGCCCTGCAAGGATGGGAAGGACTCTGCATCCAGAGAAGCAGGGGGTATGCATTCATTATGTTATTAATTTTCTGTCATTTATGTGCGTTTAAAAATGGCACTGAAAAAGTGACTAGCACATGCAGGGTGTCTAACAACCTAAAGGACTAGCGGGGGAAAAATGTGTTATCTTCATAAATTAAGCAAATCACATCAGACAAGTGTTAAGAGACATAGAAAATCAACAATTGCATTTTATTCTTGGGCGCATGCTCCCTGGCATTGTTTTTTATTTCCTCTGCATACAGTGCATCCGGAAAGTATTCACAGCGCATCACTTTTTCCCCATTTTATGTTACAGCCTTATTCCAAAATGGATTAAATTCATTTTTTTCCTCAGAATTCTACATACAACACCCCATAATGACAACGTGAAAAAAGTTTACTTGAGGTTTTTGCAAATTTATTAAAAATAAAAAAATTGAGAAATCACATGTACATAAGTATTCACAGCCTTTGCTCAATACTTTGTCGATGCACCTTTGGCAGCAATTACAGCCTCAAGTCTTTTGAATATGATGCCACAAGCTTGGCACACCTATCCTTGGCCAGTTTCGCCCATTCCTCTTTGCAGCACTTCTCAAGCTCCATCAGGTTGGATGGGAAGCGTCTGTGCACAGCCATTTTAAGATCTCTCTAGAGATGTTCAGTCAGATTCAAGTCTGGGCTGTGGCTGGGCCACTCAAGGACATTCACAGAGTTGTCCTGAAGCCACTCCTTTGATATCTTGGCTGTGTGCTTAGGGTCATTGTCCTGCTGAAAGGTGAACCGTCGCCCCAGTCTGAGGTCAAGAGCGCTCTGGAGCAGGTTTTCATCCAGGATGTCTCTGTACATTGCTGCAGTCATCTTTCCCTTTATCCTGACTAGTCTCCCAGTTCCTGCCACTGAAAAACATCCCCACAGCATGATGCTGCCACCACTATGTTTCACTGTAGGTATTGGCCGGGCCGGGGGTTTCTGCAGACAATTCCTTTGACTTCATGCTTGGTTTATGCTCTGACATGAACTGTGAACTGTGGGATCTTATATAGACAGTTGTGTGCCTCTCCAAATCATGTCCAATCAACTGAATTTGCCACATGCAGAAACATCTCAAGGATGATCAGGGGAAACAGGATGCACCTGAGCTCAATTTTGTTGTTGTGTTTTTATATGTTGCCGGAGCAACAACAGGCTCACAGCTCTGCTGCAGCTTGGCACTTAAGCAAACAGAAAAGATCTCGAGGGGTGATGCAAGGAACATTGTAAATACAGGGAACATTATTTCTCTGGCCACTAACCTGGGGCCACATGTATAAACGTTGCGTACGCACAGAAATGTTGTGTACGAGCGTTTCCACATTCAAATCGCGATGTATAAAACCTAAACTTGGTGTAAAGCTACACACATTTCCACTTCTGCCCAGAGTCAAGTCAGTGCTACTGTTCCTGTGTGGTTACCCTTTCTTTTTCAGATCCACATTACTGACGCGGCTTTAAAAATACACTGAAATTAACCACATAGTCTTTATTAGTTTAATGCATCTGATTGCAATTAACCTGTAACAATATAACGGTCCACAGAATGGTCAAACTATTCCAGATACCATAGCTGCTTTAGCGTTGTTACTCTCACTGCACCTTCTTTTTCTTCTAACAGCTGCTCCCATTAGGGGTTGCCACACCGGATCATCTTTTTCCATATTACTCTGACTGCACCACTCGGAGCAGCTGATCGGAAAGAGAATTATCGGCATACAGCATCAAGCACACGCTGCCTCAGCCATGCTTTCTATTTGAACTGCTTCTCACACGGCAAGCACTTCAAAACCTTTCCTGTACGGACCTCGTGGTTCAGAAAGAGTTTCATCCCAAGAGCTCTAAACGCAATCAATCAGTCCATCAAGTGCTCCTTGTAGAACTGTTTGTACTTATAAGTACAATCAGCTCACTGTAAACTTGCACTACAGTTATAATATTGCACAACCTGAGCCACTTAATGATATCGTCATCATATGTAAATACACGCTTTATAAAGATGAAATGCAGCAAAATATGTTTATTATATTATACAGATAAAACTTTAACTTCATTTAAATAATCTATATTGTTAATAATTAAAGGACACGGTGTCATTACGCTAGCAAGGATCTGGCGCTCCGTTTACGGATTTTCCTGCCTCGCAGTATGTGCTTCACTGGGACTGGCGTGAAGGATAGAATAATTACACACGTACTACGAAGATATTTCAATGTTCCTTAAAAATTTTGAAGAATCGGCGTTCTAAGCTTACAGATGGCTTAACGTCTATTACAGAGCTAATTGTATGGTGATTGGGTATTTGGAGAAAGAAAAGGAAGGACAGGAATTTGGGGTTAGTACGTTTGAAAGAGACAATACTGCTGCAATAAATTATTTCAACGAAGGTCACGCACAATCACTGCGCCACCATGTTCCGATGTTTAATAACATGCTTTAACTCCTATCATCAAGAAAATTATATCAAGTATACATCTCAGTATTTTAATTATTCAGAGAGCTGTAATATTACGAATGTAATGGATTCTGTGTCCTGTCGGAGGAAGACAAAGCACAGAAGCACGTAGTGATTCACACACACAGAGCACATAGAAGATCATATTCAAAACAAAGCATTTAACGTGCTACTTTAGTTATGATGGATTTGAGAAACTAGTAAATTAAACGATTTTAAGATGAAGTTAATGATGTTCTACTTTGATGACAAACTACGTGATTAAAGTGGAAATTTCGAGCTTAAAGTTGACATTTCATGCTTTTTTCTCCACTGTGTGCCTATTTTTTTTCTCTTTACCTAATAAGCTTTCATATGAAACTCAGACAGTGGGCTACGACTCGGCTGACCATGGCGAATTTGATATCTGACAACTTCTTTTTTTATTTCAGGCACTGGGCAACTTTGAACTTGAGCTTTCGAGTTTCTCCGACATCTGATCATGACCGCACACTTAGTATACAAACAAGCCAGTTACCCTTTCGGTTTGTGCGTGCCAATGATTTTCGCACGTTTTCAGTCTCTCCCTGTGCATTCCCTGTGCAGCTAGCGTGACAGACAGACAGACAGACACACACACACACACACACACACACACACACACACAAGCTAGAGAGAGAGAGAGAAGGCTGGGCACATAAGGCCGAGAAGGCAATTAAAGAATGCACCGGGCTTGTTTTTAAAGAGACAGAATCGAGCATTGTTGTAACCTCATTGTACTTAATGAAGACTTTTTTCTATTGGATTTTAACCTTCACTTCTGTTTACAGCGATCAGTTCGTAGCGTGCATTGTTGCAATGTTACTTTTCTTGGTGGTTTATTAAATTACGGATTTTTCAAATGTTCATTTTTTTTCCTGTGCTTAAAATTAATTAAAAAAAAAAAGTGTTTCATAGCGCTATAGCGCAAACGCTTGCAGTTTTAGTTTTCTCTGTTGTTTAAGGTTTTCTCAGTGTTGTTCAATGTTTTTACATTTAGTTTACTATTACGCTGTGCATTCTATGGTGTAATTAACTATATTTGTGCTTAAAAATCTTTTAAAAAATATATTTATATACAGTTCATACAGTCTGGAACAGATTAATTGTATTTACATACAATCCTATGGGGGAAATTACTTTGGTTCACGACCAAATCCACGGCCGAGGTTACACTGTGTGTGTGTGTGTATGTGTATGTATATATATATATATATATATATATATATATATATATATATATATAAACATATATACATACACACACACATATATAAACATATATACATATACATACATATTTACATATATACACACACAGCTATTTTGTATCAGTGCAATACGCTGCTTGTTAAAACGGATAACTCCGCTCTTACGTGCAAGTCTGCGTGGATATTATGAACTATCGTATTTGTTCAAGTTCTATTTAAATTTTAAATAGAAGGAATTTTTATTTAGTCGACAGAAATATCTTTGGTAGGAATGGTAAAACAGACAGGGATATTATTCCTGAATAAATCAACTCAAACCTTAAACAACTTATAATATTTTGCTCTCCATAAAAAATATCTCGTCTAAATTATACAAGTTAGAAATAAAGTAAACGTTAAAAGAACAAACATTCAAATTTCTTTACTCTTATCTAATTTTATATAAAAAATAAACTTAGATTTTAAATATCCCAAAAGATTTTGCTCTCCATAAAAATATATCCTGTCAAAATTATACAAATTCAAATATGAACATGCTGCATAACAAAACCTGGAAATATAAATAAAATGTGTTCCTTTCAGCAATAACAAATCAAATCATTCAGTTCTCTTTGCTCATATGTCATTTTAGAGCTGGACACCTGGCATCTTTTTTTGGCAACAGGTTCGTTTCTGTTTGGTGTGAGGTTCTGTGTTGTGGAGATTCTCAGGATGGACTGCAGGTGCTCATCAGTGAGGCGACTCCTGTGTGCTGTTTTGTTAGTCTTTATCACTGAGAAGAGCTTCTCACACAGATATGTGCTACCAACATGCACAAGGTTCGAGCCGCATGTAGACGGACTTTTTTTGTTCTTCAAAGTCACCAAAGCGCCGTGCAAACTCAGTGCGCAGTGCGCTCAGTTTATCAGCAAAGTGCGTATTTGGGAACACTGTAGTGACGACTTGGTTTAACATTACTTGGCAACAGGGAAAGTGAGGCAAGGTGCAAGGGTGCATTTGTGTCTCCCATAAAAGCAGCTTCACTTGAAATCACTTTGTGATTGTGCACGGGTATCTGTAATTACAGCCACATTAGCTCCACAAATGAGACACACAGGTTCAGTAAACATATACTCAGCCTCCCATCGGTTTTTAAAGGCTCTATTTTCAGAATCAACTTTTCTCTTCAGCATCGTGTGAGCTAGCTTCGCAATAACTTGCAGCATCATAAGCTAGACTTGATTAACGCGGTAAGTGTTCGGCAAGGCAGCTGAAGCGCTGCATTATGGGATCTGTAGTTTATTGTGTTACCAGCGCTTCATATACCGGGCCATTAATAACAATAATACAGTATATAAAATGATCTCGCGGCCGGATGTGTTTTGAGTGTGCCTTGAGTTTGACACATATGGACTAAATAGAACTTGAAAAGATATATTTTTTCAAATGTGATCGCGCAATTCAGATAGAGTTGACGCGCACTACAGCCTGCATGCCTCAATAAGTCATCCTCCCCTCGCTCTTACTTTTTTACCGTTCATCTAATGAATACACTGAGTATGACTTTACCAAAACAATCATTGATGGCGAATAAAGTATCCATTATTCGAGTATGTAGATCGGGATATATATATACATATATATATACCCGCGTATCGCAGCAGAGAAGTAGTGTGTTAAAAAAGCTAGAAAAAGAAAAGGGAACATTTTAAAAATAACGTAACATGACTGTCAATATACAGTATTTGTTTTGTGAGTGTTGCTGTCATCAAGGATCTGATTATCATTATTTCTTTCAATCAGGTTCGTATTTGTAGGATGTGTTGTGTTCAAGTTACATTCCGTGTTTGTCAATCGTTGTAAAGATGACAGGTTTCTTTCATCGATTCGTTTCTTACTGCATCAATAAACAGCTTGTCTTCTTCTTTATCTGAGACCTGACACACTGCATGCACGGGTGTTTTTTTTTACACTGTCTTCCTTTAGCGGGACATTGACTTTTTCCACCGTGTGCTTTGTTTCCGCAGTAGCTGGATTTATGAATATGCTTATCAGACGCTTCATATTTTTTGCTGCCTTTTCAATTGTGTAATTTCTGCAGTAGCTGGATTTATGAATATGCTTATCAGACGCTTCATATTTTTTGCTGCCTTTTCAATTGTGTAATTCGGTTTTTGTTCAGCGCTCTTTGGAACTGTTGCTTTTTATCTGTGCACTGCGTCAGTTCACGTGAGCCGCTCAGTGTACATGCATTGAAGTTTCCCAGCTGTGCTGGTGCCATCTCGTGCTATGTCCATGGCTGTATTTAATGTTACCTTAGTCCTGGCACTTAAAACTTTCTCTCGCAGTTTCGCTGAGTTTGTGTCAAATACCACCCTGACCATCTCATCTTCCTCTCCATAAGCACAGTCCTTAACCCGTGAATATTTAGTGGGAGTTTGCTATTGGATTCCCGCTGACGGACGGCCTATATGGGCAGGCACTAAATTACAAACGCCAGCGCAGCCTGTCTATGAACTTAATTTAAAGTGTAGGTTTACATCGTGCTTTGTTTCCGAAGTAGCAGAACTCATAAATATGGTTGTATATGTCACTCGCTCGCTTCTTATTGTTTCGCTGCCTTCTAAATTATATAATGCATGTTTTCTTCAGCGCTTTTGGAGGTCTTCCTGGTTTTCTATGTACTGCGTGATTACGTGAAGGCGTGATGATGTCACACGAAACTCCGCCCCCACGGCGTTGAAGCTCATCTCCATTACAGTAAATGGAGAAAAACAGCTTCCAGTTATGACCATTACGCGTAGAATTTCGATATAAAACCTGCCCAACTTTAGTAAGGAAGCTATAAGGAATGAACCTGCCAAATTTCAGCCTTCCACCCACACGGGAAGTTGGAGAATTAGTGATGAGTGAGTGAGTGAGTGAGGGCTTTGCCTTTTATTAGTATAGATATAGAGATATATATATAGAGATATATATATATATATGTATATAGAAATATATATGTGTGTGTATATATATATATATATATATATAAATATATATGTATATATATATGTATGTGTATGTATATATATATATATATATATATATGTGTGTATATGTGTATATATATATGTGTATATATATTTATATGTATGTGTATTATATATATATATATATATATATATATATATATATATATATATATATATATATATATATATATATATATATATATATATATATATATATATATATATATATATATATATATATATATATATATATTATTTATATATATTATATATATATATATTATATATATGTGTATATAAATAAATTGTCAAAAAAAATGGAAATGCAGAGTCAGCAGTATAGTTTTGCAGACGTGCTCACCATCCTGTCTATCAGCGGCTAAGCTTGTTTCTCTCAAAGGTTTCGTTTTGCCGATGTGTTCACCTCGCTTGTGTATTAGCAGCTAAGCAATTGTGTCTTTCATCAGCAGTTTCACATTAGCAACGGAGTCTCTTTCTTTCAGCTTTATGGTATAGCCTCGCACTGCTTTCTTCTTCTGACTCGTTAACTTGGGGCTACCTTGCTGGCTCTTTGAGCTTTGCCTCACACTTCAGGGCCAGATAGACACACACACATCCACAAATAGACGTTTATATATAAGATCTGCCTGAAGAAGGGGCCTGAGTTGCCTTGAAAGCTTGCATATTGTAATCTTTCCAGTTAACTAAAAAAAGGTGTCATTTTGCTTACCTTGGATTGCACTTGTAAAATAGAGTCAGTTTGTAAAGCTAAACTCAAGTGTATTAACAGCAAGCAGGCTCAGAGATTGCAGCATGATGTTCAGCGATAAGTTGTTTTTCAATTCTACCTATGAAATCAAACACTTGTCAAGCTTACAATTAACAGAAGTCCTTCAATAAAGGCAGACCTGTTTCTTGAATAGGACCAACATCGTATGGACACACCTAGGGCAGGTCATTCTCATTCTAATATTGAATAGCATGTTGTAAGCTCCTGATTTTTTTATTTTTTTTTTTGGGGACACCTATCTGGGCAGGATCAACTGATCAAATTTGAATCAATCACAAAAATGATCTGTGTAGTTTTCCAAAGCTGAGCTTTTTTACATCAACAGCAGCATTCCAAAAACATTAAACGTGAAATTGCTATATGTTAAATTCAGGGTTCTACTGTTTTTGTTTGTTTTTTTTTTTTCCCCTGGTTGTTGTCCAACCCTTATCATTTCTGGAGATTTTAATTTTTTATTAGCCACTGATTCAAATCTAATTTTTTTTCCTACATGTATTCCCTTACATTTATTTATATTAAATATCATCTGCCACAAATCTGCCCAAGCTTGTATGCTGTCCAAATCCTCTTGTAACAATTTATCTCATACTCCATTGTCTGCCCTTCTACCTAGTTTGACATCATCTGCAAACTTAACCCACTTACTGATTATATTCTTGTCCATATTTTTTATGTATATTGAAATAGAGCAGCGTGCCAGCATTGACCATCTTGGGGCTTTTGCACACCCCAGGCTGACACATCTGTTCTAAAGAGTTTGTTTTGCCAGATCTGACTGATACTGTTGTCTTTTTTTTTCCCCTCCCTCAAACAGAACATGGAGCCAGTGATCAATGAGTTCATGCCCGACATTGCTATGGGAATATCCGCCATGAACCTTAAGGAGAGGAGACTGCCAGAGTTGGCCGTGGACGCAGACGGGTACAGAGGAGGCACTGATCAACATCATCAGTCTTCGTCCATTTCTGGTTCTTCTCATTGTCCACCATCTGCTCCCTGCTATTCCAGCAGGTATGGTCACAACTCACGGAAGAAGCACAGCACCGACCAGAAGACAGAGATCCACCAGGACTATCCTGATCTGTATGACTTCTCCTGCCAGCAAGTCAGCCCAGCCTCCAGCCACCACACACCTTCCTCATCACAGGGCAAGTTTGTTGGACCTGATCTGTACAGCCACAGCAGGCCACCCCCAGGCTCCTTCACATCGTCCTACATGGTCCCAGATATGCATTCTCAACGGCCTGGCCCCGATTCAATTCACATTGATGTCCTTGAGCAGCCTCCTCAGCGGCTTGACTTAGCATTGGCTGGACATAATAGCACCAGTGTGCCTGGACAAGGTATGGTCAGGTTGAGATCAAAAAATGACTCTGACCTGACCTGTGGCCTGGGATCAGAACAAGCTCCGGGTAACAGTCCAGGAAATTATGAGGAGCAAGCCCTATGCAGGAGGTCGATGCCCGACGCTCCAGGAGGTTCATTAGAGCCACACCGGAATAGTGGCAATGAAGACACAGTAGCTGGCAGGGAACGCAGGTCGCCAATCAAGCCTGAGTACCCCTACAAGAAGTCTGCACTTTAAACTAAACGACGACAGGGACATTCTGAAAGGCTTTTTGACTTTTTTTTTCCTCTCTGGATGCTTTTGCACTAAACAGAGGTGCCTGTACCACTTTCATTGTCAAAAATAGCTGTCATCATTAGCAAATCGATAGGTCACTCTTGCTTTCACATTTCTCGGTCGGCTTCTCATCGCATGGCAGGAAGTTAGGAATGGCTTCTGAGAAAACTGAAGCTGCTGGTCAATTGCAGTTTGAGGGTTAATTCTTGGTTGTGTGCACTCGGATATCTCAATTGGTTGGTTCCACTCTCAGAATATTTTCTGAAATTCTGTTTGTAGCACTTTTTAAGAATATGGTATTGGCTATGAGGGAGTCTGCACCGAGTCGGTTTCATTGCAGGTGGCTGAAATCATTACAATACTTGCAGATGGGGAATCTATAAAGATGTAGTACATTGTATGGTGTTTGGTGCCACGCAGGAGTAAGGTCCTGGCCTAGTGGGAGGAAGTAACTGCTTTTGGTGCTCTCGTGTGGGCAGCCCGTTGAGATGCCACTGTCCCATGTAACCGTGTTCATCATTTCAAGAGTCCTCGCTGTGTGTCCAACTTCCCTCTTGCTCTCTGTATTTTATATATATATGTGTGTATATATATATATGTATATATATATGTGTATATATATATATATATATATATATATATATATATATATATGTATATATATATATATATATGTATATATATATATGTGTATATGTATATATACATATATATATATATATATATATATATATATATATATATATATATATATATTTATATACACATATATGTGTGTGTGTGTATCCCAGTTTCTTTATTTATTCTTTCTGTATATTTTACTTTTAGTTTGCTTTTCATATTTGGTATTTAATAATTTCATTTTTATATATTGTCCATGGTAATGTTTGTGTTTCTCTTTATTAATATTGCTGTTTTTTTCCATTAAGTTATGAATTACTCACTTTGTTAGTTGATACTTCATCTACGGTTCTTTTCCTTTCTGAGAGCATTTCAGGGGGACATGCTGTAGTCCCAGGGCTTTCTGTG
This sequence comes from Polypterus senegalus, assembly GCF_016835505.1. Lineage (NCBI taxonomy): Eukaryota > Metazoa > Chordata > Cladistia > Polypteriformes > Polypteridae > Polypterus > Polypterus senegalus. The sequence goes on along the minus strand of NC_053171.1, from coordinate 73,275,642 downwards.
TACATTTATTGCCCAGAATGCTGCCTTTTTGCTTTTCATCTATTATGAACTTGATCTGCTTAGTAAGTGGCGCCACGTTGGCAGAAAACATGCAACGCAATTCACTGTGAGACGGACACAGACTCGTCTTGACCTCGACAGCAAGTGCCTGTTCACAATCGGCAAGAACTGTTGGAGGGTTCACCCCCGAACTCTCGTTCATCTGACCAGAAAGCGTGAGAGATAAGCACAACCTGTGAAGGCAATGGCATGAACGGGTGTGCCTGTGTGTGTGTTGTGTCATTATCATCATCGTTACTCTACAGCGGTGCCTACTCGTTTTGGTTTGACCTCCTTTGTTTTCGGTTGCTTTGGTGTTCTGTTTTTTTTTTTTGTTTCTCCTCACCTTTCATTACATCCCCACTGCTTCACCTTTACCAAGGTGCATTGAAAGGGAATCGCTGGAGGCGTACACAGTAGTCGTCTGGCGCCACTCGAGTGTCAGCTGGACTGTTTGGAATAGAACTCACTTTGTAATACATTTTATATACTATTTTTTACACATACAAAAGATATTCTTGTAAACAAAACAGTAAAAATCCAGCTGGTGAAACATTATTGTGCTCCTGTTTTTTTTATTTCTTTTCCAAGGTGTCATTTGCAGGTTGTATGAGCAGTTATTGGCCAACAATTTTTTTGGGGGTAGTAGGGTGCCACAGCCTAGGGGGGACTCCATGCTACACTGGTCCAAGTACTTTATCTTCTTTAAATGGGAGGATAGCCGATAGCCTCCTGAAAATTATGGGAGAGGGGGTTGTTGTGGGGGGTTTGATGTTGGTGGGATGAGCAGGCTGTCTCCAAGAACTCTGAGCCTTCAAACCACTCCACACTGAAGGGTTTACTGCTGTTATACTCCATTAATTACCTTGTGATATGTTGATTGTATCCTCCACATGTGAATAAGTCATTTGAGTTCAGGGAGTCTGGCTAAATTGGCACAAACCCTCCATTGTCACATTGGGCTTTGGTTTGATTTGAACATCATGCAGGACCACCTTGATAACTTAAGCCAGGAATTACTTGAGTGAAGGGTGAACATGGCCTCCTCTTTGTCCCTCTGGCTTTTCAAAGATTTTCTTTCTTGGGGGAACACTTGCTTTGAATCTCTCCCTATATTGACAGAGTGTCACATCTCAAGTATGGCTGCAATATCTTTTTTGGTAACCACTTAATTGGACAATTTTTTTTATTCAGGAATAAAAAGTGCAAGTATTCGAAAATGGAAGAGATTACTTCCTTGCACAATGCTGTCCTTTGAACGATACAAGTATGTTTGGAAATAGAATTTGCCAAAAAAAAAAAAGCTGTTACATTTGTTGTTATAAGGTTAATTTTAAGTGGTAAAGACGAGAAAGATTAAGTGACAACAGATCAACTAGTATGTATTGCTTAAACTTCCAGTAGATGGCAGCAAAGACCACAAGACAAACTGACAGTCGTGCGTTTCTGGCCGCTTTTTTCTTCACATTGTTATTAAATCCAGCTGTCAAGATCTTCAGAAAAAAATTTACACAAGAAGATTTGCATGTTGTTGATGACTCAGCTTCTGTACTGTCTGGAGAACCTGAGATGGGGACATTGAGAGTGCTACTAGATTATCTTCAAATGTGAAATGTGTGGAACCCCATTACTTCACTGGTGCTCTTGTACTGACTGAGCTCATTTTTAAAATGATTCCACACTTTTAGTTGCATTTGACAGGTGTCGGAAATGGACAGTGTGAATACAGTCAATGATCATAGAACTCAATTGATAAAATTCAATAGTAGGTTACTGTAATTAGTGACCTGCATGACACTGATGCATTACTAAGAGAAATAACTCCATGCTTTTGAGGGTTTTTTTAAATTTTGATTTTATTGAAATCGCACAACGTTCCATACAAATAAATCAATTTTTACAAAAATAAGAATGAAAATAAATCAACCCCCACCCATGAGAAAGAGAGCTAAGCCAGCAGAGTAAAACTTAAAGCTAGTAAAAATAAGTAAATAGATGAATTAATAAGTGAATAAAGAGAAATGGAGAAGAAAAAAAAACAAGAAAAAGTTGAGAGAATCTGCTTCCTCAGTGCTTTAAAAGCTTATTCTAAAATGTTATTAATTTGATCCAGCCAGGTTTTGAAAAAGTTTTGCACAGATCCTCTAAGTACGAATTACATTTTTTCCAGTTTCAAATGGCATATAACATCAGTCACCCACTGACTTAGAACAGGAGAGTTAGGATTCTTCCAGTTAAGCAAGACAAGTCTGCGTGCCAATAGTGTAGTAAAGGCACTCACAGTTTGTTTGTCCTTCTCCACTTTAAGCCCATCTGTGAGCCCACCAAACACAGCTGTTGGTGGATTGGGAGGGATTGGGACACCCAGGCTGTCTGATAGACATTTAAAGATTTTTGGTCCAGAATGATGTTAATTTGGTGCAGGCCCAAAACATGTGACCCAGTGAGGCTGGAACTTGATTGCTGCGTTCGCAGGTTGGATCTTGCTCTGAACAATTTTAAGCAAGACAGATGCGCTCAATATATAATTTTGAGTTGAATAATTGTATGCTTTGTGCATATGGAGCTCGAGTGAATTCTCTGCATTGCTACCTTCCACTCCATTTCTGAGATGTTGAGTGAGAGATCCTTTTCCCACTGTCCTCTTGGATCTTTCACTGTATATACATCTTCTGTCTCCACCACATCTCAAATTGTGATAGTTAGCTGTGATTATTTGTGATGTGCAAAAAGACAACGAATTGATGACGAAACTGGGTCCCATCCACTTCACTACGTTTTTGTTTGAAAACACGGACATTATTCTCCCTTTTGTCCACACTACACCGTTGTTTTTTTTAGTCCAGTAAACTGAGAATTTTGAAGATGCTCTCCAGAGGCATATATTTGTGAAAACGCCATTTGTTAGGATGAGGTTAGTGCTTATTATGTAGCCCTTCCCTGATTGGATCCTTCTCATGACAATGTCTCAGTTCCTGTCTGGTCACCCTTCATGGATGAAAATCATATTTTTACATAGCTCTCCGTGAAATTTGTAGTGTTGCTTACCTGCATCCATCTGAATTATGTTCTATAAGAGTTGAATGCTGCGTTTGTGCACTAAAGGTAAATTTTATCAGTCGTTACAGTTTTGCTGTAATTCCCATGGCCTGTGGTATTACCAGTTCTTTAAGGATTTTTTTGGCAATGTGTGAATACCCAGCATAGAGAAATGTCTACACTAGATGCGTTTTTGGTCCATTTTAGTGTGGATGGAGATACCCTTGTAAACAATTTGAATATGGTAGTTATACTGGGGCAAATGAAGAGGCAGGACCAAGTCAAATTCTTAGGGTGCCAACTGGCCAAAACCCTGTTTAATTGTAACAAAAATTGCATGAAACAAAATAGTGGGTAGCGCTGCTGCCTCGCAGTTAGGAGACCCGGGTTCGCTTCCCGGGTCCTCCCCTGCGTGGAGTTTGCATGTTCTCCCCGTGTCTGCGTGGGTTTCCTCCTGGTACTCCGGTTTCCTCCAACAGTCCGAAGACATGCAGGTTAGGTGGATTGGCAATTCTAAATTGTCCAAAGTGTGTGCTTGGTGTGTGTGTTTGTGCATGCCCTGCGGTGGGCTGGCACCCTGCCTGGGGTTTGTTTCCTGCCTTGCACCCTGTGTTGGCTGGAATTGGCTCCTGTGAACCTGTAGTTAGGATATGGCAGGTTGGATAATGGATGGATGGAAACAAAATACTGCGCCTTCTTAATCACTATTGTTGTCCTCTCTGGAACATGTCCTCTCAGTTCATCATAGAAGCAGGGTCAAAGTCGAAATTGAAATGCCACCTTCTGGAAGCATTCTCCATTTATATCTAATGGACTGAAAGGGGTGGAGCGTCCTCTGCTTCAGCACCCTCAAAGGGAGATTTCTCAAAGCTGAAGATGAGTTGCTGCAGCCCTAATCTCAAGGCCTACCATCTCTAACCCCAGACTGTTCAGGGGCTTTGTGTGTGAGAAGGCCTGGAATTGCAGCTTTTGGTTTCCATGCGTATCATAAAGGTGGTCTCGGTAAGTGCGGGGAAGAAACCTTTTCTTGCTACACCCTTTTATCTGCTTTCATTTTAATAAGTTAAGATTAAGTTGACATTGGCTTTTATTAAAAGCTCACTTGAGTCCTTTGTCTTGTCCCGCTTTTTAACTCTTTCATTTCTTGTCCAATAATTCTGCATATTGACATTATTAACATTTAAACTACTGAGAACATGCAAAGAGCCAGTCCGAAACAGATGGAAGTACAGGATCAATGACGCATGTCTCAAAGTCTTCCCTGGGCCTGGGGTACAGCATCTATTCAGAACAAGAGTGGACCGCCAGACATCCCTCTCCAGAAGATTGGTTGATGCAACCAAAGTGTCTTAAGAAGGACCAGATCCTACCATTGGCGTTTGCTAGCAGGTACATTCATGTATCATTGTAAATTTGGCAGATTCCAGTGTCTGGTAAGGTAAGCATTGCCTACAGTTCTTGGTGTACATTATGTTTGCAGAGTTGGAACATGCAGTGATTAAATTACATTCTGAGGGTCTCAAACGGGAATGGGTTGGAATTGAAATAGCAGAGCCTGTAGGGCTGTAGCTGCCATACCCACACTGCCTTCCAGTAGACAGGGTGTATAGCTGTTCCCATCATCTATGTTGAGACCACGTTTCCTCCCACCCATGCACGCAAGGACGGTCATAGTGTTAGAATGTCATGATAGCCTCTGCTGCATTTCCACAGTGTGTCACCTACGTGGCAGCATTCCTTGTAAGAGTACAACAGGAGAAGTGAGCAATGAGTACTGTGGCACAAACCTGGCTGACCTTGGGGTATACTGCAGGGGGCATGGGAGGCTCTGACTAGAGCAGTGTCTGTACAGAAGACAAAAGGAAGGATCAGCCCAGTGTGCATCAGTATTGACATGAGCACCATGGTGAGCCCCCATAACCCATTTGTGAATTTTATTTTCAAATTTTTTTTCTTCAATACCAAAAATCAATTAACATCTAAAGGACTGTGGCAATGCCCCTTTCCTGATCTCCTCTGCATTTGTCACAATGTATGGCCGCAGATCTTAAGACAAAATGTAGAATCAGACGAAACTACTGCTGAAGTACTTAATACATTTATGTATAAAGTTATCCAACACCTTTATCGCCCATGTGAAAACGTAATCGCCCCCCTGAGTTTACCTGACCAAAGTTTACTGATAATTTGACTCAACAGCCCTGCTGATTTAAAATCTTCACCTCCCCATATATTGACCCTGGCCATGACCGTGAAGTTGTCACCATAAGAAAGCAAGACTTGACTAAGCAGAAAAGGGTGACAAGGCCATTTGTAAAAGCATCACAGTCAGAGCCAAAATCTCAAATAGAGAACACCTAGAATGGGCTGGCCTGCCAAAATGGAGGCTTCTTAGAAGAGCATCCAAGGAACTGCGGGCCTCAGGCAAGGTCAGTGTTCACGACTCTGCAGTGATAGAGATGAAGGAGAATGGGATCTGTGGGAGAGTGGCAAGACAGAAACCTCTACTATCCAAAAGGAACATATGTGTCCCTCATGCATTTACAAAGAAAGATCTGGATTGATCCTCAAACCTTTTGGAATAATGGCAGATGAGTCTAAGGGAGTCTAATCTCCTTGAGTGGGGTTGGACTCTCTTCCACTCTGAAGTTGCCCCCAGTGAGAGGTGCCGAGCGGGTGTGCCCCCCGACTTGGAGCCTGTTCATTGGTGTTTACCCCGGTGGACGAGAGGGTAGCCTCCCTCCGCCTTCAGGTGGAGGGGGGGCGGGTCCTGACTGTTGTTTGCGTGTATGCGCCGAACAGCAGTTTGGTGTATCCACCCTTTTTGGAGTCTCTGAGGGGTGCTAGAGGGCATACCTTCTGGGATTCCCTCGCTTTGCTGGGAGACTTCAATGCTCACGGGCAATGACAGTGAGACCTGGAAAGGCGTGATTGGGAGGAATGGCCCCCCCGATCTGAACCCGAGCGGTGTTTTGTTATTAGACTTCTGTGCTCACCATGGATTGTCCATAACGAACACCATGTTCAAGCATAGGAGTGTTCATATGTGCACTTGGCACCAGGACACCCTAGGCCTCAGGTCATGATCGACTTTGTGGTCGTGTTGTCGGACTTGCGGCCATATGTCTTGGACACTGGGTGAAGAGAGGGGCTGAGCTGTCAACTGATCACCACCTGGTGGTGAGTTGGCTTCATGGTGGGGAAGATGCCGGTCAGACCTGGTAGGCCCAAACGTGTTGTGAGGGTCTGCTGGGAACGGCTGGCAGAGTCCCCTGTCAGAAGTAGCTTCAACTCCCACCTCCGCAGAACTTCAACCACGTCCCGAGGGAGGTGGGGACATTGAGTCCGAATGGGCCATGTTCCATTTGCCTCTATTGTTGAGGCGGCTGACCGGAGCTGTGGCCAAGGTGGTCGGTGCCTGTCGTGGCGGCAATCCCCAACCTGTTGGTGGACACCGCGTGAGGGATGCCGTCAAGCTGAAGAAGGAGTCCTATAGGACTTTTTGTCCTGTGGGTCTCTGGAGGCAGCTGATAGGTACCGCAGGCCAAGCGAATGCGGCTTCGTGGTTGCTGAGGCAAAACTCGGGCATGGGAGGAGTTTGGAGAGGCCATGGAGAACACTTCGGACGGCTTGAGGAGATTCTGGTCCACCGTCCGCGCCTCAGGAGGGGAAGCAGTGCAGTGTCAACACTGTATATGGTGGGGATGGTGAGCTGCTGACCTCGACTCAGGACATTGTGGGTCAGTGGGGGAGTACTTCGAAGACCTCCTCAATCCCACTAACATGCCTTCCAATGAGGAAGCAGAGCCTGGGGTCTCGGAGGTGGGCTCTCCCATCTCTGGGACTGAGGTCACCGAGGTGGTCAAAAACTCCTTGGTGGCAGGGCCCCGGGTGGATGAGATACCGAGTTCCTTAAGGCTCTGGATGTTGTAGGACTGTCTTGGTTGACACGTCTCTGCAACATCGCATGGACATCGGGAACAGTGCCTCTGGATTGGCAGACCGGGTGGTGGTCCCCTTTAAAAGGGGACCGGAGGGTGTGTTCCAACTATAGAGGGATCACACTCCTCAGCCTCCCTGGAAAAGTCTATTGGGGTCTGGATAGGAGGGTCCATCGGATAGTCGAACCTCGGATTCAGGAGGAGCGGTGTGGTTTTTGTCCTGGTCGGAACAGTGGACCAGCTCTTCACCCTTAGCAGAGTCCTGAGGGTGCATGGGAGTTTGCCCAACCAGTCTACATGTGTTTTGTGGACTTGGAAAAGGCATTCGACCGTGTCCCTCGGGAATCCTGTGGGGGGTGCTCCGGGAGTATGGGGTACCGGACCCCCTGATAAGAGCTGTTCGGTCCCTGTACAACCGGTGTCAGAGCTTGGTCCACATTGCCGCAGTAAGTCGAGCCCGCTTCCAGTGAGAGTTGGACTCGCCAGGGCTGCCCTTTGTCACCATTCTGTTCATAACTTTTATGGACAGAATTTCTAGGCGCAGCCAGGGTGTTGAAGGGGTCCGGTTTGGTGGACTCAGGATTGGGTCACTGCTTTTGCAGATGATGTTGTCCTGTTTGCTTCATCAGGCCGTGATCTTCAGCTCTCTCTGGATCGGTTCGCAGCTGAGTGTGAAGCGGCTGGGATGAGAATCAGCACCTCCAAATCTGAGACCATGGTCCTCAGCCGGAAAAGGGTGGAGTGCCCTCTCAGGGTTGGGGAGAGATCCTGCCCCAAGTGGAGGAGTTCAAGTATCTCGGGTCTTGTTCACGAAAGTGAGGGAAGAATGGAGCGTGAGATCGACAGGCGGATCAGTGCGTCATCCGCAGTGATGAGGGCTCTGCATCGGTCTGTCGTGGTGAAAAAAGAGCTGAGCCGTAAGGCAAAGCTCTCAATTTACCAGTCGATCTACGTTCCTACTCTCACCTATGGTCATGAGCTATGGGTAGTGACCAAAGAACGAGATCGCAATACAAGCGGCTGAAATGAGTTTCCTCCGCAGGGTGTCTGGGCTTTCCCTTAAAGATAGGGTGAGAAGCTCAGTCATCCGGGAGAGTAGAGCCGCTGCTCCTCCGCATCGAGAGGAGTCAGATGAGGTGGCTCGGGCATCTGATCAGGATGCCTCCTGGACGCCTCCCTGGTGAGGTGTTCCGGCACGGCCAACTGGGAGGAGGCCTCGGGAAGACCCAGGACACGCTGGAGGGACTATGCCTCTCGGCTGGCCTGGGAACGCCTCTGGATTCCCCCAGAAGAACTAGAAGAAGTGGCCGGGGAGAGGGAAGTCTGGGAATTTCTGCTTAAGCTGCTGCCCCCGTGACCCGACCTCGGATAAGTAGAAGAGGATGGAAGGATGGAGTCTAAGGGAGAACTCTTTGGACAACACAGGCCCACTAGCTCTGGAATTGGATAATGTGAACGTCATGCTTATAAAGTCTGGAGGTGCTAGTGTGATGGGACAGAGATGGTGCTTTAGAAGAGTGTTTCCCAATTGCTGGTTCACGGATCAATGTCGGTCCTTAGAATATTCTTACTGGTCTGCAAAAATAATTGATTTCCTAGGTTATGTTTTTTAGCCAATGTGAACAGTTTTAGTCATTTTCCCAACCTGCTACATCCTAACACAGGATCATGGGGGGTCTGCTGGAGCCAATCCCAGCCAACACAGGGCTCAAGGCAGGAACAAACCTCGGGCATGGTGCCAGCCTACCACAGGACATACACATCACACACACTAAGTACACACTAGGGACAATTTAGGATCACCAATGCACCTAACCTGCATGTCTTTGGATTGTGGGAGGAAACCCACACCGACACGGGGAGAACATGCAAACTCCACGCAGGGAGGACCCAGAAAGTGAACCTGGGTCTCCTAACTGTGAGGCAGCAGTGCTACCACAGTGCCACCGTGCCGCCCAATGTGAACAATTTTCACATCACAATTCCAATCGAATAATTACGTCCTGTTGTGTCTCGCTGTTTGACATAAGTAAATCTATACATTTGAAACTCGACAAAGCAACCTGCACCTCCGATCTAATGTTGTTAAATCTTGATGCTCGAGGCGTCATTCCTGATCAGATTTTAGTACATCTTTGAGCTTGAAGCACCACAAGCCCCACCCCGGTCTCTCTAATGGTAGTCAATCTGGACACTCAAAACTTGGAGTATCTGCACCTCTAATGTCAGTAAACCCTTGCAGCCCCTCAGTTCATGAAGGTTGAAAAATGCTGCTTTAGAAGACTATCAAGGTGGCAGAGGGCTGTGCTTTTGGAAATTGTCAACCCCAATAATACAGCAAAATGGCTTCTTTGTGATTGCATGAATTGCCCTCCAAATGCAAGGCCTCCTTGTCTCCCCCCCACCCCTCCAATTCTTTGAAGATGGATTCAATGTTTCCTGTGTGCCCAGACTGAAAAGGCATATAAACCTACAGCTGTACCATCTTCGCTGACAGCCTTGGAGTTTATCTTCCCTAGAGGCCTCCTCCACTGTAGACATTTGTGCCCTGCTCAGGTGTTCTTCAGAGTGTTCCTTCCATTTCCTTTTGTCATTTATTGTACCTCTCTTGAGGTCACCCCAAGTCATTTCTGTAGGATCAACAGGTTCTTCCACACTCACGCCTTTGCCTAAACCACCTCCTTATTCTGTGGGCTTCTGCCTAACCATCCTGTTAACCTAAGATGTCCTCTTCCTCCTCTTTTCACTTTAGGAGAGCTTCGTTATCAGTGTTTTTGAATGACTGTCTGTCCTGAGAGTTTGTACCTCTAAAAAGGAGTCCCATGAGTTCTGAAATAAACTGGTGAGATGTCAGACATGTTGCTCCGCATCTATGGGTGAAGCTGCTGTGTCCTATAAGCATAAAGAGAGGTGTTGACTCAGATTTTTAGAGAGAAAAGTCTGTCACCAGAGACTCTTTGGATATCTGAGAAGCTGCTTGGGCACATCATCTGCATCCTTAGATACCCAGGTAGTCGCTCAACTACCACTTGGCCGTCATTAATCATAATCAGTGTCCTTATTCGGAGACTGTGTAGGCCATATACTCATAACAGCCCACTCAGACAGAGTGAAATTGTTCCCCAGTTGTATTTCCATAAAGTCCTAAGTCCTAAGTTTGGCTGACCATTTGTTACTTCTATACACAGTGGGGGAACAATAATGATGAGAACACACTTTCCACATCCACCAACTCACCAATCCTATTTGGCTAAGCTCTCCAAAATAACACCAAGTCAAGATTTGAAAGTCACCAAAGTGCTGTTGTCCGCCACACTACTTGATCACTTGCCCATCATGTCTGCAAGAAGATTAACATTCTAACATTTTTGCAAAGTTGGCCGTAACTATATTTCTTTCTTCTGGGTCTTCCCAGACTGTCTTAAGACTGCTGTAATTAAACCCCTACTTACGAATCTTGACCCCGCGGCTCTTGAAAATTTTAAACCCATCTCTAACCTGCCTTTCTTAAGTAAAATTCTAGAGAAGGCAGCCATTATGCAGTTAAATGACCACCTCAATAAACATGCTATTCTTGATAAATTTCAGTCGGGTTTTAGAACAAATCACAGCACAGAAACTGCACTCGTTAAAGTAGTAAATGACTTGCGGGTAAATGCAGACAGAGGCCATTTATCTGTTCTCATCCTCTTAGATCTGAGTGCTGCATTTGACACCATTGATCACAACATTCTTAGAAATCGCCTTAGTCAATGGGTGGGCCTCTCTGGCAGTGTCTTAAATTGGTTTAAATCCTACCTGGCAGGGAGAAAATTCTTTCTTAGTTGTGATAATTATAATTTGAAGACACATGATATCCGATATGGTGTTCCACAAGGCTCTATCCTGGTCCGCTGCTCTTCTCAATCTACATGCTTCCGTTAGGTCAGATTATCTCAGAGCACAACGTGAGCTACCACAGCTATGCTGATGACACACAGCTGTACTTATCAATAGCACCTGATGACCCCGATTCTCTTGATTCACTAACAGAATGTCTGACTTGTATCTCAGAATGGATGAATAGTAACTTTCTAAAGTTAAATAAAGAGAAAACTGAAATCTTAGTGATTGGCAATAATGGATACAATGAGGCTATTAGAAATAAACTGGATACATTAGGATTAAAAGTCAAGAAGGAGGTAAAAAGCTTAGGGTGATTGTTGACTGTAATCTGAACTTTAAATCGTATATTAATCAGATCATTAGGACAGCATTTTTTCACTTAAGAAACATAAGTAAAGTTAGACCTCTTATATCACTGAAAGATGCTGAGAAATTAGTTCACGCGTTTGTTTTCAGTCGACTAGATTACTGTAACGCACTCCTCTCAGGACTACCCAAAAAGACATAAATCACTTGCAACGAGTGCAGAATGCAGCTGCTAGAATCCTAACTAGAAAAGAAAATCCGAACACATTTCTCCAGTTTTAATGTCACTACACTGGTTACCTGTGTCATTCAGAATTGACTTTAAAATTCTGCTTATGGTTTATAAAGCCTTAAATAATCTCGCCCCATCTTATATATCGGAATGTCTGACACCTTATATTCCAAATCGTAACCTCAGATCCTCAAATGAGTGTCTCCTTAGAATTCCAAGAACAAAACTTAAAAGAAGTGGTGAGGCGGCCTTCTGCTGCTATGCACCTAAAATCTGGAATAGCCTGCCAATAGGAATTCGCCAGGCTAATACAGTGGAGCACTTTAAAACACTGCTGAAAACACATTACTTTAACATGGCCTTTTTATAACTTCAATTTAATTTAATACTGATACTCTGTATGTTCAATTCATCATAACTATTCATGGTGGCCCTAAAATCCGTACTGACCCCTACTCTCTCTTCTGTTTCTTTTTACGGCTTCTTTGTGATGGTGGCGACCTGCGCCACCTCCACCTACTCAAAGCATCATGATGCTCCAACAATGATGGACTGAAAGCCAGAAGTCTACGTGACCATCATCATTAAGTCCTTCCATGAGAACCCTAAATCCTAAGGGGACTGTTTGATTTATGTTAGGTAGATTGCCCAGAGGGGACTGGGTGGTCTCATGGTCTGGAATTCCTACAGATTTTATTTTTTCTCCAGCTGTCTGGAGTTTTTTTTGTTTTTTCTGTCCCCCCTGGCCATTGGACCTTACTCCTATTCTATGTTAATTAATGTTGATTTATTTTGTTTTCTTATTGTGTCTTTTATTTTTCTATTCTTTATTATGTAAAGCACTTTGAGCTACTGTTTCTATGAAAATGTGCTATATAAATAAATGTTGTAGTTGTAGTTGTTTCTGTGCCTCTGTGTTCTGGTTGAAGAACTCTTTTCAAAGTAACAGCTCAGGTCCACTGTACTATTAATACTGTGTATTATATGTCAGATCCCGGGGGTTTTGAAAATGAATACATGCACAAGAAGAATTAGCTTTGTGAATTTTGAGATGTTATGAGACCAGCTATGTTATATGGGCTGGAGACGGTGGCACTGACCAGAAAGCAGGAGACAGAGCTGGAGGTGGCAGAGTTAAAGATGCTAAGATTTGCACTGGATGTGACGAGGATGGACAGGATTAGAAATGAGGACATTAGAGGGTCAGCTCAAGTTGGACAGTTGGGAGACAAAGTCAGAGGCGAGATTGTGTTGGTTTGGACATGTGCAGAGGAGATGGGCTGGGTATATTGGGAGAAGGATGCTAAGGATAGAGCTGCCAGGCAAGTGGAAAAGAGGAAGGCCTAAGAGAAGGTTGTAGCGAACTCCCCTTTTTGTTGGAAGAGGAGCCCTCACACACAAAATATCTCCTACTCTTAGGGAAAAAAAAAAAAATTCTATCAGGAACGGCAACCGACAGAACCTAAGCCTCAATTTGGAGTTCCCAGATGAAATGTACTTTTGTGAATTTATGCTAGAGAAATAATCACCCTATCAATCTATTCCTCAATCACAAAAACAATATATATTATATGTTAAACAACAATAAACCCCCTTTAAACAATGCCTATAACCACTATATCTGTACAAACCCCATGAACACTCTAATATATTACCCAGAATTCGGCGCAGCACCAAAGAAAGCAAAAAAGCCAGAAGGAAAGAAAGAAAAAAAAAAACTGAAAAAGGAAACATCCTATTTCTAAACAACCCACATATCTTCACAATTACATAGATCTACATTACACTTCTTTTTTTTATTATTTTTATTAATTTTATTACAATCCATACAAATCAATCAAGTTTTTACAAAAAAAAGAATTATGTTAACAACAGATCGATCCCCACCCCTGAGAGAGAGAGCAAGGCAAATGGCGTAAAATTTAAGGCTTATAAACATACCTGAATTAATAAATTCTCTGTGCTTTATGAACTTATTTTAAAATATTACTGATTAGATCCTGCCATGTTTTGAAAAAAGTCTGCACAGATCCTCTAACTGAGTATTTGATTTTTTCCAATTTCAAATAATATAACACATCGGTTTCCCACTGACTTAAAAGAGGAGAGTTTGGGTTCTTCCAGTTTATCAGAATAAGTCTGCGTGCCAACAGTGTAGTGAATGCAATCACAATTTGTTTGTCTTTCTCCACTTTAAGACCCTCTGGAAGAACCCCAAACACAGCTGTTAATGGGTTAGGAGGGATTGTGAGTCCAAGACTGTCTGAGAGGTAATTAAAAATTTTTGTCCAGAATAATGTTAATTTGGTGCAGGCCCAGAACATGTGACCCAGTGAGGCTGGGACTTGGTTGCAACGTTCGCAGGTTGGATCATGCCCTGGAAACATTTTGGAGAGTTTTAGTCGAGACAGATGTGCTCGATATATAATTTTGAGTTGTATAATTGTATGCTTTGCGCATATGGAGCTTGAGTGAATTCTCTGCATTGCTACTTTCCACTCCTTTTCTGATATATTAATTGAGAGGTCATTTTCCCAGTGTCCTCTTGGATCTTTGAAAGGAAGGGATTGTAAAATGATTTTATATATTGTAGAGATGGAGTCTAAGTCCTTGAGATTGAGCAATATTTTTCCAGCGTGGATGAGGGTGCAAGATGAGGAAAATCTGGAAGGTTCTGTTTAACAAAGTTCCTGATTTGAAGATAGTGAAAGAAATTTGTAGCTGGAATGTTAAATTTGGAATGTAATTGTTCATAGGATGCAAAGACGTTGTCTATATAAAGATCTCTAAGCAAGTTAATTCCAAATTTTTTCCAGATATTAAAACTGCATATGTTTGTGAAGGTTGAAAGAGGTGGTTCTCTTGCAGGGGTGCCACAGAAAGAAGCTTCTCCGTCTTAAAATGCTTTCTACATTGGTTCCAGATTCTAAGTGAGTGGAGCACAATTGGGTTATTAGTGTATTGCCGATAACGTGTGTTTATTGGAGCGCAGAGCAGGGAATACAAAGAAGTACTGCAGGATTTTACTTCTATTGCGGTCCATGCCTGTGTATGTTCTTCTATTTGTGTCCAGGTTCTTATCGCCTGTATATTTGCTGCCCAGTAATAAAACTGGAAGTTAGGTAGAGCCATGCTGCCTTCTGCCTTTTGTCTTTGTAGAGTCGCTCTTTTGATGCGTGGATGTTTTGAATTCCAAATAAATGAGGTTATTGTTGAATCTAATTGCTTAAAGAACGATTTATTAATGTATATTGGGATGTTTTGAAATAAAAAAAGGAGCTTAGGAAGAATATTCATCTTAACAGTGTTAATTCTTCCAGCTAGTGTGAGATGAAGGGTTGACCATCTATGCAAGTCTTGTTTAATTTTTTCCATGCAGACGACGAAATTTTGTTGATAAAGAGCTTTATGTTTACTTGTGATGTTTACCCCGAGGTATTTAAACTGTTCTGCAATGATAAAAGGTAGGGTGTCTAATCTAATATTATATGCTTGAGATTCACTGGAAAGAGTACACTTTTATTCAGATTAATTCTGAGACCAGAGATCTTTTGAAATTCTGTGAGTGCTGCTAAGACTGCAGGCACAGAATTTTCTGGGTCCGATATATACAGTACCATGTCATCTGCATATAATGAGATTTTCTGTTCCAGTCCTTCTCTGCTAATCCCCTTTATCTGATCAGTATTTCGACAATGTATTGCCAGTGGTTCAATGGTAATCGCAAACAGCAGTGGTGACAAAGGGCATCCTTGTCTTGTGCCACGTTCTAGTTTAAAGTAGTCTGAGCAAATGTTATTGATGCAAACTGAATCATCTGGGTTATACAGTAATTTAATCCATGCACAAATGTCTACATTACACTTCTATATAAGTAACCAGCCGATGCATACATACAATCCCCGCAATGTACCCCAGTCCCTTTTATATTAACTTTGTTTAAAAGTTTATCTTCACTCGGCCAATGAAAACTGCAGTTGCACTAGCGACTAATCCTGAGGTGATGCCGCTGAGACTTTTACTGCATTTACGAATAACAAGAAGAGATCTCATCGGCTTAGTGTCAGTTCTTTTGAGGAGGGATGAAAATCCTGTCACACCCGGGAGTCTCCGTGTTAGCGTTCGTCCACAGCCAACGCCCGCTTCATCACAGTCAAGACAAGACGTGAACTCCGAAGGTCCTTTAAGGTTGAAAGGAAATCCTAGCCGTGCACCCAACAGTCCTTATTCCAGAGTCTTACTTGATTACTTTACTGCTTGCAGCTCCTTGTTATACGCCTTCCCAGCTCCTTTTTCTCTTGTTCACCTTCTACTCCTTCTCGTTTCTTGTTGTTTTTGGTTTTTTTTTATATACGCGCCTCCTTGCCTTTTTAAAGTCAGTTAACCTTAACGTCACAATAACATACCATATGGCAAGGACCCCCAGGTGTAGTCTGGCCCCCAACTTCCCTTAAAGAGATATCCCCAGTAAGTTAGTCTCTAGGACACCTCTGAAAGAAGCAAGATCCAGTTAAAAAGTACACAAAACATAATATGTGACAGCCGTTACAAGGTTTATGGATGTGTTGAGAGAGGGCATGCAGGTGATCGGTGTAACAGATCAAGATGCAGAGGACAGAAAGTTATGGAGGAAGATGATCCGCTGTGGCGACCCCTAACAGGAGCAGCCGAAAGAAGAAGAAGAAGAAGATGATGAGAAGCAGCCTCATAAACTGAGGGTGGTGAGTGTCTGTTTAAGTTATGGTGTTCCTAATGTCTGCTGCATGCACATACCCACTTTAACCAGACTGGGACCCCTTGTACTTCATGTTTTTGGTAAGGTAAAGCATCTATTGCCAGCTCCAATGTGCCAGTTCACTTTTCATGGAGGTTCTTATTTGTTTTAATTGCAGGAGATGGTCTGACCAGCAGAGTCCACTGTATCTGGGATGGCAGCAGCTGAAGAGCCTGCCGGTACTCACAATAATCCAATGCATGTACAGGTGTTCAAGGCACTGGACAAATAATTTAGAAGACCAGCAATATCTACTTTTAACATATTCGGAACACTTTTATTTATTTATTTACTTGTCTTCAAATTACATCCAGAAATATTTGCCTACAGGTACATCAGTTGGAAATAGAAGCAATCCCAAGTTTATTGCATTATTTTTGTGTTGGACACAATGCTAGTGGCCTGTGTATCTTCGGCTGTGTATTCAGTGATAAGCCACTTGAGGGCGCTCTCGGTGCTTCACTTCTCTATGCTGATGCCTGTCATCATGACATGGATACACCAATGAGATTCTTCTGTTATGTACATGTGTTTTTGACTGGTCGTTATTTTACATGAGGTTTGTATGGGGTTAAGGTGGAGACTTGTGGGCTCTTTATTCCCCAAAAGCAAAAAACAGAAAATAAGGAAATACTGAGAAATTCCCAGTAGTCCGGCTGACATACAATGCAGCAACTATTGCTCGGGCCTGTCAGAGGTTCAAAGTTGCTACAATGAGGTGAACACATGCTAATACAAAGTGTACAGAGGCCTGTGTACCCCCTTGTCGGAAATGATTCAGTCATGCAAGGCTTTACAAAACAAATCCAAAGGCTGTTGATGGCCTCCCCTCCTCACATCCTCGCCTGCTGGTGACCAAGTCTCTGTGGATCCCTCGCAGCCTCTCGTCGCCTGAGCTGAACACTTCTAGAATGGCAGATGGACCTTCACTAAATGTCCACTATGTTTATTGTTCTATAATATATTGCACGTGCATCCTTCTAAGTTGTTCTTTTTTTACTCCAAATGATGATAAATATTTACATATGACACAGAAAACAGGGGGTCAAAGGTAGGTGGGTCAAGGAATTAGACCATGTGGGGGTTCAGCTCCTCATTTGGTGCAGTTTCTCAGCTACTTTCTCCAGCTCACTCTCAATCGCTGCCAGGCTTTCCAGCTCCTGCTCCTGGGAAAGAAGAGAGAGGCATAATGAGCCCGACTCCTGTAAGCAGACGCAGTGCTTACTGAACACCAAATCGTCACGATTCTTGCTTTCCCAATGCATTTTGTACACATTTTTGCAGTATAAACATTTTTTAAAATGATTCAAATCAAGTTTTATTTAATTTGAGTTGGTAACATTGGGAGAGCGCTGCATCTTCCCTGAACAGCCAATTAGATTGCAGGTTTTTCCTCACTTGGTTTATTTGAGTCAGATAACTCCTCCCCCAACCCTAATCTTAACCATCATTTAACCAGGCGTATAATATAAAGCGACAACCTCCTCAATGGAGTGGAGCTCTGGAGGTCTGCAGCTAGAGTCTGTTGAACGTTTCAGGACAGGAACTGCCATTTTGTGCAGTTTTCTTGCTGAAAGTTACCACCATTTTTACCCCAAGGCTACTTGAAGTTTTGACGATTAACATCATTGCACTACTGCCTTGAAAGATGGTGACTTGGTGTGTAGCAAGTATCTGACTTCGTGGAACAATCCAGAAATCACGATCGGGAATTTGCCTTCTAAGACAGAATCTGGTAGTCGAGACATTTTAAATGTTTATCCGACATCGCTCTTTAGTTTGCATACTGGGCTCGGTCGTTTGAGTTTCGTCCTATTTTTAGGTTTTGTTTCCGTCATTTCCTGATCTTGGTTCATTAAACAATTCAGCCGATTCCCATGCCTGGGACCTGGGGCCTCATGTATAACGCCGTGCGTAGAACTCGCACTATAACATGACGTAAGCACAAAAGTCGAAATGTGCTTACGCACAGAAAAATCCAGCTGCAGGAATCGGTGCGTACTCCAACTTCCATGTTCTTCCGCTACATAAATCCCGGTCAGCGTGAAAACTAACGCTCGTGCACGCGCTTTATGTAACGCCCTAACTGCTCCCAGAATTACGCCTCTTTAAATATGCAAATGAATATAAATCGCCCTTAAGCTCAGCCTTCTGTGAAAAGACAATGGGAAAAGCACGGGGGAAAATGTAAGAATTTCAGCAAATATCAAGTGGAGGCAAAGGAAAAGCATACTATTTGTTCAAATAAACCGTGGTATAATCAACAAAATGAAGTTGATCGAGTGACATAGAGTGTTGGAGAAACTTGAAAGCTCACATTCACAAAATCGCACAGTGCCGGAAATAAAAAAGAAGTCACATATCAAAGTCGCAGTGAAAAGGCGAGTTGTAGCCCACTGTCTGAGTGTCATATGAAAGTTTATTAGGGTACAGAGAAAAAAAAGGCACACAGTGGGGAAAAAGCACGAAATGTCAACTTCAATCTCGACATTTCTACTTTAATCACGTAGTTTATTTTGTCATTAAAGTAGAACATCATAAACGTCATCTTAAAATCGTTTAATTAACCAGTTTCTCAAATCACATCGTAATTAAAGTAGCACGTTAAATGCTTTGTTTTGTATTTGATCTTCTATGTGATCTACGTGTGTGAATCACTACTTGCTTCTTAAACCGGCTCTCTTCCTTCAACTGGACACAGAATCAATTACATTCATGATATTACAGCTCTCTGAATAACTAAAATACTGAGATGTATACGTGATATCAATTTTATGACAATAGGAGTTAAAACATGTATTAAACATGGGAACATGGTGGCGCAGTGATTTTTCATGTCTTACGCAAGATGCTTGCTGTGCCGTGCGTGACATTTGATGAAATACTTTATAGTGTTTACTCTTTCGAACGTACTAACCCACAATTCCTGTCCTTGCTTTTCTTTCCCCAAATACCCAATTGCCACAAAATCAGCTCTGTAATAGACGTTAAGCCATCTGTGAGCTTAGAACGCCAATTCTTCAAAATTTTTAAGGAACATTGAAATATCTTCATAGTTCATGTTTAATTATTCTATCCATCTATACTTCCAGTGTCATGCCATTCCCAGCAAGAATACAGCGCTAGGCAGGAGCAATCCGTGAACGGAGCACCAGCGGCTCGCTAGCACTGCGGCACCTTGTGGTTAAAGTTAAAGTTTTATCTGTTTAATTTAATAAACATATTTTGCTGCATTTCATCTTAAAAATGATATCGTCATCATATGTAAATAAGCACTTTATAAAGTGGCTCAGGTTGTGCAATATTATAACTGTACTGCAAGTTTACAGTGAGGTAATTGTACTTATAAGTACGACAGTTCTACAAGGAGCACTTGATGGACTGATTGAGTGCTTTCAGAGTTCTTGGGATGAAACTGTTTCTGAATCGCGACGTCCGTACAGGAAAGACTCTGAAGCGTTTGTCGTATGAGAGCAGTTCAAATAGACAGCATGGCTGAGTCAGCGTGTACTTGGAGCTGTATACCGATAATTCCCTTTCCGATCAGCTGCTGCTGTGATTCACACTCAGATACAGTGATATAAATACTCTGAGTGGTGCAGTGAGAATAATATTGAAAAAGATGATCCTCTGTGGCAACTCCTAACAGGAGCAGCTGAAAGAAGAAGAAGAAGGTGCAGTGAGAGTAACAACGCTAAAGCAGTTATGGTATTTAGAATAGTTTGACCATTTCGTGGACCGTTATATTGTTACAGGTTAATTACAATCAGATGCATTAAACTAATAAACAATACACGGTTAATTTCAGTGTATTTATAAAGCCGTGTCAGGATGTGGATCTAAAAAAGAAAGGGAAACCACACTGGAGCAGTAGTACTGCTTTGACCGCTGGGTGCTGCCAGTCTGCAAAACCAAGCGCAGAACTTGCGTATGACAAGGTATGAGCTACCGTGGAAAAGTGCGTGGCTTTACGTCAAGTTTAGGTTTTCTACATCGTGATTTGAGCGTGGAAATGTTCTTACGCAACATTTTTGTGCGTACGCACCATTTATACATGAGGCCCCAGGAGTGCACCCACATCTCAGCTTTTTAAGTGTTTAAAATTGTGGAGTGCGCATATGTGGAGAATGTCAGGAGTCACTCTGAAATTGATTAAACCAAGCAATTGCAACCGGAGCTGATTTAGGTTGAATCTCACAAGGACATCAGTAACATCTTTGGCAGAACGGTCTGCGAGAACCAGATAACAACCAGGTTTTGTTAAGGCTGGTGCCGCACTACACAACTGTCGTTGCTGAATCTAGTGGTCCTGAGTATGTCAGAACATCCAACTAGAAAACACGGTGGGGCAAGTGCTCTGACCTTCAGCCGTATTGACCACCCGACTTCAGACCTACACTGCTGGCTTTGGCCCTCTCAGGACACAAGTGAACACTGCAAGGGAGACGAGTGGGAGGATCCATCCATCTATTATCCAACCCGCTATATCCTAACTACAGGGTCATGGTGGTCTGCTGGAGCCAATCCCAGCCAACACAGGACCCAATGCAGGAAAAAAACCCTGGGCAGGGCGCACTCACCCTGGGGACAATTTAGCATTGCCAATGCACCTAACCTGCATGTCTTTGGACTGTGGGAGGAAACCCACGTAGACATGGGGAGAACATGCAAACTCCATGCAGAGGAGGACCTGGGAAGCGAACGTGGGAGGATCCATTTGAGCCCAAGTTTCCTCTAAGCTTGAGTCTCACAATCCTGTGCTCGATGTTGAGGCCTACAGAGGCAGTAAATCTGAGTTATTGAGTTGGGAATGCCATGTGAACGTCCTGTGAACTTGGGATTACAACTCAGACAATTCGGACAAAACATAAGCTACTTGAATTGTCTGAGTTGTGACGTAATGCTGACCTTGTACCTTAGTCAACTGTTTACAGCAAAACATAGCTGGTTAGCCCGAAATGCCATTTTTTGGTCAAAATGCATTATGAATGGAGTGATATATATTCAATATGTTAATTTTGTTATTTTTTTTTCAATGAAAAATGTAGTTTATCTTTAATTGCATTTCTTTACAGTAACAAATCAACATTGACGTCACATTTTTTCGAAAAGTCCAACTAGAAATTTACGTGAACGCACTGAAGTGGGAAGGCAAAACGGCACAAGTCGGAGCACGTGAGCACATGTAACAATTTTGGACACCTTTTTGTTGCATTTATTTTGATGTCTTTGTTATTTTTGTTTATATTTTGGGCACCATTTTCTGGTACTTTTAGGTTGGCATTGCTACCACATCGGCAGGCTATGTCTGGCGTCCAAGGCAGCTGAACATTTTGCGTGCGTTACTCGACTTGGACAGCGTTTTGGTCGTTGGAGCCGTTTTGGCTCCCTAGGTTTTCACGCCTGCCATGTTCTTTTATTTCCTGATCACTTTGCCTCCCAACTGTCAAATCCTTCGTGGCACTACAGTTTATAGTTGGTGATTTTCTTGACTCTTGACCAAGACTGTGAGAACCCTACCTCTCGGCGTTGACGTGAACCCTGTGCAGAAGTGCGTCCTCTGTGAGAATGCAGATGTCATACACATATCGGTGACATGCATTGCTTCAGCATCTGTGTAGGTAGAACGATAAATGATTATTTATTGACAATGAAGCAGACTGGGAATGTCCACTTTGATCACCGGAGTTTTCGTGCTCTCTTTCTGTTGAAAATGCCCGTGCATCTTCTCTGGGTGTTTTATGTCAACATTTGTAGGCGTCTCAACAAATCAAATTACCGCATCTCCTCCTTAAGACAAACATAATGAAAATGTGACCGGAGTTAAAACTCAACTGATAATTCCATACATCGAAGTACCCAAAGTTGCCAGTCGTGTGTGTGTGATCTGACCCCTTATGCACAGTAGTGTTACAATAACCGTGGGAAAGGTTTTAGAAGTGCAAATCGAGCTTATGCTGTCTAGCAAGCGGAGTCGTCTCAGCTGTTGCATTCGAGTCCCATTTTTACTCGCACGTTACGAACTATGACACACTCCTAATAGTCAGCGACTTTAACTTTCATATCGACAATCAGTGTGACCTAAAAGTAAAGGAATTCATGAACCTCCTGGACTCTTACCTACACATAAAGCAGGTCATACGTTAGACTTAGTGATTACCAAAGGACTAAAAGTTGATGTGAAGCAGATCATTGATATTGGTCTATCAGACCACTTTCTTCTACTATTTAATATAGAAATAATGATAGAAAGCATTCATGAGAGACATATTGTTAAAAAAAAACGCTTCTTTGACTCATCAGCAGCTTTAAAACTTACAAACATTCTAAGCAATCAGTCCGTTTATAGTGCCAACTATAATAGTGAGGATAATGTAAATAGTAAAGTGGAAAACTTTAATTCTAAAGTAAGAACTGCTGTTGACATAGTTGCACCTGAAAAGACAGTTAAAAAATCTTCTAGTATTGTTATTCCATGGAAGACCCAAAGAGTGTCTGATTTAAAGAGAACATGTCGTAGAGCTGAGCGTAAATGGAGGAAACTAAACTAACTATCCACTATGAAATATTAAAAGTTAAAATAACAGAATACAATAACACTGTCCGCCTTGAGAGACGCTGCTATTTCTCTCAGATTATAAATAACAATGCTAGTAATCCCAGAGTCTTATTTTCAACAATTGATCGTCTGTTAAACCCAGGTAACACAAAGGAATGCCCCCAGAATACTTCCAGTGAAACCTGTGAGAACATTGCTGTATTTTTCAATCAAAAAATTAATGATATTAGAAATAACATAGTATATCTCCCCAACACTGCAGAACCTCCAAAGCCCCAGTACTCCATTATAAACAAATTAAATTCTTTCACCAGGATAGATTTACCTGATTTACATAGTATAATCTCTCAACTGAAACCCTCCACCTGCGTCCTTGACCCAATACCAACCAGGTTTTTCAAAGAAATATCAGGCGTGCTAATTGATAATGTTCTGGACATAGTAAACTCGTCATTAGATATGGGGGTCTTCCCAGACTGTCTTAAGACTGCTGTAGTTAAACCCCTGCTCAAGAAAATAATCTTGACCCCTCTGCTTTTGAAAATTTTAGACCCATCTCTAACCTGCCCTTCTTAAGTAAAATTCTAGAGAAGGCAGTCATTATGCAGTTAAATGACCACCTCAATAAACATGCTATTCTTGATAAATTTCAGTCAGGTTTCAGAACAAATCACAGCACAGAAACTGCACTCGTTAAAGTAGTAAATGACTTGCGGGTAAATGCAGACAGAGGCCATTTATCTGTTCTCATCCTCTTAGATCTGAGTGCTGCATTTGACACCATTGATCACAATATTCTTAGAAATCGCCTTAGTCAATGGGTGGGCCTCTCTGGCAGTGTCTTAAATTGGTTTGAATCCTACCTGGCAGGGAGAAAATTCTTTGTGAGTTGTGGTAATCACATCTCAAAGACACATGATATCCGATATGGTGTTCCACAAGGCTCTATCCTGGGTCCGCTGTTCTTCTCAATCTACATGCTTCCGTTAGGTCAGATTATCTCAGGGCACAACGTGAGCTACCACAGCTATGCTGATGACACACAGCTGTACTTATCAATAGCACCTGATGACTCCGACTCTCTTGATTCACTAACACAATGTCTTACTGGTATTTCTGAATGGATGAATAGTAATTTTCTCAAACTAAATAAAGAGAAAACTGAAATTTTAGTAATTGGCAATAATGGATTCAATGAGGTTATCAGAAATAAACTTGATGCATTAGGATTAAAAGTTAAGACGGAAGTAAAAACTTAGGGGTAACTGTTGACTGTAATCTGAATTTTAAATCGCATATTCATCAGACCACTAGGACAGCAATTTTTCACTTAAGAAACATAGCTAAAGTTAGACCTCTTATATCATTGAAAGATGCTGAGAAATTAATTCACGCTTTTGTTTTCAGTAGACTAGATTACTGTAACGCACTCCTCTCAGGACTACCCAAAAAAGACATAAATCATTTGCAACGAGTGCAGAATGCAGCTGCTAGAATCCTAACTAGGAAAAGAAAATCCAAGCACATTTCTCCAGTTTTGATGTCACTACACTGGTTACCTGTGTCATTCAGGATTGACTTTAAAATTCTGCTTATGGTTTATAAAGCCTTAAATAATCTCGCCCATCTTATATATCGGAATGTCTGACACCTTATATTCCAAATCGTAACCTTAGATCCTCAAATGAGTGTCTCCTTATAATTCCAAAAGCTAAACTTAAAAGAAGTGGTGAGGCGGCCTTCTGCTGTTATGCACCTAAAATCTGGAATAGCCTGCCAATAGGAATTCGCCAGGCTGATACAGTAGAGCACTTTAAAACACTGCTGAAAACTCATTACTTTAACATGGCCTTTTTATAACTTCACTTTAACTTAATCCTGATACTCTGTATGTTCAATTCATCATAATAACTATTCATGGTGGCTCTAAAATCCGTACTGACCCCTACTCTCTTCTGTTTCTTTTTCCGTTTTTTGTGGTGGCGGCCTGCGCCACCACCACCTACTCAAAGCATCATGATGCACCAACATTGATGGACTAAAAGCCAGAAGTCTACGTGACCACCATCATCAAGTCCTTCCGTGAGAACCCTAAATACAAAGAGGACTGTTTCATTTATGTTAGGTAGATTGCCCAGAGGGGACTGGGTGGTCTCTTGGTCTGGAATCCCTGCAGATTTTATTTTTTCTCCAGCTGTCGGAGTTTTTTTTTGTTTTTCTGTCCACCCTGGCCATTGGACCTTACTCTTATTCGATGTTAATTAATGTTGACTTATTTTATTTTCTTACTGTGTCTTTTATTTTTCTATTCTTCATTTTGTAAAGCACTTTGAGCTACTGTTTGTATGAAAATGTGCTATAGAAATAAATGTTATTGTTATCCGTGACTTTTAAGGGACCCAAATGCTCGCATGCACTTGCCTCTCGTTTTTGGTTGCCACTGCCTTCGTCGTCTTTTCCGTCCTCGTCCTCCAATGGCCGTCCCCGCTTCTGAAGTGCTGACAGGTCTGCCACCACTTGGCTTCTCTCCTCGGCCGTATCGGGCCTTGTCATTTCATTGCCTCTCTGGACGAGAGAAGGAGCTGAGGCCTCCTCACCGGTTAACTGCTCAGCCAGGGCAGTTGCTCCAGCGAGGTTGCTCTGCGACTCCATTTTGTGTTCTCCTTCGCTGATGGCTGTGTCGTTTACTGGGGTCCCGAATTTGTCTTCGGAGCTGCTAGTCTGCTGGTTCTGGCTGGCTGTGGGAGTCTCCGGAATGCTTTTTTCAGTGCCTTTCGAGGGAAAACACAAAAAAAGAACTGAAGTGAGCTTTTCTCCATCATGACAAATGAGTGTTTCACGCTGTTGTGGTGTGTTTTTCATCAGGGTTTTCCAGCTTTCCTCTAAAGTTCCAAAGATGTGTTAAAATAAGGGGTACGCTAAAATGTCTCCTGTTTGGGAGAAGGTGCATGTCCGGATGTCTCCTACGATAAGATGGGCACCTCGTACATAGTGGGCTCTTAAAAATCCTGATCCAGTTCAACCATAACTCTGAATTAGAATAAGCAGGTTAGGACAACAGACAACAGCTTTTCATCCTTACAAGGATTCTGGAAGGTTCATGTGCCCAACCAGTCTACTTGTGTTTTGTGGACTTGGAAAAGGCATGCCATTGGGTCCCCTGGGTGTCCTGCAGAGGGTGCTTTGCAATACAATACAATACAATTTATTTTTGTATAGCCCAAAATCACACAAAAAGTGCCACAATGGGTTTTAACAGGCCCTGGCTTTTGACAGCCCCCCAGCCTTGACTCTCTAAGAAGACAAGGAAAAACTCCCATATAAAACACCAGTAGGGAAAAAATGGAAGAAACCTTGGGAAAGGCAGTTCAGAAAGAGAGGCTGGGCGTGCAATGGGTGTCAAAGAGAAGGGGGTCAATACAATACAATACAATACAATACACAGAACAGAACACATCCTCAATACAGTATAAATATTCTAGAAGTACGTAGCAGAATTTAACAGTAGATGATATCCCATAATATGATTTGGATTTGTTTATAATCCTGGAGACCTCAGCCACCAAGTTGCCTCCCCCATTTGGCCAATCCACAGCTGAGTCAGCGCTGAGCCAGCCAATCTGATGAAAGGACCCCTCTTTCCCATGATTCCTGTGATCCTCCATCAGGGATGACTTTACCTTAGGCAGGCAAAACAACTTGGCAGGTGGGCCGTGGCACCAAGTGCCACATTTGAGTACCGAGAAGAGAAACAGAATAGGTGAGGGTTAGTAACAAATTATAACTATCATGTTACTTATGTTTTAGTGCTAATGACTAACAACAGAGATGCAGTCTGTACAGTTAATCAGCAGCTCTAGTCAGGGTGTGCTAAACTGAAGTAGTGAGTCTTCAGCCGGGATTTAAAAGCTGAGACTGAAGGGGCATCTCTTATAGAAGCAGGAAGACCATTCCACAGTTTAGGGGCCCTGTAACTAAAAGCTTGACCTCCCACTGTTATTTTATTAATCCTTGGAATCCTAAGCAGACCGGCATCTTGAGATCTTAATGTGCGCTCAGGTTTGTAAGTCATGATAAGTTCAGACAAGTAAGCCGGACCTTGGCCATTTAATGCTTTATATGTTAAAAGGAGGATTTTGAAATCTGCTCTAAACTTAACCGGGAGCCAGTGTAAGGATTTAAGAACTGGAGTTATGTGTTCATATTTTCTTGTTCTTGTAATAATTCTTGCAGCAGCATTTTGGATTAACTGGAGGCTGTATAAAGAACAGTTTGAACTTCCAGTGAACACCACATTGCAGTAGTCAATCCTACTAGAGATAAATGCATGAATTAATTTCTCAGAATCCTGTTTATTTAGAAAGCACCTTAATTTCCCAACATTTTTAAGATGGAAGAAACATGATTTGGACAACTTTGTAATATGCGCTTTAAATGACATGCTAGAGTCAAAGATAACTCCTAGATTGCAGGCTGACTCAGTAAAATTAATGGGATTCCAACTGAGTTAAATGATGACAGAATATTGCTGTGATCAGCGTCATTCCTTCCAACAATTAACATCTCTGTTTTATCAGTGTTTAAAGACAAGTAGTTCTCATCCATCCTCTCCTTTAATTCACTAACACAACTAATTAAAGACAACATCAGATAAACTTCATTAATGAAAGGTTTAACTGGGTGTCATCTGCATACGAGTGAAAATTAACATTATGTTTCCTAATGAGAGATCCCAGTGGAAGCATGTAAAGTGAAAACAGTAAAGGTCCCAGTACTGAGCCCTGCGGGACACCATATTGAACTTCTGTGTATAATGATGGAGTCCTGTCAGCACATTTCTGTACATACTGGAATCGATTTAATAAATAAGAACTAAACGAAGTGAGCACGGGGCCTGTAAGCCCAATATCATTTTCTAGCCTGTGCAGTAAAATAGAATGGTTAGTGGTGTCAAATGCTGCACTTGAGTCTAACAACATAATTACAGTGGAATTTCCTTCATCAGAGGATATCAGAATGTCGTTTACAACCCGTGTTAGTGCCGTTTCTGTACTATGACCAGTGCGGAAACCAGACTGGAATTTCTTAAATAAATTGTAATGCGTAAGGTGTGACTGAAGCTGACTGGCGACTACTTTTTCTAGTATTTTAGAGAGAAATGGTAAATTTGAAATAGACCTATAATTATTTAGTATGTGTGGGTCTAGGTCTGACTTTTTAAGTAAAGGTTTAATGACTGACACTTTTAGTGCTTCAGGTACTGTGCCATGCAGTAATGAACTATTGATAACGGTTAGAATAGGCGCTGCAAGAACATCCATTGCACTTTTTACTAGTTTTGTTGGCACTGGATCTAGGGAACAAGTAGTGGGCTTCATTTTAGAAATTAAAGTTAAGACTTCCTGCTCAGTTACAGGATTAAAATGACTAAAGTGCTGAATGCCATGTGAGACTGGGTCTGCTAAGCTAGTATTTGGTTTGTACTGTGATGCTGAGATCTGGGATCTTATATATTTTTTTATATTTTTAATATTTTGGGAGTATGGGGTACCAGCCAGCTGTTATGGGCAATTCAGTCCTTGTACAACCAGAGCGAAAGCTTGGATCGCATTGCTGGCATACACGTTCACGGTGGGTGTGTTATTCTGCTAGGGCTACACTTTGTCACTGATTCTGTTCATAATTTTTATGGGCAAAATTTCTAGGTGCAGCCAAGGAGTGGGGGGGAGGGGGGGTCCAGTTGGTGACCTTAGGATCACAATTGTGCTGAGTCAAAAGATGAAGCTCTTGATTTATCAGTCGATCTACATTCCTGCCTTTACCTATGGTCACAAGCTTTGGGTAGCATCAGAAAGGACTTGATCATGGATACAAGTGGCAGAAATGAGTTTCCTTCACAGTCTTAGAGACAGGGTGAGGAGCTCAAAGTAGAGCTGCTGCTCTTCGGCTGTGAAAGGAGCCAGTTGAGATGGATTCGGGCATCTGCACCTGTATATCCAACACGGAGTCCTCGTGGGCCCAACCAGTCTATATGTGTTTTGTGGACGTAAAGGCATACAATCATATAAAATTAATTTGGATCTTGATCTTTGTTTGTCCGCGAATTAATTAGAAGAAGAAGCACTAGATGGCAGTAGAGAGACAGCTAAAACATAGGCATTGCATTAAGAATCTCCCCCAGGCTTATACTACTGAAGACTGTAGTACTCCAGTCACACCTCAAAACACAGACATTCAAACTAAACAAATTGTTGTGCTTTAAATTAACTAAAAAGATCTTCATTTAGATCTTGATCTTTGTTTATCCGTGAATTCCACGCATGCGTAGACCACCTTCCTGTTTAGTACGGTGTTGTTATTTACGGACGTCAACAATGTGCCGGAATAACGAAAAGGGTGGTGGACAGTGTTACTCTGGTTAGCTCCCGATGCCTGGTTAGAGAATGAGATTGCCGAAGATAAAAGGTACGTGCCTACGTAACATATGAATGAAAGAAAGACAATGAGTAAAATGAATGACAACTTAACAGCACGCTCCGAAAATTATTATTGTTACGTTGTAGCCGGCGAGTGCTGCGCGTCTCACAGTTGTACCGTGGCTTGCTCACATGTCAGTGAAGTGATCCCTATTTATGTTTTACAGAGCCTGGATACCTATGTGTCCCCCTTTTATAACCATTGCTCCGTGTATATTGCCTTACTTTTTGGATTGCCACAAAGCAACCTGCGAGATTGGAGAAAGGTTGAGAAGAGATCGTGAGAGGAAACGACAGCGTCGTGAAAACGAGATGGACTGTGAACGGACAGAAGCAGAAATGCTGCCACACCACCACATAATTACTATTCGGACAGTGATTCTGAGTAGGCCGTTCCTATCGAATCAATGTCCAATGGTTTTCCTTTGTAATTTTGTTTCCCTTATAAAAAAATCATAATGCTGTGCGATGAAGGGTCCAGTTCACGACTGGCAGCCGCGTTTATTAATCCCAAGGGGAAATTCCCATAATCCAGCAGCAGTATACTGATACAAAGAAACAATATCTATCTATCTATCTATCTATCTACACAGGGAACCCTTCACAGACAACGTAGTTGGGAGTACATGGCTATTACAATCATATAATGGCCCTCGGATGTCCTGCAGAGGGTGCTTCAGGAGTATGGGGTAGCAGGCCTGCTGTTGTTAACTGTTTGGTCGCTGTACAACCACTGCGAATGATTGATTTGCATTGCTGGGAATAAGTCATACTCATTCCCGGTGAGTGTGGGACCCGGCCGGGGCAGTCATTTGTGTCGCTGATTCTGTTCAATCCGGATCCAGTCCGGTAGCCTCAGGATCGCATCTCTGCCTTTTTCAGATGATGTGATCAAGTTAGCTTCATCGAGATGTTACCTTAGACATGCACTGGGGCAGTTTGCACTTAAGCGTGGCTAGTTGAGGATCAGAACCTCCAAGTCAGAGGTCATAGTTCTCAGCCAGAAAAGGGTGGTGTGCCCTGTCTAGGTTGGGCATGAGGTGCTGCTTCAAGAGGAGGAGTGGAGGTATCTTTGGGACTTGCATACGAGTGAGGGAAGAACTGAATGGGAGATTTCCATGCAGTGTCCGCAGTTATGCGTAAGTTGGACCTGTCAGTCATGGTGAAAAGGGAGCTGAGCTGAAGGACAAAGCTCTCGGTTTACCGGTCAATCAACATTCCTACCTTCACCTATGGTCACAAGCTTTGGGTAGTGACCGAAAGAACTAGATACACGCTGCAGAAGTGAGTTTCCTTCGAAGAGTGTCTGGGCTCAGTAGAGAGCAGGTGAGAAATGCAGACGTTCAGGAGGAGCCTAAAGGAGAGTCACTGCCCCTCTTCATTGAAAGGAGTTGGTTGAATTGGTTTGGGCATCTGATTACAGTGACTCCTGGATGCTTCCCAGAGAGATGTTTCAAGTATATCCAACTAGGAGACCATAGGGCAGACCCAAGAGATGCTGGAGAGATGAAATCTTTCAGCTGGTCTGGGAACACCTTGGAGGAGTGGGAGGAGGTGGAGGGGAAAAGGGGTGTCTGGGCATCATTGCTTAAGAGACTGTAAATAGAGAGCGGAGAGAAACTAACTGATGAAGGTTAAATCTTTAGCACTATGCGTGGGGAAAGCATACAGCCAACTAAAACGAGACAATCACAAAAGTGCAGAGAATTACTGACATAGCCTCATACAAACAAGTGTGGTGACCCCCTGAGTGCTCGCCAGTAGCATTTCATTGATCGACATATGACAGAGGCAAAGGATATCTTCTGTCAAAGTCACCACGGTGAGAAGTTTAAAAGTTAAATGGAAAGTCTGAAGCTCTGCAGTAGCAGTGCCCACCATTCCCACTGAACCCCTGGGTGACTAGGGCAGGCAGGTGGTGTGCAAATTAAAATTCTGTCAGTGGCAAGCAAAAACTGACAAAATGAGACAGGAGGACTGCCTTGGATAAAAGGAACCTGAGCTGAAACTGACAACCAGCTCAGGGGGTCCATCAGACCAGGGGTTTTTATGTGAATCGTCTAAAGTACTACCACCACTACTACTACCACCTACTCAGAGAAAGAAAAATCAAATTGAAGTCAAGTACAATCTGAGAAAGTTGTTGGGTCGTCACATAACATAAGAATGATGCACAAAGCCTCTGCTGCACTAATCAAGGAATGCCACCTTCAGTTTTACCAACTAGAAAAGTCACAGTAAATCAATAAGGATGGAGAGGATGAGCCTCATTGAGGAGCAAGAAACATGAAGTGAAAGATGGGGAGACAAAGAGTACTCTACGAGATTTATGTTTGACATCACCACAGACCTCAGCCACTCACCTACACCTCGCTTTCCCAACGTCCAACTTACCACCTTTCTGACAAACGTCTTCCCCAGATCTACAAATCCAACATGCATCTTCTTTCGTTTTCCCTGATGGTATCTGTTCTTCCCTTCCCAGGAATGAAACCAAAATGCATTTTTTTAACTTTCCCTCACACCTGATCCTTTTATCTAGAAACTTCTTTCCACCACCTTTGTTACATTCTCCAAAAGCCCATACATCAAATGGACCACACATTCCACTCAGCACACTTCTTTTCCAGTCTGAAGGAATTCCTCCCTCTACACACAATCAAGTGGCCTGGGTCTGCCAGCCCTTCCACTTGTGGACCTTCAGGTGTCTTCACTATTCCCATCATCATGCCAGTTGACCCACTCCTTTATGGATCTTCATCTTTTATGATCTTCTCCTTAGAAATCTTACAGCTTGTGTCATTCTATCATCTAACACCAGAATCCCATTTGTACTGAGATGTAAATACATGACAAGTAAGAGATATGGGAGGAAAAGTACAGGAGGGGTAGAATGGGAAGATGCCAAGTGAAGGAAATGTTAAGGAGAGGTTAACCAGCTATACCACGTGCTAAAAAGATGAGCCACAAACCAGATGCAGGATGTGAAGGGCATAAAGTGACACTGGAATAGAGCAGGAAGGCACTGAGGCAAAAATGTAAAAAATAAGTGGAGGAAACATATGGGAAGGAGGACAAGGGGCCAAGCTGGTGATAGAGGGGCTCAACAGAAGGAAATAACGGCAGTGCAGGTAGGAGGGACACAAGAGTGCCCTTTGTGAAGTCGGCCCTTCACTTGAAGACCCTCTGCCTGTTTTAATTTCACATACAGTGCCTTTTGTAAAGGACCCTTTATTTCCTCCCTTTCACTACTTGCGTCCATCCCGTTTCACAAAGAACCTTCAAGAGCAGATACTGGGCTAGATGAGAACCACATTGTGACGTAGACCTCAGGCAAAGTACATTTTCATATAGTGCCTTTCCCAGTGAACAGGACTGTTCCAGGTTTTGGCAGCCTCACCTTCAGTCAGCTCTTTATCAATTCCCTGAAGCTGGCATAATCCAGTCTAGTGTACAGACATTCCCCCAGCTTGGGGCACAAGACAGCAGCCCACCCTGGATGGGATGCCAGGCCCTCAATGAACACACGTCTACTGGGTTAGGCTTGACTTGTTGCCTAAGTTGCATGTGTTGGTAAGGGAAAGCCCACCCAGAAAAGGGAGAGCATTAAAACTTCACAAAGTCTGGGAACCAGGCAAAGATTTGAACTCTGGACTTTGGACCCACCACTACAACCCTCCATGTTGCATGTAAAGATGTGCGTCTGAGAAAAACTATTGCAAGATGTTATACAAGTCGGCCCTTACTGCTGTTGTCTTGGACACGCTGCTCCGAATTGTCTTTGGTGTTGGGGTCCACGCCCAACTCCTGTGAGGCACCGTCCTCCTCTGACTCTTTCCTTTGCTCCCCTGACGCAGCCTCCCTCGCCACCACTTTTCCAGAGCCATTGAGCCTCTCGTCGGACAGGTGCGCCTGTGGAACATTCTCGTCTTCCACTTTCTCGTCATCTTCCTCGATGCTGAGTGAATCTTTTAAATCTATGGGGGAAAGACAAAATGGCAAACGTGAGACTTGGTGGGGGTTTGTCTTGCAGTCCTGCTGCAGTCTCCAGGGCTGTCTTTTTATGATTTTTACCACCACACGCCACTGCACGCTGGATGGTGACTCGAGTGTTTGCTGTTTGTCTGTTTTATTATTATGACAAGAAGCATTGTTGTACCTTTTCTCTATGCAAGAAACTATATAGGAATCCATTTTAAGAGTTATTTTACTTTGACATTTGATTTAGTAAAGACAGAGTGATGACAGATGAATAAAAAAAGAAGACTGCTTAGTTGCTGGACTGAAAGGTGCTGTATAGCATTTATGGAGCAGAGCTCGTCACAGCCATTTTAATGTTTGTGTCCATAAGATGTTAGCATTCAAGTTCCTGTTGGTCAGGTGTGAAGGACAGTCTGCCAATGTGACATCTGACAAACTGACATCCCTGTCCTTAGTCCCATTCAGGTGAGCCTACATTGACTGCCCCCCCCCAAAGAAAGAAGCAAACGCCAAAGTGCCAAGGCCCTACCTGCCTCCTTCTCCCTGTGCTCCTCCAAAACCTCTGCGACATGATTGGCTAACTCATCACTTCTTTTCCTGAGCTGTGCTCTGTCATTGGCTCCTGAGGGGAGAACACAAAACACTTTTATTGGTCAGTTTGCCAAGTGGCACCTGAGGAGCTGCAGATGAAACGGCTGAATAACAGGAGGTGTAGGGGCAGAAACACACCCTGAAAGGGGCGCCAGTCCACACACACACCAGTTTGAAGTCGCCAGTTAACTAACACACGCGGGTTTGGAGGATGTTTGAGGAAAGCCGATGTACATATAGAAAAGATGTGCAGACTCGACACCAAGTGGATACTTGACCTGAGCGGCAGAAGAAATCCACTTGACACAGCCAATGTGTGTCAGTTCTTTGTTCTTCCCATTTGACTTTTATCCCTCTTCTTCCTTCGGTTATGTACTAATATATATTTATTGTCATTTTAAAATAATTTTTCATATTGTTATGTATTTTTTGTGATTTTTGTAATTATGTACCATTCATCTAAAATCCCTGACATTCTTTGTGCTTTGTAGGCGGAGCCACTGGAGGCGGGGCCACCCTGAGGTCACCAATCCTGAACCCGCACTCTGGCTTTTGAGCTGTAGTAGAGCAGGCTTTGTGGCCTGGAAACCTTTGAGTTTGTGAAGACTCTGGGAGTGGGCTGGTTATGGAGTTGAAGAGTGTTTGTTGGGAGCCGACTGTTTTTGAGTGTACCAACTCGCATCATGCATGTCCAAGCCCTCTCTCTCGTTTTGATCAAATGTTATTGTATCATGATACTTGAAACTATGCTCGAATGTAGGGTTTCATAGTGTACACAAAATGCCAAGGGGAACTGTCCTGCCTCCACCTCCTTCTGTTTGAGAAAATGTTAACTTCCACTACCTCACTTCGACTGAATAATCGATCTTAAACACCAGCAATTATCTATATTCACTTAAGGCACTGGGCCTTTCCTTGTATTTTTCTGTTTTTTGGTTAATAAATTCTTTTGTCATAAAGATTTGTTTGCCCCTTTGTACACAAGACGAAGGTTTATGGTCATCCCTCTCTTGTGGGGCTTTTGGTCTATTTTGGGACTTTTTTAGTTATTTAAGCCAGCTTCCAATTTTAGAGGCCCTGCTAGGTCAGACACAGAAGTTAGCATCTGGAGTAAGTTGGTCTTGATTAGGGTGCACGTGAATTCATTTGGTACTTTCTATGTCTCGAATGCTTCTAGGAACGCGACAGGATAAAAGGTTGGCTGGTGATTCCCTCTGCTATCCTACTATCTGTGGATACAAACTTCCTACATAAAAAAAAATAATCCTTAAATCATTTTTGTTATTGTGCTTCTTGTGGATTTCATTTGGATTCGACTTCAATTCTCATCTCTCGTTAGGTTTGTTTATTTATGTTTTTTTTTGATCTTGGTTTGGTTTAATTTTTTTTACAGCTTCTGTGCAAACAGCACCTCTGTTCACAGCCCCTCCGTTAGGCGCAGAGAATGTCAGAGAGGGTGAGATACAGGCAGAGACAAGCAAACAATCAAGCTCCGCGCGGGATGCATATCTTATAGCATTGAGGAGTTTTAGTTAATATGTAATACATGCTCTGATTGGGTAGGTTCTAAGCCATCCGCCAATAGCATCCCTTGTATGAAATCAACTGGGCAAACAAACTGAGGAAGCATGTACCATAAATTAAAAGACCCATTGTCCGCAGAAATCCGCGAACCAGCGAAAAATCCGTGATATATATTTAGATAGATAGATAGATAGATGTGCTTACATTTAAAATCCGCGATAGAGTGAAGCCGAAAGTCGAAGCGCGATATAGCGAGGGATTACTGTATTCAAGTTTTGACTTTATATATTCAGAAACAAGTTTTGACTTTATATATACCGACACTGACTTTATATATTCAATTTTTGACTTTATTTATTCCGATAGTGACTTTATATAATCAAGTTTTGACTTTATATATTCGCGAATGACTTTATATATACAAGTTTTGACTTTATATAGTTAGATTTAGTCATCATTGCATAACTTTTTTTTAACATAGAAATTTAAAGACTAAATTCAACTTCCATTCCTAACAAAGATATTTCTGGCGACTAAATAGAAGCTACTTATATCCAAATTTGAGCTATTGAGCTGTCGCCTGCCTGCCTGAATAAGTCACCCTCGCTTCGCTCTTACTTTTTTACTGTTCATTTAATCATGGCTAGTGGCGGAAAAATTATAAAATGGAAGGAGGATTTGGCTTCACCAAAACGATTATTGATGGCGAATCGATTATTCATAAAGCTTCAATTGGTGATTTGCTTTTCTGTGTTAACCTCATATTTTTTCATACTTCTTCTCAAACCAAGGGGGTGTGAGGGTAAAATGAATTAGGAAGCGCCAGGAAATCATGCATTGACAGAAGTTCCCCTTTGCTTGTGATTGAAAGTGTGATTAAATGCATTATTTTTTAATGTGTTATGGAGCACATGCATCAAAGCTTCTCAGCTGTGCTTGTGCTAAGAAAAGGAAACATTTTAAAAATAATGTAACACGATTGTCAATGTAACCTTTTGTAAGTAGTGCCTGGAGGATTCAGAGTGTGGAGAAACTCTAGAAACAGCGTGTGTATTAACTTGTGGATTTTTCTGTGAGTATTTGGTGGCAGCGTCACAAAGTCGTAACACTGCGTCAGCTGCAGAGCTCAGCTCAGAGCGAAATGAGGTGAATGGGAGGGGAGATGATGACGTGACTCCCCCACCCACCTTAACTGTCAATCCCCCACAAACAGTCTCTCGGAATTTGCATAAGCACAGCCCTTCAGCTGCAATTTTAACTTAGTTACAAAGTGATCAAAACTCTCGTTTATATCCTGTGTGCTCTCATTAAACTTGTATCCCGCATTACCTGTGGGCATGACAAACGCCAGCGGCAGCCTATCTATGAACTTAATTTAAAGTGTAGGTTTACATCGTGCTTTGTTTCCGAAGTAGCAGAACTCATGAATATGGTTTTATATGTCACTCGCTCACTTCTTATTGTTTCGCTGCCTTCTCAATTATATAATGCATGTTTTCTTCAGCGGTTTTTGGAGCTCTTCCTGGTTTTCTACGTACTGCGTGATTACGTGGGAAGCGTGATGATGTCACATGCAACTCCGCCCCCACGGCTTTCGAGCTCAACTCCATTACAGTAGATGGAGAAAAATAGCTTCTAGTTATGACCATTACGCATAGAATTTCAAAATGAAACCTGCCCAGCTTTTGTAAGTAAGCTGTAAGGAATGAGCCTGCCAAATTTCAGCCTTCTACCTACACGGGAAGTTGGAGAATTAGTGATGAGTGAGTGAGTGAGTGAGTGAGTGAGTGAGTCAGTCAGTCAGTGAGGGCTTTGCCTTTTATTAGTATAGATACATTAAAGAACCATCAACAATAAATCAAATTAATAATATATTGAACAATTATTATAAAAGGAAAGTTGAAAAAATCAGACTGTGCAGCTGCATGAATAAAAGGTAAAATACCCCTTCCAGTTAGCGGAAATAGCTCAAAAGTTCATAAAAATCTACTTTTTGCACCTAATACTTGTATGCAAAATTTAGTTGACCAAAGTGAAAGCGTACTCAAGTTACAATGTTTACATACACACACAGACATAATTCCAAAAAATTTATTTTCAAACTCATGTAGGTCTAAAATGTCGAGATTCATCAAAATCTTAAAATGGAATTTTTGGAGGATTCCTATACTTTGTATATAAGAAAGTCAGGGAGGTCTAAAACATCGAGATTCATGAAAATCTCAACATCAAATTTTTGGACGATTACAATAATTTCCCTATACTTTGCATACGAGAAAGTAAATACAAACAAAGCAACCAAACCCTGTGGGAGGCAACATTCAGGCAAGAAGTCAAAACCCAGGCAAGACATGAAAATCAAAAACAAAGAGAGAATTTCTGAACGGTTTAAGGGATTTATCTACTGATGGATAACGCTTGGTGTAACCATTGACCTTTTATCCTGTCTTGCAGATCATAGGCATATATAGATAGACGCTGCATTCACTGTGTTGCCCAGTTGACACGATACGTCAGCGCATCCGCCATATTGCAAGTGGCAAAAGTACCATTTAAACTAATACAGGCAGGCGTGGAAACTGGGTTTTCTGATGAAAAAACAACATCGTTTAAAACAGTATCGTTTACATACAACAGATTTTGGCGAATCGTTTACATGCAATTATTTATATCCATTTATACACTAATAATGGCAATTATTAAATAATAATAATAATTATTATTATTAAATAATTCCTCCCATATAAGTAACATTTCTCTGACTGCTTTCTTCCATCTCCGAAACATTTCTAGACTTCGTCCAGTTCTTACGCAACACAGTACTGAAGTATTGGTTAATGCCCGAGTCACCTCACATTTAGATTACTATAATACTATTCCATCTGGCATCCCACAAAAACGTATCCATCGCTTACAACTTCTTCAAAATTCTGCTGCCAGGATAATAACCTGCTGTTCTAAATCCACTGACCATACTATACCTATTCTCTCTCAACTTCACTGGCTCCCAATACTAAATACCGCTCTTAACATTTAAAGCTCTCCACAACCTCACTGATCTCCTACAGAGTTACACTCCTCTCGCTCACTCAGATCCTCATCTGCAGCTCGACTTTCTGTACCACACATCAGACTCTGTGCTGCTCAACTTGGGAATTCTCTTCCCTCTCATATACGTCAGCTCGATTCAATAACACATTTTAAAACTGCCCTCAAAACGTATCTTTTCAAACTGGCATACCAATTGTGAATTTTGCACAGTTACTGCCAGTTATCTTTGTTTGTTTGCTAATTATTGCTTTTTGATTTATCATTCTCTGGTTTTAATTTTACTGATGTCGTTTAATTTTACTGTAAGGTGACCTTGACTGCTAAGATTATAAAACGGGATTTTCTAATGGCCAAATATAACCAAAACAATTATTCAGCCTTACCTATGAAATGTAATCCCCCGGAATCTGGTTTGGAGCGTACAGCGATTTGTACAATCCCAAGTAGCACATGCGTGAGGCATCTTTATCCATTACTTCAAACCACAGCAGTGCCACTTGCAATATGGTGGCGACGTTGACGTACGATGCTGCTGGTCATGCAGCGTCTAGTAATTCTATGTCTATGTTGCAGATGAACTCGAGGTCAAGATCCTGGAGACCACTCCCCTAGAAACGTAGGGTATGACCCTAACAACAGTTATGCAAAACGCCATCTACTAGAGAAAAAGGCTGTAAGTCCCCAAAATGCAGCTTTGATCTCAACAGCCTTTCCCAGTTTAGCTCTGTGTCTGTTAACATAGATGGGAATTTCTGTCAGCCAGCTCCTCTCACACAAGGCGTCCCTCAAGGTTCTATCCTGGCTCCCCTTCTATTTTCCCTTTATCTGCTCCCCTTGAGGGCCATCTTTTACAAACATGATGTTGCGCATCATTATTATGCTGATAATACGCTGCTGTACCTCAAAGTTAGCCCTGACATCACTTCATCTGTAAAAAAGCTGTTGAAACGCTTTGAGGATATTAAATATTGGATGGCACAAAACTTCTTGCAATTAAACGAAAATAAAACAGAAGTCATTATTTTTGGTCCTACCACATCTGCACTTGAAATCGGCATGCAGTTAGGACCTTTGGCAGCAATGATTTAATAATGATGTCAGGTCTCATCTTAGAGTCATCACTAAGTTTTAAAAAACAAATCTCCATGGTAGTAAAGTCCAGTTTTTACCAACTGAGGCAAATTTCTAAACTAAAATCCTTTCTATCACAGAAGGACTTGGAAACAGTCATTCATGACTTTATTATATCTTGCCTAGATTTTTGTAGTTCCTTATATGTGGGTCTGCCAAAATCTGCTCTGTCGTGCCTTCAGCTGGTTTGGAACGCTGCAGCGAGATTTTTGATTGGGTCGAGAAAATGGGATCACATCTCCGTCTCCACTGGCTACCGATGAGGTGTGGCATTGATTTAAAAATCTTGTTGTTTGTTTTTAAAGACTTGCATGGTCTCGCTCCAAAATATATCTGTGACCTCCTTCACCCCTATGTGCCACCAAGAGCACGGAGGTCATCTGGACAACTTGCTCCTTGTAGTGCCAAGATGTCGGCTGAAGTCGAGGGGAGAGACTGAGCTTTTTCAGTTGTTGCTCCTAAGCTTTGGAATGACTTGCCTCTGCACATCAGGGGGGTATTTTCCGTACGTCCCTTAAATCATCCGAGATCAGATGCCTAATCTTGGATGAGTTAATGCCAGTGAAGCTCATCCAGGATAAGTCAGTTTTTCAAACGCAGACGTGTAGTAGATTAGTCTAGCTGGATCTAATCATCCAAGATGAACGTGTGCTCCCACGCTGCTTGAATGGCCCGTATATATTGAGTCTAGAAAACATGATCAGCAAGTCTTTGATAGGCTGCAACAAAATGATGAAAGAACGGGCGCATTTTTTCACACACGTGGAGCAGGACCTTTAACTCGAAGGATATGAAGAATTTCAAGATTTAATATGTACAAGGGGTAACACTGCAAAAGCAGCCAAAACCAGAAAAGATGACTGGCAAAAAGTGGCTGACAAATTAAACGCTAAGCGATGTGCATCAAACTTACTGAATGCAGCGTTTCATTTCCTATGTGTCAGATTAATTATTATTTAATATGTCATAATTCCAGATCAAATGTGAGCACATGGAGAACATCGGAACAGGTTAAAGTGAAGTACAAGAATATACGTATATAACTATTTAAAGAATTGTTGACATAAAGAATCATATATAATATAAAACACATTAATTTTAAAGCTAATAAGAAGGCAGAGAAGCAAAAAACACACAACACAACTCTTCATAGCTACCTCACTGGTGTGCAGTCCTGGTTTAAGCACTTTGAGCTACTTTTTTTATGAAAATGTTCTATATAAATAAAATGTTGTTGTTGTTGTTGTGGTGGATCTTGGATGATGAATTGTGGTGACAGTTTGACCACAAGTACTGGCACCATCAGACAAATGTGTTAATAGCTGGACTTTTGAGAGTTAAAAACGGAGATGGCACACTATGTCATGCACCACATTGAAGCAATGCGTT
The DNA here is from genome assembly GCF_016835505.1 of Polypterus senegalus. Classification (NCBI taxonomy): domain Eukaryota; kingdom Metazoa; phylum Chordata; class Cladistia; order Polypteriformes; family Polypteridae; genus Polypterus; species Polypterus senegalus. Next base: position 73,234,724 of record NC_053171.1, on the reverse strand, counting down.
TCACAACACATGACTCTTCATAGCCACCTCTCTGGTGTTCCCTGCTGGTGGGCTTGGGTAATGAATTGTGCAGATGGCAAAGGTGCCATCTTACAAATCTGTTAGAAGTTTGGACTTTGGAGAGTTATCAGTGAAGAAGGTTTGCTACACCATGCACCACATTGAAGCAATAATCTCCCACGTGACACGGCGATCGCTTCAAAGCAATAATGTAAGGGAGGTCCCCCATGTCCAGGGATCACAAGTGAGTTGGGGTCTACGCTATACAGGAACCCACTGGCTCCTGAAAGCAAAGTTCCTGAGGTGGGAAAGCGCCTCTTGCCTTCTGTGTCTTCTGTGATGTTTGAATCTTATTTTGTCTCTGAGCATTTTTGGGCAAAAGAATTATTTATAAAGATTCTTTGTTGTCCTTTTTGTGTGACTAGCTGGGGTTGATGGTTTCCCCCTCTGCTGGGAATTTTGAATATTGTTTGGGATTTTGTGTGCCTGGTAACTCTCATGGCAAAATGGACTGCCATTAAATAAAAACAAAATTTCCACTAAAAACCCCCAGGCAAGATGTAAAAAATATTCAGAACAGGAGACTCTGACAGGACTGCGATAAGACCCTTAAAACCAGGGGACAACTGCTGAATTACTAAGCAGGCGATGGGAAACTTAAACTGGATGGACAGGGAAATGAATTGGGTTCAAAAATTATGACAGAAGAAGATAAAAAAAAGTGCTCTTGTGTTACCTTGGGCTGCGAGCTCCTGCAGCTCCTTCAGAAGGTTCTGGTGGCGAAGTGCTGAAGCGACTCGTTCATCTGAAACAGAAGGAAATGTTAGGAGAGGACATGGAACACAGTCCAGTCCGGTCTGGAGTTGAGGGCGACCACTGTGTGCACGGCAGAAAACTGGGCAGGATAGGATGAGCAGTCCATGGCAAGGGCCCTCTCACGCTCATGACCACATTCCAGTTAGCCTAACCAGTGGGGCATGGGAGTTGAACCAGGGACGGTTGAGGCCGCAGTGTTAAAATGTGTTGAGATTGGACCAGCTCACGGAATTCAGAATGGCTTGAATGTGAAAACTAGGTGTGAGGCTTACAAAATCAGAGAGAAGAAGCAGGTTTAAAGAAAGCTAAGGCTGAACATGAGGCAGACAAGGAACTTTGAATCTCATGGCACAAATATGCAAAAACATATATATATATTCTTTGACATTTACAATATTTATTAGAAAAAGCAAAATTCAATGTGCCTTAAAAAAGTACCATAAAAGCAAACCAAGCCCATTTGTAATTCAGAAGCTGAAAAACAAAAAATTCCAATCAGCTAATGGAACATTGGAAAATAAATTTATGAAAGGGATAATCCACTTTCGCAGAAGGATAAGTGACTGCTTTTGCACATCCCATACCAAATGGCATATAACAGAGATATCTGCATTTCTTTTTCATTCCAACAGATGGTGCATCACAAATATTTTCACTAATAATTATTATTAACATACTGTTAATAATTGCACTAATAAAATGCACTGCATTTGTCCTTCCAACAGAGGAAGGCATATGCATTGCATTAGTCATTCCAACAGATGGCACAGCACAAACATTAACACTGCTTTTACAAATCCCATAATAAATGGCATATAACAGAGACATATGCATTGTATTTGTCATTCCAACAGATTTTTACTTCTGGTGGGCATTTGTGCTTTGGGAACTCTTGAGTTCACAACAGAAAGAATGCAGAAGAACGAAAAATCCAATGGCAGGACTTCTGCTGCTCCAACCTGTCAGGTAGACGGCACATGGTGGCCCTCTAGTGGCAAATCTATGTAAAACACAATGGTAGAGCTGCACCCGATGGTGGGACATGTTTGGGAGGGTTTGGGTTGGCTGCCAAATCTTTAGCATATAAGGAGTGTGTGGTTTTGGATATTTAGTGCCTGCATCTGTTTATCTGGTGGACTGTTTTAATATTATTTGTTATTATTCTTTATTTGTATTTATACATGATCTTTGTTTAGTTACTTATTTTGGTGGTTTGTTTGATATCTGACCCTGTCCCCTTCCATGACGGTCTCCAAAGATGGCGGCTCAATCCCCACCAGTGTCAAAAGGACCATGTGAAAGTCATAGGCTTCACTTCAGGTGAGTGTGGTTTATTTATTTATTAATGCTGTTCTTCATCATTGTTATGATTCTGGGGTTTTGATTTCTGTTGTCTTCCTGTTTATACTCTTTCACTCTTTTCCCACCATTTTGTTTATCATAGGCACTGCCATTTTATTAAGTGTTCAAATCTGGAGGCCTGCCTGTTGTCAGTGATGCCTTGCCATGGCTACCACTCTCCATTCAAGATTCTGCGTTTCGCACAAAACAAACCCCTCATAGAGGAGCTTTCACGAGTTTGATGGAAATTTGCTGTTGTAGCCCTTGTCTGAGTTGTCTATGGCGGACCAAGTATATGAAAAAATTAGACGTTAAATTTTGCATGTGAAGTCCAAAGTCAAGAATTAGGACAACCCTATGACGAGGCCTGTATGAACAGTTGAGTATTCGTGATGTTAGTCTTACCACCCCTCAGTGTGTCCAGACACTCGTGGCTAACTGGTTTGGGTTCAGGGTTGGACAAAGCATCCGCCAGGACCTCCATGAAGCATTTCAGCACCTGTGGGAAAAACACAAGAAGTTGAGTCATTGATAGGACTGTTTAGTTACTCGTTGTCAATCCATGGAGCTGTGAAGGTTGCTCTAAATTGCATTAGCAGCAAGCCCTTGCAGGCTTGACTTTTGACTTTGCCTAATTACTTAAACTCCATTTCAAAAAATCATTTTGTGAATTGACTTGAGTATTTTTATTTTTGATCATTTTAGTATTTTGTTATTTTGAATTGGCACTACAGGGAACTGAAAACCCAAAACAGAAAAGAATTAGGCCTGGAAGGGAAACTGAACAGCAGGAAGAACTGGAAGAGAAATCTGAAAAACAGGCAAGTGGTCCAAAAATTTTATCAAGAAATGTTCTGGCTAACCGAAAATCTTTTTTGCAAACTTGTTAACTTAAACATTGTTACTGTTTAAAATGCAATCATAAACTAGGACATTGTTCCATGTCATGACACCATCTCAAGTCGTGTGGTATGTGTCGTCATCAGCACAAGTCTATTGACATTGACAGGTACTGTCAACAACGTCCAAGGTTGTGGATAATCAAACAGATGTTTCCTGTGTGCTTAGTGTGTCTGATCTTTGATCCATAGCTTCTGATTTCCAGTAACAATGTAATTTAGCATTTTCACTTTGGCTTTTGGAGTGCAATGACCACACTACAAGGTCACAAGGAAGAAGAGGGAAACACGGGCTTGTGACCGGGAAGTTGGAGATCTAAAGATTAAGATGTGACAGCAAATTGTATATCAAAGAACACAGCAAGAGAGTCGACCAAAGTGAAAGTCATAAATTGTAGTCAGACAACAAAAAGTCATTTGTAGTTCAGATTTCTTGCCGAAATCACAAACTTGGACAACGCAGACATTGTTACGGTGGTGGTAAGGACATCATGCGTCACACACACCCAGTCAACCTGAGTAGCAGCAGCCTAGCAATACTCTGACAGCCCTGCATCACAAAGTGCAAGAAATGGTGGCGCCCGTGATACAAACAAATTGGTGCTGCGGGAAGATGTGTTTCAAAAATAATAAATTATAGTCGATGTTAAGTGAATCTCCATTACGGTAGGACCCCTAGTTTGCGGAGGTGGGAGTTTTTCTTCCCATGTTATTGACATTCTTCATCTCTGCTAGTGACTTTTTTCATACGTTCTCTTTATCTCCCGACCCTTGTTGTTCAAGTCTTCTGACTTACAAAGTTTCCATCTTGTTTCCCTGTTAGTGGTTTTCCATGCTTGATCACAGTTTACAATTTACACCCTTATCCGCTTTCAAATGTTTGTCAGAGTCAAGCTGGGGACACTATGGCTTCTGCTAATACCCAGTTCTTTTTGTTCCTTTTTCATTATAAATTTGCTTCTACTAATCGATGAATTTGGACAAACTAGTGTGTGATGCTTGTAGTCGGCAGGATCTCCTGTGGAAAGTGATATCTGCAAAATGTAATAATGCTGCTTACTCCTCATGGCTACTTTTCAGTCGTTTTTTACTCCTAATGGCATATCTCTGTCTGTGCATCTTTAAGATGTGCAAGAAGTAGACACAGACGGAATGTACAAGCAGGCATTTGAACCCAAGGCTAGAATGGTGAGGCTGCCCCCAAACCCTCTCGCATTTCTGTTGATATTCATGGTCACCCCTGATCTGACAACAACTCCAGAGCTCGCTCATCATCGGTTCATGTCTGACATGATGTTCTTCATGGCCGACTCCATGTCTGTTATGTCATGTTTTTTTAATCTGCTTTGTTATGAAAGGCACTATATAAAAAACGCCAATGCTCTTTTTATTGGATTTGAATTAATTCCTAAAAAGTCCACTTTGACTGTTTATCTAAAGGTCAGCGGCTCCCATGAGGTTCATTCTGATACTCTCATAAAAAATTAATAATGGGAGAGCTGCTAGATCAGCAAAAGTGTGTGAAATAGTTACTATAATTAATTAGCGGAAAAGCTATCGATCTGTCGGCGTGAAACACAGCACGGCCTGCCCCTCATTATGTAAAGTGCCTCACTGGCTCGCCTTGTGCTTTTGGTTGTAATAAATAGCTGCTTTTAATTGAGCTCCAACAGGTTAGGCGCAACCTGCACTCCCAGGGGAGCTGTGTGTATTAAATGGGCCTCCATTTAGGAATCCCACTTTTAAGATGCCAATCCTAACCCCCACATTTTCCTGTTCTCTCTGTTTTATCCTTAGCAATGAGGACCATCAACAAAATCATCTGACCTGATCTAAATTATATAAGTAGGGGGACAATTACAGGGAGCGACGACACATTCACACCACAGCAGGCCACGTCAATAGTAGAAGAGCCATCCTCTTGACCACAGAGGCTTTTAGCCAGTTTGTGAACCTTTTCTGTGGTGCCCACTATACTCATGGGTGTCCTGTAGCCATAGACACCATCCATCTGGGCCTTGTTGTGCAAGTGAGGGTTACATGCTGCTGGAGTTGAGGTGCATTTTACTCAGATTATCGCTTTATCGATCTTCTATTATTTATTAGGACTGTATGTGTGTTTGTGGGGGGTGAGTTTATTCTTAAAAAGGCCACTTTGACAGTTTTTCTAAAGGTCAGTGATTCCCCTGAGGTTCATTCTGGCACTCTGTGTATCCAGTCCCTCCAAGCAGTTATTTGGTCAGTTTGGCTTTGGCTGCTCAGTTAATCTGATTGGTCAGTTTGGCTTTGGCTGCTCAGTCAATCTGATTGGTCAATTTGGCTTTAGTCTGATTGGTCTTTTTTGACTTTGTTTGCTCAGTCAGTCTGATCAGCCAGTCAGTCTTTAGTCTGATTGGTCAGTTTGGTCCTGCTTGTTCAGTGTAAAGATGATGATGTGATGTGGTAGTTGAGGGGGTGTGAAGTTCACTTCCTGACTGAGAATTAAATGAAGACTTTTGGCGACAACAAATCCAATAACACTCTGACCAATGTTAGGTCTCTAAATTCTTATGAGGTGCAACCCTGGTCACCTCAAAGATGGGAAATATTTGCAAGAATTTCTAATGATGTTTTTGCAGGAGGTAAAGGGTGCTGGTCTACTATTGGTGGTAGTCAAAAAGCAGATGGGAGGCAAGCAAGGTACCTTGAAAATGAAGGAGTCTGAAAAGCAGGCGTCAAGGGAACACAATCTATAGAGAAGGCATCAGTAAAGAAAGCAAGAGACGTTGAGATGAATTAGGATAAAGAAGAAAGGTGTAGGACAAATGCTGAGGGTACACATAGGGCAAGAGATATCCATCTATCTATCCATCCATTATCCAACCCGCTATATCCTAACACAGGGTCACAGGGGTCTGCTGGAGCGAATCCTAGCCAACACAGGGTGCAAGGCAGGAACAAACCCCGGTCAGGGCACCAGCCCACTGCAGGACACACACATACACACACACACTAGGGACAATTTAGGATCGCCAATGCACCTAACATGCATGTCTTTGGACTGTGGGAGGAAACCCACGCAGACACGGGGAGAACATGCAAACTCACTGCGAGGCAGCAGCGCTACCACTGCACCACCGTGCTGCCCGCAAGAGATATCAAATTTTTAAAAACATACTCTATTATGTGTTTTCGCAGTTTAGAAAGCTAACACCCATATAAAATTCAAATGTGTCCATCAGCAGAAATCTGTGCGTTTGAAAGTGTTTATGTAATTAATCACGTTGATAGATGGCTGCTGCATGGCTTTTCTAGCATGCCAGGTTTGCATTGCTGTGAATGAAAGCAGCTTGTAATGGGCAGGTGTCCCATCTGGCACCGGGTGCCTCTAAATGGGAATATGACAAAGATGACTGAATAAAACCCTCTTGTGAAGTTTGTTCCTGCAACTATCCTGAAAGCATAGGGTACAATATGGAAACACAGCCAAGGGCTGGAGGGTAGCCCCTAGCTAGGATAAGTAGTTGCGATGCCAGGTAACACTTATAGCCCCAAGTTACATGTCTTTGAGATGCAGGAGGAGACACAGGGAGTATTTGGAACCTTCACACAGATAAAGCTCAGGCCTGGAAACAAACCCAGGAGTTAGAGGGCTGAAATAAAACAAACATGAACGTCCAAAGCAGTTATTCTCTTTGGATATTTAGTTGCTATGCTATTAAAGTTTTTTTTGCACCTTGGCATTAGGGCAGTATATGACTGATTTAAGAGCAAACACCGGCCAGGGTTAAATTCACTTCTTCTGAACTTAAGGACCACATAAAAATGTGTTAAACTCGATCCACCTTCCTCCTCTATGAGCTTATTAGGGGCGGCTGCAGGAACGAATCCGTTTGTTTAGTGGTCTCTAGGAAGCCGCAGTTGCACACGAAGTCGGCAATAAGCCCCGTCATTACGGTAAGCCGCACTCACCTTTTCTTTGCCTGCTCCGTTGTCTTCCGAAGGTAGCGGCGATGAAAATGCTGCGAAAAGAGAAAAGACGGCGTTAGGATGGGCAGTTGAGGGTGGTCAGCCAAGGGAACACAAATGGTGATGATCGAACGAAAACTGAAGCGCGGAGGCCGACCGAAAGTGACATGCCAAGCGGCGGGGAGGCATCACTAGTCAACATCTAATCAGAAACGCCGAATTTCACATTGTGAAAGCCTCTAAGTCGCGATCGGGTTTAAAGGGGTCGGACATGGGGTCAATGTGTAGTCATCAATGATCTCGCACGCACACACTGAGAGGTAGTGCAGAGTCCACACGGACAGCCACCGGGAACGGTAAACATTTCACCGTTTTGCCGCATCTGCACACTTTTCAATGACCTTGTCCGTGACATTGCCGTAACCATGTGGACCCCCGGACCCTTACTGAGGATCGCCGATTTCGTTTCGCCTCTCCTACTGACTGACAGCGCAGCCTCCTCCTCCTCCTCCTCATGCAGGTGTGATGTGGCCGTCCTTGGCTGTCACCTAAAGGACATTCGGCAGCGCTCGGAGTGACGGAGCTACATCCTCTAATGCGAGACAAGGAGCCCCCAGGTCTTACCGTTCTGGATGACCACGGTGAAGAGGAGTACCCCTGAGGAGAGCATCTTGAGGCTGACTGCTGGTTCTGGAGGTCTAGGAGGTCCGGTGCAGCGCGCAGCATCAGCCGCTTAGCAGGAAGTTACATCAGGCGGCGAGCAGCTGTGCGGCGGGGGGTCGTGCGCGGAGCGGTCAGTCACAGGCAGCCCCTGCTTTATATAGCGCCTTTTCGGACTGCGGGCAAAGACTCGTGCAATGATCAGTGAATGGCGGAAGGGCGGTGACTATCGGCGCTGATTATACCTGGACGGGACGCCTGGTAGCCAATTGAGTTAATGGACTAAGACGACAACCCGCCTTTATTGGCTGATAGGCTCACCATTGTGACGTCACATTCCTGGCGTGTGCCAGTGACCCACAGGTGACCATCTGGCTGCACCCCTTAACTGTTCTCTTGTGCTGGTACAGACCTTTGTGGACCTCTTATTTGAAGTTTTTTGCTCTTTTAACACATGAGAAAGGTGCTATATAAATACACATTATTATTATTATTATTATTATTATTATTATTATTATTATTATTGTGTGTTTGTGGCACTAGTTAGGGCATTTTGCCTTTATCACCCTGAACCTCGGTCTGGCGATTTTTTTTTCCCCGTTGTTCAAGTTTTTTTTACCGCCATGGTTTTTCTCCATTTCCTTTTCCTTCGTTTTTTGATGCACAATAAACAAAAGGGTACACATTGTACCACGCTGCACTCCAAAAAGTGGATGAGTGATGGTTAGCTTCAGGGTCATTACCTGACATAAATAAGCTATGTGACTGCTTTGGACCAATGGGTCATTGGGGGAGCACCCTAAACCGTCGACCCCCACACCCACATAAAGAAGACAGGTGAAAGCCTGAAAATTAGTACACAGCTAAGGTCCCTAAGAATACAAGAAATACCCCGGTCAGTTAGCAGCATACATGTGGCCATTTCATAGTGAAGGGGGGTGAAGAGGGACCCCCAGATCACATAAATATTTTTGTTCTTCTGCTTTGACTCCTTAATGTAATGACAGAATCTGATAATGTGACAAATCAGTGGGCCAAGCTCCTGGGACTAATTTTGTGTTAGTGTTGTACAGTGTGCTGGGTTCAAGTCTGCATTTGCATTCTTTTCCTGTCTTTGTGGGTTTCTCACTGCACTTTGAGGATGTGACACTAAATGGGCCCAGCTGTCAGTAGTGTCCTGGGTTCAGGAAATAGTCATTTGTGTTTTTGTGTGCTTCCCTTATTGAGATCAATGGCAAAAAAATGCAAAGAAAACAAATGACAGGGGCTATGAGTGATGACGAACCTGGCCAGCAGCAGGTTGTCATGTCCCTGTGAGTGCTTCTTGGCACCCCCTGCTGGCCAGAGTGACCCTCTGTGGTACTGTCACTAGGCATAGCCACTTCAGTCAAGGATCTATCGCTGCAACCTGGAGCCTCCAAGTAGGTGGAGTTGATTCCAATTGGCACCAATAGTCTAGCTGTACACCTCTAGAGCTCCGCCCTTTTACACTATGGTTAAGATTTGGGTTGTGGGAGGATCATCACACTCAAATGAAGTCCAGTATTGTCCAGTAAGTTACTCCCACCTACAGAAAGGGTCTGGGCTATGGTAACCGCTTATAAAATATATGGATGCTTTTTCTTACCAATCAACAGATTGTATGTATTATTTAATTATTTCACAATAACCACAACAGTTACCAAAATACACTTAGTGCGTTATGTGCTGTGAATTAAATGGTATCTTTATAGTGCCTGTCCAGTTCTTGTCACACCAATATCTGTCATTAGAGACCAAAGCACACACATGCACTATGACACAAGCGGCATGCAGGCTGTATTTTTGCAAAATAACATTGAGCTACAGGAATAAAATTCCCTAACAATTAAGCAATGTCTCCAATTATTCACACACAAAAAAGCCTGACAGTTTCATATTGCATCCACATATATTCCTTTTGTTTTGTTTGATTGTAATCAAGTTAGAAACTTTATGAATTATTTTGTATTGCTCTTTGAATTAAGGAAAAGAGAAAAACTACACTGAGCTGTAAGTGTAACAGTAGTGCAGGACTGCAGGGTCCTAGGGTAACTGCAACAACAGTCCAGCACCACAAGGGGGCCAACCCTGTGCCATGTGGTGTATGCAGACAGGCCCACTGGACCACAGTGTCTGCTCTGCCTGCTGATCCGTCCCATCCAGCCATATTCTTTAGCAGCTCTTGAGGACCTGTAGCCCAGTGGAGAGGACACCAGTAGATCAGAGAGTCCCCAAATAGCCTAAATGACAAACATTTGTGGTGTTGAAGGATAACGGAAAACAAAAAATCACTGCACTGAGAGAACATGCAAACTCCACACAGGTGGTGGCTGAGCTGTGAACCCTGAAGCTTAGAAGAGACTTCTTCAAGTGCCACCCTACACCTTCACTTTTATTTTGAAGTTTTTCTTTCCCCACTGTTAAAAATATATGAAGCCCAGTTCACAACTAAGAAAAGGTCAGTGTCATCGTTTCTAAGCAGAATTTCCTTACAAATGATTGATAATGAATTCAAGATGGCGATCCCAGAGTGATGGGCCTCTGAAAGTGGCTACACTGCCATTCACAACCCAGCACCTATAAAGGGTTTTTGAAAACTGTATTGCATAATTCTGGATTGCTGTCATCACAAGGGTGACAGTTTGTGTCTTATTTGACCGTCTCTCTGCAAGTCAGTAAGTCAATAAGTCAGTAAGTGCAGAACATTATCCAAAGAGCTGCATTGTGGCAACAGAGTGTAACTGCAGCCCGCAATACCTAGTCATGCAATGCCCCAACAAAACGGAACGGCCACAATGCCAGGAATGAAATGCCCATCAGGTGACTGGATATTCTGTGCTTACAATTAAGGTTGTGGTTGGGTTATCTAACTCAGAGGGCATAACATGACTGGCCTCATGGGCATTGCAGGCTGCAATGCCTGCTGTTATCCATGCTGTTATCCATAATCAGATAACATACTGGGCACCTGTCCTCTACAAGAGGTGCTGTTGTAAAGTTCACTCTGTGCTTGGCTTTTAAGATGAACACTTTGAAATCTTGGCAGCTGCTCAGCGGTGCCATCATGCTGGAGTGAATGCTCCAGTGTTTAAGCAGGTTTTCTGAAAAGCCTGACCATCCTTATAAGTGGGCGGCACAGTGGTGCAGTGGTAGTGCTGCTGCCTCGCAGTAAGGAGGCCTGGGTTCGCTTCCCACGTCCTCCTTGCGTGGAGTTCGCATGCTCTCCCCGTGTCTGCATGGGTTTCCTCTCACAGTCCAAAGACATGCAGGTTAGGTGCATTGGTGATCCTGAATTGTCCCTAGTGTGTGCTTGGTGTGTGTGTGTGTGTGCTCTGCGGTGGGCTGGCACCCTGCCCGGGGTTTGTTCCTGCCTTGCACCCTGTGTTGGCTATGATTTGCTCCAGCAGACCCCCGTGACCTTGTGTTAGGATATAATGGGTTGGATAATGGATGGATGGATAGATGGATATCTCATGCCCTACGTGTACCCTCAGCATTTGTCCTACACCTTTCTTCTTTATCCTAAATCATCTCAATGTCTCTTGCTTTCTTTACTGATGCCTTCTCTATAGATTGTGTTCCCTTCACACCTGCTTTTCAGACTCCTTCATTTCGAGGTACCTCGCTTGCTTCCCATCTGCTTTTTGACTACCACCAATAGTAGGCACCTCATAAGAATTTAGAGACCTAACATTGGTCGGCGTGTTATTGGATTTGTTTTCGCCAAAATTCTTTATTTAATTCTTCATTTAATATAGCGGGTTAGAAAATGACTGACTGACCCTTATAAGTGGGGCCTCTAATCATGTTCAAATATTTTTTCTTTTTTTTTTTTTATTGAAGGCTTTGCACATTCCGAGTATATGTAACATATCATTGGTGCAACCAAAATCAGCTGTAAAGTTCTTTCAATGTCTTTAATGCACAGAATAAAAGGAAAACATTAGGATAGAATATTGAAAATACTTCAATGAATATGAACAGGCAATAGATCAAATTTTTTGATTTGTTAAAACCACAAATGTAATGTAGTTGATTAATTTAATAAATGAGTGTGTACGAACGATGTGAATGATGGTATCCTTCTGTAGAGCCAACTCTTATGTGTACTGTATATTAGTGATTCTCGGACCTCCAGTCCTCAAAGAAAGATGGTCTCTCACGAAACACAGCATCCCACTGAGGGTGCTGAATGTCCTTCACTGCCAAGTGATGTCACCCCAGCTCTTCTCCTGACAGACATACCACGTGCTAACCAGGCTATTCTGTTCTTGTCACGGATGTCACATGGCAATGCGAAGGACCTGAAGCCCAAATACGTGGCAGAGGTAGCCCACGCCTCTGATTCTTTGATTGGGTGTGACATTCTGTTGTGCTCAGAGTGTATAACTTGCATTTGTGAGACTTCACTCTCTGGAGATGCCACCACGGTTCTTTCCCTGTCAGCCATGACATATGCACACTATTGTGTTCTCTTTCTGTCAGCGATGGTGCATGGCTGTGCCAGCAGTTGACATGAGAAAGACCTGAAGTCCAATGAAATGGTGGAGGTAGCCCATACCTGCAGTTCTTTGGCAGAGTATAACACTTGTTTTGTGCTCGGAATGTATGACATGCATTTACAATGAAAACAGTTAGTCAGCCTGTGCAACGGGCTTCACAGTGAGCAGAGGAAGCTGCTGGTCTTTTTCCTGTCAGCCATGTCGTGTGGCAGTGCAGCTTTTTGCTCTGAGAAGGACCTAAAGCCCAGTTTTGAGGCCAAAGTAGCCCACATGTCCAATTCATGGCTCATATTACATGTATTGCAGTATAAGCTGTCGATCGAGCCCAAGATCAAATCTCAAAGCCCAGTGGTGTGCGAGTTTTGTGTGACAAACAGACAGCCCTTACCATTTGATAAATATACATAGTGTGCAGTGATAAAGCTGCTACCTCATAGTAAGGAAGGAGTCTGTATGTTCTCCTCGTGTCTGTTAGGATTTTGTCCTACTGACATGGAGGTCAAGTGAACTGGCAATGCTAAATTGGCCCTGGTTTGTGTGTGTATGCTTGTCCCATGATGGACAGGTACCCTGACCAGGGTTTGTTCCTGCCTTGCACCCCTATGTTAGCTGGAATTGACTCCAGCACTAACTAACCCCCCAGGACCCTGGTATGGATTAAGCAAGTTAGAAAATAATATGACATGCCTATCTGAGCTAAAGGAGGCATTATCAAAATATAAGAGTTGGCAGATTCTTGGAAGGGACAAACCCACAATGAAAAAAATAAGTGGTCACAGGATTCTGTAGGCCCGAACAAGCATCACTGACATTGAGTATTTTATAATCTGTGCAGTATTTTCAACAGCTATTTTCTCACATTGCAGTGGACAAAATGCTTATAAGAAAAGCTACAGACTGAGTTGAGTTGAAAGGTCATATGAGGATTAATTTTATGAATTAATAAGTACCTTAAAAATAATTATTACACCTCTTTATCCAATATGGTAACTCCATTTATGCATGCTACATACATTTATACATACCACACATACATAGAGTTGGAATTATCATATTCCGCCCAAATTCAGGGTGTTCATCAGAAATGCAGTGATTTATATTATGAGGTGGAAGTACAGAATAATGATCTGAAATATTAAAACGTGTACTTCCATTTGAATGTGTAAAGTCTAAATATTCTCAATTGTAATAGAAATGTATTATTTGTCACACTCTGAAAGTGGTCTATAGAGAGACAGAAAAGGATCAAACATTAAAAATAACCTCATATTCAAAATCACCAACCTTCAAATAATCTAAAACAATACCCCCACATGCTTTTGTTTGAAATTTGTCAATTTTAACCTTCTGGCAGTGGTTCTTAGAGGGTTAGGACCACCAGTAAGAAGTCAAATATTAAAAACATGATCATATTTGTGATCAGAAACAACACTCCACATGCCTGTATTACCAATCCCCATTTCTTCAAGGTTTTGTGACCCCTCATATCTGAAATAAGGTTTAGTTGATGTGGCTTACAAAACTTCAATTCCTTCTGATCATTTTTGCTGAAGACATCTGTTGTTTTACTCCTCATCATGAGGGTGCAATTCCCTGTCCAAAAATTGCCTAAAATTAGATTTTTTAGATCTTGAAGGCCAAAAAAAAAAATGGGTTGCTCAAAAGGCTCATAACTGGACATTGAGGCAAATCAAGCAGTATGTCATAAATGGGTGTTTTCTCGTACAGGTCAGTCAAAAAATAAAACTGTTTAGTAATTTCCAGGCGTTCAAAAGTCATTCATACAAAATTATAAATGTGTCTAATGAAAAACTGTCGGCAGTTTTTGTGACCGCTTTTAATCAAAACCCATATGAATCACACGCCATTTTATATTCTCTTATGGAAATACAAATTATGAGTAAAAATCCAACAGGTTAATCTAATGATAATTCTTGAATAGAATATAGTTATTAAACCACTTATCCAACAGTTGCGATTGTCTCTCATGAGTAATCTTTTTATTTGGAGTAAAAATCTGTGCATGGGATCATTATGTTTGTAAATCAAAATCCAACTCAACGAAACATACCTATGAAAGGCTGACATTTTTTTAAGTATTTTGTCAGCTAGGAGGTTGACACATCACCGACTAATGCACATAATTGTAGTCAATATGAGGACAGTTAATGAGGATAGTCGGCCCACTGGCGTTATTGCAATATCGGATGTCTCTCTAAGAATCACCTCAGGTTTAGCCACATTAGGCAAACCAACAAAGCCCCCATTTGCCTTCGCTAGCTCAATACAAACTCCACAAACACATCTTTGAACCGGCGGATTCTCCAGCCGCTGTCCGTCAATCATTGGACACCGCCTCTTTGTCTTTACGTGTCCAATCCGATTGCAAGCTGTGTGTTCGACGTAAGAAGTACCATAAGTACTATCCTGTCGCAAAGAGGCGGGTTGTTGTGCGAGTGAGTACTTCCGGGAGTAAAGGTTGTTTGTTCTGCTCGCCGTTTGTCGCTGCGTTTTCTGCTAACAGAGAGGAGACGCCGACATTTACGAAACATGGTAAGGTTGGAGGGGAGAGTTTAGTTAAGACTTGCCGCAGCTGAAGCGTGTAGAAGAAACAGAGCGCGATAGAAGCTTCTGCCACGTGCAGTCCTCGCTTTCTGTGGGTTTACGTTCACTGGCGGAGGTAATGGGGGTTGAGATGGCCCTGGTTTGGGGCACGAGACGTGAAGAGAAAATAATCAGGAAAGTCGGCAGAGCTGAGTGCGAGTGCACGGCTGACCTGCTTGTGTGTGTTTATCTCCTCTAAAAAATGCGCACGCCGCCGGTACGCTTAGGGAAATGGCCTCATCTAGAAAGATGAGCGCCGCCACATGAACCTTGGGTAGTCGGGGACGGCTACGGTCGGGTTTCGCATGCCATTCATTGTAGTGTTTCTGATCCGAGTTACACGTTGTAAGGTATTCATGCCTCTGAGGTGGTTAAGGATTGTGAATCGTAGAAGACGATTCTTGTTTATATTTTAATGAAGTTTAAGTAGGCGGTTAAGAATACTGCCTTATTAGGTTAAGAAAGCTTGCTTGTTTTTTATCGATTAATCTTAATTTCTTTGTCGTTTAAGCAAGCCACGCTGTTTCCCTATTAGCGTTAGTGCTGTTCTCTCTAGACATTGTGCTAGCGCGGATTTCAGGGTGGTGTTCCCCACTGACGTTCGTTTACTTGGGGATTTATTCGGAAATGCGCGGTCTCTTTAGTAATGAGTGTGCTTTTCGTCATCTGAGTGAATTGAGTATTTATCTGTGTCCCTTTCTTTCCCAGTCGCACACAATCTTGCTGGTTCAGCCTACGAAGAGGCCAGAGGGACGGACATACGCGGACTACGAGTCTGTTAACGAGTGTATGGAAGGTAAGCGGGGCTCATCGATTGCTTGTGCGACCCAGTATGAGCAGCATTTATATAGGTTTTAATATTGTTTGTCAGTCGTTGGCCTTTGTTTGTACGTGGCCAGTCCAATTGTAGGTTTTATCTCCCTATTACACACCTAAAAGAAATGGATTTGTACATATTGACCGAAATCATGACGACGTAGCTTGTGCATTTGACATGAAAACACGAGCTAATTCAGATTATATACAGTGCATCTGGAAAGTATTCCCAGCGCATCACTTTTTCCACATTTTATGTTACAGCCTTATTCCAAAATGGATTAAATCCATTTTTTTCTTCAGAATTCCACACACAACACCCCATAATGACAACATGAAAAAAGTTAAATTGAGGTTTTTGCAAATTTATTAAAAATAAAAAAACGGAGTAATCACACGTACATAAGTATTCACAGCTTTTGCTCAATACTTCATCGATGCACCTTTGGCAGCAATTACAGCCTCGAGTCTTTTTGAATATGAAGCCACAAGCTTGGCACACCTATTCTTGGCCAGTTTCGCCCATTCCTCTTTGCAGCACCTCTCAAGCTCCATCAGCACAGCCATTTTAAGATCTCTCTAGAGATGTTCAATTGGATTCAAGTCTGGACTCTGACTGGGCCACTCAAGGACATTCACAGAGTTGTCCTGAAGCCACTCCTTTGATATCTTGGCTGTGTGCTTAGGGTCGTTGTCCTGCTGAAAGATGAACCATCACCCCAGTCTGAGGTCAAGAGCGCTCTGGAGCAGGTTTTCATCCAGGATGTGTCTGTAAATTGCTGCAGTTATCTTTCCCTTTATCTGGACTAGTCTCCCAGTTCCTGTCGCTGAAAAACATCCCCACAGCATAATGCTGCCACCACCATGCTTCACTGTAGGGATCGTATTGGCCTGGTGATGAGTGGTGCCTGGTTTCCTCCAAACTTGACACCTGGCATTCACACCAAAGAGTTCAATCTTTGTCTCATCAGACCAGAGAATTTTGTTTCTCATGGTCTGAGAGTCCTTTAGGTGGCTTTTGGCAAACTCCGGGCGGGCTGCCATGTGCCTTTTACTAAGGAGTGGCTTCTGTCTGGCCCCTCTACCATACAGGCCTGATTGGTGGATTGCTACAGAGATGGTGTCCTTCTGGAAGGTTCTCCTCTCTCCACAGCGGACCTCTGGAGCTCTGACAGAGTGACCATCGGGTTCTTGGTCACCCCCCTGGCTAAGGCCCTTCTCCCCAATTGCTCCGTTTAGATGGCCGGCCAGCTCTAGGAAGAGTCCTGGTGGTTTTGAAATTCTTCCACTTACGGATGATGGAGGCCACTGTGCTCATTGGGACCTTCAAAGCAGCAGAAATTTTTCTGTAACCTTCCCCAGATTTTTGGAGGTCTACAGACAATTCCTTTGACTTCATACTTGGTTTGTGCTCTGACATGAACTGTCAACTGTGGGACGTTCTATAGACAGGTGTGTGCCTTTCCAAATCATGTCCAATCAACAGAATTTACCACAGGTGGACTCCAATTAAGCTGCAGAAACATCTCAAGGATGATCAGGGGAAACCGGATGCACCTGAGCTCAATTTGGAGCTTCATGGCAAATGCTGTGAATACTTATGTACATGTGATTTCTCAGTTTTTTTTATTTTTAATAAATTTGAAAACACCTCAAGTAAACATTTTTCACATTGTCATTATGGGGTTTAGAATTCTGAGGAAAAAATGAATTTAATCCATTTTGGAGTAAGGCCGTAACATAACAAAATGTGGAAAAAGTGATGCGCTGTGAATACTTTCTGGATGCACTGTAGGCGTCTGCCTCCTGAATACTGTTTCTGATGTGGTAGAGTGGTGTTTTTTGGGTTTCTCTTCACCAAAGTGAGGATACTTCTATCAGCTATGGAAGAATTCCTTGGTCTACTAGTCACTTTGCGATTAGTGATCTCACCAGTGTGTGTGTTCATTTTAATGATATTCCATACAGATATTTTGAAAACCTCAGGAATTTTTTTGACACATTTGTAATACCTTCAGGTTCAATTCTTGTTTTTCAGCCCCAATAATGTCTTTTTTTTTTTGCTTTGATTGGCACAGCTGTTGTCCATGTTGAACAATAGTAACTGCAAATAGTGCCTCCAAAGGGTAGAAGCAAGTCCTATACATTATGCCAACTGTCTCAAACATTATGGTGCTCTGAAATGGGGAGAAACCATGTACAAAAAGTGTAATTGCTACATGGTGTGATTTGAAATTAATGCATATATCCTTAGTTTGCAGTGTGCACTCTAATCACGTCAAAATTGTGTGATTTGTATTTTTAAACTCTGAAAAAGAGGAAGGTAAAGTAAGGAAGAATGGATCCTTGTCCCAAATGGTATGGAGGGAACTGTAGATAGAAGAAAAAGGATAGTGAATTTATTTATTTTTTTTAATAGAAAATTTTTGTCGAAGGGGTCAAATCCATATGGCAAACTTTTGATGTACCCTTTGGCAAAGGATTTACTGGCTAGTGGCATGAAGCTTAAAGGTGGTATTATGGAAAGATACATGAGCAACCCAGAAAACAAATTGGCCAAAACATGGCACATGAACACACAGCATCTGCTGTGAGAATGACATTACTGTGAAGAAGTTCACGTGTCCTTGTTAGTAGCACAGTCTAAGTATACCAGCTGTTAGTCCACAGCTCAAAGTGGAGCTTGATGTTGGTGACTCAGTCACAGTCTCGGTCAATCTTATAGCAGGTAGCACTATCAAATGACAAGTATACTGAAACACCGCATGTAACCACAGCATCGAGCTAAATCTGAACACCTTATCGTTTGTGAGAATGACTTGGGGCTCTGGACTGCAGGAAGGTGTACCTGTAATAATTTTCTTAGCACATTCTTAGTCATTCTATTACCCAACATGAACATAAGTATCTGTTGTGTTTCTGTCAACTTGTATTATGGATTTCTTGTGTATCTTCTCATAATATTAATTCTTGCACTGGAAGTACTTTTGTGAGAGAACAAAAAAGTGTCATTGAATTTTTTTTTTCTTCTCCTACCAAAACACATTTTCCTCCCATCAAAAAATAAAAATCACAATTTTTTTTTTTTTTTCCCCTCCTCGCTCATGTCATTAGAGATGCTCTATATAATTCTGATGTGATGAATGTGGGCAGATAGTGATATGTGACCTTGGTTGTTTGTGCCATATTTGGGAAGTCACTGCACATGTGCATTATACTGTCTTCAGTAGCCCTGTACATCATGTAAATGCATCATTGGATGATGATCTTAACATCGCCAAATGTCTCCTGTGCTACTTTATACTGTGTGTGATTCGCAAGTTTGTGTAAAGCAATGGTATTTTGCTTCTGGGATCAAACTGGCACTTTGTAGCTTCCTGGTTGTTCAATAAATTGTACTCTGCAGCTTAACAGCATTTCATATGTTGATCTTGACATTGCACTGTAAAAATGTCAATGTCCTTCATGGAGTTTGAGCTGTCGACTTGTTGTGTCAAAGGCATTTTCTTTAAGACGGCAATTTTTTGTAGGCATATTATCTGAAATTGTTTCATTTTTGGCAGCTAATTGTGGTGGTTAGCTGAGACATAAGAATTATTAGAAACAGGACAGTATTAAGTAGTTTTCTGTCTATTGTGGCATCAACATATATGGAAACCCAGGGTAGTCAAGGACACATTTGCAGTATCCATGAACTTCTAGGTGGAAAGTGTTTTTTTTTTTTTTGGCCATGAAATATTACATACATTTTTTTTAATTTTTTTTATTAAAAGTCAGTTTGAAAAAAATGCAGTCATTTAACACATGCTAATTTTATGGTTAAAGGTTTCAGTTGAAGGAAACAGGTGTTTGGCAAATAAGTTAAATAGTTAATGTAGACTATTGTAATGTAGACTAGACAATTTAAAACCATGGCAGTACAGGTTTTGAAATCTTCACTCCCCTGCCCAGTCACCTGTCTGTGCATATTCTCTACATCCTCCTTTTTGAGCCCTGTTTTCTGAAGATGCGTGTTAATTTAAATTGGCGTCTTTGTCTGATGTGAGTGTCCTTGAATGGACTGGTTTCCTGTTTTGGGTTTGTGGGCATCTTATTTCACATGTGACATGAAAATAATTAAAACCTTCATTGTACCATAAGAATAAAGTAACCATAAGCCACTTCATATCCCCTCTGCTGGATTAAATGTGTACCGCTAACCCCGGGCGAACAACTAAACCCCGAACTACAGCACGATTAGAAAACTCCTAGTATAAAGCAGTTTAATATCTAAAATCTATCGGGCAACGTGACCAACACTCGTCCTTTTATTGACCCCCACCACCAGTCCCAGCTTAGCAGTAACAACAAGCTACATCACCAAATAAAGAAGCAAAAGAATAACACATTATTTTACATATATAAAGAGAAACAAATAGCGCTCAAAACCCCCCTCTCAGGTTTAAACGCGCGATGTTCATAAATAAGAGAAACCAGTCTGTCCAAATGGGTTTACTGTCCTTATTGTTCAGGGCAAAGAGAAACCCTACTAGAATACGCCGGCCGATAACAAAGTTTAATCCTACCGGTCCAAGATATTTGTCAGCGAAATCAAAGAAAAATAGTCTGTCTTTAGAGACGCGTCTCCCTTGTGTCGCTGAGTCTTCAAAAAAAAGAACTTGTTCTAGTAGATACTTTACTTGGCGCTACCTTGTCACTTCTCTTTGCTCCACCACAAGATGTCTCCCTTTCTCCCCTTTTCCTTTTTTTTAAGTTTTCAACACCAACCGCCCTGACCGAGTTATGACCTCCCCCTTAAAGGTGTATTTACAGCATCCTTCTTCCCTGCAATGCACCCAAAGAGGCAGCAAACTGCCCACAGAATAATACACATGTGGCACATGCTACAAATGTTTCTCAAAAAATGTTTAGCCATAATTAATGTTATTTTAAATGTATATCAAAGTGGTATTTTTGTAAAGATCTTAAGTTTATTTAAATTTTGAGCAAGTTTTTTGAATGCCTTGTTTTAGTACAACATCTTTAGCTCTCACTCTTGTTTTCCCAAGTGAGACATTCATACAGCACAAGTACTGTGGAATATTTGTGCTTCACCGAAGTCTGGCAGATGCACTTTGGTTTCCTTTTCTGTTCAATTGTGAGCTGAAAGCATTTCAGATTCAGCGTTTTTGTCAAGTCATGTCAGTTTTATATAGCACATTTTAAAACAGTAGTGGACCAAAGGTGTGTACAGTTTCCATAAATCAATAAATAATATACAGAAATATATAAATAAAGTACACTTACGCAAGTTCAAAAAGCTATGGTAAAGTGACAGGATTTAAAGGTGCCTAATGTATAGTTAGTGCTAACCTAATATAAAAGGCTAGACTATTCAGAAGCTTATGGGCAGCTACTGCAAAGGCATTGGCCCCACTGAGCTTGTGCCTAGATCTCGGCACAACCAGTAACCATAAGGGATTGTGATGGTAAGAGGGGCTAAACCATTCAGAGACTTAAATGATTTTAAATTCCGTTTTTGTTGTTTCTGTGTCATCTTGCTGTTTGATTTCTTACCTTTAGATTAGTTTGGGGGCTGTGAGATGAGATTTTTGTTGCGGGTCCAGTATGAAATTCTTTTGATATTGTGTATAAAACATATATATTTGATACAAGTTGGACATCCCTAATCCAAAAGGCTCCAAGTCCAAAACATTTTCAGTGCCAACATGACACCACAAGTGGAAAATTCCATACCAGGTTCAATTTTACAAAATTTAGATTCTTGAATGAAAATATGTTTAGACTATAAAAAGGTGGATGTGAATAACACATGGTTTTTTATTTTATTAAAAATGTTCTATGTATGTGCTCCCATATTCGTATGAAAACTGGGTGCAGTGACTCGGTCGGTTAATGGCTTCCTGCCCCCAGGCATGATGGAGTGAACCTTGGCTGAAATATTACTGAACTTTCAGTTCTTCAGAGCAAATATGCAGCATTGGTCCTCTCTACATCTTATTCATCATTTTTTAACATTTAATGTGTGTCATTTCAGTGCACATTACAATAACATCTTGGTGGTAATAAAGTGTTTTTATTCCATGTCATTAATGGTGCTTTGTTAGTGCATGAAGGACAGTTTTAATTTTCCTATTCATCTTAAGTTGGAAGTATTCAGTGTACCAACTTTTTTTCGAGGAATGCACAGCTTCTTCTTAGGGTTCTGAGACAAAAAAATTTGTCTGAGCTGACACATGAAACTGACGTGTTCAGAGTTTGTAGTCAACCATTCATTAATAAGCCAATTTAAATGTGTATATAGTGTTATTTGCTGAAACATTTTTCATTGTAAAGCAACTACAGTACATTGCAATTGCAGTGATGCCTGATTAATGTCAACTCAATTTAGTACCTATTTTAGTAAGACTGAAATATACAGTATTCTTTACAGTAATTCTTGCTCTTCACATTTAAGATTTTTTTTGTTTACTTCTCTTTAGGAGTTTGTAAGATGTATGAAGAACATTTGAAGAGGATGAATCCAAATAGCCCATCCATTACATATGACATCAGCCAGCTTTTTGACTTTATTGATGATCTTGCTGATCTCAGCTGCCTTGTGTAAGATTTTTTTTTTATTTTTATTATTCAATACATATATTTTTAAAGCAAAAAAGCTTTGTAATTGTAAGGTTAATATCTTGTGGCCTGTAGCAAATGCTTCAGCACAAAAATTGCATTTTATTGTTGTGAAAATTACATAAGTCACATTTTGATAAAAAGTTTGCTCTGTATATTCTCCATTTCCCAGTTTTTATTGACATAGCACATTTGTTTGTTTTCAATAAAGTTCACGTGTACCCTTCCCATGTTTTGGATTTTTTTATAAAATGGGCCAGAACTCTGTTCTGGCACATATACTTAACTGATCCATTAACATTCTAGGAGAGGATAAATTGATGTGTTTGTGGAACCTTTATATAGTAACATGGTAAAATGTGACTAAGTTCTTAATAGATGGAGTATTTTTATTTGTTATAGGTAGCATAACTTCCTATTATTGTTCACTGTTCGTCTTTTTCCAAGTCGGTGTATATTTTGGCATGCATTTTAGCCACAAGTTTATTGCAAGAGGACTTTTTTTCTTTATTGATTGTAATGTTCTTAACCCTCCTCAATTCGATACATATTTAAATGGTTCAGACCACACTGACAAAATTGGGCACAACAGGGGACATTTCAGGATGGGGTATGTGGTCATTTAAGAGTCTGTCACAGTACTGGCAAGGGGTGAATTTGTCAGAAGAGCTGCTGGAAAGGTTTTATGGAAAAGCAAACTAAATGTTGGCACATAGTAGGCTCTAGTCTAAGTTGATGAAATGCTAGTTGTATAAAAAGTATACCTGGTTATGACAAGTCATCCGGGAGCAGGTGAAATAGTCCTGAGATCAGCTTATCAAATTCTTGAATAATAATGAAATATAAATAGTAATAGTTTTTGGTGCAATTCATGTTGTATCATGTGTAGAAAGCAGAAACATTAAGTTTGAACGCAAGAATGAAATAGTCAGTAATAAAGAGGCTAGAAACTGAAGGAGACAAGGAGTAGTGCCCATTTGGAATTTTGGAGGGCAAGGCAAGTGTTGAGAATGGATAGTTGAAGTGGAAGCCAATGGATGATACAAAAAGTCAAAGCATCAAGTCTTAGTGGTGGATTGCATACAGATATAATATGCTGCATGTTATACTGGGGGTGAATAGTTTTTTTTTAAATATTAAATTATTTCACTTTATTGAACAGTTTTTTGTAACAAACTTTTGAATAAACAGTGAAACACTAATCGTTAAACATCCATCCATCCATTTTCCAACCCGCTGAATCCGAACACAGGGTCACGGGGGTCTGCTGGAGCCAATCCCAGCCAACACAGGGCGGCAGGAACCAATCCTGGGCAGGGTGCCAACCCACCGCAGGACACACACAAACACACCAAGCACACACTAGGGCAATTTAGAATCACCAATCCACCTAATCTGCATGTCTTTGGATGGTCGGAGGAAACCCACACAGACACGGGGAGAACATGCAAACTCCACGCAAGGAGGACCTGGGAAGCGAACCCAGGCCTCCTTACTGCGAGGCAGCAGCGCTACCACTGCGCCACCGTGCCGCCCTAATCGTTAAACATCTAAAATTTAATTTTTTGCCTTTTTATTTTGAGTGATGTCATGGTGCAGATTAGTGTAGCACTTTGTTGGTTTGTTTCTGTCAGTTCTCCCTTTTAACATGATATGAAGATGAAAAATAAGACACTATAGATGATCTGTATACCCAGTTTTTTTTTTTTTTTTAAATATACCGGTTTATTTGTACTGGTTATTCAAGGGATGATATCCAGATTCAGAAAACAAATGTTCATAAGGGACTTGTGTTGGAAACTTTTACTGTTAAAATTAACTTAGGAAACTACTTATTACTTATAAGTAACTAAACATGTCACGTAGTTATCAAATATGTGTTACAGGCTGTGCCTTTCCTTTGTGTTTTTTCTTCTAGTAAAGAGATGAAATCAATACTTGTAATCAAAATAAATCTATTTCTTTGAGAGAGAGAGGAAAAAATGTTGCATTATTCATTACTACTCTCTTCCAGATGGAGAAAGATAAAGCAGGACATACTAAAAGAAAAAAATAATTTTCTAAATGTACCATGGTTATGGGTAATACATGATATAATAGGATTATTTGGATGTTTTAAATTGCATATTGTCATATAATGCATTGTTTCTTAATTATAAGTGTTAACCTTCATCACAAGTGAATGGCAATATCATTTTGTACTGACAATTGCCTAGTTTTCTTGGCTACGGTATAATCAATATAGGATAGTATAGGTTATAATGCAGGCCAAAATAGGTAACAAACAGTTAACGGCACCAGCAGCATACCATATCTGACTCGACAGGAGTAGCATCTGCACTGTGCTGTTTCAGGTCAGATATCCTTCTGGGACTGGGCTAACCCACCGACATTGTGTTCTGCCACTAAGACCTATACCTTGGCAGCCTCTTTTATGAGCAGACTTGTATTAGCGTTATCCCCGTAGCAATGTTAACTGTGTGTGTGGTGTTCTGGACGTTCTGCAGTGCTGCACGGTGATTAAAAAAAAAAAATACATGGTGATCCCATGTCATAAGTAGCGGGTAGTGATTGTATTGGTGTGTGTGGATGAAGATTGTCAAGAAACTCGGGAGTGATCTAGCAGTCGGGACCTGCTACTATTAATAGATTTTAGGTTGGAAAAATTAACCAGATTAATGCATTTAGTGGTTACATTAAAAAACGTGATTGTGTTAACCGCAATTAATCAGTAGGCCTACTAAAAATGTTTGTGCTGATCTTTTGGAATGACAGAAACATAGCAACAGGATGGATATTCAGACACTTGTCCTTTTATTAAGGTGGACTAGTAAAACTCTGGCAGTGTTTGGGGGTATTTATTACTAGAGGTGTCATAACAGAATTTTTCTATTTGATTACCAATACAGAAATATTACAGTACATATCATCTCTTGGTATCCTGGCAAAGACAGAAATCCCATTCAGTGGCTGTTGTAGCGGTCAGAAGCCGCTAAGATTCACACCGTCGTGTGTGACGGTGATTTATTTATTTTACATAAGGATTACCAGGGACAACCCCAGCCTTGGCACGACACAGACACACAACAGAGACAACAAAGAAAACACTCTGGGAACTTAAACGATAAAAAAAATATAATGAAATGAAATTAAATTAACTAAATGGAAACAATACCACCCCTGATCCCTTTGGCGATATTGTATTTAACAGATAAAACACGCAGTAAAGTCCATGTATGAAATGATCAGCGGTGAAGTTATGTCCAGTGATTTGTATGAAGTCAGGGGAATAGAAAAACACAGTCCTACCGGTAATTGCTGAAGTATGATGACAGATGAATGGTTTGGGAGCGCTCCTTCTTCCGTGAAAGCCAATGAATCCAGACACCGTCCTCAGTAACAGTAGACCGGTAGACAAATAATTCCAGACCCCAACAAACAATACAATCCAGGACATGAAGATGTATAGCAGAAAAACGGCAGGCAGTTCAACAGATAAATACAAACACCAAACAAACAACACCAAACAACAAACAAAACAAACTTTTTTTTTTCCTTTGACCCCTGCCCTCCTTTTAAACCCCTCTGGCCACCTTTGACCCCAACAGCCCCTGCAAGGACTGCTGGGAGATGCAGTTCTAACTAATGTAGCACTGCTACAATGTTACAGTACGTCCATTTATTGAAACAAACAATATTGTCTTTTCAGTAATAAAGTGTGAAAATACATAACAGCTGTAAAATACTAGGATATCCAAGTGGTTGTCCTAACTATCACTTTAGTCAATTAGTATTGGCATTTATAAATGTCAAAATACAATTTGAGGGTTTATATAAAATGTGTGGCAGAGATGGGGACCCCCTAGTGCAGGGATCTTCAACACATCACTTGTGAGCTACCAGTAGCTCCCCCTTTCCAAGTAGCTCGCCAAAGGGTTAATGAATCCTACATAAGTTTGAAAACTTGATTAGACAAATTAGGAGTGGGCGATCTTTCCAAAAAATCATATTGCGATCCTTTTAACACAAAATCACGATCCACAATTGCAATCACTTTATTTTAAATATCAAACAAGGTTGAATCAATTGTTCTCTCGTTCGCTAGCTAAGCGGGGGTAAGCAACATGCCCCAAAGCTGGTGAGTGAGGAAGGCCCGTTCCCCCGGACCATTACGTCGATGGCGGATTCATGCAAATAAATCGGTACTGCAAGCGAACTATGAGAATGTTCAAGCAAATTATAGAAGAAAACCCGATCTAAATCAGTTATTTCTGTCGTGCAAAGTGGACAGACCTACAGATAGACATTGGATTTTATTTATTATATTTTAGTAAACCTTCAAAATAATGTGCAGTTAAAGTCTCAACAGCATTCTCTGCATTTCTGGAGCTTAGTAGAGCCAGATAACTATAAGAATCTTCACCAAGCAGCTCTGAAAATGTCTCCTTTGTTTGGGTCTCCATACCTCTGTGAGTCTGACATGAATGTCATGAAATCAAAGTTCAGAACAAGACTGGCAGATGAACATTTAAAAGACTCCATAAGCGTGAACCTAAGTGGCTCCACTCCAACATACACCTGCCTCTCTTGTTGACTCCATGCAGTGCCAGTCATCTGACTAACTAAAAAACACATCACACATGCAACTGGACATGTGAATAAAGTGAAACAGTGACATGGAACAAAATGACAAATGAATAAGTAATTAATAATTGCATTGTTTTGTTTTGACAGCATTCATGTTTTATTTCAATATTCTGAGATACATTAGAAAATTCATACAGACATACAAAATGCACTTGCAGGTGAACTAAATATTTTTATGATGTTTTAATGCAAAGTGTTAGTTGTGGACAGCAACAATTTGTAAATGTTCAGGCAAAACAAGCTTATTTAGTTTGTTTGGGTTGAAATAAGCTATGAGAATAAACGTTTGAAAACATGAGTAGCTCTCGGCCATTTTCAATTTGTAAATGTAGCTCAAGGGGAAAAAAGGATGGAGACCCCAGACCTAGTGTAACAGCAAATTGGAGTTTTAAGTTCTTGGGTATAACTGAAGCAGAGGGTTTAAAAATAATATCATGAACTACCTGATTTAGCTTAGCATGTGCACATTCTAAATTTATTTTCACATTTTCTGTCTAGTACATGAAAACTACTGCCTATAATCCATATTAAATATAAATTTAAATATTTGCACTGCTGAATTAGTAAATTTCTTGTGTCCAGATACTTCCATTTAAACAACCTTTTTAAAGCTGGTTTTGTTACCTGTTTTTAAAGTCTGGTTTGTTGTTGAACCAACCAGTTAGGTTTATAATATTTGCTCTTGGAAGACTTATATGTGCATAATTAGCTGATTAAAAAAATATATATATAATAAAGAGTAATATTTAACAAATTAGTTAAAATATTTCAAATGTCAAACTCCTGGGGACTCCTGTATAAATGGTGCGTACGCGCAGAAATGTTGCGTACAAACGTTTCCACATTCAAATCAGAAAGAGTTTCATCCCAAGAACTCTAGACGCACTCAGTTAGTCCAAGTGCTCCTTGTAGAACTGTTTGTACTTATAATTACAATCGCCTGACTGTAAACTTGCGATAGTTATAATATTGTGCAACCTGAGCCACTTTATAAAGCGCGTATTTACATATAACGATATCATTTTTAAGATGAAATGCAGCAAAATATGTTTATATTATAAAAATAAAACTAACTTTATTTAAATAATCTATATTGTTAATAATTGAAGGACATGGTGTCGCTACGCTGACAAGGAACTGGCGCGCCATTCACGGATTGCTCCTGCCTCGCATTGTATGCTTCACTGGGGCTGGCGTGAAGGAAAGAATAATTAAACACGTACTACGAAGATATTTCAAAGTTCCGTAAACATTTTGAAGAATCGGCGTTATAAGCTTACAGATGGCTTAACATCTATTACAGAGCTGATTGTGTGGCAATTGGGTATTTGGAGAAAGAAAAGGAAGGACAGAAATTGTAGGTTAGTACGTTTTGAAAGAGACAGTACTGCTGCAATTAATCATTTCATTGAAGGTCGCGCACAATCACTGCGCCACCGTGTTCCCATGTTTAATAATGTGCTTTAACTCCTATCATGAAAATGATATTGCGTATACATCCCAGTATTTAGGTTACTCCGAGAGCTGTAATATCACAAATGTAATGGATTCTGTGTCCTGTTGGAGGAAGAGAAAGCTGGTTTAAGAAACACGTAGTGATTCACGCACACAGTGCACATAGATCAAAATACAAAACAAAGCATTTAATGTACTACTTTAGTTACGCTGGGATTTGAGAAACTAGTAAATTAAACGACTTTAAGATTAAGTTTATGATGTTCTACTTTAATGACAAAATAAACTGTGATTAAAGTGGAAATTTCGGGATTAAAGTTGACATTTCGTGCTCCCCTAACCGTGTGCCTTTTTTCTCTCTCTACTCTAATAAGTTTCATATGACACTGAGACGGTTGGCTACGACTCACCTTTTCACGGCGACTTTGATATGCAACTTTTTATTTCGGGCACTGTGCGACACTGTGAACTTGAGCTTTAGAGTTTCTCTGATACGCTATGTCACTCAATCGGCTTCCTTTTCTTGTTTATACCACTGTTTAAACCAACAAGTAGTACATTTTTTCCTTGCCTCCACTTGGTATTCGATGAAATTGTTCTATTTTTCCTTGTGGTTTTGCCATTGTCTTTTCACAGAACGCAGAGCTTAAGGGCTATTTATATTGATTTACATATTCAAAGAGGCATGGTGGGCATCTGTACAAGTGTTCAGTACAGTCGGAGAATGAATGTTAAGCCTCTGTTCATTTGTCAGGACTATGTTGAAAGGTATTTAAAAGTGATCTTTTTATCATCTGAAAAATGTGTGGCACTACAAGTTAAACAATTATATTTGATCAGTAATTTTATTTTGCTTACATAGCACACAAGTCTGTTTCTTAATTAATCATAAAATGAGAAAAGTACCAATAACCTGAACCTTTTTTTGACATTAGTTGATACAGTGCTGTATCATTATCGCTGAGGCATTTTTGTAGATTTTACTGCTTTATAATGTATTATTGTGCCTTCCAGAGTAATTTGTCTACTTGAAGTCACAAGTACAGTACTAACTTTGTTAGTAATACCAATACTGTTAAAAAAAAAAAAAAAAGTTGGTGCTGATGTTTTCAGAACTATAGTACCAAATTAGTATCAAGATATCTGTTCTTGTAAAATCCCTATTTGTTAGCCAGTAGACAATACGTTAAGACAGTATGTTTGTTTCCCTTTTGATTTGGTTTCTGTTGTTTAACAAAGTCCAGGCTTGGATACAAGTTGTTGTTCATTGACTAGTGTTGATAAGCATATTGTTTTATCAAACTATAGGAATTGGCATACTGTGTCAAAAGTATTTTTTGGAATCTCTGAATTACTAGAATTTCACATAAGATGAGCTGCTTTTTAATTTGTTTAACTGTGACTGTATTTAATTCAGTTAAATACCAATTTATACATCAATATCAAATTGACAAATTTTCTAAATGTACTACTCGTTTTCCATAGTATTCATTTTATCCATATCAGAAATACCCTCCTATTTAGTATTGTCAATACAAAAGCAATATACCGTAGTCATTAATGTTTGGAAATATGAAACTTTAGCGAAGGTGAAGCTTGTTGATTTGAATGCAGTGTTAATGAATTCTGGAAAAAATATTGAATGTTCGATCTTATGTAATTATAAGTAACAAAAGATTCTCCTTTCACAAACCTGGGTTGTAAGAAGTGTAAGATTTACAAACTGTTGCTGTGAAAACAATGTTACTGCTGTTTGGTGTAATCTTAAATGTCCGAGGGTTTGGGGTCACTGTAAACCTAAAATATTCTGACAAATATCAATTTTGTTTTTGTGTCTTTTTTGTGATTTTTCTGAAAGAGAGAGGACATTTATTTTAACATGTTTTAGCCTTTTCTTCTGCAGAAAATCTAACATAGCCTGCTCACTCCATTAGCATGTAACAGAGCTAGTCCTGAAAACCGTGGACACAATTTAAACCATTTCTGACCTGGACCACAATCTTTGTGATAAACTGAAGTTAGAACAAAAATTCCTTCCTTGTGGCCTTGTTGCAGGATGTGGTTTTATCTCCTTTCCATTAGAAACGGTGCGTTTTGGGTCAATATTACATTTTCAGGCAGTGGGAGCAGTTGACTTTTTCATAGTCAAACGTTCAGTGTTGAGAAGGTCATATTGTCTGTCTTGAGCCATTAATGCTGTAGAACAAAAGAATACAGAAAACTAGATTCTGAACTGTCTACCCTAAATGAATTGCCATGGAGGACTGAGCCCTTATTCACTGATGTCTAGAATACCTGTATCTTCATACGCATTAATCCTTAAAGAATAGTGCTACACAAATACCTTTTTTTTCTTATCTAAAATCAGCTAATTCTACCTAACCTCCTTCACACTTGAAGGTCCCATATGGTGAGCAGTATAATGTAGGTTTTGTTTTAGTTTCTGTAGATAGTGGAACTGACTGTCTCTGCCTCTTCAGTTTGACCTATTTTTATTTTGTGTGAGGATTCCCTAGTCCCCACCACTTTTCTGTGCTGTGTGTGGGCCCTTTATTCACAATAATATTGCATTGTCTGCCTGAATGACAAATTTTTGTTTTTCTTTCCAGGTATAGAGCAGACACACAGACATATCAGCCATACAACAAAGACTGGATAAAGGAGAAGATTTACGTATTACTCCGTCGTCAGGCACAGCAGGCAGGCAAATGATCTACTCTGCTGTGCCATCACTTTTTTGGAGTCGAAGGCTAGCAGTTTGAAAGTAGTATTGGCCTTTTGTATTCTGTTCTGTTTTCCTTGTGTTCTTATCCAGGTTAGTGAAAGGCTATTTACAAAGGAGAACCATGCTTATGGAAATCATTTTATTAAAATAAAACACTTTGTACTAAAGTATAGGCTCCAACATTTTCTTGAACAGTTCGTTTTTAAGAGAAATTAATAACTTGTGTGTAGGTTGTACTCAAACTTGACATCGTCGGGCTTAGTTGTGTTTATTTTGGCCTTTTCTATTGAATCAGATTCCTCTTCCCTGTTGGTTGATGTTTTTTTTTTTTTTCTCATGTTTGAAGTTGAATGATTGTGATTTAACAGTTCTTAGCAGATGCTGCTTTAAGTTTTAATTTTTACAATTTCAGTAGCTGCTTTGACATTTAAGTGGTTTTTATTTTAATTTACAATCAATAATAAATTTACTCAAAATGCTTGACTTGCTGCTTTTTGTGTTATGTCTCTACTCTTCAGCAATCAGCCACATTTGATCCTGTATTCGATGGGATCAAAATGTTGGTCAGGTTGTGCTTGGAGAAACATACAGCTGATTGTGTAGATAAGATGAGATTTACACTTCTGCTGTAAGGTAGTGGGATAAAACTTAACATTTGGCAAGCCACTGTTCATAAGGACATACAGGTGTATGGGGATGAGGGGTGTTTTTTTTTATAAAAAAAAGGCCTTTTTTAGTGTCACTGAATACTGGCCACAGTGTGGTGCTCCTGTGGTTATGAACCAATAGTGAACTGAGCTGTGCAGCCATGCTGTTAAAGCCAGACTGGTTTTCGTTTACAATTTGATGCACTGTCCTGATGTCATTACAAGATTGTTCCTTCTCTAAGCTATTAGTCTGATGTGTTCATCTGGCACCAAGTGGTTGATGATGCTGTAACAGTTTTCTCTTTGATTTAGCAAGAGTCTGGAATTGTTTTTATATTGGCTTACTGTTTAAAAATGGGCATTCTTTCTTGGCTTACGTGCTACACACATTTTTACCTCAACATCACTAAACCTCTGAGCTATGTTGTGTCAGAAACCACAGCAGTCCCACATAGTAGCGACATTTCTATGTTAATAGATATCCAGCCATATCTGCTTTATGAAGAAGACAGGACATCCAGCCTGTATTATACTTGTGTGTTCATTTTGAAGGTAACAACGTTTTATAGTTTTTCTTCTTCATGTTGCTGCTTTTCAGATGGCCATTATTACTATTTTACCTGTAAGCTCCTTGCACCAACCACTGTTCTTATTGGGCACCTAATCATAGCACTTGATTTCTTCTTTCTTCAAACCTGTCATAATTGATTCACATTTGTTAGTATGTAAAACTGCCCATTCAGTTGTCAGCTGAGTGTTCTGCTGCTTCTAGAAATATTGAAATGCGTACGGCTAAAATTTCTTTCAGTACTTTGAAGAAATAGAATACAAGTTAATAACACTAGTAAAACCAGTAGACAGCAACTTTTACTCCCAGTCATTTAAGTTTTAGTAAATTGCTCACTTAGTTGGACAATCGACTGGTGCAAATTGACTGGTACTTGGTTCAGTCTTTACTGTTGCTTTTTGACCAAAGTCACCATTACAGACTGAACTGAATTAAATAGTTTTAAATATTATGTTTTAAATGATGCAGAATATGAATGTAACAACAGCATGTGGTGGGCTGTTTGATATTTGATACATGTTGGTAAAATTAAAGAATTCTGTTGGAATTGATCTAAAAAATGTTTTCATTGAAAGAGGGCTGTTTGGCTGCTTCCCCGTCCAGAAATGAGAAACTTTGGAGAAGATGGCCTGGAAATCTCAACAGAACAAAAAAAAAAAGTGTGGCTCTATAGAATTCATTCACTTTTTTTCAAGAAAAGGAAATTTGATACCCAAGACCCTCATTCCTTAGCAGTCTTCATTTAGATGGGATTGTTTTCCTTTACTGTTCAGCTCAGGTAATGAAGTTATTGCTCCTGTTTACATACAAAGGTGAAGGCTGGAAGTGCCATAGTCTGTGAGGAGAGCAGGGTGGCCTGGCAGCAGGCAACCACAGGATGTTGCCAACAGCAGACTGCTGTATGTGTAGTGACAGAAGATAAGGAGTCCAAGCACCAAACTGAGGCCAGTGGAGACCAAAAATTAAAAGGGGTTTGTGGGTTTAAAAATATTCTTCACATTTAACAGAGGACCCCCTCATCTTAAATTTGAGTAGCTGTGAATGCAGATCAATTATGGAATAAACAAAATTAATATTTGAACCTACTGTTTACCTTTTAAAATTTAAAAAAGATATTAATAGGATATACACTCTTAAATCCTGGTTCTTCAATGGCACTTTACCTTATGTACTTGCTTGACAAAACTATTTAATTCTGGGACAGGTTCTTTGTAAATGTATTATTTGGGCCCTAAAATGGTTTCTAATACATGAACAGAACAAATATATACAGTGCATCCAGGAAGTATTCACAGCGCATCACTTTTTCCACATTTTGTTAGGTTACAGCCTTATTACAAAATGGATTAAATTCATTTTTTTCCTCAGAATTCTACACACAACACCCCATAATGACAACGTAAAAAAAGTTTACTTGAGGTTTTTGCAAATGTATTAAAAATAAAAAAAAAATGGAAAAATCCCATGTACATAAGTATTCACAGCCTTTGCTCAATACTTTGTTGATGCACCTTTGGCAGCAATTACAGCCTCAAGTCTTTTTGAATATGATGCCACAAGCTTGGCACACCTATCCTTGGCCAGTTTTGCCCATTCCTCTTTGCAGCACTTCTCAAACTCCATCAGGTTGGATGGGAAGCGTCTGTGCACAGCCATTTTAAGATCTCTCCAGAGATGTTCAATCGGATTCAAGTCTGGGCTCTGGCTGGGCCACTCAAGGACATTCACAGAGTTGTCCTAAAGCCACTCCTTTGATAACTTGGCTGTGTGCTTAGGGTCGTTGTCCTGCTGAAAGACGAACCATCGCCCCAGTCTGAGGTCAAGAGCGCTCTGGAGCAGGTTTTCATCCAGGATGTCTCTGTATATTGCTGCAGTCATCTTTCCCTTTATCCTGACTACTCTCCCAGTTCCTGCCACTGAAAAACATCCCCACAGCATGATGCTGCCACCACCATGCTTCACTGTAGGGATGGTATTGGCCTGGTGATGAGTGGTGCCTGGTTTCCTCCAAACATGACGCCTGGCATTCACACCAAAGAGTTGAATCTTTGTCTCATCAGACCAGAGAATTTTGTTTCTCATGGTCTGAGAGTCCTTCAGGTGCCTTTTGACAAACTCCAGGCGTGCTGCCATGTGCCTTTTACTAAGGAGTTGCTTCCATCTGGCCACTCTACCATACAGGCCTGATTGGTGGATTGCTGCAGAGATGGTTGTCCTTCTGGAAGGTTCTCCTCTCTCCACAGAGGACCTCTGGAGCTCTGACAGAGTGACCAAGGCCCTTCTCCCCCGATCACTCAGTGGTTTCGAACTTCCATTTACAGATGATGGAGGCCACTGTGCTCATTGGGACCTTCAAAGCAGCAGACATATTTCTGTAACCTTCCCCAGATTTGTGCCTCGAGACAATCCTCTCTCGGAGGTCTACAGACAATTCCTTTGACTTCATGATTGGTTTGTGCTCTGACATGAACTGTCAACTGTGGGACCTTATATAGACAGGTGTGTGCCTTTCCAAATCATGTCCAATCAACTGAATTTACCACAAGTGGACTCTAATTAAGCTGCAGAAACATCTCAAGGATGATCGAGGGAAACAGGATGCACCTGAGCGCAATTTTGAGCTTCATGGCAAAGGCTGTGAATACTTATGTACACGTGCTTTCTCGATTTTTTTATTTTTAATAAATTTGCAAAAACCTCAAGTAAACTTTTTTCACGTTGTCATTATGGGGTATTGTGTGTAGAATTCTGAGGGAAAAAAATGAATTTAATCCATTTAGGAATAAGACTGTAACCTAACAAAATGTGGAAAAAGTGATGTGCTGTGAATACTTTCCAGATGCACTGTAATGCATAGAAGGGTACAATGGATCAAGAATACCCAAACGCAGCTTGTGTCATTATATGCAGTTATTTTTAAATCAGGATCACAGTGGTATTTCTCAAATTTACTATTTATGGAAGTCATTTCAGAACTAAAGATTTTTTTTTTTTCCTGGTACCTCCATGTGAAGGTTTTTTGGGGTGTCAAACATGATTTCCCTTTGGAATTGCCAGGAAAAACCTTCAGCACCTTTTAATTTTAAGGGTGTAGGTACTACATTTTTCAAAATAATTAGCTGCCTTTGTCTCATACAGTTAATGTTTTGGTAAGTTTTCATTTTTTCGTTGTTTTATTTTATGGTTAAAATATTTGTTAGTAGCTTAAGATTTTTATTTTCAAAGTATACTTGGAATGCAAATTGACTTAAGACTAATGAAAGAAATGGCAAGTATGGTGTTGACACAAAGTGCCAATGTTATATCACTGAAGATAATTGATGGTCTCACCTAAAGAGTAACCTGAAGTTGACTGAGAGGGGAACTGTTGGTGTGACACAAACTGCCATTTAGGGTTAGGGCTGGAGATTCAAGTGACCTCTGTAGAAAGGCCTGAGCAGTCAAAAGACAGTTATTGATATGGGGGTGTTAATGTTTGTTATCTGACTATATGGATTTAAATCATAAAATTAGGCAGGTGGTACATGGTAGAGCAAGGGTACAACTGATAAGAATGTTAAAGCTGCCATGCTGTCCAGGGGTGGTTGAAAGGCCTGACAAATAGTGACTACACAGGCAAACCCCTTGCCCATTAAAGTGCTGGTGGTGTCGCACATCTTTTTTTTTTTTCCCCCCCACACCTTTAGCCAGCTCTGGATAACCCAGTGGAGTTTTTGCTGATATGAACCCCCACAGTCTAAACAAGCCAGATGGGGACTCCGTAGCCTTTTCCCCATATCCCCCTGAACACCACCTTGGTGGAGGGGCGAACTCGTCCTCAATAAAGGGCCTTAGCACAATTAGCAATCTCCCCCGTCTCCGACCCTCGCCCCCTCCTCTTCTCCGAGGGGATTGTCCTGTTTCGGCCCTTGCCAGCGTTGGCAGGGTGACAGTAGTCGAGTGTGCAAACTTGTGCTATTGTTCCTGGGCCAGTGGGAGCCATGGAGACCCCACTAATATGACACAGGAAAATGTTTGCTGATGGCAGTTCTATGGGCTTTGTCCAAGTCTTTTTCTGCATCATGACGACTCGATTTAAGTTTCGAACTGTTTGACTACAAATGCAAAAGTGCTATCCAAGTCCTTTGCCTTTGTCCTCTGCGGCTTCAATGGGTAATTCAGCTTTTGTGTGGCTCGATTGAGGGGGCAAACATAAAGACAAGATTCTTGAGCTCTCAGGTCCGCTTTCCATGGATATGCGCTTTTTTTTTCTCTCTTCCCCCTGAAATCAACCCTAGATGGAAAAGGAAAAGTCCGCATCGGAACACTTGAAGTGTTAGGAAACGGCCTCTCACCTTAAATGATGTATGCGGTGGTCTTCATATTTGTTTTAAAAAAAAAAAAAAAAAAGTACCCATTTCTTTTATTTAAATTACATCAATATCCCAATAGGTAAAGTGGCAAGGGCAGGGGCGCAAATCCTAAAAGGCGTGTGTGCGCGTTTTCCGATGGGCTTCTATGACAACAATCTGCGATTGGGAAGAATGCGGGGGCCTCGAGTGTGATTGGGGTGTATTGTGTCCAAGAAGAAGGTGCTGATTGGTCTAATGAAAACCCCCGAATTGTATGCACTTTAAATTCATTCAGCTGCCTCAAGTGCTAAAGTGATGATGATGACGCCGATTTGTGCTCAGTCGCTCTGCGGATGCTAGCGGGCCCGAGGTCGGTGATGAACTGGGCTGCATCTTCGTCCGCCTGACTGATCCGAAGGTTCAAATCGCCCGTTCGATACGAGGGGCGCACTGCACGGGGCGTTTTCAAGTCCAGGTTGCAGATTTCAGCCAGAACAAGCCAAAGACCTCTTCCACAAATCCACTGGTTCGCCTTCACCTGCACTTCGGACTGCCCCCCGCTCTACTTGACGAGATGCTTTTGGATTAAATGTTCTCCCTCGAGTATGGCTTACACCGACAGTGAAGTGAAGACCCTCCTCAATTTTGTCAATCTCGCCTCCAGTGACATCAAAGCTGCTTTGGACAAATCGGCCCCCTGCCGAAGGTCCGTGGACCACCGGAAATACCTACAGAAACAGCTTAAGCGGTTCTCCCAGAAGTACTCGCGGATCCCCAGGTGTTCAGCACACCGCAGCGCCGAATCCCCGATGCCTAAAAAGGGAGATGGGAAATCGACAGGTGCCGCCCCGGAGGCGGCGCAGGGCAGCAACCTGGCTTTAGCGGTACTGGCAAACAAGGACAGCGACACCTCGAAACGTACGAGCCCGAGCGCCGGGGTCGATAAGGACTGTGGGTTGCACGATCAGGTGCCCATGCGGAAGCGACAGTTACCTGCGTCCTTCTGGGAAGAGCCTACCTCTTCCAACGGCCTCGAGCGGCCCGGCATGAAGGGCGCCGACGATCAGCACCTCAAGCGGAACGGGGGCGACTCGAGCAAGCTGGCAGAAGGAAACCGGGCCGCCCCACAAGTGAGTGCGGCGTCGTCCAGGGCCAGGATGTGCGGTTGCTGCCCGTTCCCGTGTCACGGTCAGCAGTTACACCAAGGTCACCTCGTGCTACCCCATGTCGGCTTCTCTGACGTCGCTTTATGGGGAAAAGCTGGTTCCTGTCCAAGCGAAGCGCTGGGCTTTGGCCACTCGAGCCACGCGCACGTCGTGCTCAAGCCCATCCCAACAAAGCCCCCCATCCCGTCGCCCATCTTCAGCGTGTTTGGATTTATTTAAGGTGCGCTGCTTGTGACGCAAAGACGAACCTGGCAGGAGCCGACCGGAGAGAGCATGGGAGAGTCTTCTGAAGAAGACACATAGAAGAAACAGCGTCGGGGGGCGACGAGAAACGTAGACACCTTTGTTCGAACGGCTTTTCTAAACGCCGCAGGTGTCTGCCTGCTTATCAGCCCCCGGAAAATGCGATTACCCTTTACAAAGTGCCTGCGCCAGCTTTGAAAGACTTGGAGCAAAGAGAAAAGGAGCTGAGCGAAGAAAGGGTTAAAAAATCAACAAAAAATATGGGAAATAAATGCGACTGGCTGTTAAACGTGAGCCCACGGAGATAGCACTTTAAATCTGAAATAAGCTGGCCATGTCTAGGACCGGGAACCTCTGTATGGTCGTTTGACGAAACAGCGGACGATGAGGTGCAAATGTATAGAAACTGAGGAGAAAATCGATTCGACTGTGTTGTTTGTGTCTGTCTGTGTACTGTGGGCATTACCCATATAGCGTCTTTCTTCAGTGCACACCTTTTTCGTGTATGGTCTGCATAAAACCAGTAATGTGATCACCGGGTAAGTTCAGTGACTCGCTCGGAGTCAAATGTGATATAGAGCCTTCCTCCTTAAATTGTGTATCCATAGTACTACTGCTCAATTATATGTATATATTAAAACTTGAAAACGGTACTCGTTTGTCCTTTTTTAAGAGGGTCCTGGGTATCCTAAGACTGTCCTCGATCTTGAAATTTCATATTGTACAGGGTGGTCCAGATCTAATTATGCAGATCCAGATCGTCTGGATGACTTTGATTTATGCGGGGACGATTCTTCATGTCGTCAGTTCGCACACTTCTCGATGGTCCGGGATTTTTCCGGTGATTTTCTATGTAATAAACTTAAGTTATAGCGTAATGAAAATTGCATAAATAGGTCTGGACCACCCTATACATCTAAGAGAAGCGCAGCGACGTGCGGGGGGGAGTTTATGTGGCGAACTGTCGCCCCTTAGGCGCCACCTAGCGTGCATCTGTTAGTCCAGCCAGCACCGGGTACAAGCCCTGGAGGGGTTGCCACAGGACGCCCTTCAGTCCGATGAGAGTCGCCCATTTGAACTTGCCATGCTGTTACTATCATGATTATTATTTTATCGTGAGCCATTTTAATAGCAGATAACGCCGTTATACATCCGCATGCAACATTTCAAATTTTACAGAGAGTGTTCTTCCCTTAAAAAGACCCCTTCGACTTCATTAAGACACTTACTTTATAATACCAAACCGATAGCGGCACTTGTGGAAGCCGAGAAATTTAAATGTCCGCCTGCCTGTAGAGGTTCGCTAAATGGTGGCGTCCGCGGCGCTCTTCGCGGTTAGCTTTTACGGCCTGCCATTCCACCGCCACTCGCTAACGTCGCCAAGCTCCATCTAGTTATGGACGGGGCGCCTCTCAGACTTCTAGTGATACAGCGGTGTGTGACCCTTAAGCGGCTGTGTCTAAGCCGTCAGCCGTGGTATTTTATCGTCGTTTTAAACCCAAGCCGGCCGATTAGTGACATTAAAGAAACGCCGCAGCATAAAGAGAATCGGTAACGGATGGCGATTATACGCTCATGTAACAAACCCTAAAAGCAGTTAGAACATGCCGTACTGTGACAACATGGCCAGAATATGTGCGGCGAAAATGAAGTCCACTAGCCTAGTTCTGTTGGGTGATGATGAGTGAGCAAAGGGGCCAATTCAATGTAGTTCTATATGGCGCTAACCACTACGCCGCCGCCTCTCGATCGCGTTCTCTTGAAAGGCGCATTTTGAAATATCCCGCGGAGGCAAAAATGCGTAACTCCGAAATCCGCTAGGGGGCGCTCCCTTTCTTTTGGGGGCTTGTAATGTGCTACTTACTTGTATTGCTTTGTTAAGAATATGCCTTCAATGCCACCGAACATATTAAGGCTTTCAGCTATAGAATATAAAAGCGCTCGTGTCAGTGAAAGCCCAGCATAACAACAGAAAGGCTGCGTCGGCTCGTGTTAGGTATGGAAGTGCGCGGTGTTTTAAAATACAAAAGATGTACAAATTAGATTTCCTAGACAAAAGATATTTAAAAATACCAAAAATGTTGCAAAATAAAAAAATAAATGCATTATATTTAGGATGACAGGCGTAAACTAAGAAAATCTTTACGTATCTCAATTTAGTAGTGCATGGCGGTGCGTCGCGTCCTGCTTTCAAAATCTGCTCCGTCAGCCTTGGCACCTTCGTCCTGCGGGCAGCCCTAGTCCCAGTGAAGCGCGTTTGAGGTTGTGATGGGACTCGCAGAGTAAAAGCTTGTTTTAGTGTCCAAAATAAGTCATACTTTAAGAAATCGGTCCAAGTATAACAAACATACCAAAAATAGAGCGGCAACGTATGACCAAAATACTTTTGAGTGGTTACAGCTATGAAATGAATAATTGATGGTGTCGCGTTCCCATAATTGTATTTGTAGTTTTGTACCTATATAATTGTGAATTAAAAAAAAAATAGAAAAATGTATTTAGCCCCGCGAGAAGACTGGGCCTGCGGACACAGCTGTCTTCTTGCCTTGCACCCGATGCTTACTGTGATAGGCTCCAGTGCTCAGAATAGTGGGTTTGAATGATGAATGGATGGATCAAAATCACCTGATAAATCAAAGAGTAGAATCAACATAAAATGCAAATCTCAAAACCACTCGTTTGTCAGCGCTCTAGAACGGCGAGGGCACCCTAGGGGGCCGCGCTAACAGTTCAACAGTTACAGAGTAGCAAGGACGTCACCCGCGTATGTCGCTCTCAAAACAAAACAAGGTGAAGCCCTCCGAAATGCGGTGTGTGGACAGAGTGCCGAAAGTATCAGCACAAGGGTTTAAATAGGAGGGCCAAATCTGCAGTGTTAAAGTAAAACAATTCGATTACTGTCAAAACAATATTCTTATTTTGTTTTTAGCAGTTTAATTTTCGCGTTTTACTTGCGAGGCAAGTCCTCGACTCACTGACCACAATCGCGTCATTATCAACTGACAGTGCCAATGGCCAATCACAGAAGGATCTTTTTTATTGACCCAGTACAAATTACGGTCCATAATAAAACCCTTTTACAGGTGTGCGGCAGACGCGGCGATGAACGGTGGTCGTTCAAAAAAAATAAAAAAAATAACCCACTTTATGCTAATAAGGCATTAAAAAACATAACGGCTCAAACATTTTCGAAATCCTTCCAAACAGCCTTATGTGAAATCCTCTTATTTCCTTCACGGAAAACGTAAAAGCGAAATCACGTCATTTTGCATCAGAACGTGATTGGTAGTTCAATGCCAATGAAATTCATTTGGTTTTTATTAACATAAATCAAGCGAGATATTGCGGCAACCAAATTGTACCTGTAATAGCAGAAATGTGAAACCCACAGACCTTCCATTTTTCAATTCAGACATCTTAAAGTAGCTGCGGTATGACGGATTTTCCTAAAAAAAAACATTTTTTGATCTTAAAGAGAGTTATTTTCCGTAAAGTCAATCCAAGGTTCTGAAAATGATTTTTGCGAGCGGTGTTCTGAATTAAAGCAATGCATTCCATCCTTTTTGTGTTTATGCAAATTAGACTTCTTAAGAAAGTGAAGTCAGTCGTAGTGGCAATGGAAACGCAAAGCCTGCTCGTCAGTCCACTTGAGTTAGCCGAGTAACAGCAGCAGCAGACCCCAAGTGTCGTTTTATTTAAGCACGCATAAGGTTAAATGGTCTGAATACTGTGACGGTGGACTTCCGGTGAAACCACACAGGTGAGGACCGTACAGCGGCTGAAGAAAGGGGCGGAGCGGTGTCCGAGGAGTGAAATAAAATGGGACAAGCATAGCTACCTGCAGGCGGCCCTTAACGAAGCTGCGCTTCAGAACGGGGCTGAAAGCCTGAAGCCTTGTAATCACTGCCGGGGGCGTCACACATGACCATACATACAACTGAAGTCCGAGACAGTGATTTAGCATCCAGCGGGGTATATAAAAAAAAGTAAGCACTTAACAATTATTAGTGTCTCTTCAACAGTCTTTCCTGCCATCGGGTCGTTACAAATCTATCTGAATCGATTGTATGGTCAAAGTACAATGTATTGGACGGGTAGAGAGTCAAAACCGTTTGATAGATGCTACAGTGGTGTGAAAAACTATTTGCCCCCTTCCTGATTTCTTATTCTTTTGCATGCTTGTCACACAAAATGTTTCTGATCATCAAATACATTTAACCATTAGTCAAATATAATACAAGTAAACACAAAATGCAGTTTTTAAATGATGGTTTTTATTATTTAGGGAGAAAAAAATCCAAACCTACATGGCCCTGTGTGAAAAAGTAATTGCCCCATGAACCTAATAACTGGTTGGGCCACCCTTAGCAGCAATAACTGCAATCAAGCGTTTGCGATAACTTGCAATGAGTCATTTACAGCGCTCTGGAGGAATTTTGGCCCACTCATCTTTGCAGAATTGTTGTAATTCAGCTTTATTTGAGGGTTTTCTAGCATGAACCGCCTTTTTAAGGTCATGCCATAGCATCTCTATTGGATTCAGGTCAGGACTTTGACTAGGCCACTCCAAAGTCTTCATTTTGTTTTTCTTCAGCCATTCAGAGGTGGATTTGCTGGTGTGTTTTGGGTCATTGTCCTGTTGCAGCACCCAAGATCGCTTCAGCTTGAGTTGACGAACAGATGGCGGACATTCTCCTTCAGGATTTTTGGTAGACAGTAGAATTCATGGTTCCATCTATCACAGCAAGCCTTCCAGGTCCTGAAGCAGCAAAACAACCCCAGACCATCACACTACCACCACCATATTTTACTGTTGGTATGATGTTCTTTTCTGAAATGCTGTGTTCCTTTTACGCCAGATGTAACGGGACATTTGCCTTCCAAAAAGTTCAACTTTTGTCTCATCAGTCCACAAGGTAT
Organism: Polypterus senegalus; assembly: GCF_016835505.1. Lineage (NCBI taxonomy): Eukaryota > Metazoa > Chordata > Cladistia > Polypteriformes > Polypteridae > Polypterus > Polypterus senegalus. Next base: position 73,191,794 of record NC_053171.1, on the reverse strand, counting down.
TTTCCCAAAAGTCTTGGCAATCATTGAGATGTTTCTTAGCAAAATTGAGACGAGCCCTAATGTTCTTTTGCTTAACAGTGGTTTGCGTCTTGGAAATCTGCCATGCAGGCCGTTTTGCCCAGTCTCTTTCTTATGGTGGAGTCGTGAACACTGACCTTAATTGAGGCAAGTGAGGCCTGCAGTTCTTTCGCCGTTGTCCTGGGGTCTTTTGTGACCTCTCGGATGAGTCGTCTCAGCGCTCTTGGGGTAATTTTGGTCGGCCGGCCACTCCTGGGAAGGTTCACCACTGTTCCATGTTTTGCCATTTGTGGATAATGGCTCTCACTGTGGTTCACTGGAGTCCCAAAGCTTTAGAAATGGCTTTATAACCTTTACCAGACTGATAGATCTCAATTACTTCTGTTCTCATTTGTTCCTGAATTTCTTTGGATCTTGGCATGATGTCTAGCTTTTGAGGTGCTTTTGGTCTACTTCTCTGTGTCAGGCAGCTCCTATTTAAGTGATTTCTTGATTGAAACAGGTGTGGCAGTAATCAGGCCTGGGGTGGCTACGGAAATTGAACTCAGGTGTGATACACCACAGTTAGGTTATTTTTAACAAGGGGCAATTACTTTTTCACACAGGGCCATGTAGGTTTGGATTTTTTTTCTCCTAAATAATAAAACCATCATTTAAAAACTGCATTTTGTGTTTACTTGTGTTATATTTGACTAATGGTTAAATGTGTTTGATGATCAGAAACATTTTGTGTGACAAACATGCAAAAGAATAAGAAATCAGGAAGGGGGCAAATAGTTTTTCACACCACTGTATGTAATCGGTCATAGTCGGGGCTACAAATAATTAAAACGACACAGCCGTCGGATATTTCATACAGCGCCAACCCGAGTTCCGTTCTCTGGACCGCCACTCTCGGACTCCACCGGGCCCTAATGCTTACCTATTCCCGTCCTGAGCCACACGACCGTTGGGACTGCACTGGTGACTTAGCGCTCCAACTCCATCAGCTAAACTCGTCATAGTACACGCAGGACAAGACTGTTATTTAATTGATATTTCCTGATAGTACACGAATGTAGAAAGAGTTGGCACTTATCGGACTCGCCATACATGCATTCTGAATTCCCAGAATTACGCATGTAATTTATGTGCATAGGTTTTCTGGGCCCCTCGCTAGTTGTTCTTATGTTGTAACCAGAAAGACATTTAAAAAGAAGGGGTAGGTTAGTTAGCATGGAGGGTCGCTGGAAAGGGGTGTGTGGTGCTCCCGATATCTTAGCAAAAGGACGAAGGTCCAAGTCTTTAGAGCCCTGGTACTTCCTGTTTTGATATATGATTGCGAGACATGGAGGCTACCCAATGACCTGAGACGAAGGCTGGACACTGTACCTTTGGCACTGTGTCTCTGCGGAGAGTCCTTGGGTACCACTGGTTTGACTTTGTGTTACTGATGGAGTCCCGAATGAGGCACGTCACCTGCATTGTGAGGGAGCGTCAGTTACGGCACTATGGCCATGCGGCGCGATTCCCCGACGGCTCGCAGGATTCTCATTGTTGAGGCCCCAATCGGCTGGATCAGGCCAAGGGGGACGCCCACGTAACACCTGGCAGCGCCAGATAGATGGTCATTTTCGGAGGGTGGGACTGGACCACGTGTCTGCCCGGAGGGTTGCCAGCCAGGATCCCGAGCTGCTTCGTCATGTGGTGGGTGCAGCAACGTACTGTATCAGTGCATGCTCCCCGACCTGACCTCACCTGTGCATTAGTTCTACAGGGGTGACGACAACATTGCCAAAGTCTATAACAAAAGATAAAAGAAGATCTTTTGACTTAGTGACGCGCGTGCATGTGAAAGATTGGGGCGTGAACTCGGCACAACACCTGCCTCCCCTGCGCGTGCACGAGGGCCGCCGTGCACGCTCGTTAGTCTCGCGATCTTCTCACCGGTCAGTCTGGCGTCTCCGTGCTCACCTTAGATTCACCGGGTGACAACGACAGTGGCGGATTTATTGCTCACGAATACTACACTGACATTCAAGATGGAAAATAAAATTATTTTAATCGGCCCGTCTGAAGATCGAAAATGAGGAAACTCTGTTGTGCGACATGAATGTCGTAATCAATTACAATTCTAGCGGTATCGTCATTCTGCTCCAATTAAAGACTACTACCGGGCTAAGCTGCTGATATGGGCTTATCAACTGTTAAATTGGATTAAATATGAAACATTAGTTATTTTTTTTATTTCTATACCCATTCTTTGGAATTTAGTAAAATGTCAAGTATTCCGTGTTAGATTTTTTTGTTTTTGAAATATAAGGAAAAATTAATTGAGGCGGATCAGACAAAAAGGCACTATTATGTTTTCAGAGTTTACATTTGCCATTTTGCCGATCAGTTTACACTCAGTCAGCCCATAATGACAAACTGAAGATGTGTTTACAGAAAAACGTATACATTTCTTCATTAAAATCTCTCATTCCTAGCAGTATTCAGACCCGTCACTGAGCAGAAGCCCCTTTGGCAGCAATTCCAGCTTTGAATCCTCTTAAGGTAAGTATCTACAAGCTTTGCACCCCTGGATTTGGGCAGCTGATCCCATTCCTCCTGGCAGATCCTCTTGAGCTCCATAAAAATTAATGGGAAGCATGGCTATTTGCTTCAGGTCATTGAACCATCACCTCAGTCTGCGATTATGTGCACTTTGGTGCAGGATTTCTTCAAGGCCCTCTCTGTATTTGACTGCCTTCATCCTTCCCTCAGTTGTGATGAATCTCCATGCCCCCATAGTGTAATGCTACCACCGCCACACTTCACCGTAGAGATGGCATTAAGCAGGTGATGAGTAGTGCCTGGTCCTCACCAGAAATACTGCTTAGAATTCTGCTCAGACAGTTCAGTTTTTGTCTCATTGGACCAGAGGGGTTTTCTCCTCATGCTCACCAAGTCCTTTAAGCTGTCTTGTGCCTGTTCCTCAAGAATGGCATCCATCTAGCCGGCCTACCATAAACACCTGATTGATGGAGTATTGCTAAGTTGGTTGTCCTCCTTACAGGTTCTCCTATCTCAGCAAGAAACTCTGTCAGAGTGACCATTGTCTTCTTGGTCACCTCCCTGGCCAAAGCTCTTCTTGTGTACTCAATTTGAGCAAGTGGCCAACCCTCAGAAGAGTGCTGGTGGTTCTTAACTTCCATTTCAAAATTCTTCAGGCCATTGTGCTCCAGGTACCACTGAAACCTTTACAAATGGTTTGATCCTCTTGACAAGACATTTTACCTCACTTGTCTGTGGAGGTCTACAGAGTGTTCCTTGGAATTCATGGCTTGGTTTTGTCCTAACGTGCTGTATGGATTGTGGACCTTCTACAAACAGGCATCTATCTATCTATCTATCTATCTATCTATCTATCTATCTATCTATCTATCTGTCTGTCTGTCTGTCTGTCTGTCTGTCTGTCTGTCTGTTATATAGTGCCTCTACTATCTCACAATCTATTATATTGATTTTATTCTTTATCTTTTAAATCTATCTGTCTATCTTGTAAGAGGCCTCATTACAAACAGTCACTCACACCTCAGCAACAGAGTCTGGCTGGAGACCACCAATGACAGACCCCTGAGAGGCAGCTTCAGCCTCTGAATGATGTCACAGGGTCCTGTGGCTGAGGTGTGCCCCCCAGAGGTCTGCAGCCCACTTGTATCACTTCTCCTCCCTGGTGATGCGCCCCCACCCCCCACTTTAGACCCCAATTCCTTTTTTTTGTTCAGTCTTTGGAATTTTAACGTTCCAGTCTCCGTAATTTGCCCTTTGACGTTTCAGGTGGCTACACAGACCTCTCTTATGGAGGAATATTTCGGACAAAATGAAATAAATAAATAAATGCGTAAATAAATAAAAGTACTGTGAAATGTGAGCATAAATAAATAAATGTGTCATGAAATGACAGCCTTAATAAATAAATATGTCATGAAATGAGAGCATAAATAAATAAATGTGTCACGAAATATGTTTTTCGTTGCTTATGTATTTATTTCATTTTGTCCGTAACATTCCTGCAAACCGTCATGAAATACGGCTTGAAATAAAACTGTCACTTTCACTCGTCAAAGTTGAGAGGGTGGACTCTAACACGCCCTCTAGTTACTGATTGGTGAATCGATAGCACAAGAATTAATTAGAAAAATGCTTACTACTGCCGATGAAATGGATTCTGCCGAAGATATTACGTATTTCAGAGAGAGAATTGAAGATTTATCGGAAGAAATTACAATGTTGGCGGCCCTTTTAGACTCCGATATAGATGAAACTGTTTTTGAAATTATCGAAGAACAGGTGGAACGGACGCTACTACACTCCAGTTCAGGTGACTCAGTACCCTGCTCTGGACGTCCATCCTTTGACATTCCAGCTGAGTCAATAGAACACCTTCTGTTATGCGGTTTAAAAGTACAACAGATTGCAGATCTATATGGTGTATCGGAGAAGACGATCACAAGGCGAATGAGCCAGTTTGATATACGGTAAGCTGCAAGGCTGTATTAGTTTAGGTACTTTGACATGGAATGCCCAAAGCAGCTCCAACTAATATTTTGAACTGAACAACTTTACCACTGATCAGAGCTGTACAGTTGTTTGAAAAGTAGCTGCGAATATGCAACTGACTTTCTCCCGTAAAACAAGGGTCAAATACTCAGTTCTAAAAGGGCCGCCAACATTGTAATTTCTTCCGATAAATCTTCAATTCTCTCTCTGAAATACGTAATATCTTCGGCAGAATCCATTTAATCGGCAGTAGTAAGCATTTTTCTAATTAATTCTTGTGCTATCGATTCACCAATCAGTAACTAGAGGGCGTGTTAGAGCCCACCCTCTCAACTTTGACGAGTGAAAGTGACAGTTTTATTTCAAGCCGTATTTCATGACGGTTTGCAGGAATGTTACGGACAAAATGAAATAAATAAATAAGCAACAAAAAACATATTTCGTGACACATTTATTTATTTATGCTCTCATTTCATGACATATTTATTTATTAAGGCTGTCATTTCATGACACATTTATTTATTTATGCTCACATTTCACAGTACTTTTATTTATTTACGCATTTATTTATTTATTTCATTTTGTCCGAAATATTCCTCCATGCTCTCTGGCTTTGGCTTCTCTTTCCCTGAAGTTCGTAGTCATGGGTCTGAGTAGCTTGCTGTGTTCATCTCTTTGCTCCTCATCTTATTGCCCCATCATTCTCTAAATCATAATTTCATGTTTGCAGTCCGTGCCATGGCACCATTCTTGACTCCCCCAGAGGTGCTCTCCTCTCACAACTCCAAATGCAGGTCAGGTGGGTCACAGAACTTGCTGTCCGCCCAAAAGCATCAGGACTTCTGCAGGCCTTCAGGCCCACTAGCGATGGACAGTAGAAGGCCCTATTCTTGTTAGGGATTGGCTCTCCACAGCAGTAGGCCAGTAGGCATCAGGCTTCAGTGCCCACGTGAAACTGTTAATCCATCGGTTTTTCTCCCAGCTTCAGGTCCACTGGGCCTCGAGTTGGGAACACCACAGAGTGAGAGAACACGACAGAGAAACCACACAGCACCGTCGACCAGTTCAGAATGTCTTGTGAATCTTTAGGAACTGAAGAAGCCAAGGAAAAGTCCACCCAAGCGTGAGGGCAAAGTGCGGTGGTCTGGAAGCAGCAGCTCCAACTGCCACCCCACATCACTCTCTGTAACGTTTCACCTTTTCTTTCATTTTTGGCCATTAACGTCTTTATTGTTTGTATGTTTTGTGGTTGGGAGGGAATAAAATGTTGGGACGCCCGCCTGTTTATTTCAAAGGAACAGACTGAAAATGAAAAGTGCAGCACAATGGCATCAAGTAACAAGACGCAGGTGGTAGCCTTCTTTTAGTGCTTAGCCTTTGAGGAGCCCCATTGCCCGGGTCGGCTCATGCCGAAATGAGACCCCCGGCTTTATGAGACTCGGGGCAGGGTCACATGACCTCATTAGGCGAGGAGGAAGAAGGAGATGAAGGTGTTAGCGACGGTGGCACCATACACCCCCGATGAGATGCACAGGAGAGATGTGGTGGACTGAGGAGCACAAAGGAGGAGAAGCCACCATCTTAACAGAAACGTGGAGGGCTTCTATTGTGGTGACACCAATAACGTTTAGTCCACTTGGTGCCAACTCTGACATGCCTGATGTGGTGGCAGTCATGTCAGGAATCTCCCCCATTGGTGTGAGGATCGGCGTTTAAGGCTGGCGTGGCAGTCGCATACTAACGTAATGTGGTGTGCCACCTCGAGCAGTTGGTGGGCCCAAACTCAGGACATCCTGTCCCACAGGTGTTTGCTCTATCCAGCAACTCCTAGCCTCATTAAGATGGCTGCTGTTTGCCACTTTCAGTGTTTTGGGGTCGATGTAGAAATTTGAAAAGTAAGTCTGGTAAATTTTAATTCAAATGTACAAAACGTTCACATATGTCACATGGCAGTGGTTTAGTGCGGTTTGTTTTACGTTCATTCGTGAGCTTTTTGTCACAATCCAGATTTCCGTTCTGCTCGTCCAGGTCTTCTGTGTATTTAACCCCTCATGTCCTAAAGAGCACGTTGGTGGGACTGACGCTGAAGGAGCTGCAGCCTCTTGTGTTCAATGCTGCCTGCTGGGGCGTCCGCTCTGCTTAGGATAAAATGAAAGAGCGGAAACTGCACAGAAAAACGTCAAATTAATAGGAGAGCAATAGAGTGCGGGAATGTGACGACTTCTAAACGCCTTATAAATATACAAGTCACTCCAGTGCCACTGCTGTGCTCTTCTGAAGGCACAATAAGAGAAGAGACAAAAGACCAGGGAGCGAAACGAGATCACCCAGAATTAAAATGACCACCCGCTTTAAACAAAAAGCCCACAGCCGCAGGAGGGTCCGCAGGACTGAGGGTCTCGAGCGTGTAAACCTGGGGTATGGGATTCCTCTGACAGGAGCTTAGGCCTGAACTGCACTTTGTATGCCAATTACAGCATTCGTGTCTTCTGTCCCGTCAAGTCCGCTGTGTGTTAAGGGCCAGCATGAAGGCAGTCAAGTCAGGCAGGGTCTGTCCAGCCGGCTCGGTGTGTGTGTGTGTGTGTGAGAGAGAGAGAGGGGACGTGCAGGGAATTGGGCTAAAGTAAAATGCTTTTCAGAAATTCTGAGAGGTGCATTCAAAAACAACTTCCTTCTCATGTCGATTTATGAGACACTAGTTTGTGCTACATGTCTGAGATGGCTAGCAATCTGATTCATCAGCGCTGACAGTGCACCGTCTGTTGGAATGTATTTTGAAAAGCATGTAGTAATAAAGTGCATTGCATTTGTCATTCACAAACATCAGTCATTGGCATCACAATAATAAAATATATTACTACGAATGATTCTGATATGCCATCTGTTGGAATAAAAAATGCAATCCATACACCTCTGTGTTATGCACTTTGGCAAGGAATTTGTAAACGCAGTGTTAATGTTTGTGATGGTCCAACTGTTGGAATGGCCAATGCAATGCATACATCTCTGTTATACAACCCCAATTCCAATGAAGTTGGGACGTTGTGTAAAACGTAAATAAAAACAGAATACAATGATTTGCAAATCCTTTTCAACCTATATTCAACTGAACACTACGAAAACAAGATATCTAATGTTCAAACTGATAAACTTTATCGTTGTGTTGCAAATCTTCACTCATTTTGAATTTGATGCCTGCAACACGTTCCAAAAAAGCTGGGACGGGGGCAGCAAAAATCTGGGAAAGTTGAGGAATGTTTAAAAAACCATCTATCTATCTATCTATCTATCTATCTATCTATCTATCTATCTATCTATCTATCTATCTATCTATCTATCTATCTATCTATCTATCTATCTATCTATCTATCTATCTATCTATCTATCTATCTATCTATCATAAAGTGCCTTTCATATCTATCTATCTATCTATCTATCTATCTATCTATCTATCTATCTATCTATCTATCTATCTATCTATCATACAGAATTGGAATCTAATCTAATCTAATACATCTAATTGGAAACAGGTGTTTGCCATGATTGGGTATAAAAAGGAGCATCCCCAAAAGGCTCAGTTGTTCACAAGCAAGGATGGGGCGAGGTTCACCACTTTGTGAACAACTGCATGGGCAAATAGTCCAGCAGTTTAAGAACGTTTCTCAACATACAATTGCAAGGAATCTAGGGATTTAATAAACTACTGTCCATACTATCATCAAAAGATTCAGAGAAATCTCTGCACATAAGCGGCAATGCCGGATACCAACACCGGATGCCCGTGACCTTCGATCCCTCAGGTGGCTCTGCATTAAAAACTGATATCATTCTGTAAAGGATATTACCACGTGGGCTCAGGAATACTTCAGAAAACCATTGTCAGTTAACACAGTTCGTCGCTACATCTACAAGTGCAAGTTAAAACTCTACCATGTAAAGTGAAAGCCATATATCAACAACACCCAGAAACACCGCCAGCTTCTCTGGGCCCGAGCTCATCTGAGATGGACTGATGCAAAGTGGAAAAGCGTGCTGTGATCTGACGAGTCCACATTTCAAATTGTTTTAGGAAATCATGGACGTCGTGTCCTCCGGGCCAAAGAGGAAAAAGACCATCTGGATTGTTATCAGCGCAAAGTTCAAAAGCCGGCATCTGTGATGCTATGGGGGTGTGTTAGTGCCCATGGCATGGGTAACTTGCACATCTGTGAAGGAACCATTAATGCTGAAAGGTACATACAGGTGTTGGAGCAACATATGCTGCCATCCAAGCGACATCTTTTTCAGGGACGTCTCTGCTTATTTCAGCAGGACAATGTGAAGCCACATTCTGCATGTGTTACAACAGCGTGGCTTCGTAGTAAAAGAGTGCGGGTACTAAACTGGCGTGCCTGCAGTCCAGACCTGTCTCCCATTGAAAATGTGTGGCGCATTATGAAGTGCAAAATACGACAACGGAGACCCCGGACTGTTGAGCAACTGAAGTTGTACGTCAAGCAAGAATGGGAAAGAATTCCACCTAAACAGCTTCAACAATTCGTGTCCTCAGTTCCCAAACGCTTATTGAGTGTTGTTAAAAGGAAAGGTGATATAACACAGCGGTAAACGTGCTCCTGTCTCAGCTATTTTGGAACGTGTTGCAGGCATCAAATTCAAAATGAGTGAAGATTTGCAAAACAACAATAAAGTTTATCAGTTTGAATATTTGATATCTTGTCCTCGTAGTGTATTCAGTTGAATATAGGTTGAAAAGGATTTGCAAATCATTGTATTCTGTTTTTATTTACGTTTTACACAACATCCCAACTTCATTGGAATTGGGGTTGTATGTATTTGGTGTGGGATTTGTAAAACCAGTGTTTTTTTGTGTGATGCACCATCTGTTGGAATGAGGAATGCAATGCATCTGCCTCTGTTACATGCCATTTATTATGAGATTTGTAAAAGCAGTTTTAATGGATGTGATGTGCCATCTGTTGGGCTGACAAGCACCTTGAGCATGCTAAAGGTGCTATATAAATAAAATGTATTATTATTATTATTATTATTATTATTATGCTATATGGTATGGGATTTGAAACACCGTACTTTTTCTTTTTTGAATGACAAATGTATGTGTCTCTGTTACATGCCATTTGGTTTGGGATTAGTAAAAGCAGCATTAATGTTTGTAAGGCACCATCAGTTGGAATGACAAATGCAATGCATTTTCTTACTACAAATGTTTGTGATGCACCATCTGTTGGAATGATAAATGCAATGCATATGCCATTTGGTATGAAATTTGTAAAAGCAGAGTTGATGTTTGTGATGCGCCATCTGTTGGAGTGACCGAGACTGATACACTGACACTTATTGGATGCCTTCCTTTACTGTTTCAGTGGAACTAATGCGACTCGAAGGCCATTGTTGATATTTGTCTTTTTTAAATAGTGTTTTTTATGCAAATATTAAATACTGCCCCATTGATTACATGTAAGCCATTGCAACAACACTTTAATACCAGTGCTCAAATTATTTACTGTCCTGCAATCAATATAATTCCATTAATAATATTTCCATCTTTTATTAAAAAACTATGAAACACAAAATGAATTCTGTGACAAATCAGCAGTTACAAAACTTTGCACAGCTTAGGTCTTAAACAGCAGTCCAGAAGGCATGATGGCCGTCTCTCCTAATGTTCTTCTTTTACAAATTGGGGGCCTTCTTGTTCTGTTTCCCCCCGATCAGATCTCTTCATGCCGTCCATATTTTAGTTTCACTGCACTAATACTGTCTTAGAGAATAAAGCGCCATGCTGAATTTGACTGTCCACACTACGAAAGCCGTTTCCCAGAGGACATTGGCCTCCAGTTTTGTTGGGGGGAAACTTTGCGTCTTCCTTGTCGTTTTTTTGCAGTAGGCTGCTCAGTAATCAGAGGCGAGCAGCACAGACTCCATTTAAAGAGCCCCGGTGGGAGCTGTGAGCCCCTGTTTGACCATTCAGGCCTGCAGGATCCGCTTAGCCCACCTTTACAGTCGTGTGTTGGTGGACCTCCATTTCTATGGTGTGTTGCAGGATGGGGTTTTTTTAGCAGAAACCCTCCAAGTGGCACAGAGTCCAGCCCAAGGTCTTCTGCTGTGGCAGTGCCACCAGGCGGGTGGGCTTCAGCTGCATATAGTAGGTGTCCAAAACAACCATCGGTGGAGTGAGATAGTGACTAAAGAAAAGCTGTGGAGTTTATCCTGAAAGGCTTTGCCAGTCTGGCAAATACCCGCAAACTAAAAGGGGGCACTTTTTGTGCCACTTCTCAAATGGCACTCAACCCCAGCTCATTCTTGTTTGTATTGTTTGTCTCAGACAACACAGATGGGCTGGGGTCCTTCACCCAGCTGGCCAGTGTGGTTACTGGTGCCTTTCCTGACCAGGAGACCATGAGAGTGGAAGGACAGAGGGAGACCACTGCCTCTCAGGGCCATGCATTCCTCCTGGTACACCCAGGGGCCAACATGGGAGCTGTAATCCTGCTGGGGTACTTGGGTGGCCCCTGAGGGATTGTCTTCCCAATAAGAAGGTCTCCCTGATCCGGAAGTGCTTCCTAACTGTAATGCAGTCACATCGGGGGTCTTCCTGGGTCCACCATAAAAGGAGTTGGGAGAGGAGCTGGACAATACGAGCTAGGGAAGAGACAAGGAAAGCACTGTATTGTTGGGCTGGGCTGTGCATTTAGTAATAAAATGCACTTGATTTGAACCCGGGACTGCGTGTTGCCAAGTTGTGTTTGGGGCTCCGTGATGCCCCCTAGTGGCCACATGTCTCACAATTTACAGTCCATTTTTGATTGTGGCTGTCAATTACGTTACTGACATGGACGGTAGGATCGAGAATCGCGCAGACAGAAGTGAAGTTTGGGGTCTGAGCTCCCATAAAGGGGTGAGGCTGACCTCCAGGTCATGCCATATATTGACAAAGAACTCTCACGCTCGAAATAGCGTGACTGTCAGTGACTCACAAATCCTAAATAAATTACCCAAATGCACAAGAACTGAGGTGCAGCAAACACTTCACACAGAAGGCTCGAGACATACGGGGATGATGGGCTGATGTCCCGAAGCACAGATCTTCAATTGCTGATGGCAAGCCCACCTCTCCAAAGTAGACGTCATGTAAGCCCTCACAGGCTCACCAACGAGTGTTGTACTATCAGACATGACCGGCACTTCATGTCACATGTCATGACACTCCTCAGGTCCCCGCCATGATATACGCCAGGACTCAGAGGGCCGGCGTGACCAGATTGTGGCACTTCAGATGTCCCAGCCCGTGTCATTTCTGTGTCAGGCTTAGAGAATCTGAAATAAAGAGGGCATCTGACTTGATGACTCGTGCATAAATCTTCCCCCTAAAGAAAGCCGACCATTTCCTGCCATCCTTTTATATCATATTTGGAAAGAGAAACCCCCCAATTGAGCCACATCCTGGTCAAAGCGGCGGCCTTAGCAGTCGTTACTGTAGTTATACTCCAAGTACCGGATCAGTCTTGAAGGAATCTGCAGGCGGTTGAGACGTTTCAAGCGCTCGTTTCCTAGCGTCTCGCGAATCTTTATTCGACAGAGGTGCAGAAGGCTTCTCGGAGGTTCTGAAACAACAAGGGGGTAGAAAAACAAAAAATATAAAAAACAAAAAGCTTTGGTGAGTTTTTCAGTGACATTGCAGACCGTGGACGCTCGTGTTTGCGTTCAGATTTCTAAACATGAGAGCTCCTTCAGTTTTTGCCCTTGCTGTGCATACTCATCCATGTAGGACCAACGAATAAGATCTCCTCGTGACAATGAAAGCAAATTATTTGTGGCAACTTCAAAGAGAATTCTGAACGTGACGGATCTCATATCCTCCTCCTTTGTCAATCTGGATGAGAACGGGCCAACAAAGCTCGCCAGTCCTGTCCACTTTGTTCCTCCTTAATAACATCAAGTCGAGTTTTGAAGGTCCCTGAAGTACTACACTGCTTGCTCACATTTCCACATATCTTTTTGTGGTTCTCTTCCTAATGTTTGTGCGAAATTTACCCTTAACAAGCTAGCAGCTGTGCCCCCGTGTTGTTGATGAACTCATTTTAAAGTCACCATCTCAACCCACTGGACTAATTCCCTTCATCATCTGAAACCCTTCCATCATGTCTCCTGTGATTCTGCTGCTCTTGTAATCTTTCCTCCTCCGTCTTGTTGCTCTTCTCTGGACTTTCTCTAGTGCTGCTATGTCTATGGAGACCAAAACTGCACAGAGGACTCCAGATGAGGCCCCACCAGTGTGCTGTAAAGCAGCACAGGAAAACCTCAGCTGTCCTCCCCTCCAGGGCCGCTCTTAGCATTTTGGGGGTCCTACGCGGTTCAGAAATGTGCAGGCCGTGGATTGAGGGGGAGGGTCCGGGTTGGGGCAGAGCCCCCCCGTAGATCAGGAAGGTGTTCTAATAAAATGTCTGGAAAAGAACAATAACATTTAGGATGAGGAGGGTTTCGTGACACACGACATGGTGGACTGGCACAGATGGCTGCAGTGACGGGTGCCCCAAGCCCACAGCCCAACAACAAAAAAAAAAAATATTGTAAGACAGGGCCAGGTCGGGGGCCCCCTCTCAGTTGGGGCCCTACTCGGATGTGTAGTTCGCATATGCCTAAGAACATCCCTGTCCCCTCAGTGCGACATTCTAGGCGGGTGTGGACCTCACAGCGTAGAGCTGAGGAAACGGCCACACTGGGATTTGTTAGGTCGCTTGTCCGCTATGTTAACGCATACGAGGTGAGACACAAAAATACCCGGATTGGGCTTGGGGCTTTCCTGGTACACCGTCTGGAGGTCGGCCAGACATGAATCATAGAACTCTATCCCACCCTACACACCCTCTCAAACCGCCGACCAGCTAGGTATACCCTGTGAAGAGTATTTGCACAACAACTGCTACACGAGTGTAATACTACATTTTTTCTTTATGTCACTGTATCTGGACAATACTGTTATGAGTTTTATTCACATGTGCATGTTAACTGTGGCACACAGAGGCTCAGCAGTTAGAATTGCTGACCAAGCATTGGATTAGATAGCCAAAGACAACTGGAGGCTTGTATAGTCAGCTTAAACACAGGTTAGGGTATTTCTGTCCTCTATAAGCACAAACCTTCTTTCCTTCTTGGGAGAATGAGAATCGACATGTAAGCACTATGATATTTCTGTATTTTGTGGGAGAGGAATTCAGCCCTTGTTTGGAAACGAGAAGACCAGCAAATGAAGCAAGAACCATATAAAAGGTCTGGACAGTGGCCAGACCCTTCGAGGCTGTGCCAACAATAGGTGTTGGAAACCCTCCCAGCGTAGGGACGGAAAAAATGGCTGACTGTGTTGATCCAGATTCCCACCTGGATAAAGTCTGTCCATATGCCTCCCCGTCTGTAACTGCGTAAAACGTCAGTAAATGTAAGCTAAAAGATATTTTGTCTCATGTGATTCTTGTACCGCCGTAATCACTATGGGAGGGATATCGCCTTTTCTGGTATATTATGATATTGTTTAATTATTTAATAAGCCACAATATTAAAAGAACACATTTCCAAGAGAGCTAATGCCTCTGCAGGAAACAACGAGTTGCCGCTATAATGTCGGGTGAAAAAAATCATCAAAAACATCAAATTTCTCACGAATTTGAACAAAACGGCCACAGAAACTTATGAAATGATAAAAACAGTGTACGGCGATAACAGTTTGTCTCGCACACAAGTTTTTGAGTGGCACAAACATTTCAAGGAAGGACAAGAAAATGTGAAAGACGTTCAACGCCCAGGTCGCCCACCCTCGTCTCGGACTGATGAAAACATCAAAACGGCGAATCAGATTGTTCGAAATGATCGGACTGCTTTTTTCCGTAAAGCAGTGGTTCTTAACCTGTGGGGCGGGCCCCCTTAGGGGGGCAGGAAGTAACAAAAAGGGGGGCGCGAAGATGTGAAAAAAAGAAAACAAGAATCAAAAATATGAAAAAAACATCTGTTGAAACCAAAACAAATTAACTTAAACTACATTCTGATACTAGGACAATAAATATGGAGTTAGATAAATGTCGATAAAAGTTAAGTAGGTATAATAAAATATGAATCTTCATTTCAAAAAAATGTTGGGGGGGGGGGGCGATTAAAACTGTTAGGAAACTCGGATCGCAAATACTTAAAGGTTGAGAAACGCTGCCGTAAAGCAGTTTTTGACGGACAAAAATATTCCTGTCCTCGATCATCCTCCCTATTCGCCCGATTTCCAGGACTGTTTCAATATTCATGGAGCGGTGTAGAGATCGCGAGGGGGAGAAGTTGACAATATTTAGAATGCTGTAACTCATCAATAAATAGATACTTTTTTCTAATTTGGTTATTTTTGTGTCTCACCTCGTATGTCATTATACACTCACCTAAAGGATTATTAGGAACACCATACTAATACGGTGTTTGACTCCCTTTCGCCTTCAGAACTGCCTTAATTCTACGTGGCATTGATTCAACAAGGTGCTCAAAGCATTCTTTAGAAATGTTGGCCCATATTGATAGGATAGCATCTTGCAGTTGATGGAGATTTGTGGGATGCACATCCAGGGCACGAAGCTCCTGTTCCACCACATCCCAAAGACGCTCTATTGGGTTGAGATCTGGTGACTGGGGGGGCCATTTTAGTACAGTGAACTCATTGTCATGTTCAAGAAACCAATTTGAAATGATTCGAGCTTTGTGACATGGTGCATTATCCTGCTGGAAGTAGCCATCAGAGGATGGGTACATGGTGGTCATGAAGGGATGGACATGGTCAGAAACAATGCTCAGGTAGCCCGTGACATTTAAATGATGCCCAATTGGCACTAAGGGGCCTAAAGTGTGCCAAGAAAACATCCCCCACACCATTACACCACCACCACCAGCCTGCACAGTGGTAACAAGGCATGATGGATCCATGTTCTCATTCTGTTTACGCCAAATTGAATTGAATGTCTCAACAGAAATCGAGACTCATCAGACCAGGCAACATTTTTTCAGTCTTCAACTGTCCAATTTTGGTGAGCTCGTGCAAATTGTAGCCTCTTTTTCCTATTTGTAGTGGAGATGAGTGGTACCTGGTGGGGTCTTCTGCTGTTGTAGCCCATCCGCCTCAAGGTTGTGTGTGTTGTGGCTTCACAAATGCTTTGCTGCATACCTCGGTTGTAACGAGTGGTTATTTCAGTCAAAGTTGCTCTTCTATCAGCTTGAATCAGTCGGCCTATTCTCCTCTGACCTCTAGCATCAACAAGGCATTTTTGCCCACAGGACTGCCGCATACTGGATGTTTTTCCCTTTTCACACCATTCTTTGTAAACCCTAGAAATGGTTGTGCGTGAAAATCCCAGTAACTGAGCAGATTGTGAAATACTCAGACCGGCCCGTCTGGCACCAACAACCATGCCACGCTCAAAATTGCTTAAATCACCTTTCTTTCCCATTCTGACATTCAGTTTGGAGTTCAGGAGATTGTCTTGACCAGGACCACACCCATAAATGCACTTAAGCAACTGCCATGTGATTGGTTGATTAGATAATTGCATTAATGAGAAATTGAACAGGTGTTCCTAATAATCCTTTAGGTGAGTGTACAAATGTGATGTTATATTTTGAGGTGTGCATTAATCCCAAGTGAAGTGTTTAGGACCACCTCACACTCACACACACACTGTGCGCCCAAAAGCGTGCGGACATCTCTCCAAATGATGCCATTTCAGGTGCTTCATTGTTGGCAGGTGCCATCAAATCGTCACCCAGCCCTGCAGTCTCCATTGACAGGTCCTACCCAGGAGCTCAGTGACTTCATGTGTACCACTTGGGCAAATTGTCTACTCTGTCCTGGTCAAGCGTTGAGGGATGACAACAGCTCAGCCATGAAGTGTAGACGTGCAGACTCAGGACTGCAGAGTGCTAGAAAGGGCATCACTCACACCTGGGGTCCAAACTGCATGTGGAAGCAACATCTGCTCACAAAATGGGCTTCCTACACACATCTCAGATCACTATGAGTAATGCCAAGTGTCAGCTGCACTGGTGTGGCGCAGTGGAAACATGAAGTGATGAATCGCACTTTGCTATCCGCCAGTCTGATACAGCGAGTCAAGTTTGATGGATGCCTGGGGAACGCTACCTTTTGGACTGCATTGAGCCCACTGTAGAGTTTGGTGGAGGAAGGTAATGGCAGGGCTTGGGTTAGACCCCTTGGTGCAGCAAATAAAGACACAAAGGCAATTGTGCTCTTCCAGTTTGTAAAGACCCTTTGCTGTTCCAACATGACTGTGGTCCCCCAGTGCACCATGCTAGATCTGTAAAGACATGGAGGAACTCAAGTTGCCTGCACAACTCAACCCTACTGAACAACTTTGAGATGAGAGCATCCATCATCAGTACCTGACCTCATAAATGGGCGCAGATTCACACAGAAATTAGGGTTAGGGTTCAAATATTGTGTTATTGGGAACTCCGACTCCATATTAATGCCCCTGGTTTTGCAAATGGGTGTCCATCAAGCTCATGTATGTACAGAAATGTGCTGACAGTACTCCATCATTATACACAGAAGTTGAATATGGTGTCCCGCAGGGCTCAGTACTGGGACCTTTACTGTTTTCACTTTACATGCTTCCACTGGGATCTCTCATTAGGAAACATAATGTTAATTTTCACTCGTATGCAGATGACACCCAGTTAAACCTTTCATTTAAATCAAATGAAGTTTCTCCGATGTTGTCTTTAATTAGTTGTGTTAGTGAATTAAAGGAATGGATGAATGAGAACTACTTGTCTTTAAATACAGATAAAACAGAGATGTTAATTGTTGGAGGGAATGACGCTGATCACAGCAATATTTTGTCGTCATTTAACTCAGTTGGAATCCCAATTAATTTTACTGAATCAGCCCGCAATCTAGGAGTTATCTTTGACTCTAGCATGTCATTTATAGCGCATATTACACAGTCGTCCAAAACATGTTTTTTCCATCTTAAAAATATTAGGAAATTAAGGCTTTCTAAATAAACAGGATTGTGAGAAATTAATTCATGCATTTATCTCTAGTAGGATTGACTACTGCAATGCGGTGTTCACTGGCTGTTCAAACTGTTCTCTATACAGCCTCCAGTTAATCCAAAATGCCGCTGCAAGAATTATTACAAGAACAAGAAAATATGAACACATAACCCCAGTTCTTAAATCTTTACACTGGCTCCCAGTTAAATTTAGGGCAGATTTCAAAATCCTCCTTTTAACATATAAAGCATTAAACGGCCAAGGTCCGCTTACTTGTCTGAACTTATCATGACTTACAAACCTGAGCACATTAAGATCTCAAGATGCCGGTCTGCTTAGGATTCCAAGGATTAATAAAATAACAGTGGGAGGTCGAGCTTTTAGTTACAGGGCCCCTAAACTGTGGACTGGTCTTCCTGCTTCCATAAGAGATGCCCCCTCGGTCTCAGCCTTTAAATCCCGGCTGAAGACTCACTACTTCAGTTTAGCATATCCTGACTAGAGCTGCTGATTAACTGTACATACTGCATCTCTGTTGTTAGTCATTAGCACTATAACATAAGTAACATGATAATTATATTTGAATACTAACCCTCACCTATTCTGTTTCTTTTCTCGGTACCCAAATGTGGCCATTGGTGCCACGGCCCACCTGCCAAGTTGTTTGCCTGCCTATGGTAAAGTCATCCCTGATGGAGGATCACAGGAATCATGGGAAAGAGGGGTCCTTTCATCAGAGCAACGTTTCAGCCGTGGCATGGCCAAATGGAGATGCAGCTAGATGGATGAGGTCTCCAGGACTCTAAAAATATCAAATCTACTGTTAAACCGTAATTCTAAAATTTTTATTATGCTGTCTTAAGGAATTGTTCTGTTGTGTATATTGTATTGTATTGACCCCCTACTTTTGACACCCACTGCACGCCCAACCTACCTGGAAAGGGGTCTCTCTTTGAACTGCCTTTCCGAGGTTTCTTCCATTTTCCTACAAGGTTTTTATTGGGAGTTTTTCCTTGTCTTCTCAGAGAGTCAAGGCTGGGGGGCTGTCAAAAGGCAGGGCCTGTTAAAGCCCATTGCGGCACTTCCTGTGTGATTTTGGGCTATACAAAAATAAACTGTATTGTATTGTATTGTATGGTTAGGTGTCCATGCAGTTCATTGCTGTGAAAAGAATACTTGGGAAGTATTTGCTAGTGAAGTCCTTGTCAGTCCAGTGTTCTGTCTGTTTTCATGAACATTACAGGGTCACAAGGAACTGTGATGGTTAAGGCTGTGCATTCCTATCCCACTGCTGACACCACGTGTCCATGTCGAAGTCACCTCAGCTGCCTGTGCTGCAGTCGGAGCAGCAAAAGACATGGGACCCCTTGTGTCTCAAATGGCGTCAGCCACACTGTAAGTAACAGTAATGAGAAGTAAGCCAGACACAGATTGAGCCTTGCTGGACTCCAGCTTGGCCATTTTCTTCTACATAACAAATATCAGTTCAAATTGAGGAGGGAGCTAGGCCTGGAAAAACTGCCTTGAGGACAAAAATAACTTTATGTCATCATTTTCTGTTACTTATCATAAGTTTAACATGTCACACAGGTCAAAGATGAGTGTTACGAGATTCACTCAGAAACAAATGAAATGGTTCTGAATATGCAAATCAGTCATACTGCAGCTATTACCCCCCTAATCCACACACACACACACACACACACACACACACAATTCAACTGGATCAAAACTCCACGTCAGATGAGAAGAGCCCCCTCTGCACACAAGGCGCTCTTTACACATCCATGCACACATCAATAAGCTCTTGAGCTATCAGGGGTCTTTAGCCGCAGCACCACTGGAGGCTCATGTCACGTCTTCAGTTAAAGTCCACTCATTCTGAAGTGCCAGGTAGAACACAACACCTCGGAAATACACAGGGGCATCCAGCCTCACCCTCATCATGTCTGTATCTATGAGGGGACATGACTGGAGATCCATCAGCTTCCTCGGCTCTGGTCTCCCTGAGGTTTAATTCTAACTGTTATGGCAACCCTGAATGAAATTACGCAGCTTTGACCTACCCATCCATGGTAATGAATGTTCCAGATGATCTCTGGTATAACTGGACATAATGAAAACCCCCATTAGATGAGACAAACCCCTGGATTCCTTTGTCCATTCTACCCAGATGCCTGCCTCAGTTACTCCAAATAAACCACAAAAGGCACTCAGATACAATGACCCCTCAGGCTGACGCTCCTGGGGCCGCACTTACTTGACTTCTCCTTGATCACGGCCCAGTCCTCGTAGCTATCCAAGTGCTCCGTAAGTCTGGAGCAGAGCTGAACGTTTCCCACGTAGTCGAGGAGCAGATCGATGATCGGCCCAGCCCAGCGAGTTATCTTAGGTGTGGAAACCATTTCACAGAACTGAAAAAGAAACAGCATTGTAAGTATCCAGTGACATCACTTCTGATGTGCTCCCCAGGAGTGAGAAAGACACGGATTAGAACTGGAAAGAAAATGAAATGAGCGTGTCCACCGGAATACTTCTTAACAGTAACCGACTCCTGATGGATTTGACATCGCCTTCATTTCCCTTTCCATCTGATAGGACTCCATGGAGTGCCTGGCACCTGTGTTGTACCCTCCTTGGTGGCTCTTTCTTTCTAATCTACCTCACTCACTTTATTACTGAGACTACACACGTTTATAAAACAATGACAGTAAAGTGATGCATGGTTGGCATAAAAATCAAACTAATGACGATTCTTGTCTCTTAGTAGTCTCTCATTTGGTAGTTTGTAGTCACCCACCTCACATGCACTTGTGCCTCGGCATCTGGCCAGCCTGATTCCCCAAGATATAATTTGGGTAATTATTATATGAGCTGTGCTACACCTCTAAGATGGCTTGAAATCGAAGACTTTGGCGTTAACATCACTGCATTTGTCATTCCAACAGATGGTGCATCACAAACATTTGTCTTCAGAGAATAAAGGTATCTCTACATACAGTTTTTTAAAAATATTAATGTGTTTCAAAATGAGTTTTATGAATTACCAGCTCTTTAATGGCTTTGTGTGTTTGAGTGTGAGCATGTCAGTGGTGGACCAGCCATAGTTGTTATCTGCCTTGCACACCGCAGCTAAGAATAAAGAGAAAATGCCCATGAAATAGATGAATACTTGTTAACATGATCACAGTGACAGAATTAGTGGTAATAAAATGCTTTACTACAAATGTCTGTGATGCATCTTTTTGCAATAACAAATTGTAATGGAAGGATTTTTCTAAAGAGAGGGGGGGATCAAGAGAGCAGATGGGCGTTGGTCGCTCAGCGCAAAAACCAGTTTCAAGAAGGAAAAGTACTGGGAATATGGCCAGAGGGTTATGCTGACTTGTTTTTCACTTCGAGGGGCTTCACTATTTTTGTGTGCCTTTTGGTACCAGACGCCGTCTCCGTCAGGATAAAGGGGCATGCTGACTTGTTTTTCACTTCAAGGGGCTTCACTCAGCAATTCTTATTTTGTGTGCCTCCTGGTACCAGGTGTCGTCATCATCAGGACCAAGTGCAAAACAACACCGCGTCCCGTGGAAAGGTGTGTGTGCTGAAACTAATCACTTCTGTATACACTGCTTACACGTAAGCCGCTTTGGGCAAGGACGCTCAATTAGTATATAAGGGAAGGTTCCGCCCTCAGTTTCTTTGGAGGCTCAACGTGGGGACAGCGCGCACCGCCCGGTAAATGAAAGGCTAAAAGGGTTGATCCTTTGACAAGACTGACAAGCGGGCCCCCTCAGTCTACTGGTCTGGGATGATGGCTCTGGGTCTTTTGATGTATGTTACTGTATGTATGTATGTTATTGTAAGTATAAGTTTGTCTCTTTATTTCTATAACCCATTCATATGTATTTAAATGTTATAATTGATTAAGTAAACAAAATAGAAATATTGGACCTCTTCTCTCTGATTCTTTGCCTACTTATGTTCTAATCCCTTGAACCATTTTCCCGTAACAAAACACAAATGCAATGAATATCCCTCCTTTATATGTCATTTGGGAGTCATAAACTCAGTGCTAATGTTTATGATGTGTCACCTGTTGGAATGACAAATGCAATGCATGTGTCTCTGTTATGTGCCTTTTGGTATAGAAATCATAAAAAATTATGTTAATGTCTGCAATGTGCCATCTGTTGGAATGAGAAATGAAATGCATGTGTCCCTGTTATATGTCATTTGGTATGGGATTTGCAAAAATGGCATTAATGTTTGAGATGCGTCTTCTGTTGTAATGACAAGCAATGCATTTTATTACTAAAAATGTATGTGATGCTCCATCTTTTGGGATAGCAAATGCAATGCATATGTCTCTGTTATATGCCATTTGGTATGGGATTCATAACAAATGGTGTTAATGTTTGTGATGGGCCATCTGTTGAAATGACAAATACAATGTATATGTCTCTGTTATATGCCATTTGGTATGGGATTCATACCAGTATTGATGTCTGATGTGCCTCCTGTAAGAATGACAAATGAAATGCATTTTAGTACTGTAAATGGTTTGAATTGCATTTAGTAATAACATGCACTGCATTTGTCATTCCAGCAGATGGTGCATCACAAACATTTGCAGTAGCTCAGGGTCATACAGCTGAGATTATAGTGAAGAGTGCAGTGAATGGATGGAGTGAGGGGCTTCATTTGAACTGTTTTGAAGAAACCACTCCAGAGTGCCTGAACCACAGTTTATAAAACTGCCATTGTTTTGTAATCAGAGATGTTTGTTTATTTAGTGCTTCCAGTTTTGACAGCTCAAACGTCTGGATGTTCATTCAGTTGTTTGACTCCATGGTACCTTTAACTCATTTTAATAGATGAGATACAGTATATGGGCAACAGAATAGCATTGTGAAGCCAGCACACACTTCTTAATGAGTAGAGTAGAAACCCTGGGAGCTTTTCAGAGGTATCTGGGTTAGATACGTTAAGCCTGTGTCGTGTTACGCGCCTCTTCCACTGATTTTCAGTCGTCTTCGTTTACATCTATGTTTCTCTTACCTTTTTGATTTCGTGACCTACTTGGTTGGGCGAATCCCCCATTGTTAGAGCAGCTACCTTTTGCGACCCACTGCCATCATTTACAATAATATAAACAGCAACTCACGGCCCAAAAGTGGGCTGTAACTGGGTGGTTAAGTTAGACTGATTTAAATAATCTGTCAGTCACGTAATGTGACATCCCCAATTAGTCCAATCAGTCCAGATGTTGCTCTGAAAAAACAAATCAGGTTTGATTTCCTTGTTAGTCGTAGGGTGGGCTCTGTGTGCCTGAGAGCTGACAAGCAGTGAATGGTCATCAAGAACTACCAATGCATAGCGATGAGGCATAAAGAACGTGGTGTCTTGGACCTCACAAACAAAGGAGAAGCTCATCTGTCTGATGTCTCATGTTTTACGCACTAAAACAGAATAGGAAAACAATAGGGCAGAGACGGTGGATGAACAAGCTGCAACTATGAACTCCTATTACGACGCCATGCCCGTCATGAAGCAGGCTATTAGTGGTCCGAAAAAAGGAGCAAGCACGAATGTGCTGGGCGGTCACCACGCGATCGCTAAACGTGACATTGGCAGCGATTTCCAGTTGCTTAAATTGACATGGTCTGGAGAAGACATCGGCGAGGGCAGTCAGCAAGTCTGACATACCTCACGACTTAAAGTGGTGTATAACATGACATCGGCCTCAGCTGTTAGCCAAACAAATGAGCTTGATGGACAGAATTGTCTTCTCTCGTTTCTTATGTTCTTCATATATCACTTGCTTAAAATGAGAATGACCCACATGGCAACTGAAGGAAGATGGGTAATTACGTTCAACATGGCAAACGGCCCTCATTAACTCGGTTTGATGCTTAAGGGGTAGTGCTGACCATGGTGTAATGGTAAGGTGCAGCGGGGGTCCTGCCTATCGGTTTACAGCTGTGCCCCACAGTCGCGCTCTTTTTAGGTCTGGTTGACCTTTGGACCAAACTGAGCTGCCCGTTTGACACAAACAAGTAAGTGAATGCCCAGATACTTAAAAAAATTAGGGAAGTACAAATGATGTATTATTTAATGATTTTATTTAGTATTATTTTATTTTATGATTTTATTTATTTTTTATTTCATGATTTTATTTATTATGATTTTATTTATGAATGATGTATTATGGTTTGATTCCCGGGTCCTCTGTGCGTGGAGTTTACATGTTCTCCCCATGTCTGCGTGGATTTCCCCTCACAGTCCGAAGACATGCAGGTTAGGTGCATTGGCGATCCTAAATTGTCCCTGGTGTGTGCTTGGTGTGTGTGTGTGTGTGTGTGTGTGTGTGTGTGTGTGCGGCCTGTGGTGGGCTGGCGCCCTGCCCGGGGTTTGTTTCCTGCCTTGCGCCCTGTGTTGGCTGGGACTGGCTCCAGCAGACCCCCGTGACCCTGTAGTTAGGATATAGCGGGTTGGGTAATGGATGGATGGATGTATTATTTTATGATTTTATTTATTATTATTTTATTTCATGCACGATGTATTATTTCACAATTTGTTTCTTATTTGTGCAGCAGAGTAACATTTGGCTGAATTTAAACAAACAAACTCACGTCAGTTCGGTTGAAACACACAGTACATCAAAGAGGACATCGAGAGTTGTGTAAAATATGAACGCAAGCGCAGACTTACCACATTCCGAGCTTGTACTTACCCAAGGGCGCTGTATACAATCAATGTAACGGATTTAACAATCAGAGCAACACTGGGGCTGCTGTTTAGAATTCACTTTTTCCACGCAGGTTGATGGCGGGCGCTTTTGTGCTAACGTGAGCCTTTTACATTCCATGAGATTTTTGGGCCAAGTTTGTAATGTGTGTTGTTAGTTTGCATTCCAGAATTTGGATACATCTGGTGTAGAAATATCAAATGAGGCTTCATGTGGAAGGAGAAATCAGGTGCTTCCTCAGCCAGGTATGCTCGTCCCCATAGATCAGGGGGTCCTTAGTTACATTCCTGGAGGTCCGCAGTGGCTGCAGGTTTTTGTAATTGGAAGGCAGGCCTAACAGGTAATGAAACTTGGGATTAAATTTATAAGTGCTTTCATTCTGCCAAGACAAAAATGGAATATTCTTTGTTTTTCTGGTCCTTCCCTCCTCTCTCATTGATTTTGAAACACAGACACTTCAGGAGGCCCCTGCATAAGTATGCTAGTGGGAGAGCTGCTGGCCTTTCCTTTGTCATCGGCACCTCATTATTAACTGATGGCCAGTTAAGAAAACAGGAGACAATTACAGCCTAAATGTAGCTTTTTAAACTAAAACAGGCAGTTAAGGGGTCTTAATCATAACAAATGAGTTAACTATGACAAAGCCCCCAAAAGGTATAATGTTTAAGTAGAAAATAAATGGGTTCTAAATACGTAGGAAAGTGGTTAAAGTGAAAACCTGCTGTCGTTGTGGACCTCCAGGACCATAACTGAGTACCCCGGCCGTGGACGCCAGTTCTTTACAAAGTGGTCTGTGTAGATACCTCCTGGTAGGCGGTCACCACACACTACGATTTGTCAAATATGCCAAAAGTGTGACTAAGAGAGCGTTACACAAAAAGGCGCCATTTGAAGCTGAACTTTCGTTAGCAATTCACGCTCACAATGAAGAGATTTCTTTTTCTGTTACCTGCACAAACTTGGGTTTTGTATTCCTTTGGGGAAAGTCTTCTCTCGGAGAAATGTCTGGCAATGGAGGATGCTCTCCACTTCCGTATTCACATGTAAAACAAGAGAGGGCATCACAGCCCTGGTCCAAGAGGAACTTGAGTAAGCTCAGGTACTGCATGGAAAACATTATGGTGGCTGGAAATGTCGATGGGACCGCTGGAATATAGGCGTTGATGTTAGCCCCATGCGCCAAGAGGAGTTTCATGGATTTTATACAACCTTGGCGAATGGCGATCAGCAAAGGGTTGATAAGGTCCACGTTGGGATGGGCACCAGCTTTCAGAAGCACCTCGGTGGCATAGATGTTGTTGTTGCTGACGGCAAAATATAACGGAGTGCTGCGTCGGTCCTCGTACATCCGAGATCGCTCGAATGAAAGGGTCGAGTTGACATCATAGCCAGCCTCTATGAGCTCCTCCAGGGTCTCGTCCCGATTTCGCTCAGCAGCTAGATGTAACGGGCTGATTCCGCTGCGTCTGATCCGCGCCCGGCTGGTAACTGGAATCAGCATGCACACGATCCTGTAATGGAAACAACTCAGAGTCAGTCGGGCCGCCCACTGGTGTGCACACGCGCTTTCTAGCCGCACCTTTCACCTTCATCTCCGCGTTCACACTCGACTCACATCTATAGTTTGGAATCAAATAATACAAGCACTCAATTAACAATTCTCAAGAGAGTCCATCCATATTTAATACTGCGTCTGGTCAACATCCAGGCCCTGCTCGTCGTTTGCAAAATGCACACACGCTGGAGCGAGCTGGACCTGTGAACTTAGCCTAACTGCGAGGAATGGAGGAGCTCCCTGAGCTGGAAGTCAAGCCAGGGTCCAAAGACTATTTACACGCTGCGCTGTCCTACCATCCTCATGTCAAAGATGGCAAATAACAAATATTAAGGAGTGGGTTCACCTCAGCCTTTCATAGTTCTATCACTTATTGAGATCTTCAATACTAATAAAGGGAATTTGTCAATTGTAACTTTTCTGATCTCATATTCTGGGACTTGAGCATCTGTTCAGCGGGAGTTTCTACTGCAGGAGGAAAAGTGGGGAATGAAACCCAAGAATAAAAAATGGCGTACTTACTCCTTATGCCCACACTGTGCCGCTATGTGAATTGGGAGCAGTCCATTCTTGCCAGGTATGTTAGCATCTGCATTCTCAGAAAGAAGATATTCCACAATATGCTCATGGCCATTTTTGCATGCTTCATACAACGCCGTAGCTTTGTCGCTTGCCTGGCTATTGACGTCAGCGCCTGGAGGAAGACATGTTATCATTTCAGACATGAAGGCACAAATATGACGACTGCTCAATCCTCAATCATCGGACTTGCAGATTCATCTAGTTAGGACTGGAAAGGAGCAAGTTCAGTGGCTACCTCCGACCTCCTGTGTGACATCACATGACGCGTCACCTGCAAAGGTGATATGGAGGTAGAAGTGCTATTAAACTGATTATATTTTATTCTGCTGTAACTAGTACTAAAATTTAGACGTCATTATTGATACCGGCTTTGGGACCTCAGTCCCG
This sequence comes from Polypterus senegalus, assembly GCF_016835505.1. Lineage (NCBI taxonomy): Eukaryota > Metazoa > Chordata > Cladistia > Polypteriformes > Polypteridae > Polypterus > Polypterus senegalus. The sequence goes on along the minus strand of NC_053171.1, from coordinate 73,164,930 downwards.
GTACCAAAACAAATAACAGAAAACTCCAACCTCACTGGTGTGCCGCACTGCACATCGCTTCCCTTTTGGTAGTTCTGGTCGGTTCAAAGCAATAAGGGAAATGGGGACGGGGTCCCTCATGAAGTCCCAATTGTGTCGAAAAGTGAGGTTTCATTTCGTCAAGTCTATGACGTAGACGTTTTTCCACAACTGCAATAGCCAGCGTCAATTGAAGGGGTCGATGGAGAGGAGAGCTTCTGATACCAAAAATCTCGAAATCCTGGAAATTGTACCATTTTAAAATTTGGGCTTTTTGGAGCTTTTCTAGTACTGCTATGTAACACACCTTATGATGTCAGTTATTGGAGAATGGCTGACATTTTGACTTGTAGAACAAGCCTGCATTGAGAAGAGAAGAGTGAGGCACTCGGACTGCATCTGTGTGAAGTTTATACGAATACACGTTCTGCCAGGTGCTTGTATGTCTGGGAGGCTCAGCTCACATCTCACCGCCTCAGACTGAGGTGCGCAGAAATGAGTAACAGGCTAGGCCGTAGAAAACGTCAAACATCTGACGCATGCAGGAACAAACTGGGGGTGGGGGGCCCTAAATAGTCATCATCAAGACACTAAAAGTGAGTCTGCCAAGGTGGGGAGAGCTTTGTAGTTGGCGGAGAAATCAAACTCTTACGCTACAAACATTGGGATGAGTTGAGTGGAGTGATTTCTGCACCTTTCTATCTGTCTGATTGTGTGACAGGTCTATCAGTTGACCACTGCATGACTGGTCATGTAACTGTATTATTATTTTTAAATGTCATTTATGGGACTTGTTTGCATCAAGGGGCTACAGTAGGGACACAAAACCCTGAACTAGGTAGGCAAATGGGGAAAAAAGAAAAGTCCACCTTAAGGAGAACAATCCCTGAGACCTGACTGACTTTAACATGTGTGCACATGACTTTAAAACGGACACTAAATTCCATCTTACTTTTAAGCTGCATGGTTTCGTAATAAGCCTTGAAGGATATCAGTAGCTTGTATCTGGAAGGGTCGGCCCAGTGGCGCCTCACACATGTAGTGCCCTGGTTTGATTGTCGTACTATTCATGTAAAATGCCATTAAAACACCGATCAGCCACAATACTTAAAGCACCTGCCTAATATTGCGTGTGTCCCCCTCGTGTTGACCCGTTGAGGCATGGACTCCTTGAGACCTCTGAAGGTCTCTTAAATACAAAGAGGACTGTTTGACTTATGTTAGGTAGATTGCCCAGAGGGGACTGGGCGGTCTCTTGGTCTGGAACCCCTACAGATTTTATTTTTTCTCCAGCCTTTGGAGTTTTTTGTTTTTTCTGTCCACCCTGGCCATCGGACCTTACTCTTATTCTATGTTAATTAATGTTGACTTATGTTTATCTTTTATTGTTTCTTCTATTTCTCTATTCATTTTGTAAAGCACTTTGAGCTACATTTTTTTGTATGAATATGTGCTATATAAATAAATGTTGATTGATTGATTGATTGATTGAAGGTGCCCTGTGGTGTCTGCACCAAGACTTTAGCAGCAGACCCTTTAAGACCTGTAAGTTGCTAGGAGAGGCCTCCATGAATTGGACTTGTTTTTCCAGCACATCTGACAGATGTTCAACCAGAATTGAGGAATTCAGGGGCCAAGTCAACACGTGAAACTCTTTATCATGTTCCTCAATCCATTCATGAGCAATTTCTGCAGCGTGGAAGGGCACATTATCCTGCTGTAAGTGGCCACTGCTAAAAGGAAATGCTAGTGTCATGTATTCGGTCTGCTACAATCTTTATGTAGGTAGCACATGTCAGAGTGACATGCACACGAATGCCAAGACCCAAAGGTTTGCTAGCAGAACATTGCCCAGAGCATCTCACTGCCTCTGCTGTCTTGCCTTTGTCCCATAATGCACCTCTAACCTGGGTAAACAGCACACACACACACACACACACGGTCCATCTACATGACATGATCTGAAGTTTTCATCAGATCAGGCCACCTTCTTCCATTGCTCCATGGTCCAGTTCTGACACTCACATCCCCACTGAAGGCGCTTTTGTAAGTGGACAGGGCTCAACATATGCACTCTGATTGGTCTGGGCCTATGAAGCGAGCTGTGATGCTCTGGGTGTTCTGACACCATTCTCTCATGGCCAGCATAAAGTTTTTAGCAATTTGTACTCCAGTAGCTCTTCTGTGGGATCAGACCAGATGGGCTGGCCTTCGCTCAACTGTACATCAATGAGCCTTGGGTGCCCATGACTCTGTCACCAGTTCAGCGGTTGTCCTTCCTGTGACCACTTTTGGTAAGTACTAACCCCTGCACAAGACCTGCCATTTTGAAGATGCTCTCACCCAGTCGTCTACCCATCACAATGAGGCCCACGTCAAAGTCGCTCAGATCCTCAAATTTGCCTATTTCTCCACCTTCCATCACCTATAAGGACTGACTGTCCACTTGCTGTCTAATATATGCCAACTCTGACAGGTGCCATTGTGACGAGATCATCAATGGTATTCACTTCACCTGGCAGGGCTTTGAATGTTGGGACTGATCGGAGTAACATACTGCCTTATCGCTTTAAAGCTCTTTGTTATTCCTAGTGTGGTCTTGAGCGAGTGTGATTGGAACAAGAATAGATGGGAGAGGGGCTTTGAAAAGCTGTTGAATGAAGAAAATCCAAGGGTGGTGTTTGGAGATGAAGTAGCAAATGAAGGGCTAGTACCAGGAATAAGCAGGGAGGAAGTAAATAAATGAAAAGAATAGTAGGTGGAAAGGCAACAGGACCAGGAGAAGTGTGGAAGAGTTTAGGAGAAGAGGGAGTAGATGTGTTGTGAGATCTAATGAAGAAGATCTATGGACTGGAGAGAACACCAGGGGCCTCATGTATAAGGCTGTGCGTAGAATTCGCACTATAACATGGCGTAAGCACAAAAGCCAAAATGTGCTTATGCACAGAAAAATCCAGATGCAGGAATCTGTGCGTACTCCAACTTCCACATTCTTCGCCTACATAAATCCAGGTCAGCGTGAAAACTAACGTTCGTGCGCGCGCCTTATGTCCAGCCCCAACTCCTCCCAGAATTATGCCTCTTTGAATATACAAATCAAAATAAATCGCCCTTAAGCTCAGCCTTCTGTGAAAAGACAATCGGAAAATCACGGGGGGAAATATAAGAATTTCAGTGAATACCAAGTGGAGGCAAAGGAAAAACATACTATTTGTTTAATTAAACCGTGGTATAATCAACAAAAGGAAGTTGATCGAGTGACATAGCGTGTTGGAGAAACTTGAAAGCTCAGATATCAGTCGCCATGAAAAGACGAGTTTTAACCCACCGTCTGAGTGTCATATGAAAGCTTATTAGAATACAGAGAAAAAAAAAATAGGCACACAGTGGGAAAAAAGCACGAAATGTCAACTTCAATCTCGAAATTTCTACTTTAATCACATAGTTTATTTTGTCATTAAAGTAGAACATCATAAACTTCATTTTAAAATCATTTAATTAACTAGTTTCTCAAATCACATCGTAATTCAAGTAGCACGTTAAAATGCTTTGTTTTGTATGTGAACTTCTATGTGCTTTATGTGTGTGAATCACTACTTGCTTCTTAAACCGGCTCTCTTCCTCCGACTGGACACAGAATCCATTACATTCGTGATATTAGATAGATAGATAGATAGATAGATAGATAGATAGATAGATAGATAGATAGATAGATAGATACTTTATTAATCCCAAGGCTATTACAGCTCTCTGAATAGCTAAAATACTGAGATGTATATGTGATATCATTTTCATGATGATAGGAGTTAAAGCACGTTATTAAACATTGGTTTCACGGCACAGTGATTGTGCACGACCTTTGATGAAATTATTTATGGCAGCAGTACTCATGGGCGGCTCTAGGCTTGTGGCGGCCCTGGGCAGACGAAGAATTGGTGGCCCCTTCACCCGCCGCTGTCAATATGGTATCTTATGCACGGTGGATGGCCACGTCCGTTATGGACACTGCATAGCCGCCTCGTGCTCATGACACAAGCGTTTAACTTTTGCCGAAATTTGTCACTGTGTTTTTAGCTGTGTTGTTATTTTCTCTTTCTGTTTTATATTCAATATATATTGGCGTGGCCGCCCCTGCAGTCCTTGCTTTTCTTTCTCCAAGTAACCGATTGCCATACAATCAGCTCTGTAATAGCCGTTAAACCATCTGTAAGCTTAGAGCGCCGATCTTCAAAACGTTTAAGGAACATTGAAATATCTTCGTAGTACATTTTTAATTATTCTATCCTTAACGACACTCCCAGTGAAGAATATAGATTATTTAAATGAAGTTAAAGTTTTACGTGTATAATTTAACAAACATATTTTGCTGCATTTCATCTTAAAAATGATATCGTCATCATATGTAAATACGCGCTTTATAAAGTGGCTCAGTTTGTGCAATATTATAACTATAGTGCAAGTTTACAGTGAGGTAGTTCTACTTATAAGTACAAACAGTTCTACAAGGAGCAATTGATTAAATGCGTTTAAAGTTCTTGGGTTGAAACTGTTTCTGAACCGCGAGGTCCGTACAGGAAAGGCTTTGAAATGTTTTGCCGTGGCTAAAACAGCGTGTGGTTGATACTGTATACCGATAATTCTCTTTCCGATCAGCTGCTGCTGTGATTCCCCACTCAGATACAGTGATATAAATACTCTGAGTGGTGCAGTGAGAGTAATATGGAAAAAGATGATCCGCTGTGGCAACTCCTAACGGGAGGAGCTAGAAGAAGAAGAAGAAGTGAGAGTAACAACGCTAAAGCAGTTATGGTATTTGGAATACTATGGCTGTTCCTGGACCATTATATTGTTTACGAGTTAATTACAATCAGATGTGTTACACTAATAAACAATATGCGGTTAGTTTCAGTGTATTTATAAAGCCACGTCAGGAAAATAAGGTGTAACCACACAGGAACAGTAGCACTGCTTTGACGCTGGGTGCCACCAGTCTGCAAAACCGAGCAGAGAACTTGCGTATGACAGGGTATGAGGAACCGTGGAAAAGTGCGTGGCTTTACGCCAAGTGTAGGTTTAATACATCGAGATTTGAACGTGGAAAAGTTCTTACGCAACATTTCTGTGCGTACACACCGTTTATACATGAGGCCCCAGAGGAGTGAAGGCACAGTGTAATTGTTCCCATTTGTAAGGGGAAGGATGATATTCAGGACTGTGGAAATAACAGAGGGGGTAATGCTGATGTCACACACAATGAAAGAGGTAGAGAAGGCTTAGGGAAAAGACCACCATAGAGGAGGAGCAGTTTGGTTTTATGTCAGGGAAAGAAACAACTGATGCAGTCTTTGCATTGAAACAACTGATAAGAGAAGCATCAAGAAAAAGAGAAAGGTTTTGCATATGGTGTGCATTGATTTAAAGAAGATTTATGACTTATGAGTGCCATGTCAAGAGGTCTGGAGGTGCTTGAGAGAGAAAGGAGGGCCAAAGAAGTGTGTGAGGATTGTCCAGGGTCAGAATGAGGGAGGGAGGACGCTTGTTAAAAGGAGAGATGGGGTAACAGACATGATCCCAGTTAGAGGTTGTCTGAATTAGGGGTGTTCTTGAAGTCCTAACCTCTTTGATCTGGTTATGGATGTGTTGACTTGTGGGATAAAAGACCAATCCCACCGGTGCAGGCTTTGTGCTGATGACATTGTATTGTGTGGAGAAAGACAAGAGGAAGTGGAGAGGAGGCTGGAAGAATAGAGAAGGGCTTTGGAAGATAGAGGGCTGAAGATAAATAGGAAGAAGAAGACAGGATATATGAGGATTAATGATGATCAGGATTCAGAAGTTAGTCTGCATGGAGAGCTATTGAAAACGAGTGGATCAGTGGTAGCCAAAGATGGAGAATTAGATGTAGAGATAAACCACAGAGTGCAGTGTGGGTGGAACAGTTGGTATCAGGGATATTGTGTGATTGAAGAATTAAGGTTATAGGTGAGAGGTCTAAGACCAGCAGTGATTTATGGAGCTGAGACATGGGCAGTAAAAGGAGCACAGAAGAAAAAGAAGGCATTAGATGTGTCAGAAATGTTGAGATGGATATGTGGAGTTACAAAAAAGGCCAGAATAAGAAATGAGACAATCAGAGTTACAACACAAGTGGGAGAGATATGCTGAGGTGGTACTGACATGTGAGAAGAAGAAACAATGAATACATGGGCAAGAGAATGAAGGAGTGAAAGTACAGGAGAAGAGAAAGTGAGTTGGAGGGATAAAGTAGAAGAAGAAGATCTGAAGAAAAGGTCTGACTAGGGAGGAAATATTGGACCAAACTGTATGGTGAAGATTTAGCAGGCACATTGACCCCACATGAAAGATGGAGAAGATGAAGACAAAGAAGAAGTTGCTCTTTGTGATAATTAGCTTTCAGATGAGTAGGATTTGTCTTCTGGTTACAATCTCTTTTCTGCATTTGACTTCCATGTTCGTCTTGCCCCTTTGGCTACTGGTTTCTTGTTTTAGTTTGACTTTCATGGTATTCCGACCCTTGCTTTTGTTTCTGTAATCATCTCCTGGTTTTATTGTACTCGGTCATCTTTACATGTCCTTATAAGCGGCAATCAAAAACTGATAAGTCAAAGAAATGTGCTGAACATTCATGAGCTGCAATGACTAAAAAATTCCCTAACTAAAAATATCATATGTGATGCCCTGGCAAAGGTATAATCCAAAAATTAGGTGCAGCCACCTTAAATAAGAAAACAAAATGACATCCTCAAGCCACGGCAACTGTAAACCACATGGTAGCACCCGTCAAAAACCCAAAAGATACTACGGAAAATAATTTCAAAATAACTGAACATAACATGGAGGACCATGACAGGAGATCTCAAATCGCAGTACCTGCAGTCATCTTAAGTCAGGCAATGCATTGTGGGTGGACAAACATGGCAGGCGTCAGTGTGGAAAACATGGAGCTGTACGAGGAGTTTCCAAAAGTGTCTGTTATGCATTTGTTTGTCATTCATTTCCACATTTAAACAAGAAAACACCAAGATGCGGCCCCCCAAAGGCTGCTCTCATACCAGGTGACACCACAAACAGAAATGCTGATGTTAATGAAGCTGATAAGGTTTTACTCTCCATGAAGTTGAACAACTGTGGCTTAAACCCTATCTATGTTGTGTAGCACATTTGAAGTTGGACCAAACCACCCAGCTCTGACTTTGACACGCTTACTGAGAGATGGTCCTCACTTTTAACAAATTGTGAGGAGCACCTCAAACCTAAAGGCCGAAATGACAAAGCTGATGTGGGCTACAAGTGGTAAGAGGTCCTTTGGCCCTGATCAGGACACACAGCCCCCTGATGGTTACCTAAGTGTGGTCAGATCATCACCCACACCCAGCAGCATTGCTCATCTCCAGACCATGAAGACCATGCGTCATCAAACCATACAAACTTTGATTGGGAGGAACTTACCGTGGCCTATCAAGAACTTTAGGGCGTCCAGCTGTCCACTCTGGGCTGCAACGAACAAGGGGCTTATTCCATAGATATTTGTTACTGCAATCTTGGCCCCAGCTTGCACAAGAATCTCAATTATTTCAAGATCGTTTCTGGAGACTGCCTCATGAAGAGCTGTCCAGCCCTGATTACAGCGGTGATTCACGTCTCCATTGTACTTCACCAGCATTTTCAGGATTTCAGCATTCTGGCGTTCACAAGCTACAGTAGGGACAGAAATAAAGAGCAGCAGTCAGAAATAAACTCTACTCAAACGAAAGTCCTAGTCACATTCCACGATTTCTCCAGTGACTTTCAGTCAGGTTGGATTTTGTCTTTTAGTCGTAGGGATGTGTGAGAGAGCTGAAAAGCAATGAGCGCCCACCTGGAAGTACGATACGTACAACGCAGAGATGTGGAATAAGGATCGCGGGTGTCTTGGACCTTACAACCAGACGAGAAGTTCTTCTGTCTGATGTCTCACGTTTCACATACCTCAACTGAATGGAAAAAAGAAACACTGAAGGTCGAGATGACCACTGAACACGCTGTACCGGTAAGCCCTTCACCGCCACCATCGCTGTCAGAAGAAAGTCGCCAGGCAGGTGGGCAATCTGCTATCCGCAGCGATTTCTACTTGTTACTGAGAAAGTATAGGAATCACGAAAAAATGTGACCTCGAGATTTTTATGAATCTCCACGTTTCATGCGTTCCTGGGCACGTTTTGACTGTTTTTGCAATTATGTCTGTGTGTGTGTGTGTGTTGGTATGGAAACAGGAGAACTTGAGAACGCTTTGAGCTAGATAAATGACATCTGGCATATGGGCGTTATATCAAAATGTTAGTTTTCTGTCAACATTTAGGCAAAATACGTCAACTGGAAGTGGTACTTTACCTGAACACGTTTCACATTACTTCAAATAAACTGGTACATAGTTTAAATAAACAATTAATTGAAACTTTGTACAGTAGTTTTTCATGCAAAATTTCATTATAAGAAGAGAAAAATAATTAAAATTTTATATCATCGTTAGTTAGGGTAAGAAACACACAAGTATAGACTTTCACCTTAAGCCAATAACCAGAAATGATATGTTAACAGGTATCAGCACTATTACATATGCCAATTACTTTACATTACTACCATTTAAATTATTTTAGAGATAAATTGTTTAAGTTTTGTATGATCATTACTTTTTGTTAGATATTAAATTTGACCTTGATCAGGTGACTGGAAATGGTATATTAATTACCCCAGAAAAACAATCAGATTGGAAATTTCCGTTTGATCGGATTACCGGAAGTAGTTCTTTGCCAAATAAACTTGCATTAGTAACAAAGATACGTGATTGAAATTTTGTAAGAAACACAGATATGAAGTTTCATTATTATCGGACAACCGGAAGCGGTATCTACTATAGCTGAACAGCTATAAGGAAAGTCGAGTGGAGAACAATCCAGACGTTTTATGCTTTACGTGTGGTGCTTTACAAAAGACTGGCAAATTAGCACTCAATCAATCAATGCGCTTAACCAAATAACTAACTAGAGTTGGTCAACGGAAGTCTGCGTCCGGCGTTGGCTATGGATGGTTGTGACACATCTGCTGTAATAGGATTGACGTTTTTATGGACATCAAATGTGTGTCTACCTTTTTTTTATTCAAAACTAGGGATTTTCTAGAGTTGTCCGCACCATTGTGACTGAGTGACGACATTTCAATCTGCTTTCTTGACAGTTCATTGTGTGATGCTGTTGAAGCGGCTTTATCTGTTACACAAATGATCACATTTCAACATTTAGCTACGTCTTTCTTGAAATCATGTCCCACAATTGTTTTGAGATATGTTTTTTTTTTTATTTACTTTTTGCTTTTTTTGGTTTTGTGCTTAAAATACAATCGTGATTTAATAGTATTGGCGAAATTCTCTTCATTGTGCTGGTTCTGAATTTCCACAAAAGGTTATTAATGCCAGTTTGCGCTGTAAGGATTTGTGTTCAGTACTTATCATGTGAATACTATCGGTTGGTAAGTTTGTTTTTCATTGTTACGCTTTATTTTGTCAAAGAAAGAAATTTGCTTTATCAGTAATCAAGGCGATTGTTTGAACTAATTTAATTAATTGTATTATGATCAATAAAATCATTGTTTTATAATTTTTCCGGTAAGAGATCATTTTTAAAGTATAGATATTCTTTAAAATTTGAATTTTTGAAATTTGCTTACCGTACCTTTCTGATTTGCGCTATGCATTTACTTCTTTGTCCTTATGTTTTATTTAATTTATGTTTTGACCTCTCTTCTTGTTTTCCGTATTTTTCGGATTGCCTGAACTCTTTTTTTTTATTACCTACATTTACTTTTTTATTTGAAAATGAGAGTTAAAAAGTAAAGGCAGAAGAAAATTAATCAGTTGCATAAGCGTTTACGCTCTGATTTTTCATATAAAGAGAATGAAAGGGTTAAAGAAAGACCTAAAATAATATAGTTTTGGGGATATCTAATTAATCATCTTATTTAGTACCAGTTTAGTGACTACATTGCACATATTATTATTTTTAACTGTTATTTAACTTATCAACAATGCAAAATAACACTGTAATTGGAAATGTATCTAATCAGGTAAAAGAACGATCAAATAACCTTGAAATCTGAATTGGTACGTGTTTTGTTTCACAAGTTGACACATTCATACAGTTATTATATAATCTCTACGTATATGAGAAAGTTGAGTGGCAAACACTCCAGATTTTGTTCATTAACAAGCTCTGATGATGCAATCGTTGAGGTTGACGTGTTTCTCCTCCAGCTAGAAGTTGTGTAACGTGACACCAATGTAAGCAAATGTCATTTATGAATGTATAAAGCATATGGAGGGAGTCAAAACTTCAAAGGGCTGGAAAACCTTACAAAAGTCCCTTATTTATTAACACTCTCAGGGCATTATGTGAAAGAGAAGCACCATCTGTTGGAATGGATAATGCAAAGCATTTCATTACTGCCTGCATTACAAAGCACATTCCAATAGATGGTGCACTGCAAACATCACCACTGAGGACTGCACTGCTTACTTTCGATTTTCAGACGTCAATAGAGGTATCTCCATATACAATTTGTTGCAATAAGAGTTTTATTAATTTATCAGCTCCTTAATGGCCTCAGGTGGTTTGACTGTGTTTGAGTGTGAGTCTGTCGGTGGAGGAGCAGCCATAGTTGTTTCCTGCCTTGAGCAGTACGGTGGTCACACCCTGCAGCCTGGAATATAGAGAATACACCTGTGAAGTGGACGAATGCTTGTTGACAGGTGACAATCCGAGTTGGCGCATGTCTTCTCCTAAAACCTTCTCTCCAATGGGAGGATACCAGTCACACAGATAACTCGCATGAAATGAGTGGCCAACCCACAACTGTATGGTATGTATGGACCCATAAGAGTGAACCTTTGCTCTAGATGGCCTCTTTTCTAAGTTCTAATGTTTCAAAGAGTCCACAACATCAAGTCCCATCTGGTGTTGGTGTTCATACTTTGGAGTTAAGGCCTGGACCCTAAACTTGAGTGTCACCTCCCACTGTCACATCTGCATGACCTCATCGTCGTGCCCTTACCTTTGTAAATCGGGGTGACTCTTGCTTTGTTTGCGATGTCCGGTTCGGCGCCAGACTCTAAGAGAAGCTGAACACAGTCCACGTGGTTTCTGTTGGTGGCCAAGTACAGAGCTGTTTCCTCGTTCATTGTCCGCACATCAATTGTCCCGGGGTAAGCTGTGGGGAGGAGACGACACGTTACAGTAGGATCAGGAAAGTGAGGTAAGCAAACATCAAATGGACTTTGATGGCATAAAACATGGTGGACAGACGTTCTGCAGAGCTGTCGTTAATGGTGACACTTGTAAAGACATGCATTCCATTTCTGACAAGTCCTTGAATTGTAACTCATCTTTGTTGTATTTATCTGCTGCATGGTAGAAGCGGTGTGATGGGCCAGCGATTCCTGTGAAGCTGGTAAAGAACTTGCAATGGGAAGGTGGACGAGTTTCCATCAGATCACTAATGTAATGGACAGCCTATCTGAAATCCCTGAACGGGGTCTTGTTCTGCTAAATCTTCACTTGGTTTTTTTGGAGGCCTAGTCAATAAGTACAGTATGGAGTCTCTCCTACCTTAGCTTGGAGCAGTTCAACCTCTGGTTTGTGTTGACATCTGACCTGATCAGACAGACATTAACAAGATGGTTCCATGAAGACAGGGGCCAAGCACTGCCTGATACTCGATGTTGATGGATGTCTTAGAATGGCTACCTACTTGAGTCTAAAGAGCACAGATGAGAAGATCTCAGGGATCACAATCCACTTGGGGGTGTTTCTGTCATCTGGCTGCTTGTGACTCTTCAATGAAAAGGTATGTTTAGAAAATAACCAGACTCCTGGTTTCTGTAATGGGTGGTCTGACAGCAGCAGGTCCAGATCAAAGCACTCGGACCACCTTCCCCTTCCAAACTCTTGTGTCGGTCCTGTGCTGTTTGTATGGCTTCCCCATCTCCACATGTGTGTGTTTTTCTCTGTGTCTCCTTCCACCAATCAGCTATCTGGGCCATCTTGCAAACCCACAGTTGTCACATTGACCTGTCATGTAAAGTGGTCCCTCTTCTGTCTAGATCTCTGCCTATTGCTCCCCTACTCCCCATAGATCTGGACATGTAGTGTGATGATACCCATAGTTTGTACCTTCATGTAGTTTACATCCTCCTCCTTACCTTTAATCAGAAGTTTCAGGCACTTCAGTTGTCCATAATATGCACATTCGTGAAGTGGGACCCAGCCGTCTTCGTTCTTCTCCAGCAGATTCTCGCCCGACTTTAGTTTGTTCCTCAAAAACTCGTCATTTCCGTTCATAATGGCCTCAACGATAGGGGATGGCTCTCTAGGACAATATAGCTTTAGTTACAAAGCAATTTGAAGATTTGACCACTAAACCCTTTCACTCGTGAATGTGGGAGTTGTGATTCAGTAACAGCTGAGTGACGCGTAATGTTTGTTTGGGGCAGCATCTCGGCACGAATACGTCCGGGGTCCAATAAGGCTTGATAGAGCTAAGAAATCCCAAACGGAGAGCGCGACATAGCAAACGCATTCAACACGGGTCTGTCATGTCTGTTTTGTGTACAAAGCAATTGCTGCCATTACTTGTACTTTGTATCGTAATTTGAATGTGAACTTTCCCAACCTACAAGTTAAGAAGTTTAGTGTATAACTGTGTACGCTTCGACTCATAGGCATCAGAACTTCGTCTTATGTATCGGGTGCCTCTGGAGCATTGCAGCGTTATCTCTCTGTTGAATTTTCTTTCGTAAATATTACCATGAAGCACATCTAGGCTGAAATACCGTACTGTATATGTAGAGGATCTTGACAACAAACAAGAGACGCCAGGAGACACCCAAAGATCAAAACCGATTGTCTGTCCCTGTCCTTCAAAAGTACCACCACGGTAAATTAAGAATCAAAGTCTAAAACTCAGAAAAATATACACCCAAAAAAACAAAAGGCTCTTGTGAATTCTTTATAATAAATCCGTAAACTCGGACGGCGAATGGATAAATTGAGGAGAACTTCATACATCTGACCTCAGAAGTGAAAACACCTGACTTCCCGGTCAATTGTCTAGCAACACCTACACAACATAGCGGTGGTCAGCTTCCCAAAAATGACACTGAAATGGCACAAAAACAGTTAGAAATACCTGAAATGTTAACAGTACTGCATATAATATAGAGTTCGTACAACGCCCAAAATGCATAGCATCGAGTTTCACTGAGCGCGTCGTGTGACGTTACTGAAGTAGGAAAAAGAGGAATGACTTAGCATTCACATTCTGCTCATCCTGCTTCATAACCGGTACACCATCCAGGAGGAATGACGTGAGCCCAAAACGTGTGTTGGAAATGAAATGATCCTGTCAGCCGTCCTACAAAGTTATACACTAAACATTGTACTTGTAGCTGTTTCATGTTTTGGGAGCTTATTTCAGCACCTATGGAAATAAGAATAACATTCACAGCGCCTTTATTGGTAAGTACATTACTAGTTATTGCAACTCCTGTAACACGTGTGTACAACATAACTAACCTTCCGGTTATAAAGACAAATGTCGAACATGAATAATGAGTGAAGGATGATGAAGTTATGGCCTATCAAAGTAGCAGAAAATGGCCAAAAATGAACCTGAGTTTGACGTGCTTTACTGTTTTCCTAATCAGCTCTTCGTGTTCTGTTGATGCAGCTCACTGCTCAGGGTCACATCACTTTACTAATTAGAATTTTATGTCTTGTGAACAGTGTAAACCTTGTAACTGAACATGCGATAAATAGTGTTAACTTTGCAATGTGCTGCCTACTGGAATCTACTTTATGTTGCATGTAGTAATAAAATGCAATGCATTTGTCACTCCAACAGATGGTGCATCAAAACATATTTGTATTAATAAAATGCATTACCACAACTGTTTGTGATAGGCCTTCTGTTGAAATGGCAAATGCAATGCATTTTATTACTACAAATGTTAGTAATGTACCATCTGTTGGAATGACAAATGCTATATATATATATATATATTTGCTAGGGGGCTCTGCCCCCCGCTCGCTTCGCTCACCCACCCCTGGGTTTGGTTTACTGAATATACAATTTAAAGAGATTGTTATTTCATGGGAATTGTTACATATGCATTATTTTCACTTCTACTTTGAAACTTTTGTAAAAATAATACTTGTCCTTAATTTCCGGCCCGGGGTGTGGTTAAATCTCTTTCTCGCAGGATGTATAACGCTGCTCACGTTGTGAAGGGGTCGGAGATGCCGTTTGTTCAGCTGCTGTCTTTCTGATGCTGCTGCTGGCGAGCTGCGTGTTCTGCTTGTCACGCTGCACGTCGATCATTTAAAAGCCTGTACAGCAGCTGTCCTTTTGCCACTTTGTGTCTATGCCACTCACGTTGTGTAGTGGGGGGCTGAATCCACACTAAGGAGAACCGGTTGGATCATCTGCTGGCTTGCTGCTGCTGCAGGTGTGCTGCATGTTCTGCTTGTCACTTGTCGTTGTTTTAAGAGCTGGGAACACATGAAGTGTGTCTGCCAAAAGCATTCCAACAACTGCTAGGTTAGATGTCCATGAACTTATTTTAAATGTTGTCTCCCTGCCTTGTCTCGCGTGACGTTAAAGTGTCTATCGCAGGACGTTAAATTGTCTTTTCCGAGAAGATCACGTCTCATCTCCCTAATTTCCCTCCAAGTATTTTTTTTACAATACATATATAATATATAATGTATATTCACACACACATGTCTTTGTAATGTGCCATTTGGAATGGAATTCGTAAAAGCAATGTTAATGTTTGTGATATGCCATCTATTAAACTAACACAGAGATACCAACCAGGCAGACATTTATTTGTAGAAATAAAATGCATTGCTACAAATGTTTGCGATGCACCATCTGTTGGAAGGACAAATGCAATACATTTTATCACTACAAACGTTTGTTATATGCCATCTGTTGTAATGACATAGAAATACCAACCTGACAGACACTTATTTGTAGCATAAAAAATACAAATGTTCATGATGTGCCATCTGCTGGAATAACAAATGCAATGCACTGCATTACTACAAATATTTGTGATGCATCATCTGTAGGAATCACAGAAACATTGTAACTCGACAGACACACAGACACTTGTCATTATTTTAAGGTGAATTTGATTGTGCTTTCTTGGTGCTTTGCATCTAGCAACAGTTTCAGACATCCTGAGAACAAATAATTTCAAACCGTGTGTGATCGCAAGTGTTAATGCTGCAGTTTGCCATTACTTCTCATCTCTGGTTGCTCTTCTCTCCATGTTGTGTGTATGTGTGTGTGTGTGTGTGTATGTTTGGTTTACAACATTATAAACATGTATTTAGTAAGCTGGAATTGCCAGCAGACTTCTGTTTGATCCTTTATTTATTAAACGCCACCAAAATCTATGGATGATCCTTCACAGCCTTCCACTTCTAGAATGTCAAGTGCAGTCCAGTCGGTGAGCCCAGTCACCACTTACTGACCCGTTCGTAAATGACAGGGTGAAGCCCGCTTTTGACTAAACAAATACATCTGCTGTATAACAGCAGCACAAACACTTCTTACTGATGAAAAAGCCTGAAAGCTATTCAGATAGATAGATAGATGTGAAAGACACTATATACAGAGATCAATAGATATGAAAGGCACTATATAATAGATATGATAGATGGATAGATGTGAAAGGCACTATATACAGAAATAGATAGATAGAAAGGCACTATATAATAGATAAATAGATATGATTGTGTGCTAAATGTCACAGATTAAATGTGTGCCCCCAAATTTAACACCACAGCATGTTTCCTATCTGTGTATTTAGATTTTAGAACACATTTTGAGAATCTTTTCATTGGTTTTAGTGCTTATTTGTTATCCTTGTGTTTTCACCTTCTGTGACAATTGTGATTTGCAACAGTCTTGTGAAAATGTGACCCCTTTGGCAGCACAGCTGTGAAGACCAAAGAAGGGCGACAGGTGCCACACACTCGGTCACGAAGGGCTGATGACTCCCTGCCCCCTTTTCCTTTGTTGTTGTCCTTCAGTGACAGCTCATCCTGAGCGGCTGCCCTCCTCGTCCTTCAACCCGAAATGCGACAAGAAACACAAGGTGGGTGGAGAAGAGGGGCGGTATGGTGTGTGGGGGGATGGGGTTGGGGTTGACAGCTGTCCATTGTTCAAGATGGTAGGGTTCAGTTTAGGCCATTTCAGTGATGCCCAGTCCTGCCATCGTCCTCGCTGTTTGTCGCTCGCCCTCGTTACTGCTCGTAGTCCACACCAGTGTGGTGTCATTTAGACAATTTCAACACAAATCAAAAAGTCTGGACGCTGATCACAGAATAACTAGTGCGGCACGAATGGGTCACTTTTATAGTTAATCGTACTGTGTCATTACCTGACGCGCTTGTCACTCTTATGGGTAGAGGGGACAGCAGCGGCAGGTCTGATCTTTAAGAAAACCTGCGCGAGACTCTTTAACAGACACAGACATAATAAACATAAAGCTGCTACACGTACGGTAAGCAGACAAATACTAAATAAGCATAAAGCAGGCCCACTTTAATAGATTCAAACATAATAAATATAAAGCACCACCACTTTAATAAATACATAAATATAAAGCTGCTCCATTTCAATAGACAAACACCTAATAAATATAAATCTGGTCCTCTTCAGTATATACATAATAAACATAAAGCTGCTCCACTTTAATGGACAGATAAACATAAAACCGCTCCTCATCACATAATAAACGTAAAGCCTCTTCGTCCCCCGAATCCCCCGCCCGCAGGTTACTCACTCGTGTTCCGGGACGATGTACACGCTGCCATCGTATCTCGTCCAGGCTACGCATCGCGTCCCGTTGCCCGACGTGAACTTGGAGCTGGTGTCTCCGGGTCTCGGCTGGTACCGCCTAAGGTGAGAAGGACGAGAATGGAAGTGAGAGAAGTACGAGCGGTAAGAGAAGGCGCCTGTCATCTCCGAGGGTCACTCGCTAGGCGGTCTATGCGCGCAGTTAGTGCCGGCGCGGGCCTCAGCTGTGCTCCTCTGCCGCAGGTTATTTTTGGATGCGGTACGGAGGGGTGCGGGGGGCTTTGTGGATGACCATATAAGAGCAGTGCCGGCACGGATCGCAGCACAGCGGCGTATGCGCCAGGAGTGTCCACAATGGGACCAGCGCGCTCGCGAGGAGATGAAGAGAGCGGCTGTGTGGGGGCGCGCGCGCTCTTGTGAAGTCGTGTCTGAAATTATTAAATAAATGAATAGTCGTGAAAAACGCACAGCTGAGACATTTCATATTGTGACTTGGATCCCAGCACTGGTGTGGGAATGAGGTCAGGTTTGTTTAACTCGCGTGACCCTGACATGCAATTACAGCGAGAAGGGCTTTACAGCGCCTTTAAGCACCAGCGGGCTACGGCTGCTAAAATCTTGACGATACCCTTAAACAGTCTGAAATTCATTCAAGCCAGGCAAGGCAAGGATGAAACCTGTCCGGACTAAGGGGACTCCCTGAGAACATCGGAGCTTCATTAGGGTTCGCTACATTGGGGCAGGCAGGTCGGACATCACCTCGAAGTCTGCAGTTGTTATATGGGCAGCTCAATTTCTTTATAAAATGAATGAACTGGTATATAACATCTAGGCGAGCTGACACATCCCGGGCACACGCGGTGCGATTTTATGGCCGATTTGCACTCACTGTCTGAGTAGGTGCGAATTTCCACTTCACTGGCCATCATTACCAGTGTAGTGTGAGCAGGGCTGCCAGTCTTATAATTAGGCCATCGGACGATTGGAACAGGAATATCATGTCTGTCATGGCCATCACGTACACGGCCTTTATAGCCGTTCTTCTCAGCAATGCCACAAGACCCTCCACATGAAGGCTCCAGAAAGATCCTTTATTTAGATCAATAAGATGCTCCATATGGTGAATAACCATGAAAAGATGGTAACAGATTTGTGAAATACCAACGGGTTGTAATTTTAAATGGACTCTTGCTGCAGGTTAAGTCCAGGTCCCGCTAGGTAGCCTCCTAGACATACAGTACATATTAGGAGGCTTCTTAAAGCCCAAAGAACCAATCCCAGAATGCAATGGCTCTATGAGGAACTACACAACCCAGTATAGAACTACAAAGTACCATCCATTAAGGGACCCACATGTCTTAAGAGTGTAAAGTCTAAACCCCCCACTTCATGGCGTGTCAATCGGACCAAACAGACAGTTTTAGCACGAATGCGACGGGCGACTCCATCGTGCAGCGTGAGCACTCGCTTGATCTTGATTTCTAAAACTTGCACCGTGTCCCATTACTGTTTCTTTAAAAATATAAGTAAAGCTCCAAGTTATTTCTTCATACTTGCAGAATGGCATCTTGGGGTGATGGAGTCCATGTCACCGGCATTGTTACAACAATTAAGTAGTTACTTTAAAATAGGCAGGAACCATTTCTGTTTGCTTGCTTAGTAGAAGCTTTTATCTGAGGATAAGTGTGACAGGACAAGGGGACAAAATTGATACTGACAAGTCAAGGGAGAGAAAGAGGATAGGAGCCGCATGACAAACAAAATCAGGATCCCGAATGCAGCCATGCAACGGGTGACACCTCAGCACCACACTAGTTCAGATGAGCTCAGAGCAAAACACATGTGAGTTGTGACTCCTAGATGATAAAAACCCAACAGGTGAGTTAGACAGAAATTTAAGGGGGTCTTCAAACGCTTCATTAACACATTGAGGAAGTCCAACGTTTGGATGGAGGTGGGTAGCTCATTCTGCCAGCCAGGAGCTATACATGAAAAGAGTCTGGACTGAGATTTGATACCCCTTAGAGGTGGCATCACCAGACACCACTCAACAGCAGATGATCAGATGCACTGCACTTAGAACTCTTCAAAATCTTTAAATCTTAATGCCTACCTCACAATTTATGAACCTGGATGAGAGAGCAGGTTGTAAAGCCTTCATGGACTGGGAGTCCCAATAAGTTTCAAAAGCAATTCCGGTTGGAGGGGGATAGCAGTGTTAAACCCCAGCTAGTAGGCCTGAGTGGTTGAGAAGCAGCAGAGGACCCCACAAGTCCACCATCTCTGGACAGGATGTCAATCCATCACGGTGGACATGTAGACACATTCACACTGAGTCGATTCAGAGCGGCCGCTGAACATTCTTTGTGTGTGGGAGGAAACTGGAGTCAGTGGAATAAGGCCATGTGAACACCCAAAACGTGCAAAGTCCACACCTGCACAGCCATTTATGACCTGCACATGCGTTCAGACGTTTGCTTACATGAATCTTTTTAAAAAGAGTTTTGTGGAGAGGAAGGCCAATGACTACAATGCATTGTAAATCTAGTTGGTGTTCTTCTACAGAACTTCAAGATGAGCACCAGTGCACACACTAGGAAGCGACCATCAGGAATGGCAGACTCAAGCCAGCGTTGACTCATCGATATTTTCATGGGGTGCCTCTGAGAGTTGATTTTTCTAAAGACACTCGTTTACGAGGCTTGGTAAAACTCATGTTAGGACATCAGAGGTGTCTTGGACCCGTGCAGTCTCATTGAGTGCTTCTTTGGGCAAGAGTGGGTTTAGGGCATGGACATATCCTGGCACTCCACTGCAGGGCCAATGATGAAGTAAATCGGCCTTTCTTTTATATAATGCCTTTTGTCACATTGATTGTCACGCACAGGTTACCAGTTTCAGTCCCATTTTGTTTTTGCACAGTGCCCTCTCGTTGCTGGCAGTGCCAACGATGCCTTGTAAAACTAGCCAGTGTCACTCATAATGTGCTTCTCAAGGCCTTTGTGAAGCTGTGATCAGTGAGAGGTCCTCTTTCTGTACTTCTCCACTTTACAAATGTTGGCACAGAGGATGAGGTTGCCAGGGACGTTTCAGAAGCAAGTGATGTTAAGAGTGGTGCCCAGCAGGGGGCAGTGCTTCATATATGTAATGTACATAAACGATTTGGATAGAACTATGCATAACAAGCTGGTTCATTTTGCAGATGATACCAAGTGAGGTGGATTGGCAGATTATCGAGGTTCCATTGAATTATTACAGTGAGATTCGGAGAGCAGACAGGTTTGGGCAGATTTGTGGAAGATGAAATTTAATGAAAGCAAATGTAAAGTATTACACATAGGAAGTAAAAACGTGAGGTTTGAATACGCCATGATGGCACTGATTTTGTTTGCCCATTTCGATGATTTTCGTCTGCTCTCATCTGGCCACATTAGTGATACACATAATGGTGTCACATGTCACCGTCTCCTTCCAAGTGAGTGTTGTGCTTGTGGAAGGATCACAGGGCGAGTCAAAAGAAGGGTCAGGGTGCCAGCTTTGTCACCCCTTAACTGATCATGCAAACTGAACGGGCACACAAGGGTGGACATCAAAAGCCTTCTGGGGTTTTTAAAGTGAGGGTCTCTTATGAGCGGGTCTGTAGTGTGGAGCTCTGTTTTTGAGCAAATGAGACGCCAATATTTGGGGGGCATCGTCATTTAATATTCTCTGACCAGACGGGATGGAGTTAGTTGCTCCTGAGGGACATCTTTACATCTGTCAGTCAGTCATATTCCAACCCACTATATCCTAACACAGGGTCACGGGGGTCTGCTGGAGCCAATCCCAGCCAGCACAGGGCATAAGGCAGGAACACACTCCGGGCAGGGCGCCAGCCAACCGCAGGGCACACACACACACACCAAGGACATACTAGGGAAAATTTAGGATCGCCAATGCACCTAACCTGCATGTCTTTGGACTGTGGGAGGAAATCCACGCAGACACGGGGAGAACATGCAAACTCCACACAGGGAGGACCTGGGAAGTGAACCCGGGTCTCCTAACTGCGAGGCAGCAGCGCTACCCACTGCACCACTGTCTGTGTGGGAGTAAATAAAAAATGACACTGCCAGCGCCCCTCCGGGGTATCTACTGTATGCCTCCGATGAGCCCATGAGGCGTTCATCTGCGTGACTGCGTGTAGAGTTTGACATCGCCAGTGGTGTCATCTTACGACAGCAGACTGTCCCATTTGGACAAACGGCTGATTTTTCTCACCCGCTGACACTTCATAGGCCCCTTGGCTCCTTACAGCTGCTGTTGAGGGGCTCGACTGGCTGGCAGAGAATCTTTGATTGTGGGTATAAGATGAAGATGGCCCACCATGCGGCACCCACCAGTTCCTGACATAGGCTACCTGTGTCGTGACGGGGTGCTTGTCTCGCACCTCTCCGTTGACACGTTGTTCATTCTTATGTGTGGTTAGCAAATGTTCTTGCATCTGTTGATCTATGGATTGCTCTTTAGGATTTATCAAAGCCCACCTCCATTGCTCAGTCCTTACAACAGGATGAATGCAACTAGAGGGCAACGTGGAGCCAAAGCATCAGGTGTTAGTTAGGCAGGAGGGTCCACAAGAAGGGACAAACTTGGCTTAGTCAGAGTCACTGACATTCATGTCACAAGTAACATCAGAGTGTCGGATGCAGACTCCACACAGACAGGGCTGGTCCAGGGTTCAGGGCACGTCTCCAGGGACCATCTGTACCCTATTAAGTGTGTGACGGACCCTCGCATTTAACATGTGCACATTTTGAGCTTAACTTGCATTTCCTTCTTTAGCCGATGCAGCACATCTGAGACTCACTTGGTGCCATTTTGTTTTGGCGATCGGCGCACAGGCAGGTGAAGTGGTCACACAGCGCCAGAACCTCAGGGTCTGAAGCTCAACGCCTTCACCACTTCCCGGCCCTGCCTAAGTGGACTTACCTCTTGGCCAGAGGCTGCATGGATGAGCAGGTCTGAGTCCTGGCGCTGGCCATGTTTGACGTACCAGGTCTGCTTTCCCCAGCTTTGTTGGCCTTTGCGGCCAGCAGATTCTTTGCTCCAGCGGTCACCTCGGATGGCTTTTGAGGACCCTGGGAGGACGTCTGCTGTGTCGCCTCACTCAGGCTCTGCTCGATGGCCATCTGGATGAGCTC